>NC_030680.2:44619360-45244360 GCF_000004195.4 Xenopus tropicalis
TCTCCTTCTTTAGATGTGCATGCAGCTCAGCTGTTCCACCATCTTTCTGTGCGGGTGGCAGCTGTTTACAGGCCACCTTCTACAAAATCTTTAACTACCGTACATTCTTCTATGACAATTAATCCTGGCTCTCTTTTTTTCTATGTTCTGACACCCCTGCAATTATTTGGGGTGATTTCAATTGCCATATAGATGAGATCAGTTCTGGCTATCTTTATTTCTCCATCTAACCTCCTTTTATCTCCAGCAGTGGACTAATACAGCCACCAATAATGATGGTAATTCACTAGATCTGGTCTTTTCCAAAAGACCTCTCTTTTCTAGACCTCTCTGCATTCAACAGTGAGCTGTTTCCTCTTTGAGATCATCATCTTTTCTCTTTTCCCTCTTCTAACACTCGCCTAAAACCCTGCACTTGAATGGTTGATATAACTGCTCTCTCTAACACTCTCAGTTTTAATCTCTCCTCCTTCTGTGCTACCTCTGATCCCAAGTTATTGGTAAATACCTACAACTCAATTTTAGCATCCTCAATAAACACCCATGCCACAATGAAGTTGTGCCCACAATCCCCGTCCCTGGCTTAACTCTCCCACATGATTTCTGCACTCCTGTGCATGATCTGCTGAGCGCATTTGGGGGAAAACCCGTACAAAAGCAGACTTCCTCCACTATAAATTTCTTATTGCCTGCCTCAGTGCTGCCCTATCCCAGGCCAAGCCAGCATACTATACACTTGTAAATAAAAATAAATTATATGACTCTGCAAGGGCCAGTTCAGATATCCAGTGTAACCGGCACATGTTGAAGTCATAAATGGAAGTATTGAAGGATGACACACTTGTCTCCAGTCAACTGCGAATCAGATTAGGAAATTTTACAGTGGTTCTCATCCACAATCAAGTACACTGCAGGAAGATTAGTGACAGAATTACCTTGGTGACCTGATCAACCAAACAAATGTGTTTAAAAGCAGGTTTGATCGCTTGATGAGAAGACTTTCCACAGATGTCTCTCTCTATTACAGGTAAAACTGTGTAATCCAGAAGTACCTCCAAGAGGGCATTGTTGAGGATGTGAGCATAAATGAAACCCCAACCTCTTTAAACAATAAGGTTGAGTATTACTTAACTCATCATGTAGTGATAAGAAAAGAAAAGACAATAACTAAGCTGAGAATTGTGTTTGATGCTTCCTCTCATGATAAATTACAAGTATCACTTAATGATTGCCTTTTAACAGGACCAAATCTTAATCCTGACCTTCTAATTTCAGACTTCACAAAGGCATTGTGGAAAAGTACAGAGATTCTGTCAGATTACTTTTGACTAATGATACTCCAAGGTCTTACCAGGAGCCATCCTTATGTGTTTTGAGGATAGCAAGAGTGTTATTTGGGGCATCACCCAGCTCATTTCTCCTGAAAGCTACCATCAAACACCATTTAAAGCAATATGAAAAATCTCATCCGAGGACTGTCCAGATTCTTAGCCAGTTCCTTTACGTGGATAATTTTATATCAGGAGCAGACACTGTTTTTGATGCCCATGCCATATGCATAGAGGCAAGGGAGATTATGATTGTTGCTGGTATGGTTCTATGTAAATGGGTTACAAATTCAAGTGAATTAGAGTTCAAACAGCAAGAGAATAAAATAGGACAAGGTTCTACTTATATTGGACCAAGTGAGCTACTGGTGATCTACAAAGAGGTGTGTCCTGATGACATCAGCATAAAGGTTTACCCTATTGGATTCTTTCACAATTCACAGTTAGGGTAAAGATCCTGGTCCAGAAATTATGGGAACATGGCATTCGTTGGGATGAAGAACTACTACCTGATTTAACAAGTAATAACTACAGTTACAGACTTAAGCAATTCATTCCAAGACAATACTGTCACAGTGTCCTTCAGATTCAGCTGTTAATATGCATGTTTTAATGGATCTGTTGCTTGCTTAAGGTTTATCAAGGAAGGCCTACTCTACTTGCTTTGTTGCAAGTACGATTTGAACCTTTAAAGAAAGTCACTCTGCCAAGGTTAGAGTTGCTTGAAGCATTGGTAGAAGGAAGATTAATGAAGTATTGCCTGAGTATCCAGTCTATCCAACCTCATTTATGGACAGACTCTATGATTGCATTGCACTGGATCTAAAGTCCCACCACCCTGTGGAAACAATTTGTTGCAAATAGAGTAACCCTGCTGGCAGGGATAATTCTGCAGATTTTCTTACAAGAGGTCACGTTAGAAATGACTCACATTTGGTGGCATGGGTTAGACTGGTTAAAAGGTCCACAGTCAGGATTGTGACAAAATTCACAAATTGTTACTAGTATCACAGAATATACAGAGTTGGAATCAGGTAACCAAGTAACTGTATATGTTAAATATAATGCAGAGCACAAATGTGATCCAGTTTTCCCTTTAGAAAGGTGTCTCAATAGTGCCCTTAAGTCTTCCCATATTTCACCTGTTCAGAAGGTCTGAAGCCAGACAGGAAGAAAAAACGCTGAGCTGTGTAGCTGTGTAAAGAAAGTTCCCATAATGCCTCACTCCTGCACAGACATGCAGACCAACTGAACATGCTCAGTTAGTAAGACTAGTCAGCTTCCTGCTGATTGGCTCAGATCCACATTCCTAAGGGGGGAGCAGCAGAGGGGAGAAAGCAGAAAGCTGCATGTCTGTGGCAGACGAAAACAGACACAATTAATCTTTTTACAGAGAAGTCAGTGCAGCATTTCTGTGAGTGCTTATGGCTGTATTTAAATAGACCTTTCTGATAAAGCTTACTTAGTTTTTACCTTTCTTTCTCCTTTAAGGACTGAAAGATACTGGGTCAAATTCTCACAAAGATGTGAGTTCAGTGAGGAAATCCTCTGTCTTAGCACTGAAAGAGGCTTGCCTAACAACTCCAAAATAAGATAAATCCATTTATTCAAAAAGTCTCTTGTGTATAGGTGGAAGGTTACAGAAAACAAATTTGATTAAAGTACAGGATGTTCTAACTCTAGGCCAGGGGCGTCAAACTCAATCACATAAGGGGGCCAAAATGTAAACCACAGTGCAGTCAGGTGATTGGTGTTGCACGGTCAGGCACAGTCACCAGGGGCCACAGTCGGGCCATATTTGGCTTGCAGGTCTTGTGTTTGACACATGTGCTCTAGGCCATTAACCTTTACTCAGTGATGCTTGTGGTCCCCAACCATTAATACCAGGACATTTCCTTATTGGGAAGCAACTTAGAGCATTGCCGCAGTCTAAGGTTCCTACAGTGTCTCACAACTGTTCCAAGAGTCATTGTCAAGGAGGAGGAGGTGCATCTTCATTCAAGGTTGGAGATTTGGTGTTGGTTGAAGAAGACAATATACTAAGCCAAATGTGGTGGACTGGAATAATTCAAACTGTTTTTCCAGGAAGAGACAATCGCATCCGCTCATGTTTCTTGAGATTACTACCAGAGATTGATGAATTTCTAAAGAGAGTTCATGGGGCTGGATGATGTTGCATCTTTATTGTACATTTTTTTTTATGTTTGTTATGTTATATATAGAATACTACAGTTCCTAGAATTCAGAATGTCATTTCCAGTGTGTGATGTAAGTGAGTGTTTCTCTGTTCCTGTGAGAGTGCATATGATCTTTCTCTCTCTGAAGCTGCATGTTTCTGCATTAAACAGTTATTATATGCATCTCTTCAAATAAAAGTTATTAGCAACTAAGGACTGTGTGGAACTACACCACTCTGTGACAGAATCTGATACCAAGGAACTCTCGTACCTTATCTCACCCTTGAACTTTAGAGTCTTGTACTGCATAGTTGCAAAAGCTCTCTAGCCACACCCCTAATCTTTTTGACACCACTTGCAATCAGGACAGATTCTTTTCTAGCAAGGTCTTTAGATTGCTCTATGTGTTAGGTTGCTGTCACTTAACATGTCTGGTAGAAGAAACTCTGCTTTGGCCTTCTTTGCTATATGTATGTGTGCACTGACAGACTGTAATCTACCTGTAGATGAAAATACACACTTAGGGGTATATATATCATGCTGTGTAAAAAGTGGACTAAAGCATTACCGGTGATGTTTCGAAGGGCAACCAATCAGCACTTAGATTTGAACAGTTAGAAAACCAAAGCAAAGTAAATGATTGGCTGCTGTGAGCAACATCACCAGTAATGTTTCACTCCACTTTTTACACAGCATGATAAATATACCCCATAAGTGTCTTCTGGCAGATCACTGTCCTGTCAGTTCATAAGCAATTGTTTTCTCCTCTGGTGTTTTTAAAGTGATGGAGAATGTGTGACTGCAGCTTTAACCTTGTCTGCTGGCTTTTTAAAACCCATGATGGTATCTTGCCTGGAGAAAGGTCCATAGAGGGTTGAGGAAACTGAAGAGAAGAAACTCACTGCTTATGGTATACTGTAGAACTGGAGAACAGATTATTCTATAGGTCTTCCATATACAAAATAATGCTTGAGACCAGAGGGCTGATTGACTAAAGTGCGCTAAATTTTATCGCATGTTGTTATGCGTTAAAATAGACGCGAAAATTAGCGCGCGATTCACTACAGTATTACCGCGTGCGTTAAGGCGCGTATCGCATGCGTTATTTTTCACGCAACCGCATGCGTTAGTTTTAACACATGCGTTAAATAGCGCGCTGAAAAGAATACTAACGCATGATTCACAATCACTTAGGCGCGCTAAATATCGCATTAGGCTATGCGAAAAATAACACCTACTTGAGGCAGGCGATAATTATAGAAAAGTACAGTAAATGAGCGTTTGGCAATAAAATATGGACTTTGCAGTGGGATTTATTCAAGTATGTGTTGGCCCTAGAGTGACACAGCCTCCAGTTTGCAGGGAAATGGTCATTTTTAATACAGTAATTTTACAAAAGTATTGGCATGTATGCCTAACATGGCATGTATGGCTAACTATTTATATGCGGCTACAATTGATGAAATGTTTCGGCAGGCATGGATTTGCAGCGAATTTTCGGACATGCGCCGAATTTTTCCGTGGCAAATTTTTTCATGCGTTTCGCAAAACAATCTGCCAATGGCAAAACGCATGAAAAAATTTGCCGCGGAAAAATTTGCCACACATCCAAAAATTCACCGCAAATCCATGCCTGGCGAAACATTTCATCAATTGTAGCCGCATATAAATAGTCGCGGGAAACAATTTTTTTGGCCGCACGACATTGCGAATTTTTCGCTAAAGATAAACGGAACAGATTCTGCTCATCACTAGCAGTTACTATTATACGCTACCATTTATATGCTACCATATATATGTGGCGACAATTCATATGCGGCTACTATCTATTTGCGGCGACTATACGCGGGTGTTAATTAGCGCATGTACCGTCAAATACCGAACGAAAATAGTCTTCGCGAGTTAAATAACGCATGCAATATCGCGCGTAAATTAGCGCAAGTATGCTTATAGTGAATCGTGCGATAAGTCGCAAAAATTTAGACGCGATAAAATTTTTAACGCACGCTATAAATAGCGCATGTTTTATTGCACTTTAGTGAATCAGCCCTCAGGTGTCATGCCAGCAGTATTGGCATTGTAAAGGGTTAAACCTGGCAACATTTTTGCTTTTTGTCCACAAGAGACCCTTAATTAATTAAATACACAACAAGGGACTGTGGAAGGTGACAAACCTATCTGAGTTAATCAGACAATGCGGAGCCAGGCTAATTTGGGCAGGAAGCTGATTCCATTGGTTTCTTTGATCTGCTGATCAAAGAAAGGCAATTGTGGACCTAAGAACAGCAGGGGGTGCAGCTAGGAGAAAATATGGATTATAGAAAAGGATCCATATCTCCTTTGCTGTAGGGTTCACATCCTCATAAATCACATATTGGTTATGAGGAGGTCCCATGCTTTCCAATGATACCAAACAGGGAATGCCTATACCCACCAGTTAGGAGGGATAGTTTCTGGGGGACTGGAACAAGAGACACCCCTCATGATTGGTATCATTCTGATCGCCCACATATGGGTTAAAGCAAGCCCATATTTTCATAATAATATTGGGTAATGGCAAGTGTCAATATTATATGACAGCAACTGGCCTGAGAATTGCAGCCCTCTACAGGGCGTTCCATGGGACAAGTTCCAGGACACTCCCTCCTCATGCATACGGTAATGAGGGAGGATTCCAGCAGGGGGATAAAAATGGCCACAGACCCAGATACTTGTTAGCTCATATTTTGGAGGTCCCAATTTCGGTTGGGTAATGGGCTGAGGCTTTCAAATTCTTACCTCCAGGAGGACACTTGGAAATTCTTTACTCGGTAATGTACATAGGGTTTCTCTGTGTTTTATTTTCCTTTTATTTTATTTACTGTTTGTATGTGTATGTCTCTTTTTGCAAAATATTTTTAAATGCACTGTTTACCCTGGTAATATTAATTATAACATTTAATAAGTTATTTCTTTTGGCTCTAAGACTCACGTACCTTGTTTACATGCAAATATATTAACTGCTTGGCTGTGTGTGTATTGAGTAGGGGGGAAGTTGTCTGTGTAAATGCTTATTAACTAGTTGACTGCTAGCAGGAGAGTGTGTTTGACTGTAAGTTAACCCTTTGGCTGCTAGAGGGCTGTTGAATTAGTGCAAACTAACCTTAACTACAGTGAGAAAGCTTGTGTGATATATTTGTGTATTAGGTTTCTATCGCCTGTTAATGATAGATGGTGGCAGCGAATAGTTATTTGGGGCGGTGGTGATCTGTGTGAAAGGTGTCTGAGTGTAACCCCTTGTTTCCCCGTCCCAGTATCATGTGCGTCTGAGAGTGGTGTGTTCCTGACCCCAGGGTTTTTCTGAATAAAAGACCTTTCTATAATTTGGATCACCATGCCTTAACCCTTTAAGTGCCAGCCAAATTCGTCATTTCAGTTCCCCCCAGTGCCAGACGTTTTGTAAACATTCTGTGCTCTTTCAATGTAGGGGCTTTTACTGGGGGCAGGGTTAAGTTTAGGTAGGCAAACTATATATTGTTTTTTTCAGGAGAACCTGAGCTTTCCAAATCTACCTGAGTTTTTGTGTATTTCCACTTCTGGAACAAGATTTAGAGCTTGAAATACAAAAAAAAAAAGAAAAAATGCTATTTTTCATGATATAAGGATTTCTACCAGAAACATATTTTATTTTATGGACAAAAATTCAACTGATTTGGAAAGCCTCATGTCTCCCGAACGTGCCAATACCTGATATGTATAGTTTTATTGAGATTTCTGACTTCTATAGATCAAAAACTCCCAGCAGTAAATTACTAAATTTTCAAAGCATTACAGCAGAATACAGCATACTTTACATTCCAAAGCCAAAAATCCTGGAACATTAGGTTTACCCCAGGAAACCATACATTTTTGAAAACTACACATTCTGACGAATCCGAAATGGGTAACTATGTCTTCCAACTCCTAAGTACCAAACAGCAATGCTTTACTGAATTTAGCATTTTCTATAAAAAATTATGAAAATTCTAAAAAATCACCTCAAATCTTCCACTTTCAAGCACCTTATCTCCCACATAACATTAGGTACCAAGAAAACACACCCTAAATATGAAAGCCAGGGGTCCACTGAACGGTTTGATGCCCATTGTGCATAGGATCACCAATGTATCTGGCATTTAGAGACCCCATAAGGAAGTTAGTGCATACAAATTGCCCAGGAGATCTCTTTAGCTACTGAAAATTCAACACACGTACTGCATTTTCTGTGGGGTAAAAACACAAAAAAATACATTGACCCCCCAAAACCATATATTTTTGGAAAGAACACATTCGGGCGAATTCAAAATTGGTACCCATGTCTTTCTACTCCAAACTACAGAGTCGCAGTGCTTTCCCAAAATTGCTAGTTTTGGTGAAATACCTGAAAATCACATCAAATCTTCCACTTTCAAGCACCTTATCTCCCACATAACATTAGGTACCAAGAAAACACACCCTAAATATGAAAGCCAAGGGTCCGCTGAACAGTTTGATGCCCATTGTGCATAGGATCAGCACTGTATCTGGCATTTAGAGACCCCATAAGGACGTCAGTGCATAGAGATTGCCCCAGAGGTCTCTTTAGCTACTGAAAATTCAACACGTTTACTGCATTTTCTGTGGGGTAAAAACACAAAAAAATACATTGACCCCCCAAAACCATATATTTTTGGAAAGTACACATTCGGGCGAATTCAAAATTGGTACCCATGTCTTTCTACTCCAAACTACAGAGTCGCAGTGCTTTCCCAAAATTGCTAGTTTTGGTGAAATACCTGAAAATCACATCAAATCTTCCATTTTCAAGCACCTTATCTCCCACATAACATTAGGTACCAAAAGAACACACGCCAAATATGAAAGCCAAGGGTCCGCTGAACAGTTTGATGCCCATTGTGCATAGGATCACCAATGTATCTGGCATTTAGAGACCCCATAAAGAAGTTAGTGCATACAAATTGCCCAGGAGATCTCTTTAGCTACTGAAAATTCAACACACGTACTGCATTTTCTGTGGGGTAAAAACACAAAAAAATACATTGACCCCCCAAAACCATATATTTTTGGAAAGTACACATTCAGGCGAATTCAAAATTGGTACCCATGTCTTTCTACTCCAAACTACAGAGTCGCAGTGCTTTCCCAAAATTGCTAGTTTTGGTGAAATACCTGAAAATCACATCAAATCTTCCACTTTCAAGCACCTTATCTCCCACATAACATTAGGTACCAAGAAAACACACCCTAAATATGAAAGCCAAGGGTCCGCTGAACAGTTTGATGCCCATTGTGCATAGGATCACCACTGTATCTGGCATTTAGAGACCCCATAAGGAAGTTAGTGCATAGAGATTGCCCCAGAGGTCTCTTTAGCTACTGAAAATTCAACACATTTACTGCATTTTCTGTGGGGTAAAAACACAAAAAAATACATTGACCCCCCAAAACCATATATTTTTGGAAAGTACACATTCGGGCGAATTCAAAATTGGTACCCATGTCTTTCTACTCCAAACTACAGAGTCGCAGTGCTTTCCCAAAATTGCTAGTTTTGGTGAAATACCTGAAAATCACATCAAATCTTCCACTTTCAAGCACCTTATCTCCCACATAACATTAGGTACCAAGAAAACACACCCTAAATATGAAAGCCAAGGGTCCGCTGAACAGTTTAATGCCCATTGTGCATAGGATCAGCACTGTATCTGGCATTTAGAGACCCCATAAGTACGTCAGTGCATAGAGATTGCCCCAGAGGTCTCTTTAGCTACTGAAAATTCAACACGTTTACTGCATTTTCTGTGGGGTAAAAACACAAAAAAATACATTGACCCCCCAAAACCATATATTTTTGGAAAGTACACATTCGGGCGAATTCAAAATTGGTACCCATGTCTTTCTACTCCAAACTACAGAGTCGCAGTGCTTTCCCAAAATTGCTAGTTTTGGTGAAATACCTGAAAATCACATCAAATCTTCCACTTTCAAGCACCTTATCTCCCACATAACATTAGGTACCAAGAAAACACACCCTAAATATGAAAGCCAAGGGTCCGCTGAACAGTTTGATGCCCATTGTGCATAGGATCACCACTGTATCTGGCATTTAGAGACCCCATAAGGAAGTTAGTGCATAGAGATTGCCCCAGAGGTCTCTTTAGCTACTGAAAATTCAACACATTTACTGCATTTTCTGTGGGGTAAAAACACAAAAAAATACATTGACCCCCCAAAACCATATATTTTTGGAAAGTACACATTCGGGCGAATTCAAAATTGGTACCCATGTCTTTCTACTCCAAATTACAGAGTCGCAGTGCTTTCCCAAAATTGCTAGTTTTGGTGAAATACCTGAAAGTCACATCAAATCTTCCACTTTCAAGCACCTTATCTCCCACATAACATTAGGTACCAAGAAAACACACCCTAAATATGAAAGCCAAGGGTCCGCTGAACAGTTTGATGCCCATTGTGCATAGGATCAGCATTGTATCTGGCATTTAGAGACCCCATAAGGAAGTTAGTGCATACAAATTGCCCAGGAGATCTCGGTAGCTACTGAAAATTCAACACGTTTACTGCATTTTCTGTGGGGTAAAAACATAAAAAAATACATTTACCCCCCAAAACCATATATTTTTGGAAAGTACACATTCGGGCGAATTCAAAATTGGTACCCATGTCTTTCTACTCCAAACTACAGAGTCGCAGTGCTTTCCCAAAATTGCTAGTTTTGGTGAAATACCTGAAAATCACATCAAATCTTCCACTTTCAAGCACCTTATCTCCCACATAACATTAGGTACCAAGAAAACACACCCTAAATATGAAAGCCAAGGGTCCACTGAACAGTTTGATGCCCATTGTGCATAGGATCACTGATGTATCTGGCATTTAGAGACCCCAAAAGGAAGTTAGTGCATACAAAGTGTATATACTGCAATATAAGCTACCGGCATGTGCATTATGCGGCATAAGACCCCCTAACAGTTAGGAGACTCTAGAAAACCATATATTTTCCGAAAGTACACATTCTGACAAAACAAAAATGGGTAAATACATCTTTCTACTGCAAACTACCAAACTACAAAGCTATGCTAAACAGAACGGTTTTTATGACATTTCTGAAAATTGTCACAAAGCTTGCATTTTACCCCATTATGTATCCCCACATTTTGTACCGTATCAACATAAAACATTCTAAATATGAACGCCATGGGTCTACTGAACAGTTTGATGCCCTATATGCATAGATTTACCAAACTATGTGGTGTACAGGGGCACCCAAGCAAAAATAGTGCATATGAATTTTCACATAAGACGCTCCGGCTCATGCAGTTTTTGCACCAGGTATGTGTATTATGCGGCATAAGATCCCCTAACAGTACAGAGACCCTAGGAAACCATATATTTTCCGAAAGTACACATTCTGACAAAACAAAAATGGGTAAATACATCTTTCTACTGCAATCTACCAAACTACAAAGCTATGCTAAACAGAACAGTTTTTATGACATTTCTGAAAATTGTCACAAAGCTTGCATTTTACCCCATTATGTACCCCCATATTTTGTACCGTATCAACATAAAACATTCTAAATATGAACGCCAGGGGCCTACTGAACAGTTTGATGCCCTATATGCATAGATTTACCAAACTATGTGGGGTACAGGGGCACCCAAGTAAAAATAGTGCATATGAATTTTCACATAAGACGCTCCGGCTCATGCAGTTTTTGCACCAGGTATGTGTATTATGCGGCATAAGATCCCCTAACAGTACAGAGACCCTAGAAAACCATATATTTTCCGAAAGTACACATTCTGACAAAACAAAAATGGGTAAATACATCTTTCTACTGCAAACTACCAAACTTCAAAGCTATGCTAAACAGAACGGTTTTTATGACATTTCTGAAAATTGTCACAAAGCTTGCATTTTACCCCATTATGTACCCCCACATTTTGTACCGTATCAACATAAAACATTCTAAATATGAATGCCAGGGGCCTACTGAACAGTTTGATGCCCTATATGCATAGATTTACCAAACTATGTGGGGTACAGGGGCACCCAAGTAAAAATAGTGCATATGAATTTTCACATAAGACGCTCCGGCTCATGCAGTTTTTGCACCCGGTATGTGTATTATGCGGCATAAGATCCCCTAACAGTACAGAGACCCTAGAAAACCATATATTTTCCGAAAGTACACATTCTGACAAAACAAAAATGGGTAAATACATCTTTCTACTGCAAACTACCAAACTACAAAGCTATGCTAAACAGAACGGTTTTTATGACATTTCTGAAAATTGTCACAAAGCTTGCATTTTACCCCATTATGTACCCCCACATTTTGTACCGTATCAACATAAAACATTCTAAATATGAACGCCAGGGGCCTACTGAACAGTTTGATGCCCTATATGCATAGATTTACCAAACTATGTGGGGTACAGAGGCACCCAAGTAAAAATAGTGAATATGAATTTTCACATAAGACGCTCCGGCTCATGCAGTTTTTGCACCCGGTATGTGTATTATGCGGCATAAGATCCCCTAACAGTACAGAGACCCTAGAAAACCATATATTTTCCGAAAGTACACATTCTGACAAAACAAAAATGGGTAAATACATCTTTCTACTGCAAACTACCAAACTACAAAGCTATGCTAAACAGAACGGTTTTTATGACATTTCTGAAAATTGTCACAAAGCTTGCATTTTACCCCATTATGTACCCCCACATTTAGTAACGTATCAACATAAAACATTCTAACTATGAACGCCAGGGGTCTACTGAACAGTTTGATGCCCAATATGAATAGATTTACCAAACTATGTGGGGTACAGAGGATGCCAAATTGAAATACAGCAGACAAAATGTCCATGTGCAAAGACAAGTAACAAAGAACAATGTAAAAAGCCCTAAAATTGATAAAAATAAAAAAGAAATCACTAAAATCATTTTTTTTTTTGCCCAATAATATCTGCAGGCAGAATAACAGTTTGAGTATTTTGGCTTGGGCAAATAAGTTTTACAGACAAAGTCAAGCGAACAACAACTATGCATAACTGAAAATGCTATAAAATGGCTAAACATGCAGTAAAAAACCCAAAAATGCACCAAAATCACAGAACATGTAGTAGAAACACCAAAATAATACACAAAAGGTATTGCGCAGTGCGGTTAGCGAATACGCTATCCGCAAAGGCAATAAAACATTTTTTTCAGGCAAGAATAAAAACGATGCGATAGAAAAAAAAAAAAAAAATACAAAATTACATAAGTGTGTAAGTGAGTGTGTACACATGGTAAAATGTGTTTTTTGTGCATGTGTGTGAGTGTGCAAGTGAGTGTGCAAGTAAGTATGTGTAAGTGTAACTTTTCTGAATGTGTGAAACCCAACAACTACCCAAAATGTATGTGTTTGTGTGTAAGTGTGAGTATAAGTGTGTATTAGTGTATTATGTGTGTGTATGTGTGTTTTTTTACACTTACCTGGGACAAGCAGGCACAGACATCGTGTGAAGGTGGGAGGAAGGACCCAGGAGACGCTGCAGCTTCTTCCTGCGACGCCGATCTGTGAGTATGAGAAGGGGGGCCAGGGGGGAGGGAAGGGAGAGCAGGAAATGTCAGGCACGCATAGACAGCGTGTCCTGACATTTCCTATGGGGCCCCTGGGCGATCGCGCCCCAGGGGCCACTCGTTCCCCACCTCTGACTTGTGTCTGGAGGCTGGGGAACGAGCGGGGAGCGAAGAAGCGGCTTGAAAAGCCGCTTCTCCGCTCCCAAACCCGGAAGTGCCCCAGGACGTAGAATCTACGTTCTGTGGCACTTTGGTCCTTTAGTACCCAGGACGTAGATTCTACGTCCTGTGGCACTAAAAAGGTTAAGTCTGCTAATAATAATTTCAATATTAAATATACCCTATAGGCTTGTTTTGTACGCAGCTTAATACAAGGTACTGTATTATAATCAAATAATAAAGAAAATAACATTAGTTAAAAAAATGAATTATTTGATTAAAATCGATTTTATTTTACGTGTGCAATTACCTGTCAGCCTGTAAGAACTGTAAGAAAAATATACTGAATCAGAAATTGTAGGTTTTGCTATGAACAGGCACATTTATGTTTTGGTTCATAACCAGTGTGCTTATGTTTTGTGCTTAGTCAATGAGCCCCTTTATTTGCAATGGTCAGTGTTAGATACTTAGTGCTCATACTCATCAACCACCTGGGGCTGATATGGCCTGTTTTAAGAATTCAAAAAGAAAACTGGTGTTTTTCATCCATGTGCTTTTTCCTAAACGTTTGCACCAATTTTATGGGATCCATTATCTAGAAACCTGTTATCCAGAAAGATCTGAATAAATAAAAGTCCATCTCCTATAGTGTCCATTTTAGGCAATTTTTAAAAAAAATATTTCCTTTTTATCTGTAAAATTATCAAAAGTCCTCTAAAAATGCTCAACTCAAAAATGTAAGCGTAATATTAAAATGCTCATCTTTAATAGTATTAAAGAGGAAAACCATATCTTCTAAAACACTAAACAATACAAAAAATACGGTAGGTAAGGGTTCAAAGAAACGTGTGTAAAAATACTAGTAACAATCCTCCTATAGACACACCTGCTCTCAGATCGTACCCCGTACACATGCTTACATCACATTTATCAGATCAGTAAATCAACAGTTATATAATTTAAAAAAAATAGCAGAATTGTAACAAATTGAGCAATCTAGAAAATTATCAAACATCCTAAACTGAAAAGAAGAAACACTACACCACAACCATGGCGATATTGCAGCAGCAGCAGTAACAACAACAACATTATATGGTGCCTTAAAAGACCCCAAAGACCATAAGAAATCTGATGATATTGCAGCTGTAGCAACAACATTATAAGAAGCATTGACACACCCCACACCAGAAGAAATTTGACGATATTGCAACAGCAGCAGGAAGACTATTATAAAACGACAGACAGTGCCCCCTGTCCGTCACCCCTCCCCATGCATGCGCAAACTTGTTATCGCGCATGCGCGGGGCTTTGCACTTGGAGCAGTTGGGGAGAGGTCCCCATTATTCCATATGGAAGAAAAAGTTTAACATCTTAGTGTGGCATGCCACCCCCAGATTTGTGCAGCCCTAGGCCCGGGCCTTTGTGGCCTTTCCACAAATCCGGGCCTGACGACAGACCCCACACCAGAAGGAATTTGATGATATTTTAGCAGGAGTAAGAACAACATTAATAGGAGCGTTAATACACCCCAAACAAAAAGAAATTTCATGATATTGGGGCAGCAGCAGGAAGATTATTAAAAAAATGACAGATCCCACACCAGAAGACATTTGATGATATTTTAGCAGAAGTAGCAACAACATTATTAGGAGCCAACAGACCCCAAACAAGAAGACATTTTATGATTATTAGAAAATGACAGGCCCCAACCAGTAAAATAACAGTCTATGAGAGGAGGGTATAGAGGAGTATAAGGCAGCAATAGAGAGAGGAGGGTACATCTGTGAGGAGGAGAGGAGGCTAGTCTCTGATGTCTGCAATGGGTATTTGTATATCCCCATTTATCCATGCCTCATTCATCTTTATGAATGCAAGCATATTCATGCTGCCAGTGAATAGCTGTGTCCACTTCTCAGTGACCACCTCACCTGTGACACTGAAGACATGCTCTGACAGAACACTGGCTGGGGGGCAAGCCAGCACCTCCAGAGCATATTGTGCTAGTTCTGGCCACTGGTCAAGCCTCGACACCCAAAAATGCATGGGGTCTTCATCAGTGTGCATGGTGTCCTGCATATTTGAAGACCCCATGTAGTCAGCCATCATATTCTCCAGCTACTGTTGGTGGCGACTATATGGGGCTGGGTGCTGCCCAGGTCTGCTGCTGCCTGTTGAGGCTCAAAGAAACTTCTCCACACATCCATGAGATTGCCCACCACCATTGCTCGTGCTGTTGCTGCTGCTAGGCCCCTGTCTCTGCTGGATGTGTGGTGTAGTGGAGGCCTGAGAAGTGTCAGACTGGGCCTCCACCAGTTTGGAGCACTGAACCCTCCCAGTGATCCACTCTCCTCTCCCTCTGGCTGGGTACAAAGGACTCTCCCACCTTTTCCTTGTACAATGTGTCAAGCATAGGTTCTACTCTGTAATCCTTTCCAGGCTTTGATGGGGCAGATCCAGGGATTACTCCTGAGGCATATATGCATATGGACAGCCATATAGAATAAGTGTTCCCCACCAACCTCTTCTTTATTGCCTTCTAGATGGAGCAGATCATCTCCCTCCTTCTCCCCCTGCTCTGTGCCCTCCCAGCCCTAGACAACAGTTGGGGTGGTAGGGTGGCATGGGCCCTGCTCCCCCTGCTTTGCAGGCACCCAGTCCTCCTCTCCTTCATCCTCCTCACTCCTGCCTATGGAGCCTGCACTCCCTCTCCTCCTTCTCCTCAGGCACTTTACCCTTCTCTAGCAGGCCATCCAACATGCGCTTGAGGAGGAAAACCAGGGGTATATCATCACTGACACACACGTTGTCCCTGCTAACAAATTGTGTGGCTTGCTCAAAGGGGGCAAGTACTCAGTAGAGCTGCCTTATCTGCTGCCACTGCTCTGCTCTAAAGTACCCCAAATTTGCCCAAGGCGCTCCACCATGTGCAGATTCAAATTCCAGCATGTCGGCAGATCACAGCCAGTGGGGTGGCAGATGATGCTTTTGTAAGCCTTCGCAAAATGGAAGCGACTACATGGAGGGTGTTGTATAAGTACACCTCCCACTGCCGTGTGTATGTGTAAGGTGCAAGAATTAGGTGGATGCCAGGAACTCTTGCGGATGAACTAAATAACAGGGTGTGGTCTAACCTTGAGCCAATAACAGGGTTTATGTTAATACCAAATATGATACATGTGTCTTTGCCCAGTAACAAGAAAAGAAGATTAGGCAATAGAGCCCTTTGATTCAAATTTCCAACCCGATTTGAAATTAGGCAATAGAGCCCTTTGATTCAAATTTCCAACCCGATTTGAAATAATAATCTACGATCAGCAGAACAATGGGAAGGTAGTGTAACCCCTATTTGGCTGTATAAGTCAAATTGTCCAGCTAGGATAGAGCACGGGGTACATGTGACTCTCTTTCTACAGGATAAGCCTTCGCAAAATGGAAGCAACTACACGGAGGGTGTTGTATAAGTACACCTCCCACTGCCGCGTGTATGTGTAAGGTGCAGAATTAGGTGGATGCCAGGAACTCTTGCGGATTAACTAAATACAGGGTGTGGTCTAACCTTGAGCCAATAACAGGGTTTATGTTAATACCAAATATGATACATGTGTCTTTGCCCAGTAACAAGAAAAGAAGAATTGTAGGGCTTAAAGGAGAAGGAAAGGCTAGTAAAGAGTTAACTCTTTACTCTCAAGCTGCAGGCATACCTTCAGTTGTCTCAGTAGTGCCCTTAAGTCTCCCCATATTTCACCTGTTCAGAAGATCTGAAGCCAAACAGGAAGAAAAAATGCTGAGCTGTGTAAAGAAAGTTCCCATAATGCCTCACTCCTGCACAGACACCCAGACCAAGTGGACATGCTCAGATAATAAGACTGTGAGTCAGCTTCCTGCTGATTGGCTCAGGCCCACATTCCTAAGGGGGGGAGTAAGTTCTTAGCATTTTTGAGGAGAGAGCAGAGAACAGAGAGCTGTGTGTCTCTGGCACAGGAATTACTGACACAAAAAATCTTTGTCAGTAATTCTGTGTGTCTTTTTTTCAGAGAAGTCAGTGCAGCATTTCTGTGAGTGCTTATGGCTGTATTTACATAGACCTTTCTGATAAAGCTTACTTAGTTTTTACCTTTCTTTCTCCTTTAAAGCCATAGGGCATGGGTCCCTATGGGTCCCTACAGTAGCAAGATAGCAGGTCCCAGTGGATATCAGAATAGCACTCAATAGTAAGAAATCCAAATCCAGCTTGTGATTCCAGTTACATGGGAGTAGGAGAAACAATAGGTTACCCAAAAGAAGTTGTAATTGTGTAGCGCTGTCTTTTTCTGAAAGCTCGGACTAAGGCACAATGTACTGATATGGCTGCCTACACACCAATATTACAACTAAAAAAATACATTTGTTGGTTCAAGAATAACATTTTAAATGGTAGAGTGAATTATTTGCTATGTAAACAGGTTAATTTAGAAATAAAAAGTATACCATAAAAATCATGACAGTATCCCTATAAGGCGGCCATCTAAACCGCTAATCCGACTCTCCTTCTACTCAACTCTGCTGAGTACCAGGACTCTCTGGAGTTAAGCCTAAAGAGACATGTGCTCACAACAAGTCAGGTACAGGGCCAAATTCTATTCACCTGTGCAGTTGTATATACAGCCCTCTCAAACCATCTGCAGCAACCCCAGGAGACCACTCTTCTGAGGAACCATTGCACTGCTATCAGAACCATCAGAACCAATTAGGGCCCGCTACAAGAATGACCTGGTCTGAACCAGATCTAGACAGCTGGCCAAAGTCATCTCATACTCACCATCCATCTACCCACCTAACGCTACAGTCTTTAACACAAATAGCAGCCCACCTTCACAGATACAAAAGCAGTGAGTTAATGCTAAAAACCTAACTTCCATACAGAGGTTTTTAAAACTCCAGAAACTGCTACCTCACTGCACATCAATATCAGCATGAAAAGAGCGAGATACCTCAATCAGACAGAACCGGAGAAAAGGCACTCAGGCCCTGCTTATATTACCAAATAAACCTTCTTCCTCTTCTTAAAAGCAAAATGACTGGAGCTCACCAAAAGCAAACAAACAACCCCCCAGGAGGAACAGTAGAGTTCTTCAAAGTGGAGCTACACCTGCAAAATACAAAAAAACAACCCTTCACACCCATGGAAAAGGATTTGGACTCCCCATGCACTTAAAAAGATATCCAAGAAATAAAAACTTTGCTTCTCTGCTTTAAGGATGAGATTAAAACTGAAATACATAACTCTCAGAAGTTAAAACTGAAATTAATGCACTGGATCAGAGAGTCCAACAACTCAAACAAGTCCAAGATACAGCCATACTAAAGGCAACTAGGACCACAGAAATGGAAAAAGATGGAATGATCCCAAAGGTGTCCATTCCTCTAATCTAAAGGGGTGGCCTGTGGTGCACTGGTTGTTTTTATGAGGATAAAGGACATCCCCTATCTGCCTATAATCCCCTCTAATGTACTTGTACAGAGTAATCATGTCCCCTAGCAAGCACCTTTTTTCCAGAAAAACCAACCCCAACCTTGACAGTCTAACCTCATAGTTTAAATCTTCCATACCCTTTTACCCATACCCAGTTTAGTTGCATGTCTCTGCACTCTCTCCAGCTCATTATTATTCTCCTTAAGAACTGGAGCCCACAACTGCATTGCATACTCAAGGTGAGGCCTTAGCAGAGACCTACAAAGAGGCAAAATTGTGTTTTCATAATTTAGTAGCCACAGAATGACATTGCCTGGAATTGTACAACTTGTGTAAGGGTACTTACCATTCTGTGGCTCGTAATGCACATGCGTCAGACCAGCTCGGTCATGTGAGCAGGCCTTGCATTCCAGCGCTCTTAAAAACGTATGCGGTGCAGCGCAAGTTGACAATTATACTCAGTCATTGCTTGGTTATCAAGTTCATTCTTGTGCCTGGCGTTTTCATTATCCTGTTTCCTGTTTTGACTTTTGGCCTGATCTCCGCTTGTGAACCTTCTCTGCCTACCTCGACCTGGACCTGTCTGGCGTTTCTCCTGCTTGATCCTTTTGGTACCTTGTTTGGCTCTCCGGCCTCTCTCCACTTCTGCGCTTCCTGTCCTAAACCTCAGGCAAGCCTCCAGCTAGTGTGAGATGTTTCTGAGCTTGCTCTCATCTACCTGTCTTCTACGGCTTGACAGTATAACCAAGTCATGGACAGGGAGGAAGAATCTTCTCCTTTCTCTACCCTTGCCCAACCGATTGCTTCCCTTAAACAGGCAGTGAGGGAGCTTCAGAGAGAGTACAGTCAAGTCCAGGAGCAACTATGCACTATGAAACCACCTGCACTAGGACCTGGGCCTCCCGCTGCTGCTGCCTCTGCCTCTGCCTCACCTTCTCCTGAGCCCAAGGTTGCTATGCCTGAAAAGTTTTCTGGTGACCGTAAAATTTTTAGAACTTTTATGAATGCTTGCAAGCTCCTGTTTACTCTCAAACCAAGAATGTATTCTAGTGAGCAAGTCAAGGTGGGAGTCGTGGTTTTCTTATTGCAGGGGGAACCTCATTTCACATCATGGAACAACGCAGTCCTACCTTACAATTGGTCGACTCCTTTTTCCAAGCTTTGGCAGTTTTGTATGATGATCCACATAGGACTGCTACAGCTGAAGCCGGTCTAAGGAATTTGCATCAAGGAACCAGACCAGTCGAAGATTATACAGTGGAGTTTCAGAAATTTGCTTCCAACGTGGACTGGAATCAACCAGCTTTGCAACATCAATACCGTTTAGGTCTTTCCTGCGGTTTAAAAGACGAGCTAGCTTGAGTGGGGGTCCCGGTCACTCTAGATGAACTTATCCATTTGTCTATTCTAGTCGACCTTCGTCTAAGGGAAAGAAAGGTTGAAAAGGCTGGTCAGTTCTATCCCTCTTGGCTGGTACCAAAGGCTACTCCAGCCATATGACCGGAATCTGGGACTTCAGTTGCTGGCGAGCCAGAACCCATGCAAATTGGTGCCCTTTGACCTGCTCTGTCTCCGGAGAAACGTCTACATTGAATTCGGCTTAATCTCTGTTTATATTGTGGGCTCGCTGGTCATCTGCTTCGCAATTGTCCTACCCGTTCTTCTCCTTGTAAGGAACCTACTTTAAGGACTGATACTCTCCAATGCAATTTTGCTCTGTTATTAACTTTGTCCATTTCTTTGCAGTTGGAAGACGAGACCCTAGTCCTCCCAGCCATACTTGACTCCGGAGCTAGTCGGTGTTTCCTTGATTTTCAAGTTGCAGAAATCAATCAAATTCCTTTGAAGAAAAAGCAATTCCCAGTCCTCATACGCTGATGGTTCACCTATAAGCTCTGGTCCCATTCTGCATGAATCACTTCCTTTGTCTCCTACTCTCAATAAAATTCATCTTGAACATTTAAGTTTTGATGTTGTGACTTCAGCATTTTCTCCAGTAATTATCGGCCTGCATTGGCTACGTATAATCCGGTTATTAACTGGGAGACTGGTTGTATCACCTTTTCATCCAAGTTATGTCGTTCTTACTGTCTTCCAACTCCCTCTTCAAAGACTTTGAGTTTGTGTAGTATTGCTACTAAGCTTCCTGGGTTACCAGTATAATACTATAAATTTTTGGACGTCTTTGATAAAAAAAGGATTCACTACCCCCACACTGTATTTCTGATTGTCCTATTGATCTTCTACCTGGTTCCCAAGTTCCTTTTGGGAGAATCTTTCCTTTGGCAGAGCCAGAACTAAAAGTTTTACGAGAATACATTGATGAAAACCTTACAAAGGAGTTCATTCGTCCTTCCCTCCTTGCCTGCGGGTGCAGGGATATTCTTTGTGGAAAAGAAAGATCATACGCTAAGACCCTGCATTGACTATCGAGAACTTAATAAAATAACCATTAAAATCTATACCCATTGCCTCTTATACCTGAACTTTTCCAATGTCTCAGAGAGGCAACAATATTTTCTAAGCTTGATTTAAGAGGGGCTTATAACTTGGTAAGGATCCGTGAAGGAGATGAGTTGAAAACGGCCTTCCACACCAGATATGGGCATTTTGAATACTCAGTAATCCCTTTGGTTTGTGTAATGCCGCAGATACATTTCAGCACTTTCTCAATGATGTTTTCCAAGATTTTCTGGATATATTCATTATTATTTATCTCGATGACATTCTTATTTTTTCTAACATCAACATTCACACAAAAAAAGTTTTTTCTTGTCTTTGTGCCCACCAATTATATGTCAAATTTGAATTCCATAAATTGTCTATTGAATTCTTGGGGTTTATAATTTCTCCAGGAGGGATTCAAATGGACCAAAAAAAAAGGAGAAAATCTACTGAATTGGCCCCCACCTACATCAAGAAAAGAGGTGGGATTGCAAATTTTTACAGAAAATTTATTAAAGATTTCTCACAAATTATTTTATGACACTGGGTTCTAAGTTTCAGTGGACGTTTCAAGCCAAAGAAGCTTTCAACATTTTAAAAGCCTACTTCACTTCCTTTGCCATCCAAACCCATCTCTGCCCTTTGTCCTGGAATTAAACGCATCGGAAAATGTAGTTGGAGCAATCTTATGCCAAAGACTAAATCATTCCAGTGTGTTGCATCCTGTGGCCTTCTTTTCTTGCAAATTGAATAAATCCAAACAGAATTATGATGTGTCTGACAGAGAGCTTCTATCAATAAAACTGGCATTGGAAGAATGGAGGTACCTGTTGGAAGGTAGTTTACATCCTATCCTGATTTATACTGACCACAGGAACTTAGAATATCTCCACACTGCCAAGAGACTGAGACCCAGACAAGCCCGTTGGGCTTTCTTCTTCATGCGATTTAACTTTCATCTCACGTGTTGCCCTGGTTCGAAAAAACACAAAGGCTGATGCCCTTTCCAGGATGTTTTCCTCGCAATTAAATTCATCAATTTCCTCTGAGACTATACTCCAACCACATCACTTTTTATGTGTACAATATTCCCTTATTGACCAGATTAAGCAGGAGTGTTGCTTGAATGTGCCCATTGAACCTGATACAGTGGCCAGAAATTGATTATTCTTCTTCAAAGATAAAATATTTGTGCCAAAGAAATTTTCTTTAGTAGTGCTTAATACAATCCATGATTCCAAGTTAGCGGGGCATCCAGGAATAAAGAAAACCATCATTCTAGCAAAGAGGTTCTTTTGGTGGCCAAGCTTGCATTCTGTGTTAATTACGTAAAATCCTGTGACGTCTGTTCAAGAACTAAGAGCACACATACTAAGCCAATGGGTTTGTTAATTCCGTGGGGTTCGGTTTCCTTAGACTTCATCTCTGAATTGCCACCTTCCATGCATAACACTACGGAGGCTCTATTAGAGACAAAGATTTTTAACCAGATGGTCTACTTTCTAATTGTCCAATCAAGAATGGTCAGATTTCATAGAGCTGTTCAGGAAACCAACAGACAGGAACAATCTGTTAAGTGTTAAGAATTTTCACAATCTTATTAATGCCATTCCTATGGGCCAATTTATGAGGGCACGTAGAATAACATCTAAAGATGAAGATTATAAGGTAAGAAGTTGAAAGGTCACTTTAAAGAAAAAGGCTACGAAAACCGTAGACTGATACAAGTAGCGAAAGAGGTTCAGACAATCCCAAGGGATACCCTATAAAACCCAAAAAGTATAGAGATGCCACAACAAGATCCATCTTTGTGAGTAAATACTGTGAAGTTAGTAAGAAACTGGAAACTTTAATTAAGCTGTACTGGCCAGTAGTGCAAGGGGATAAGAAATTTGGTAAATGCTATAGAAAGACCCCCATGTTCAGCTATAGGCATGACAATACATTAAAGGATATCCTATGCCCATGTGAAGATAAATGGAAAGATGGAAAACATATTTTTGGGTAACCCAAAGTATTTTTGGGTAACCCAAACAGCCTTAATTGTCTATGCTGTTCTGGAGTAATTAAGGGCAATAAGTTTAATCATCCAATGAAAGGCTAACCTATAAAGTTGAAACACATCTCAACATGGGAAACAAGGAGCATGATCTATATGATTAAGTGCCCCTGTGGCTAGGTGTATGTTGGCCAAACAAACATAAAGAGGACATTAGAAACTTTAAAGAAGGATCCGCTAGCGACACAGGAGTTTCTAGACATTTCCACCAATCAAAGCATAACCAATCTCAACTGTGCTGGATGGTCTTAGATGTGATAAAATATTCCTGTCGAGGGGGGAATATAACAAAGCTACTCTTACTAAATTAAGAGGCAGTGTGGATAAAAAACCTGAACAGTTTAGCTCCTAATAGATTGAATGATACATGGAGCATAAAATGTTTTTTTTTTAATTGGGGGCCACTTATGTAATACTAATGGTAACCTCTGTCATTTTACAGATATAAATTAACTGCCCTAGTGAAACTTAGTCAGCATGTGGTAAGGCATCCAAGCAGAAAATAGGTAATGGTTAAAGTGAGCAGTGGTTGTATTGCAATTGTGCTTTTTATTGTATGATACATTTCCTCTAAAGCTACATTTTGGAAGAAGACCAAAGTCTTTGTAGTTCCTGGGCTCTGTATTAAATATAATTGGACTTTGAACTGTTTGGGGTCAGGCTCCTATCTGTGTGCCCTGGAGCAATCACCCCTTCTTTGGACTGCTTTATCCAATGGGGTTAAGGGGGAGGTTTGATTTGGGTCCTTGAACCACTTAATGGTCCTGTTCAGATATTGTGCTGTTCACTTGAAAAAGGGCTTTGCCTGAAACATGTAGCTTAACACACAATAGACACTGCAGCAAAGATCTGCAGCGTCAGGTGTCCTCCATTGTTCAAAATAATGTTTATATATAATAATGCTAGAACAGAAGCACAGGAGCGATAGCCTTTCCAAAGGAGTCAGCTGAACTGGAATACTGGAATTGGAAAGATTTTGGATCTGGCATAAACCTCCGCCTCTAGCAAGTGGAGATCCACAGAAAGAGGCTGATTAGTAATTCAGCCCAGTAATTCTACCATTTGCTCTCCTTTAATATTCGCATATTATAAACATATTATTTTTCCAGTAGCAATTTGAATGTGCTTCATTTCACTCTTCCACTATAACACCTGAGTTAATAGAGTTAAAGATTGTCCAATCTTTACATCTGGCTATAATAATAATTTAGCTTACCCTAAACACAAATAATTAAAAATGCCATATATATTTATTATTAAATGTTCCTAAATAAAACTATCAATGTATATCTTCCTCATATTTACCAGTTCCTCAAAAGTGAATATGAATGAGTGAGTACACATGCAATAATGCTGTACAAGGACTGTAAATTGTTTTTCCACCACTGCACACAATGGCAATGACAATGACAATGAGTTATAAACATTTTATAACTGCCAAACCTATGTTGTCTTTGATGATGTTTGTGATATACACAACACATTTCCATGCAGCTAAACCTCCTTGTATTTATGACTTGTTTGA
Organism: Xenopus tropicalis; assembly: GCF_000004195.4. Lineage (NCBI taxonomy): Eukaryota > Metazoa > Chordata > Amphibia > Anura > Pipidae > Xenopus > Xenopus tropicalis. Next base: position 44,644,118 of record NC_030680.2, read on the forward strand.
TTTATGTTTAATTATTTTAATGTGTTGGTTATATTTATCATGTGCATATAATTATGACTGCTAGATAATTTACATCTTGTAAGATTTTGTGATTTAAATTTACACTTTTTAGTTAAAAGGAAGTAGCTCATTTTGGTTGATCCAAATGGTGTGAAGTAATACTAATACACCTCTCACAAACTGCTAGGTTATACATAATTCATTATTTGAATTTGTTACATGGCAATAACACATTAATAAGAAAGACTATTATAATATATTCCCAAAGATAATTTATTTCTTAACATCATTAAGACATTAAGGTTTGATCTGCTGAATAGCAGTTTTTTAATTCACTGTAGAATAGCAAAACACAAAGTAATGATTTTAATATTGAGTGTTGCTATAATGTAAGAGTATACTGCTGAGCTTCTAGATACTAGACCAGCACTTTTACAACAGTATTAATATGTTTAAGGAAACCGATTATTAGTCTTACCGTCCTACAGAGAGGAGTTTGTGTCTACTTCAAAAAAACCTTTGCACACAGAATTCCCACCAAGATTTTTGAATGCTTCACATATTTCTACCCGCAATACCTGGAAAAATTCAGTGAATATTCATATCTGAAACTCATTATGGGCCTTGTGAAACAAATACGAATAGGTAAAGATACAAACTTTACATTTCAACAAACAAACTAAAATAATGAAAATAATTTGAGTTAATAGGTATAAATATGTTTCAGGTTTATCTTTGTTTATGTTACTTTGCTGCATAAAGAGACTGGCTATATACTGGCAAAAGTATGCTGATTTGGGTATGGGATCTCTTATCTGAAACCCAATATCCAGAATTCCAATTACAGGAAGGCCATTTAAACAAATATTTATTTGCTTAAAAATTATTTTTATTTTAATGTCCATTTTCTCTGTAATATTATGAAGTAATCCCTTTTTGGGTGAAATCATACAATGATCAGCTAGATAGTCTACAGAGCATGGGGTACACTGGACACTAACACACAGGATGGGCTTTCGCTACGTGGAAAGATGAAGGGGGAGGTAGTGAAACTACAAATCGCTTAGGCTGTTTTCAAAATAAATAAAGGATACCAGAAAGTTCTTGCAGCAAACTCAAACTAAACTGGTTTTATTGTCCAAGACAAATAATCCACAGCATTATGCAGTAATACAATACAGATGTAGAGCAATGGGCTGGCAGGTTCAATGCAGAACAAGCAGAATTGAAAGGTACCACTGTGGAGAGTAGCCTGGGTAGTAACAAAGTCCTTAGGGTTTCTACCTCTAGTGGTCTGGATCCCTAGAGCCTATGACTAAGACTATGCCTGAATTCCCTGTCTCTAATTCGGTCCCTTCACTAAGGAAGCAGCACCTTGTAAAGCTAACCTTTTTAATTTCAGGAACATTTTTGATGCCCATTTAACAGGACTTGTACCTCTGGGGTTGCTACTTTGTGCACACAGCTGCAGCCTGGCCCTGTCTTTACAGGCTCCCGTCAGTGCTCTTGCATTTTTGTGCCCCTGCACCCAGGGGTTGTTAATGAACTCTAATATCTACACATGCTGTCTGGGTCATATCCAATGTCCAAAGACTTTTTAAAGAATCTTAAAGGGAGACTGTTATGATTTTTATGGGATACCTTTTATTTCTAAATTACACAGCAAATAATTCACTATAGCATTTAAAATTTTATTTTGGACCAACAAATGTATTTTTTTAGTTATAATATTGGCTTGTAGGCAGCCATCTCAGCTCATTGTGCCTCAGTCTGAGTTATTTTAGAAAAAGCAAGAGGTATCCCAAGTCCCAAGCTATCCCCTCCCAACAGCTGATAGTAGATACTGGGAGCTGCTATCTTGCTACCTTCCCATTGTTCTGCTGATCAGCTGTTGGGAGGGGAGTGATTTTACTCCAACCTGCACCTCAGCAGTAAAGTATGACTGAAGTTTATCAGAAGACAGGTCACATGTCTGTGGCACCCTGGGAAATGAAGAATATGGCTAGCCCCATGTGAAATTTCAAAATTAAATATAAAAAAATCTGTTTGTGTATTTGAAAAACAGAGTTCAATGCAGGATTCTGCTGAAGAAGCTCTTATTAACTGATGCATTTTGAAAAAAAAAACATGTTTTCCCATTACAGTATTCCTTTAAAACTAAATTAAGGATTGTTTCTTAAAAAGAAATACATGTTAAAAATAATCATACAAAAGGTTCAACTTGAGAGATGTGTTTTTTAAACCTTAACTAAAATTATACTATGCTACAAATGACAAAAAATGCACATTCAGTTCCACAGAAGTCAACCAGATCCTTAATGGATTCAAGAGGTCTGAGATCTCTGTTCTTTTTTTTATCATGAATTAAAAAAAGAATCTCCCATTGCTGTTACCTTTGTTGAATTTGTTGTGCAGGTATCTCCAATTCATTGTTTATTGAATCCCCCTGGGGCTGTAATACAACTGGTATAGGATCCGTTATCTGGAAACTCACTATCCAGAAAGTTCTGACTTACGGAAAGCCCATCTACCATAGACTCCATTATAAGCAAATAATTCTAATTTTTAAAAATGATTTTCTCTGTAATAATAAAACAGTACCTTGTACTAGATGGTAACTAAGATATAATTAATCCTCATTGAAGACCAAACAATCCTGTTGGGTTTATTTAAGTTAAAATGATTTCTTAGTAGAACCAAATTACAGAAAGACCCCTTAACCCGGAAAACCCCAGGTCTCGAGCACTTGAGCACTCTGGATAACAGGTCCCATACCTGTACTATAATTCTTAATATTTATTAGATGGGAAATTTGACATAAGAAGAGGAAATTACCCTTTGTTCCAACATTTTTCATAGATTAAAATATAGGTAGAAGATATGATCATTTATCAGAAAATACTATGCATGATTCCTGCAATGCATTAATAAGACTTTTTTTTTCTAAAACCTTCATTTGAGTGTTTCATCAGAAGCATGATGGATTGAAAACCTTGAATAATGTGACTGTGTTTATGTCTTTATTGTGAAAGCAATCTACAGTCCACGCTCTTATTCCAATCCAAGGCCTTTCTATTTGTAATAACCTTACACTGACAGCAATGTGGCATTACCAAGAACAAGACATATTTTATTTCAGTCACTGAAAAATGAAATTTGACAGAAACATTCACTGAGAAATATAACATATTTAGTTTAAATAGATGCACATCTATTTATCCATGTTATTCCTACAAGTCAATAACATCCTATTCCCACAATACTTTAAAAATGCAGTTCAAATGCAATCTTAATTTATTAAGTAGAGTAAGTAATAAATAGAGAGCAACTGAATACATGCAATATCTGATTAAATGCACAGGGTGCTACTGATTATAAACAGCATAATTTTAAAAAGTTCTTAAAACAATGTAGGTATTTTTTTGTAAAAACCTTTATTCACTTTTTAAAAATAATAGTTCAGGGTTCCAGACCTATTAAAATATCTACGATAAAGCTACATCTGGAGTAAAATGTATTGTGTGTCATGTAACTAAGTCTAGAGAGTAAGAGGCAATAGAACTCATTTATTAACAAAACTTCTAATTTGCTCCTGTGCAGCAGTTAAGGTCCAATCACCAATGTTTAATTGCAGTTATAAAAATGAAAACATATGTCTGCCGGTTGCTGTTGATCATTATACTGTTGAAAATTTGCATCTATGGTAGTCAGACGTAGCCACGCATTAATATTGCACAAACCTATTTGTTCACCAGTATAAAAGTACTACAGTGGATATAAAAAGTCTACACACCCCTGGTAAAATGTCAGGTTCCTGTGCTGTACAAAAATGAGACAAAGATAAATCATTTCAGAACTTTTTCCACCTTTAATGTGACATATAAACTGTACCACTTAATTGAAAACAAACTGAAATCTTTTAGGTGGATGGAAGAAAACAAAAAAAACCTAAAATAATGTGGTTACATAAGTGTGCACACCCTCTTCTAACTGGGAATGTAGCTGTGTTCAGAATTAAGCAATCACATTCAAAATCATGTTAAATAGGAGTCAGCATACACCTGCCATCATTTAAAGTGCCTCTGATTAACCCCAAATAAAGTTCAGCTGCTCTAGTTGGTCTTTGCTGACATTTTTTTAGTCGCATCCCACAGCAAAAGCCATGGTCCATAGAGAGCTTCCAAAGCATCAGAGGGATCTCATTGTTAAAAGATATCAGTCAGGAGAAGGGTACAAAAGAATTTCTAAGGCATTAGATATACCATGGAACACAGTGAAGACAGTCATCATCAAGTGGAGAAAATATGGCACAACAGTGACATTACCAAGAACTGGATGTCCCTCCAAAATTGATGAAAAGACAAGAAGAAAACTGGTCAGGAAGGCTACCAAGAGGCCTACACTAACATTAAAGGAGCTGCACGAATATCTGGCAAGTACTGGCTGTGTGGTACATGTGACAACAATCTCCCATATTCTTCATATGTCTGGGCTATGGGGTAGAGTGGCAAGACGAAAGCCTTTTCTTACGAAGAAAAACATCCAAGCCAGGCTACATTTTGCAAAAACACATCTGAAGTCTCCCAAAAGCATGTGGGAAAAGGTGTTATGGTCTGATGAAACCAAGGTTGAACTTTTTGGCCATAATTCCAAAAAATATGTTGGGCACAAAAACAATACTGCACATCACCAAAAGAACACCATACCCACAGTGAAGCATGGTGGTGGCAGCATCATGCTTTGGGGCTGTTTTTCTTCAGCTGGAACTGGGACCTTAGAGGGAATTGGGAATCTTGTAAAGTCAAAATGTGCCATGCTGATAGACTCATACCCAAAAAGACTGAGTGTTGTAATAAAATCAAAAGGTGCTTCAACAAAGTATTAGTTTAAGGGTGTGCACACTTATGCAACCACATTATTTTAGTTTAGGTCACCTTAAAGGTGGAAAAAGTTCTGAAATTATTTACCTTTGTCTCATTTTCATACAGCACAGGAACCTGAAATTTTACCAGGGGTGTGTAGATTTTTTATATCCACTGTAAATACTTCTTACACAGTTGTTTATTATTAATCAGCTTACAAATATATAATTCCGACACTGCTGATGCTGTCATTCACGTGTCACTGATATTTATTAAGAAAAATCTATAGTTCTGCTAGTTATTTCAGTTTTTAGGATAAGTATTAATACTTCATAATTCAAAGGGGATATCTTAAAGGGGTGAAATATCACTAATATACAGTACTTTGCTGCAACAGAAAGTGAGCAGACAATATAGAAGACTTTTAAAAAGAAAACACTTTGTAAAATGACATGTGAAAAATAAACATAAGCAGGAGAAATCATATATGGTTCTGGAGGTAAATGTGCATAAGTAGTATTTTAGTGCTTTATTAGAGTTGAATAAAGACAACTTCTTTCACAAGAGAAGAAAACTGGACTGGTTCTGAGTTTGAATTCTTTAGCAGAACAAAATGTGAAATTATTGTAGAGACGAAAAACACAAGATTGCTTAATGCCTTGTAATACTGATTATAGAACAGCAGATGGTGATAAAACAACAAGAACTTTGAAGACAATGAGGTGACAAGGTAATCTTGTAATGGTACTCAATTTGTCTTTTATTCATTTCCTTTTTTTTTAAAAACCCATATTGTAAACAACACACAAAAGACACTGTTCATGCAAACATAAATCAAGGGATGCCTTAGTAAAAATGAGGCTGTTTTTCCGGAGTCTAAATGCAAGTCATAATTTAGTGCATTCATATTTATGCACAATAGAAGTATGGATCTTTGGGAGTAAAAAAGTATAAAAAAATATTGAGATAGAATGCAGTATGATCTGGTGAAATAATAATAATAATAATCTTTCCATAATTTGGATCTCCATATTTAAAGTCTACAAATAAATCATTTAAACATTAATAAAACTCAGTAGTATTGTTTTACCGCAAATAAGGGTTAATTATATCTTAGTTGGGATCAAGTACAAGGTAATGTGTATTATTACAGAGAGAAAGGATTCAAAACTTGCTGGATAAAGGGTTTCCATATAATGGATCCCATACCTATATAGCGAGAAACTTGATGTTTGCTGTTTAGGATGTAGGGAGTGTGGGGGGCAAAAATCTGTATTTATTTTGGTTAGCAATATAGGATGCATGAAATATAGCACGTGTTGGTTAAATGATAGGTCTACACAACGGTACAAGCAGTTGTGTAATTGTATTGCAAGAAGCTGTTGAATGTTAATTGTTTTTGGGAAAACAATAGGGATAAAGAACAGCTGTGGTTATCAAACATCCTTTGTACACCTCTGCCATAGGTGTTCCGACAAGGGGGGACAAAATTTACAGCCTGGCATGTAGAAAAGCAGTTGAAATGCTTGGTATTTTAATTATTTTTCATTTGTACTGCTAAAAACACATATTGGATAAATGGAAAAAAAAAATCTTTACTTTGTTCTAAAAATTAATACTATCTATAAAAATGGACCCATTATTAGAGATCCTGGTCCCTGCCAGAAGCACAGTAGGAAAGGAGTAGGAACCAATTAGTAGCCAATCACAGTCCACACAAATACAAAAAGTCAAGCAAATACAGGCTGCAGTTCCCTGTCAGGTCAGCCTAGTTGCTGATTGGTTCCTATTCTACAGTGCAGTATACTGAGTGCTCCCCTGCACATCCAGAGAATCCAGCTAGCAGGAATGGAACAGATGGGCAGGACTAGTAGGGGTTTGGGGGAATTTCTCAATAAATTCCGAAAAAATTTAAGCACAATCCTTCTATATCTAGGAATATAATGCACTGGTACATTCTTAATTTTAACATGATATGTCTAATTTAAAACAGCAGCACAGCAAGGAGGGGTGTGATCTTACTGCACAAAAGAGCAAGTATTTGGTAATACAAACAAAGTGATGAATTTTATGTGCAAGAGTGAGGAATTTTATGTGCAAAAGACACAATTTTTCTGTCAGCAGCACTAGGGTTAATGCTGTCAGGCAAGCAGATGCATTAGTGTCCAATTAACCTAGCTGTTGTGTTGTAAAATGGTCTGCCTCCAACTGACTAGGCTGTCTGTGAGAGGAGAGAGGCGTTCCTCAGTGAAACTGCTCTGACCTGAATGCCACAGTTTACCAAACGGGATCAGAATAGCTAACCATTGTGTTAGAGAGGGAAAACTTTGTGTTTAGTTAGCCTCTGGACAGGAGTAGGATTTTATTTTATTTTGTGTAAGCTTTAAAGGGGCGGTCTGTTGTTTGAGGTACCACCTAATAGCTGCACTGTTGCCTCAGCTCCAACTACACAGTGGTTGGCACAGGATATGGTGCTTAAAGGGTTACACACGATAAATGTAAACAAGGCACCTGAGCCAGATGGAATACACCCTCGGGTGCTGACAGAGCTAGGGGCAGAATTACAGTGGCCCTTGTTTCTGATATTCTCAGACTCTCTTTCATCAGGTATGGATTGGAAGGCAAATGTCATTCCTATATTTAAAAAGGGAGTAAGATCTCAGCCTGGCAATTATAGGCCTGTAAGTTTGACATCCGTGGTGGGCAAGTTATTTGAAAGCTTGTTAAGGGATCACATACAAAATTATGTACTGGAGAATGGCATTATGAGCAGTAATCAGCATGGCTTTATGAAGGACAGGTCATGTCAGACCAATTTAATTGCTTTTTATGATGAGGTAAGTAAGAAGCTGGACAGTGGGGATGCAGTAGATATAATCTATTTGGATTTTGCAAAAGCATTTGATACCGTTCCCCATAAACTATTGGTCTTAGTGAAGTCCTTTGCACAAGGATTGAAAACTGGCTACAGGTTCGGGTACAGAGGGTGGTTGTTAATGGTACATTCTCTACTTGGAATAAGGTTCTCAGTGGGGTCCCTCAGGGTTCTGTACTGGGTCCACTTTTGTTTAACTTGTTCATAAATGACTTGGGGGAGGGTATTATGAGTAATGTATCAGTGTTTGCAGATGACACAAAACTCTGCAGACCAGTCAATTCTATCCAGGATGTGACATCCCTGCAGCAGGATCTTGACCAACTGGCAATCTGGGTGGCTAAGTGGCAGATCAGATTTAATGTGGATAAATGTAAGGTCATGCACCTGGGATGTAAAAATATGCAAGCCCCGTATACCCTTAATGGGACTGCACTAAGCAAATCCATAATGGAGAAGGACCTTGGAGTCCTTGTAGATAATAAACTTGGCTGTAGCAAGCAATGCCAGGCAGCAGCTGCAAGGGCAAACAAGGTTTTGAGCTGTATTAAAAGGGGTATAGATTCACGGGAGGAGGGGGTTATTCTTCCCCTTTACAGAGTGCTGGTAAGGCCCCATCTAGAATATGCTGTTCAGTTTTGGTCTCCAGTGCTCAAACGGACATTATTGAGTTAGAGAGGGTCCAGAGAAGGGCAACTAAGCTGGTAAAGGGTATGGAAAGTCTCAGTTATGAAGAAAGACTGGCCAAGTTGGGTCTGTTTACACTGGAGAAGAGGCGCTTAAGAGGTGACATGATAACTATGTATAAATATATAAGGGGATCATATAATAACCTTTCTAATGTTTTATTTACCAGTAGGTCCTTCCAACGGACACGAGGGCACCCACTCCGTTTAGAAGAAGGGCGGTTCCATTTAAATATTCGGAAAGAATTTTTTACTGTGAGAGCTGTGAAGTTGTGGAATTCCCTCCCCGAATCAGTTGTACTGGCTGATACATTATATAGCTTTAAGAAGGGGCTGGATGGATTCTTAGCAAGTGAGGGAATACAGGGTTATGGGAGATAGCTCTCAGTACAAGTGAGGGAATACAGGGTTATGGGAGATAGCTCTTAGTACAAGTTGATCCAGGGACTGGTCCGATTGCCATCTTGGAGTTAGGAAGGAATTTTTTCCCCTCTGCGGCAAATTAGAGAGGCTTCAGATGGGGTTTTTTGCCTTCCTCTGGATCAACTAGTAGTTAGGCAGGTTATATATAGGCATTATGGTTGAACGTGATGGACGTATGTCTTTTTTCAACCCAACTTACTATGTTACTATGTTACTATGTAAAATTTAGAATCAAAGCAAAGCTGAGCATTCTGCTGCAAGACCTGCTTGTAGGTCTGCCAATCGGCTACATGTGGTGTCAAAAGTGGGAAACGCTAATTGTGCTTGTGCTGACATTGGAAACCAAGATGGAGGATGTGGTTAAAGCCCTATTGCATATGGTGTCTGTGCAGCAAGAAACTAATACTCAGGCTGCCAAGGCAAAATGGTTGTTAGCAGCTCAGGTGGGTGCTATTGCGGAAATGCAAAAGGAAGACAAAGTACTCCTCAGTCGTGTGGTATAGAATATCTCCACTATTGGTAATGTTAACTTGGGTTTGAGCTCTGAAAGATCATGCAAGTCGCTTTTAACAAAGATGACCCCACAGGATAATGTGGAAGCATCTCTCCTCACATTTGAACGCACAGCCACCAGAGAAAAATTGCCCACTGCACAATGGGCTGGAATATTGGCACCTTTCTTATTGGGAGATGCCCAAAAAGCCTACTTTGACTTGGGTGAGGAGGAGGTAGCAGATTACAGCAAGCTAAAAACCAAGATCATTGCAAGGGACTGTCGTTACTGCAGCAATCCAAGCCCAGAGATTCCATAGTGGAAGTACCAGGAACAGAAAGCACCCAGATTTTAGCTTTTTAACATAATGCATTTAAAACTTTTAGTCAGAAAAAGTTGATATAAAATGAGTTAATGGCTGTTTGGCACAATACTCCACAATGACTCTGTCATACTTTCCAGACCACAGTGGCATCAGTGCCAAATTTTCCATATTTTCTAGTGCTGGGAAGCAACTACCCTATTTTAGCCAGTGTGCTACAAGCACAATTAACTACACTTGGTAACTTGGTACAAAGCCACTGGGCGTTTTCCCATTCACTCATCCTGATCTAAATACAGTAAACTGTAAAAACAGGAAGCCTAAACAAGAACGAAGGATTGACAAACATAGGGGCTATAGGATTCAGAATGCATGGCTAAATAATTCGGATGACCCTAATGCAGGAGACCCTATGCCAAATCCTTCATATAATATGTTACGAGGATGTGACATTTTTTATGAAAATCTAGAGCAAGATAATGGTGATATGGGACTGAATATGTCACAGACTGACTTCAGAAGAGGGCAGGCAAATGAACCTTGCTTTAAAAAAGTGCCTTTAAAAGTGTTGTTAAGGTAAATGGTTTTCCTGTAGAAGGAAAGTCTAAAGAGAGGTTTCCTTACTTTATACCATTTATAAGACAAGGCCTGTGGCCTGAATGCGGCCCTTCTGACTGTTTTCTGTGGCCCCTGGTGACTGTGCCTGACCGTGCAGCACCAATTGCCTGACTGCACTGTGACTGTGCTGACCATACAGTCCTGCGACTTAGCCTGTGTTTTAGATTTTGGCCCCCTTATGTGATGGAGTTTGATACTTTTTCTGTATACTAAGGCATGATCTGTTGTACCGGGTACAACAGATCTCGGTAGAACAGTTAGTTGTCTGCTAAGGGGGACCAACACATACTAGTAATCGTAAATTACACTACCTATTATTTGGACGCAATTCCACTCCAAAACACTACCTCAAAAACCATTGCAAAATGATTGCTGCATGTTTTTTATACAGTGGAAATTCCCAAATAAATATTAACAGACCAAGGTACCCCATTTGTATCTAAACTTAGGAAAGAGCTCTGTTAGCTTCTAAAAATCAAAGCACTAAGGATTTCTGTGTATCATCCCCAAACAGATGGGTTTGTTGAGCGATTTAACAGAACCCTAAAACATATGTTATGTAAGGTAATTAGTAGGGCTGTAAAAGACTGAGATATGCTTCTTCCCTCTCTGCTATTTGCAATCCGGGAAGTTCCTCAGTCCTCCACTGGGTATTCCCCATTTGAGCTCCTGTATGCAGGCCCAGATTTGTGGCGAGACCACAAAAGCCTTGGCCTAGGGCAGCACAAACTTAGGGGCGGCATGCACCCCACCGCAGCGAAATTTTGAAATTTTGCTCCGATACAGAGCAATGGGGACCTCTCCCCACTGCTCTGTATGTGAGTTTAAATGTTCGTTCATGCTGAAGGCACCCCAGGTTTTTTTTTGACATAACAAAGGAGGAATTGGAAAAAGAAATAACCCCAAGCAGAAATGTAATTCAACATACTGAACAGTAAAAATAACGTATTGCTTAGGTCAGCATTTAGATTTTAGAAGAAGCCCAAAAAGGCCAACAAAACATATATAACAGAAATGCTATAGTGTAGAATTATAGGGTATAGATAGAGTAATGGTTCTTGTCTTAACAGCTGAAAGTAAGCTCTTATCCCATTGGCAGGGACCATATAAAATGATTTTCCTGTAAATTATAAGATGCCCCATTGGCAGCACACTTCTGCAGCAATAACCACAGCATCAAATATCTTTGGTTCACAATATTAATAGGTAAATTTAGAACACAACAATAGTGTAAGGAGTGGGAATTCAAACTGATGAGACATTTCAACACTGAATGTGGCCTAAACAGGAGTAGTTTTATGTCCAGATATAAATTTAACTAAGAAATCTGCCACCTAGAAAAACACAGATAAGGACAATTTACATCTCTTTCCTTAGGTTGACTTCACCTCACAACAAGGCACTAATTGTACTAGTATTTACTTCCTTGGCAGAGTAAAGTTAAAGTGTTTACCCTGCGGGGATATTCAATATCTGGGCCAAAATATTATCTTTTCCAATTTGTAGTTTAATTATTACAGTCTGATATGGGCTTGTGAAGTGGATAAGATCCAGATCCATTTGTTATCCCATCCAATGGACCTTTATCTTGTTACTTCACTTTTCTTGTCCAATTCCTACTTGTGTCATTTCTTGTTAACCCCACCCTATTCTGTCTTGGTCTACAGTGGATATAAAAAGTCTACACACTCCTGGTAAAATGTCAGGTTCTTGTGCTGTACAAAAATGAGACAAAGATAAATATTTTTTTTTCCACCTTAAATGTAACCTATAAACTGTACCACTCAATTGAAAAACAAACTGAAATCTTTTAGGTGGAGGGAAGAAAACCAAAAAAACTAAAATAATGTGGTTGCATAACTGTGCACACCCTTAAACTTTGTTGAAGCACCTTTTGATTTTATTTCAGCACACAGGTCTCTTCAGATCACCCCACAGATTTTCAATCGGATTCAGGTCTGGGCTCTGGCTGGGCCATTCCAAAACTTTAATCTTCTTCCGGTGAAGCAATTCCTTTGTTGATTTGGATGTATGCTTTGGGTCGTTGTCATGCTGAAAGATGAAGTTCATCCTCATGTTCCGCTTTCTAGCAGAAGGCTGAAGGTTTTGTGCCAATATTGACTGGTATTTGGAACTGTTCATAATTCCCTCTATCTTAACTAAGGCCCCTGTTCCAGCTGAAGAAAAACAGCCCCAAAGCATGATGCGGCCACCACCATGCTTCACTGTGGGTATGGGGTTCTTTTGGTGATGTGCAGTATTGTTTTTGTGCCCAACATATTTTTTGGAATTATGGCCAAAAAGTTCAACCTTGGTTTCATCAGACCATAACACATTTTCCCACATGCTTTTGGGAAACTTCAGATGTGTTTTTGCAAAATGTAGCCTGGCTTGGATGTTTTTCTTCGTAAGAAAAGGCTTTCGTCTTGCCTCTCTACCCCATAGCCCAGACATACTGTACGGGAGATTGTTGTCACATGTACCACACAACCAGTACTTGCCAGATATTCCTGCAGCTCCTTTAATGTTGCTGTAGGCCTCTTGGTAGCCTCCCTGACCAATTTTCTTCTCATCTTTTCATCAATTTTGGAGGGACGTCCAGTTCTTGGTAATGTCACTGTTGTGCCATATTTTCTCCACTTGATGATGACTGTCTTCACTGTGTTCCATGGTATATCTAATGCCTTGGAAAATCTTTTGTACACTTCTCCTGACTGATATCTTTTAACAATGAGATCCCTCTGATGCTTTAGAAGCTCTCTGTGGACTATGGCTTTTGCTGTGGGATGCAACTAAAAAAAATGTCAGGAAAGACTAACTAGAGCAGCTGAACTTTATTTGGGGTTAATCAGAGGCACTTTAAATGATGGCAGGTGTATGCTGACTCCTATTTAACATGATTTTGAATGCGATTGCTTAATTCTGAACACAGCTACATCCCCAGTTAGAAGAGGGTGTGCACACTTATGCAACCACATTTTTTTAGTTTTTTTTTTGTTTTCTTCCCTCCACCTAAAAGATTTCAGTTTGTTTTTCAATTGAGTGGTACAGTTTATAGGTCACATTAAAGGTGGAAAAAGTTCTGAAATGATTTATCTTTGTCTCATTTTTGTACAGCACACGAACCTGACTTTTTATATCCACTGTATGTCACTCTATGTGACCGGACTAAATCCAGACCCAGAGATACAAGTTATCTCTATCTACAGTATCTGTAACCTTCCTAATTTATTGCACATGAACCTTTATCTATGATAAACAGTATACAGTATATGCTGTGCCTTTCTAGCTTTCATTTGTATTTTTCTTGACAAAGGGGCCTGGGTGCTATGATAGCTTGCAATTTTTACTTAATCGGTTAGCCAATAAAAGGTATCACCAAACCTTACATTTTCTGCATCTTATCGATGGCTAACATGGTACAACATCTTAAAACCATAGGGTTAATGCTGTCAGGCAAACAGATGCATTGGTGCCAATTAACCTAGTTGTTATGTTGTGAAAGGGTCTGCCTCCAACTGTTTGCCAGTGAGAGGAGCACATCGGTAAAACTGAAAGCCAGAGTTTACCAAACAGGTGAATACTGACTTTGTGTTACTTTACGCCAGGATCAGAACTGCTGAAAACCTAAGGAAAAACCTTATGTTTAATGTTTAATGTAAAAAGACTTGAATTAAAGCAAAATAGAATATTCTGCTGCAAGACCTGTTGTTGGGTTCCTTCACTGTCAATCTGCCACAGTACAGAGGGAGTTAAATATTCTTCTATTCAATGCAGGGTTGCCATCTGTTTGGTCTGGAATGCCCACTTTGTAAAACAGTTTTTGACAGCTTGAATTGTATATCCCCACTGGTCACTGTGATTTGGCTGAGAATAAATGATTTAGTAGCCTAATTACAGCTAGTTGTGTGTTTTTACTACATTGCTACTACTTTCATCTAAATGGCTGATGCTTGACAAGGCATGCATATTATTTTTTATAATACATGAGTGATACGCAGAGTTCCCTGTATAAGTGCTCCTTTCTGTGTTTCCCTGCAGTGGGCAGAAAGGAACGCATGTGAGTACAAGCTATAACTCAGCCTGCAGTCTTGTGCCTTTATATGATCACAATACCTCTCAGTTACTTTTAACATTCTTTTAATTTACAGTAGGTGGTACATTAACCCTTATAATATATGAGTGATACTCAGAGTTCCCTGTATAACATAGTCTTTAGGCTTGTGCCTTTAGGCTTCGCACTCATTAATGTTTTTCTCCCTGCACTTCCCTGTGGTGCATTCTTTTGTGTTCCACCACAGGGGAGCACAGGAATAAATATGTCTTTCTTTCTAATAGGGCTGCACTTACATAGATACATGTACTGTAAGTGCTGAATGCAAGTTCTGGCATATTTGGTTATTATTATTATTAACATTTATTTATAAAGCGCCAACATATTCCGCAGCGCTGTACAATAGGTGGGTTACATACATTGGACATACAGAGTAACATATAAAGCAATCAATAACCGATACAAGACGTGAAGAGAGCCCTGCCCAGAAGAGCTTACAAGGAGAAAGGGTTGAGACACAAGGTGTGTGAATGGGCATGACCACAGTTGTGAGAGGTGTGGCACAGGTTATTGCTTTTAGCAGCACAATGAGGTTATGCTAAACTAGATTAGAGTAAGCTTCTCTAAATAAATTTGTTTTTAGAGATCTCTTGAAGGCAGAGAGATTGGGAGAAAGTCTGACAGTTTGTGGGAGCGAATTCCAGAGAAGGGGGGCAGCCCTTGCAAAGTCTTGAATGCGTGTGTGTGAGGAGGGAATGAGAGAGGAGTTGAGGAGCAGGTCAGTAGAGGAGCGTAACAAGCGGGTTGGATGGTACCTAGAGATAAGTTCAGAGATGTAGGGTGGGGCAGAGTTATGAACTGCTTTGAATGTAAGAGTCATTAGTTTGAATTTTATCCTGGATGGCAGAGTGGCATGGCAGAGGAGGAGTGGTTGGAGAGGTGTATGAGCCTGGCAGCAGTATTTATTATGGACTGGAGAGGGGACAGTCTTTGGAGGTGAAGGCCAATTAATAGGGAGTTACAGTAGTCCAGGCGAGATATTATAAGAGAGTGAGTAAGAATTTTGGCAGCATCTTGGGTGATAAATGATCGTATTTTGGAAATATTTCTTAGGTGAAAGTGACATGATTTGATAAGTGACTGGATATGAGGAGTGAAGGACAGGGCAGAATCAAGGATAACCCCAAGGCACCGGGCCTGGGAAGATGGGTTCATAGTAGAATTGTTAACCTTTATAGATACCTCGGGAACAATGTGGGCATTGGATGGGGGAAAGAGAACCAATTCAGTTTAGGTTCTGACATATTTGTGGTAATGTAATTCTCCTTATCCATTGTCTGTTGTCAGGTTCAGACTGGCAATCTCTGGGTCCAGGCAAATGGCAGAGGGGCTGCTGTTAAATACAATAGCCAGTACCCACTGCCTCTCACTGTATGTAGTGTGCTTGGAGTGTCAGTCCCCACCACCTCTTGCTGTGCATAATGTGCACTGGGTGGTAGTACTTACTATCTTTCTCTGTATAATGTGCTTTAGGTGTCTGTGCTCCCTGCTTTTACCATGTAATGTGCTTGGGGTCAAAGTGCCCATTTCTTATTATTGTCTAATCTTATTGGGGTACCAATATCTACTTTCTCTCATATAATATACTGGTTAAAGATAATAATAGATAAATACAAAGTATAACAATAAATACACGTAAATAAAAGATACAGTTGAAATGAGGTAAGAGTCAAAGACACAAGAGGATGGAGGTCCCTGCCCCGTAGAGCTTACAATCTAGATGGTGCCAGTACCCACTTACAGTGTTATGTATGTATGTATTTATTTATATAGCAGCACAATTGTACACAGTGCTTTACAAGGTGTAAAAACTAACAGGGGTATAGTTATTTTAAATTATACAGGGAAAATAGATAAATATAAGCTGACGTGCTTAGGGGTTTCAATACACAGTTAGGATAACGGTCCCTGTTCCGAAATGCTTACACTTATTATTAGGAATGTGCTTCTGTGCTTGTAGTGACAATGTTCACTGATGTATGATGTTCCAGGGGTGTCAGTACTGCCTTCTCCCTATATAATGTGCTTGAAATTCAAGTGTATTATCTGCTTGGGTTGCAAGTAAACACTGCTGCTCACTGTAATGTTCTTGAGGTGCAGAACTTTTTACTCTTATCATATGATTTGATGGTGATATTATTATCCATTTCTCCCTTAGTATATTATGCTGGAAATAACATTTACAGTGTACATCTAAATTACTGGCAATGAGAGCTACTAAAACATATTACATGTCAAGAGTGGGTTTCAGCACTCAAGGATATGTTATGTCCTTATGTTATTCTCTTTTCTTTTAGCAAAAACTGAAGTCACAAAATTCTAAGCTTGAGTACCTCAAAAACAAAGTGACTACAACTTAGTTAGAATACTTTACCTAAGGTTGTTATATGCAGTTTCTATGTTCCGTCCGTCTATATTTTCAGCACTCATGGTTGGAAATGTGATAACTGGTGCAGAGTTTGTTTAAAGGAATACTGTCATTGGAAAACATGTTTTTTCAAAATGCATCAGTTAATAGAGCTTCTCCAGCACAATCCTACATTGAAATCTGTTTTTCAAAAACACAAACAGATTTTTTTATATTTAATTTTGACATTTAACATGGGGCTAGCCATATTCTTTACTTCCCAGGGTGCCACAGCCATGTAACCTGTGCTCTGATAAAAGGTGGAGTGATATCACCATCTCCCCAGCAGACGATCAGCAGAACAATGGGAAGGTAGCAAGATAGCAGCTCCCAGAAGATATCATAATAGCACTCAATAGCAAGAAATCCAAGTCCGGCTTGGGACTTCTCCAGTTACATGGGAGTATGAGAAATAATAGGTTACTTGAAAGCAGTTCTAATGTTTAGCACTAGCTTCTTGTGACAGCTCAGAATCAGGCACCATGTACTGAGTTAGCTGCCTACTCACCAATATTACAACTAAAAAAAACCCATTTGTTGGTTCAAGAATAACATTTTAAATGGTAGAGTGAATTATTTGCTGCGTAAACAGTGTCATTTAGAAATAAAAAGTACACCATAAAAATCACAACAGTTTCCCTATAGTTAGACATCCTCTCACTGCATCCTTTATAGATAACAGTTTTGCCTAACATAATAGCTAGAACTCTACTTCACGCTTTCAGCTCTCTAAACTCTCAATCAGTGACTTTAGGGGGGGCAAATGGGGCATAACTGCCAAGAATTCACATTTCACTGTGATTTGCAAAAAAAAGGAAAGACGGCACATGAGTGCAAAGTTTAAGCATTTAGGGGAAAACATGCAAAAAACATTGGCAAAACAAATTTATGCTGCGCAAACTTTATGAATGACCCCTATTGAGTGGTTACTGACTGCTAATTGCTCAAATTGCTAATTGCTGTAAAGGAGGAAGTAGTGTTCTGGCTATTATGTTAGACATCTCTTCACTCCAGTCTTTATAGATTTTGGCTAACTAATTATATTGAAAACATTTTTTTATTTTGTGCAGTCTATCTATTTTAGGCATTTTCATTTTTACACTGAACTGTTCCTTTAAGGTCTTATAACCCATACATAGCAACCATCCAAGTATTGGTTTGTTGCGGAATAATCTTAATATACTGTTGTTTTGGATTATAAATCTTGCAACAAATGCTACTCCTGCTGCTATGGTTATCCTTTAATGCAGTGATCACCAACCAGTGTCTATGGAGCAACATGTTGCTCACCGCCCCCTTTGATGTTGCTCCTAGTAGCCTCAAAGTATGGCTTGGAGGCAATTTTGGAAGCACAGGGACACAGTTTTACTCCAAGCAGAGCCTCCTGCAGACCAACAGTCCACATGGGCTACCAAATAGCCAATCTCAGTCCTTATTTGGCATTCCCAAAGAACGTTTTCATGCTTGTGTGGCTCACCAACACTTTCTACATCTGAGTGGGGCTTATAAGTAATAAAGGTTGAGATTCCATGCTTTAATGGTTCTGCTTAAAATCTTGTGGAAATATATGGTAAAAATGGATGGGGCTTGATGGGCGTGACTTGAGAGGTGGTTGTGGGTGCTACTTGTGCCACCTTCCTTCTGACCCCCCCTACCAAAAACATCTTCTGCTGCCTATACCTTTGTTATATCAAGTAGAAGTAAATCTAAAGTAACTGGACTTGCTCAGTAATCACTGAAGACATTTCATTACTCATCCGAGCAGCTTCTTCAGTTTAACTGACTGGTATGGTAAATCCTCAGCATATAAACTCTTCCAATAATCCAATCACAATGGTGTAATGTAACTATTCAGAGATGTGGCAACTGAAACTCACAGAAGTTGTGAATGCTGCAAGGATACTGTGACAGAATTACCAAAGTGTCATGCAACTCATAGAAACAGGTGTTACTAGTGAGAGCTACTGACTAAGATGTTGATATGGAGGACTCATCCCTGGGTTCCACTGTTAAAGGTCACAGATCCAGCAAAATGTTACAGAAAGGCCCAAAAACATCTGCTAAATAAACAGGTTAGACACAGTCTGATGAAACAACTACAGTGTACCTGATATAACTCTCTGGAGAGGGTGGTTAATTTCATCAAATGTGCTGGCCAAACAATTTAAGAGTAAGGAGAGGCAAATAGGCAAGTTCACCACCTATTTCATGAGATAGCAGCCGAAAAAGGACAGAGGAACCTTGTCAAGCGCTAGAATACATCCCTTTAACTTTACCACACAAGAGATAAGGGCTCTTAGATCTCTTTAAGTAGTGATGAGCAATTTTTTTTCGGCAGGCATGGATTTGCAGAGAATTTCCACATTTTGCCATTGACAAATTGTTTCGCAAAACTTCTGCAAAATGTTGCCACGAAAATTTATGGTTGTGTAAAAAGGGCACGGTCACATAAAAAAAGACGCAGTTGCGTCAAACAAGTCACGCAGAACCTGCCTTTTGCAGTTTTTTTTGCCATTTTCAAATTTTTTCGTAGTTTTGCAAATTTTTCGGCGATGAGCCGAATGGGACAGATGCGCTCATCACTATTAGTAAGGACCCAAACATCTCTATCCTACCAGCAAATTAAGGGTGATACACTGTTGTGCTCAACACAACTGACTATCACTACAAAATGATCACGCTACTCAGTGATAGCAATACATATGAAGCTTTAAGATGAGACCAACCAGCAGCTACAAGAATAAGGTATAGTGCTTACTACAATTTAAGAAGGAGGAATCCATTGATCGAGTTTTGTACCACTCCTGTATCCCAGAGAAACTTTCCCATGCCTATTTGGACTCACCAAGATACACAAGGAAGAAGCCCCACGCAGACCTATTGTCAGCAGCATCAATTTAGTGACTTGTAATTGACATTGCAAAATACTTTGCTAACATCTTAGCCTCATTGGTAGGCAAAACAGTGCATCACATTCATAATGCCAAATGTCATGGGATGTCACTTCAATTTTCACATGTATATCTACTTCAGTAGACTGCATGTAGATAACACCCTGACAAGCATAACAGAGCTCAGTCCTAACCAAGCTTGTTGCTAGACTTGTGCATAAACCCTACATACTTCAAATACAAGGACTACTTTTATAGACAGAAACATGGCTGTACAATGGGTTCTCCAGTATCTCCCATTATGACCAACTTGTACATGGAGGAAGTGGAATGAAAGACCTTACATACATTCAAGGGAACTACACCAAGTCACTGGTTCAGATATGTAGATAACACTTGGTTTAAAATCAGATCTCATAAAGTGGCATCCTTTATGGAACACATTAACTCGGTGGACAATAACATCAAGTTAACAAGGGAGTATGTCTATGAGAACAAACTTGCCTTTTTGGACTATTTGATATCCATCCAAGAGGGGGGAAATATAAATAAATAAATCAATATCTGTTGTTTGATTCCTGCTATCTGCTGGAACACAAATTAGGTGTCTTTAGAACTCTGCACCATAGGACAGAAAGTGTGACAACTGATACACTGATGTCCAAAGACAAGGAGCACAAACATATCAAAGGAAACATTGGCAAGCTTATGGCTACCCAGACTGGGCTTTTGTCAAAACAGCAACTAAGGAACGGCAAAGGAAATAACCACCCTGAGACATAGTAGGCGCAAAATAGTCATTCCAAATGTAGCTGGAGTGTGTTGTTGATTTTCAACAAATGCCATGTCCCTGTGTTATTTAAACCTAGCACCACACCTAGGGGCAGATTTATTATGCTGTGTAGGCTTCACCGGGTAAAAAACAGTGTAAAATCATCATTTTTGTGAAATCTGGCTTTCAGACTGCAAACTTCTCCATTTATTTTACACAGCTTTTTACACAATTTTTTTGGTGAATTTCATTTTACTCAGCATAATGAATAGGCCCCTAAGACAACGACTGGTACACCCAAGGATCCAACGCTGGAAAAAAAACCCCAAAGCAACATGATATAAGCAATCCAATACATTGAAAAGACAATGCAACTGCTCACCAAGGGAATGGCTGAGCATAGGAAGGCACACTCCACAGGGCAAGACTCAGCTGTCTTTCTATTTCTAAAACACAAGGGACACTTTGACCCTTGAAGATAGCAATGTTCACATTTTGGACAGAGAAGACCGCTGGTTTGAATGAGATGTAAGGTAGAGAAACCACCTCATACACAAAAATCCCAGTGCTTTCAGCTACTGTATAAGACAGCAATCAGAGTAATATTGTGTAGTATTTAAAATTCAAACATACACCCAACATGGGAGTAAAGGTATGCAATCATTTATTCACTTCCCTATAGTTACAGGAGGCAATAGGTTTTTGATAAGATCTCAAAATACACACTCCAACAGATAGTTAAGACCCCCCAAAGTTAACAGCATTCAGAATTCCCAAATTTTGGCCAAATAGTGTAAAACAGTTTTATTTTAAGTCATAACAAAAATATATATATATATATATAAATGTCCATTTTCCAAGGCACTCAATAAAAAAACTCAAGTCCATAGTCCTGTAGAATATCCCAGCTTCATAAATCTTTCTAAAATTAAATTTACTTTGTTCTTTAAATACTATCTCCTCCAAACAGCTTTTTTTAAATTCTACTAAGATGTCCAAAAGGGACATTTTTAACCCATTGTGGATGATGATTGCTATTAGCTGCTACATAATTGCATACATCTACTTTATTAAAGCATATACATATTTTTTTATATAAATTTCCAAATCCAAATAAGCAATATTGTTTTGACTAATAGTTGCTGTAACCTCTAAGTTCCTATCATTTTGGTTTAGATTATTAATCATTTCTCTTAATTCCTGTTTTGTACACTTCCATATAATGAAAATGTCATCATGTCAAATGTCATCATGAAAAGAATCCGAAAGTTTTGGGGGGCAGAGAAAGTGGAAAATGTATGAAGAGATGGAGATATGGAGAAAAATACACAAAGATGTGAGAGCCATTGGATATATGAATTACAAACAATGGTACCCAAAGCTTTAAATACAGATATCAATTTAAGAGCTTTTTTTTATAAATATAATTGTTTTTAAGAACCTTCTAAAATCCCCTATAAAAGATTTTGACTGTTTTTAACAAATAGTATTTTAGTCTTTTAAAATGACTATGGTAAACTAAACGGCTTTACTTTAATGTATTGAAGCAAATAGGTTGCTAGGTTGAATGTAGAAGGTAACGCTCAAACAAAAATCCCCAGGTGAATGCACATGGAAAGTATAGGATTAAATGTAGGCGTTGCTATGGCAATGGAAGAGAAAAAAATAAATGTGAGATTTACACAGAGTGGAAGAAATGCAGTGAGTTAAATACCAGCAAAAGGAGTGTTGCTATAGCAACAGTGAGATTTCCAAGGTGGGATTAAGAAGGGATAGGATTTTGTAGATGGAGCGTTATCTTCTTAGTATTTGATGTATTACTATGGATTATTAAAACTAACCAATCAGGTAATATATATATGGGATTATTTTAATTTAAGGAACAGAAAAGTGGGAGTTAGTCAAGCCTCTGATGAAGCCTGATTAGTGAAACATGTCAGGTGTGATGTCATCACCAAGGACAAGGGAAGGGACTCGTGATAGAGGGAATGCCAAATTTTGGACTCATCTGTACCCTCAGAAATTTGACTACGGGACTTCAGTCATTATTATTATTCCACTAGACACACAAGTCAATACTTGTATTAGTAGTAGTAGTATACTGCCAAATCTGTAATAAATCTGACATATTGGGGCCCATTTACTAAAGGCCGAAAAAATTAGTGTTATTTTTAACATGCATTAAAAATATTATCTTAACTTCTTATGTTTTGAGAATAAACAATCGATTCACAAAAAAAACACTTGTCTAAATTAAGAAGCAATTTTATTGTCATTATTTATGTTGCGATCACATATTTTTAAGCAATATTTTAAAGCATGCAATATATTTATGCGTTATTTTGAAGCACGCGATATTAGTGCACGCTATTACGCACGTAACCGTTACTTTCTGAAAACTACCGTTCTGAAAAAGACAGGTTCCCTGAAAACTTGAGCATGCATCACTCTATGACGATCACATACTTGATTCTCTTCTTCACAATCCAACAACGCCCACTCCTAGTAGGTGTCAATATTAGCACAAGTTATCACAATACAGTATTTCATGCTTTTAACTCTTAAAATATATGTCTGTGAATTATGCATTAGTATTATTTCTATTAGATAATTATGGCAATGCGATGGACATAACACTTTACGATAATTGAGATTTTTGCACATACGATGAGTAGTAACGCATGCGAAATGACTTTGATGAATCATTACTTAATTAATGAACACTTAACGACCTTTAGTGAATCGCCCACATTGGGACTCATCCACATGACTGAACCTGATTGGGGGAGGAACTCCTCTCTCCCATAGATCTAGCTACCCCGTTCATCATATAAAGGGCTTGTTCCACAGCCTCCCATAGCTCACATTCTAGAATAGACCAAACATTTCCTACACAAGAAATTCTCCCCCTGGCGTGTAGCATAACTTAACTACCTAGGGGGATCTCGGACCACTTTCCCCTTTAAATGGTTCTGGCTCTTGTGCGAGACCCCCCAGATATTAAACAAGTCGTCCAATAAGAAGTCACCCAGTATTGGCAAACTAACATAAGAAGCACTCACCCTAATAAGGTTTGGAATGCTTTCAAAGCTTTAGCTAGGGGGGCTTACATCTTAGGGATTAAATATGTCAAAAAAGCAATACTATCTAAAATAGAGGAACTAGAAATAGTAACCACAAACAGGGAACAGGCTTACATAAATGACAGTCAGTTCGATTTTTTAACCTAGCTAGCACCGAATGAGCGTAAAAACTGCTCCTCTCGCAGGCACACCTTGTATTTGCTATGGGAGACAAAGCAAGAAAGTTCCTTACGATTGTGTCTCATGACCCTGCCTTTAGAGCATACTATCTCACACTATATACATTTAAAATCAAAAAACTTCACAAGACATACAAATATACTTTGGAGCTGTCCCTCTACCCTGTATATCCTTAGAAACACAGGCTGCATGAGACACACCCATATCAGGTGAGAAGGTAAACAGGCGATTCTTTCAATTCCCATGGGCCCAGATGGGTTACCATCTGAATCTTACAAAAACCATGTCAAGGAAATAGCCCTGCAACTGACCAATTTGATTAATACAATCATGGAAACAAGTGTTCTCCCAGACTCAATGGGGCTGATTCACAAAAGGCCAAAAAAACGAGTGTTATTTTTAGCATGCGTTAAAAATGCTATCACTTCTTATATTTTTACAATTAATGATTGATTTAAAAAAAGGACACATGTCTGAATTAAGAAGCAATTTTATTGTCATTATTTTTCTTGCGATTACATATTTTTAAGCAATATTTTAATGCAATATATTTATGCTTTATTTCATAGCACACAATATTATTGCACGCTATTACCCACGTAACCGTTACGCGTCACTGTTATATCAGTGATGCTGTTCAGTAATACTGGCAGGTTGTTAACAGTTGACCATCTTTATTTTTTACACACAAAGACTAGCTTCCTAATCTCCTCCCACCATTTCCCAAGGCTGCAACATTCTAACCTCCTTCAAAAAATATAACCTTATAAAACATAGCACAGCTTATGCGCTTATGCACATGCATAACCTTTCTCCACCCTTCTATTATTTTTCAAAATCTGGAAACATTATAAAGCACATAGTCAGCCACATGTTTAGGCAAATTATTTGGGCGAGTTGAACTTCGGCAAATTTCAATGGCCAGTTCATTACTGCCTAAAGGGTTATCCAGTGTTTGTGGTTGTGCAACCAAATTGGATGGATCATCCAAGAAATGCCAGTTAGAGGTAATGTCCTGTAGCTGTGAGGGCTCAGGAATGGGAAATAAACTGATCACATGCCAGGTAGATCCATCCTGCAGTCTGTAGGTTACTGGTGCCAACTGACTGTAAATCTGAATGGGATCAGATAAAATAGGATCAAATTTTGATCTGATTGTGGGCTTTTGTATTCTTACCAATTGCCCAGCATTAAGGGTAATTGTCTTAGCTTTTCATTTTGAATCATTGTAAGCTTTTGTTTTGTCCTGATAATTTTCAACCCTTACTCACAACTCTTGGGGTTCAGTGACTTCCATTTGTGGTCATAAATGTGTTAGGGGCATTTGTAGATTACGGTCTATCATCAGTTTTGCCAGTTGCACTATGGGTTGCGGACCGGTAGTGCTGTAGGACTGTAGTTAAAGCTTTGCTGAACAAAAGGCCTTCATGCAAATATACCTTAAGGCCATTCTTTAAAGTCTGATTAAAGCTTTCCACACCTCCATTAGCCTGTGGATGTTAGCAAGGTGTTAAAATGTGCCTTATGCCCTTCATTGCAAGAAAATCTTCAAATTCTTTTGGCACGAATCATGGCCCATTGTCTGTAATAATTTTTAGTGAAAGTCCCTATTGTGAAAACCATGCTTCTAAGGTTGTGGTTGATAGAGATGTAGCGAACCTCACAAAAAAAGTTCGCAGCCACTGAAGCACAGAAAAAATATGTTAGATAAATGTTGAAAATATTCGTTTTTTTGTTGTCGCAGCCACTGAAGCACAGAGGCCAGAAAAAATATGGCATATAAATGCTGAAAATATTCGGTTTTTTGTTGTCGCAGCCACTGAAGCACAGAGGCCAGAAAAAATATGGCATATAAATGCTGAAAATAATTGTTTTTTTGTCACGGGCACTGAAGCACAGAGGCCAGAAAAACTAAGGAAATGAGTGCAAATGTGCAAGTGATTGAACCCCTAGGTAATAGTGATCATAATGTTATTTCATTTGATGTTTGGTGCAGGAAACAAATTTACACGGGGGCAACAAAGACAATGAATTTTAGGAAGGCAAATTTTAGCTCCTTAAGGGCAGCGCTTCAGGGCATAGATTGGGGCATTATGTTTTCTGATAAAAATACAGAGCAGAAATGGTTGTCATTTAAAATGATATTAACTCATTACTGTTCTCAGTTTATTCCATTAATAAGAAAAAGTAGAAGTGATAAGAAATCACCCCATGTGGCTTAACTCTGAGGTAAAGAAGTTAATAGGGAAAAAGAGGAAAGCTTTTAAGAAATATAAGTCAGATGGGACAGTAGCTGCGATTAATGAATATAAACACTATAACAAGTGTTGTAAAACTGCAATCCGAAAGGCAAAGATAGAAAATGAGGAGCGCATTGCGGCAGAGGCCAAGACTAACCCCAAAAAGTTTTTTAAGTATATTAATAGTAAAAAGATGCAGGTTGAGGGTGTGGCCCCATTGAGTTATAGTAACAATATGGTTACAGCAGATACAGAAAAGGCAGATGTGCTTAACCAGTTCTTTTCTTCTGTGTATACAGTAGAGGAGCCAGAGTGCCAAGTCCCACCCAATAGATGCACTGTTGGCTCAGCTCTAACTACACAGTGGTTGACACAGGATATGGTGCTTAAAGGGTTACACACGATAAATGTAAACAAGGCACCTGGGCCAGATGGAATACACCCTCGGGTACTGAGAGAGCTAGGGTCAGATTTACAGAGGCCCTTGTTTCTGATATTCTCAGACTCACTTTCATCAGGTATGGTACCTACGGATTGGAAGAAGGCGAATGTCATTCCTATATTTAAAAAGGGAGTAAGATCTCAGCCTGGCAATTATAGGCCTGTAAGTTTGACATCCGTGGTGGGCAAGTTATTTGAAGGTTTGTTAAGGGATCACATACAAAATTATGTACTGGAGAATGCCATTATGAGCAGTAATCAGCATGGCTTTATGAAGGACAGGTCATGTCAGACCAATTTAATTGCCCCATTGAGTTATAGTAACAATATGGTTACAGCAGATACAGAAAAGGCAGTTGTGCTTAACCAGTTCTTTTCTTCTGTGTATACAGTAGAGGAGCCAGAGTGCCAAGTCCCACCCAATAGATGCACTGTTGCCTCAGCTCTAACTACACAGTGGTTGACACAGGATATGGTGCTTAAAGGGTTACACAAGATAAATGTAAACAAGGCACCTGGGCCAGATGGAATACACCCTCGGGTACTGAGAGAGCTAGGGTCAGATTTACAGAGGCCCTTGTTTCTGATATTCTCAGACTCATTTTCATCAGGTATGGTACCTACGGATTGGAAGAAGGCGAATGTCATTCCTATATTTAAAAAGGGAGTAAGATCTCTGCCTGGCAATTATAGGCCTGTAAGTTTGACATCCGTGGTGGGTAAGTTATTTGAAGGCTTGTTAAGGGATCACATACAAAATTATGTACTGGAGAATGCCATTATGAGCAGTAATCAGCATGGCTTTATGAAGGACAGGTCATGTCAGACCAATTTAATTGCTTTTTATGATGAGGTTAGTAAGAAGCTGGACAGTGGGGATGCAGTAGATATAATCTATTTGGATTTTGCTAAAGCATTTGATACCATTCCCCACAAAAGACTGTTTCTAAACTAAGGTCTATTGGTCTTAGTGAAGTCGTTTGCACATGGATAGAAAACTGGCTACAGGATCGGGTACAGAATGTGGTTGTTAATGGTACATTCTCTACTTGGAATAAGGTTCTCAGTGGGGTCCATCAGGGTTCTGTACTGGGTCCACTTTTGTTTAATTTGTTCATAAATGACTTGGGGGAGGGTATTATAAGTAATGTATCAGTGTTTGCAGATGACTCTGCAGACCAGTCAATTCTATCCAGGATGTAGCATCCTTGCAGCAGGATCTTGACCAACTGGCAATCTGGGCGGCTAAGTGGCAGATCAGATTTAATGTGGATAAATGTAAGGTCATGCACCTAGGATGTAAAAATATGCAAGCCACTTATACCCTTAATGGAACTGCACTAGGCAAATCCATAATGGAGAAGGACCTTGGAGTCCTTGTAGATAATAAACTTGGCTGTAGCAAGCAATGCCAGGCAGCAGCTGCAAGGGCAAACAAGGTTTTGAGCTGTATTAAAAGGGGTATAGATTCACAGGAAGAGGGGGTTATTCTTCCCCTTTACAGAGCACTGGTAAGGCCCCATCTAGAATATGCTGTTCAGTTCTGGTCTCCAGTGCTCAAATGGGACATGATTGAGTTAGAGAGGGTCCAGAGAAGGGCAAGTTGGTAAAGGGTATGGAAAGTCTCAGTTATGAAGAAAGACTGGCCAAGTTGGGTCTGTTTACACTGGAGAAGAGGAGCTTAAGAGGTGACATGATAACTATGTATAAATATATAAGGGGATCATATAATAACCTTTCTAATGTTTTATTTAAAATGGACACGAAGACACCCACTCCGTTTAGAAGAAGGGAGGTTCCGTTTAAATATTCGGAAAGGATTTTTTACTGTGAGAGCTGTGAGGTTGTGGAATTCCCTCCCCGAATCAGTCGTGCTGCCGGATACATTATATAGCTTTAAGAAGGGGCTGGATGGCTTCTAAGCAAGTGAGGGAATACAGGGTTATGGAAGATAGCTCTTAGTACAAGTTGATCCAGGGACTGGTCCGATTGCCATCTTGGAGTCAGGAAGGAATTTTTTCCCCTCTGCGGCAAATTAGAGAGGCTTCAGATGGGGTTTTTTGCCTTCCTCTGGATCAACTAGTAGGCAGGTTATATATAGGCATTATGGTTGAACGTGATGGACGTATGTCTTTTTAAAACCCAACTTACTATGTAACCTGTCCAAAAAGTTTGGCTTAAAATTAAACCAGTAGGATTTGCACCCTAGTTTGTACGGTGGCGGGGGAGGATGCTAAAGGACAGCTGTGTGTGGAGTCATGCAGTGTGCAGAGAAGGACAGCTGCATGGGGAGTCAGAACAAGTCTTCTGGCGTGCAGTAACCCTCCGAGATCCATGCCTCATTCATTTTAATAAAGGTCAGGTAATCCACACTTTTGTGACCTAGGCAAGTTCTCTTCTCAGTGACAATCCCTCCTGCTGCACTGAAGGTCCTTTCTGAGAGGACACTTGAGGCGGGGCAAGACAAGAGGTTGATGGCAAATTGTGACAGCTCTGGCCATAGATCAAGCCTGCGCACCCAGTAGTCCAGGGGTTCATCGCTCCTCAGAGTGTCTATATCTGCAGTTAATGCCAGGTAGTCCGCTACCTGTCGGTCGAGGCATTCTTTGAGGGTGGATCCAGAAGGGTTCTGGCGCTGCCTTGGACTGAAAAAACGTTGCATGTCTGATGTTACCGAGTGGCCAAAGCGCATTGTCCTTGCAGGTGTGCTCGTGGGAGAATTACAGGCACCTCTGCCCCTGGAATATTAAGTTCCTAAAGTGACATCACCCTTAAAAGCATTGTACAACATGTTTTGCAGGTTGGTTTGGAAATGCAGCATCCTTTCGGACTTGTGGTACGTTGGTAACATTTCTCCCACTTTAGGCTTGTACCGAGGGTCTAGTAGCGTTGCGACCCAGTACAGGTCCTACTCCTTAAGCCTCTTGATACAGGGGTCCTTCAACAGGCATGAAAGACTCCATTCTCACAAGGTTGGATGCAGAGGTATCCATCTCCCCTTCCTCGTTATCAAGGACTACGTCATCCAAGGTCTCCTCCCCCCAGCCAGTCTTCCTCCTCCACAAAGCCACCTTCCTCCTCTGACTCCACTTCTGACACCTTTCCCTGCGTTGCAACAGGTGCCTGGGCTCGTTCTGGTGATTCCGCCCAGAAATCGTGCTCTTCCTGCTCCTGGTCATGCTGGTCTACGGCCGCATCTGTCACTCGTCGCACGGCACGCTCCAGGAAGAAAGCAAAGGGTATTAGGTCGCTGATGGTGCCTTCGGTGCGACTAACCATGTTTGTGACCTTGTCAAAAGCAAAAGGGCACATGAGCCTGCAGGTGTGGCGCATAAGCACCCAGTAACGGGGGAAAAAAATCCCCAGCTCCGCAGATCCAGTCCTACCACCCAGTTCAAACAGGTATTCGTTAATGGCTCTTTGTTGTTGCAGCAGACGGTCAAACATGAATAGCGTTGAATTCCAGCGAGTCTGGCTGTCGAAAATTAAATGCCTGTCTGGCAAGTTGTGCCGCCGCTGAATGTCAGCAAGGCGTGCCATGGCTGTATAGGAACGTCTGAAATGGCCAGACACCTTCCTGGACTGCCTGAGAATGTCCTGCAATCCTGGGTACTTCGAGGCAAACCATTGGACTATCAAATTGAGAACATGTGCCATGCAGGGCACATGTGTTAAATCTGTCGCTCGTCGCACGGCACGCTCCAGGAAGAAAGCAAAGGGTATTAGGTCGCTGATGGTGCCTTCGGTGCGACTAACCATGTTTGTGACCTTGTCAAAAGCAAAAGGGCACATGAGCCTGCAGGTGTGGCGCATAAGCACCCAGTAACGGGGGAAAAAAATCCCCAGCTCCGCAGATCCAGTCCTACCACCCAGTTCAAACAGGTATTCGTTAATGGCTCTTTGTTGTTGCAGCAGACGGTCAAACATGAATAGCGTTGAATTCCAGCGAGTCTGGCTGTCGAAAATTAAACGCCTGTCTGGCAAGTTGTGCCGCCGCTGAATGTCAGCAAGGCGTGCCATGGCTGTATAGGAACGTCTGAAATGGCCAGACACCTTCCTGGACTGCCTGAGAATGTCCTGCAATCCTGGGTACTTCGAGACAAACCATTGGACTATCAAATTGAGAACATGTGCCATGCAGGGCACATGTGTTAAATTGCCCAGTCTCAGTGCTGCCAACAGATTGCTTCCATTGTCACACACCACTTTTCCGATCTTCAGTTGGTGTGGGGTAAGCCACCGATCGGCCTGTGAGTGCAGAGATGACAGGAGTGCAGGTTCGGTATGGTTTCTGCTTTCCAGGCACGTCATCCCCAAGACAGCATGACAACGGCGTACCTGGCACGTCGAATAGCTTCTGGGGAGCTGGGGGTGCACAGGTGTGGAGGAGGACACGGCAGCAGAGGAGGACTCAGCCGAGGAAGAAGCCGAGGTAGAGAGCGAAGGAGGAGTAGAGGAGGTGGCAGGCCCGCATGCAATCCGTGGTGGTGACACCAACTCCGCTGTTGTTGAACCATGCATTCCCTGCTTCCCAGCCATCACCAGGTTCACCCAGTGGGCAGTGTAGGTGACATACCTGCCCTGACCATGCTTGGAGGACCATGTGTCAGTAGTTATATGGACCTTTGCCCCAACACTAAGTGACAGAGATGCGGTGACTTGGCTCTGCACATGCTGGTACAAGTGTGGTATTCCCTTCTGTGAAAAAAAATTGCGGCCGTGTACCTTCCACTGCGGTGTCCCAATTGCTACAAATTTGTGGAAGGCCTCAGAGTCCACCAGCTGGTATGGTAAACGCTGGCGGGCTAAGAGTGCAGACAAGCCAGCTGTCAGACGCCAGGCAAGGGGGTGACTCGGAGACATTGGCAGATGACCGGGAACTGGTGGTCAAGGTGGAAGGCGGAGTGGAGGGTGGTTGAGACAGGTCAAGGACAGCAGAGGTAGAGCAGTAAGATGCTGGACCAGAAGGAGGGTGGCTTTGAGTTTGTCTGCTGCCTTTGAGGTGTTGCTCCCATAGTGCTTTGTGTTTGGCGTTCATGTGCCTTCGCATAGCAGTTGTACCTACGTGGGTGTTGGGCTTCCCAAGACTCAGTTTCTGACTGCACTCATTGCAAATTACAGCGCTTTTGTCAGAGGCACACACAGTAAAAAAATGCCACACTGCTGAGCCTTTTGATGCTGGCATTCTGGCGGTAACAGTAGAAGTTGGCGGGTGCGTTGGCTGGCTGACCACAGGTGCCGATACATGTTGTTGCCCTACTGTTCCCTGTGAGCTGTCCCTGCTTCTTCTAAGTCTTATTCTGCTCCTGACTCTCCGTCTCTCCATCTGAACTATCCTCCTCTTGCTCTCTTCTTCTGGGCACCCACAAAACATCCATCTCCTCATCATCACCCTTCTCAGACGCTCACAGAAGGCAGCAGCAGGGGGGACCTCATCACACCTTATGTCCATCTCTGTTGTGTTGCCTGCCTGAATTATGATATCTGGTGTAACGTCCTCATCTCCTTCATCTTCTTCTGGCAATAATGGTTGCACATCACTCCTCTGACTCATCCAGTGAAGAAGGGGCGGCGGTGGTGGAGGAAGTGGTATGTGGGGTGCCCATAGCAGAGGAGGATGAGGATGTTGTGGCAAAGTTCCTGGCAGAAACGGTAGAGGATGGGGTGTGCTGTGTAAGCCAGTCAACTACCTCTCCAGCATTTTTGGAGTTCAGGGTACGTGCCTTCGGAACACTGGGCGATTTCCTAGGGCCACAGGATATCATAGCAGCATGGCCCCTAGTGCCTCTGCATGGCGGCCTGCCTCTGCCTGACATTTTTTTTATTTTTACAAAACAACAACAACAACTTGGGTGATGTTTCTGGACACGGAATTATTATTGTTATTTTTAGACGGAATGTGAAAAAGCACACACAGCTAGGTGGCACTTGGTTGAAGACACTGGGCAACAAGGCCTGCAATGGCAACGTATACAGTAGTGGGCTCTAGAAATTAAAGTAGCAAAGTAAAAAACACAAATAAAAAAAATTTATGTGAATGTGTGGTTGGTGCTGGTGCACTACTATGACCAGCACACCTGTCTCCAACACACCCAGACGGAGCTGCAGTACACAATGAAAAGAAGAGTAACAGTAATCAGAAAATAAAAGCAGTCCTTACAAGGACTATTGGGTTATAGCAGATGAGATCAGCAGGACAGCTGTCCACAGCAGCTACATACAGAGCAGTAGAAAGTAGATTACTAGCCAGCAAAGCTACCTAAACTGTCCCTCAAACCCCTGCACAGCTCTCTCCCTATGCTAACTCATCAAGCACACACAGGCAGAATGTAAAATGGCTGCTGGGCTTCGGTTTATATATGGAAGGGAGTGATCCGGGGGGGGGTGGTGGTCCAGGAGGGAGAGCTGCCTGATTGGCTGCCATGTATCTGCTGGCTCTGGGGTGAGAGTTCAAAATTTGGCTCCAGCTAAGGCGAACCCAAAATTGCGAACATCGCTAAAAGTTTGCGAACTTGCGAACACCCGATGTTCGCGGAAATTAGTTCTCCGGCGATCAGTTCGCTACATCTCTAATTATGTGCCATAAGACCCCCTAACAATACGGAGACCTTAGAAAACTATACATTTTCCGAAAGTACACATTCTGACAAAACAAAAATTGGTAAATACATCTTTCTACTGCAAACTACCAAACTACAAAGTTATGCTAAACAGAACGGTTTTTATGACATTTCTAAAAATTGTCACAAAGCTTGCATTTTACCTCATTATGTACCCCCCACATTTTGTAACTTATCAAAACATTCCAAATATGAACGCCAGGGGTTTACTGAACAGTTTGATGCCCTATATGCATAGATTTACCAAACAATGTGGTGTACAGGCACCCAAATAAAAATAGTGCATATGAATTTTCACATAAGACGCTCCGGCTCATGCAAATTTTGCACCCGGTATGTGTATTATGTGCCATAAGACCCCCTAACAGTATGGAGACCCTAGAAAACCATATATTTTCCGAAAGTACACATTCTGACAAAACAAAAATGGGTAAATACATCTTTCTACTGCAAAGTATGAAACAGAATGGTTTTTATGACATTTCTGAAAATTGTCACAAAGCTTGCATTTTACCCCATTATGTACCCCCACATTTTGTACCGTATCAACATAAAATATTATAAATATGAATGCCAGGGGTCTACTGAACAGTTTGATGCCCTGTATGCATAGATTTACCAAACTATGCAGTGTACAGGGGCACCCAAATAAAAATAGCTGGGGAAGGGAGAGGCAGTGCAGGGACAGCCACCTGCATTGCAGGCTTTTCATATGGGGCCCCTGGGTGATCGTGCACCAGGGGCCACTCGTTCCCCCCCTTGTGCTCGTTGCCTAGTGGCTGGGGAATGAGTGGAGAGCGAAGGTGCGGTACACTCCCAAATCCGGAAGTGCAGCAGGATGTAGAATCGACGTCCTGTGGCACTTAGGTACTTTTATACACAGGACGTAGATTCTATGTCCTGTGGAACTTAAAGGGTTAAATTGTTAACTGAAGTTCGACTGGAGCTACACAAATATAAATACTATATAAATACTCAAACCAAATACCTACTCTCCAGAGTGATCTAGTGATCTCTAATGACCCAGAGCGTATAGCAAATGTGCAAGTGGTTGAACCTCTGGGTAACAGTGACCATAATGTTATTTCATTTCATGTTTGGTGGAGGAAACAAATTTACACTGGGGCAACAAAGACACTGAATTTTACAACGGCAAATTTTACCCCCATAAGGGCAGCGCTTCAGGGCATAGATTGGGGCATTATGTTTTCTGATAGAGAGCAGAGCAGAAATGGTTGTCATTTAAAATGATATTAAATCATTACGGTTCTCAATTTATTCCATTAATAAGAAAAGGTAGAAGTGTTAAGAATCACCCTATGCGGCTTAACTCTGAGGCAAAGAAGTTAATAGGTAAAAAAAGGAAAGCTTTTAAGAAATATAAGTGAGAGAAGACAGTATCTGCGTTTAATGAATATAAACACTATAACAAGTGTTGTAAAACAGCAATCCGGAAGGCTAAGATAGAAAATGAGGAGCGCATTGCGGCAGAGGCCAAGACTAACCCCAAAAAGTTTTTTAAGTATATTAATAGTAAAAAGATGCAAGTTGAGGGTGTGGCCCCATTGAGTTATAGTAACAATATGGTTACAGCGGATACAGAAAAGGAAGATGTGTGTAGGAACCCCAAAGTGGGCCCCTTCAGGATTAGTTCCCCTTTAGACAGGAAATAGCAGCGGAGAAATATTGTGTGTGTGAGTGTCTGCCTTTTTCCACTACCCACAATGACTATGGTGTCCAGGAGCGATGGTGCCAGCCTCACCTTTTTGCCGGAGAAGCCCGCTGATGGTATCGCCTACGATGCTGAAAAAGGAACTAAAATGTTCTGAAAGCTTGCTATGGTTATCTTAGTTAGCCAATAAAGGTATCAACTTTATACCACTTTTGTTATTCTTTATTTCAAAAAGGTTACCCTGTAAACATTTTTGACTGGCTAACACGGTACATCACCTTTTCCTGCATTTTTAATAACCTCTCTAATGCTTTATTTAACAGTAGGTCCTTCCAACGGACACGAGGGCACCCACTCCGTTTAGAAGAAGGGAGGTTCCGTTTAAATATTCGGAAAGGATTTTTTACTGTGAGAGCTGTGAAGTTGTGGAATTCCCTCCCCAAATCAGTTGTGCTGGCTGATACATTATATAGCTTTAAGAAGGGGTTGGAGTGCTTCTTAGCAAGTGAAGGAATATAGGGTTATGGGAGATAGCTCTTAGTACAAGTTAATCCAGGGACTGGTCCAATTGCCTTCTTGGAGTCAGGAAGGAATTTTTTCCCCCTCTGCAGCAAATTAGAGAGGCTTCAGATGGGGATTTTTGCCTTCCTCTGGATCAACTAGAAGTTAGGCAGGTTATATATAGGCATTATGATTGAACATGATGGATGTATGTCTTTTTTCAACCTAACTTACTATGTACTATGTTACTATGAAACAAATAAGGAAAAATGCTTGACAGAGCTCTAAAAGCTAAGCAAATACAATAATTTATACACCAAAAAAGAGACCCCCAAGGAAATATGCAAATGTCCCCACAAAAGATAGCAGAAACCTTTAAAAAATATTATGAGAAATTATACAACCTACACCAATCAGAAAACCACAATAGAAAGGCAAAAGAAAACGCAACACAAAAATACATAGAAAAAAATTTCCCTCCAACTATCCCTAAGGATAAGGCAAAATTCCTAGAGAGCCCAATAAATCTAGGAGAAATTGAGGATGCTATAAAATCACTAAAATTAAACAAAGCCCCAGGCCCAGATGGCTATACAGCTAAATTTGATAAACAGTACACAACACAAATTACCCTCTTTCTGGAACCTCTATTCAATACTTTATCAGTTGACACCCCCCCTAATAAAGAATCCCTGCTAGTCCATATCTCAATCATTCCGAAACACAGGAAAGACCATACCATATGTAACAACTACAGGCCAATATCCCTCCTTAACTTAGATTTAAAGCTATACGCTAAGGTGCTAGCACAGAGACTAAAATTTTTACTACCACAGGTAATACACCGAGACCAAGTGGGGTTTTTATTAGGAAGAAAAGCCAAAGAAAACACAAATAAGGTAATAAACTGGACCATATGGAGCCATAAACTCAAAAAGCCTTCCCTGCTATTATCTACTGACGCAGAAAAGGCTTTCGATTGAATTGACTGGGCATTTTTAAGAAAAGCACTGGAAGCAATAGGCATCCCAAAATGCTTTCAATCTAAAATAATGTCACTATACACAGTTCCATCGGCACAAGTCAGAACAAACGCACTCCTATCTGACCCATTCAATATAAGAAATGGGACCAGACAGGGCTGCCCCCTATCCCCGCTTCTATACGTGATTTGTATGGGATTCCTTCTGATAGGAATTCGCAATAACCCGAATATCCAAGGCCTTATAATAGGAGAAGGAATATAAAGGAATATAAAGTAGCTACATTTGCAGATGACCTCTTACTAATTTTAACAAATCCAGTAATATCCCTACCTAATGTGTTAAAGGAACTGACCCAATATGGCCTATGCTCCAATTACAAGATAAACATTGATAAGTCAGAAGTCCTACAGATAACAATGCCCACCACGCTACTGGCTAACTTACAAAATAGCTTTAAGTTAAAATGGCAAAATACTGCCATTACATACCTTGGAATACAAATCACACCAGACCCAAAACAACTATTTGATAATAACTACCCACCGCTATTAACGGAGGTAAAAAATCTACTTAAGTCGTTGGCAATGAAACGAATAACCTGGATAGGGAAAATCAACACTATAAAAATGTCAATACTGCCAAAATTTGCATACTTGTATACTCAACATACCTCTAAGGTCCAATGGAAACCAATGGAAGATACATGGCTAAAAGGAATGCTGGTTTCAGTAATATGGATCAAAAAACACAACCTCCCCCGTGAAACGAAATCACATATTCTGATACAAAACTTTGTAGAAACATGGCATAAGCTTAATGATAAACTCAATTTAGCACCATGCCCATTATCCTTAATACCCCTGGTAAATAACATAGAATTTCCACCTGGCTATTTAGATACAGGATACGCGAAGGCTTTTGGACTCTCCTACCCAATCATTAGACAATTCATTCCGACAAAAGCAGACCCAATACCTAAAGCAATAAAAAACAAAGAACAATGGGTACAAAGAGACGCATGGAGAATCAAGCAAGTTAACCACTTTATACAGATATTGAAAATAGATAAAAATATGAATAAAGAATTAACATGCTTTGAAAAAATTTGTCTAATAGAAGTCGACATCAAGCATACTCTAGCACTATTTTATAAAATAATACGAGATAATAAATACATGAATCTAACGCAATATACTAAATCATGGGAAAGAGAATTAGACATTACACTCTCAGAAGAAAACTGGGAAAATATATTTCATACAACTTCTAAATGCTCAATAAGTAATAGATTTCAAGAATACTCATATAAACTCTTAACAAGGTGGTACAGGACACCAGCCTTACCCTATAAATTTAAAGTAATGACAACAGATGCTTGCTGGAGACAATACGGGAACAGGCAACTTAACACACATCTGGTACACCTGTCCCAAAATACTAGAGTACTGGACCCAAATAAGAGAAAAATGTACAGCAATAGTAAAGGAACCAGTACTCTTGGACATACAAGCACTAATTCTCTTTCACAAGTATGAACTAAAAGAAAATTCTAAAAAATACCTATTACTCCTACTATTAATAGCAGCAAAAGCCTTAATACCCATGAATTGGAGGAAAAAACAACCTCCAACAATAGAGAGATGGTATCAATTAATAAATAAAATATACCTGATGGAAGACTCAACATCATCACTACATAATACATACCTGGATTTCGCAGCAGTATGGTTACCGTGGAAAGAGTTTATTGGGGAAGATATGGGTAGGGGAGTCCAGAAATCCACAGACGGGCAGGAAAAGGGAAAAAAAATGGTGAAAGAGTGAATACTTACCTAGTATATAACAGTATATAATCAGTAGTTTTTCATACCTGAAAAAGAAACAAAACAGAACAAGAGAATAGACCTCATATAGCGGTTATAACTTAAATAAGAAATGGCGATATTTCACGTTTGTCTCTCTCTTTTCTTTCCTTAACACTTCTTGTTTAAATTTTTTTTTGTATTTCAATAGGTATTATGATGTAGACATAAATGACCAATTGTAATTGCATATGCTATATTTGAAATGTATCTGTATACACCTTATACTGAGAAATAAATGTTGAATAAATAAAATAAAAAAAAAAGAAACTTTATCAGTGTTTCTGAATAATTTCTGTAATTCTTTAAATGGTACCGAACTGCAGAAAACCACTGTTCATGTGGGATGGAAGAGTACAGTGAGGCCACATACAATGTGCCCCACCTATACTCATCCCTCTAACAAACATTGCTCAAAACCCGTAACATATGTGAAGTGTCCAGAGTATAACTATTAAGACGCAATACTATGGGTTGTAAATGAGCATCTACCCACTCAAATAGGTGCTCATTTAATGACCCCAAGCCCGAAATAATGCGCATTTTTTCTGTGATTTTGATATTCCACTACTGTTAGCATATTGTATTTGTATTCCTTGTTAATTGTAAATCAATAAAAAACAAGTAACTTAGGGTCATTTATCAACAATGGGGAAATTTGCCCATGGGCAGTAGCCCATGGCAACCAAACATAATGTTGCATTCATTGTTCTACCAGCAGCTGGCTAAAAAAAGCAAATTACTGATTGGTTGCTATGGATTACTGCTCACGGGCAAATTTGCCCAGTGGTGATAAATAAGCCCCAATTAAAAAAAAAAACCAGGTCAGGAATTTAAATTTTTTGATGGCTATAAGGAAAAAATTCTATAGTGAAAAGTGCTGTTCTCATACCAAGGAATGTTTAGCAACTCTTTTTATTCTTTCCCACTGAAGGAAACACTGAAGGAAAGGGTTAAATGTAGTAATTTCTATATTTGCAGCATGCCATTTATTTCTGACAACAGTTGCTAATGGGTCATTATCCATGATTAATTACAACCAAAGCTTACTGAAATAAAACATGTCTTTTGCAGATTATGTAAATCATATCACTACAGCTGTGATTACCCAAGAATTATTTTTTGTTTAACACGACTGCTGCCTCAACTAATACTTCTGACTTAATTACCATGCGTTGACAATTGCAATTGACCAATTAATAGTGTTTTTTCCATTTACAGCCTTTGTAATTCATGATGCACTTTCTCGCTTTAATGGCTTTTCAATTTCTTATGACTCAGAACTGTGGATACACATAACTAAAACAAAATTCTGCATAACCATAGAGAATACAAAGTGTATTCTGGCTGTATTAAAATATTTCTATTATCTAAACTCCATTTGTAAATGTTATTAAAATTAATAAAATAATTGTACTTGTAAACATTACTCTGCTTTTTACAATTTATTTCCCTCAAAATAATTTATTGATTGCTTGACAAATATGCCTGCATCGCTTTAAAAAAATTCCTGGCAGGCACTTACAGTATGTGTTAAGACACTCTTCTTATTTACCTCTGTCAACCAACAACATGACTGTTACAGCAGTGACAATCTAACCCTCCCTCCAAACCTGAAGTCACTTCTTCAGCAGCCATTGGGCTTGATATAAAATTGAGGTATCCAGATAAAAGAGGTAGAATGACTAGATGACATGTCTAAAGGGATTTTGCAACTCTTTTGTTTGAATTAGGGCTTAATGCAGTAGCTTATGAAAGGCAACAAGAAATTAAAGAAATGATAAGACATTATAGTTGATGGAGGCAGAGAGAAGCTGAGTGGTGAATGACCTGTCAAAAGGAGAGAGGATGCTAACTTACATAGTTACATAGGGTTGAAAAAAGACCAGAGTCCATCAAGTTCAACCCATCCAAGTAAACCCAGCACACACAACCCACACCTACCAATCTATATACTCACATACATAAACTATATATACAACCACTAATACTAACTGTAGATATTATCTACAATAGCCTTGGATATTCTGATTGTTTAAGAACTCATCCAGGCCCCTCTTAAAGGCATTAACAGAATCTGCCATTATCACATCTCTAGGAAGAGCATTCCACAACCTCACTGCCCTCACCTCACTGCAGATCAAAAGTAGAACAAAGAGGGAAAACAGTGACAACAAAAAGTTCCACAAGTCAAGGTGAATAAGAGAATATATACAACAAAGATCTGCACATTTGTTTTTAAACTGTCCTTATGTCTACTGTGGATACCACCATCCCCTTTCCTAATTTGTGCTGGTGCAACAACCTATAAAGCATGCATGACATGGAACTCTCTTAGTTGAGACCTACTTTAGGATGGAGGAATGAAAGTAGGGTTTCCATATTAGCTTTAAAAATACTTTATAGATTTCCCTTGAATGCACAAACAAGGCATTAGTAACAGCAAATTGTAGTACTCACTAGCTCACTAACTCACTAGTACTTAATAGCAAATGTCCAGTCCACAAAGTTAAAGGCAGAGCACAGTAGTGCTCCAGCAGAAATCTTTCTATTCCTGAGCCTGACCACTTTGGTCCCTGAGGTGGCAGGTGGCTCTTAATGTTGGAGCCTGTGGTTGTCCTCCTGGCCCTAAGCTTTGACAGACTTTTACCTTGCAGTAACTATTCCTAGTTACACATATCTTTCCTCCTACCGAACCTCCTACCTCAGACTCTCCAGCACCATCCCCCCACTCCAGAAAATGGGGTCCTTAAAGAGAAGGAAAGGTGCTACGTATGAGTGAGCAGTGCAAAGAAGGAAGAGGATTGCTCGCTTGCAGGTATCACAGGTTGGTGCAGTTTTCTGCTAACAGAAGAAGTATCACGTAAGTGGGGGTGCATTTTGACACCCCTCCTGTAATTGCACCTTTCCTTCTCCTTTAAAGGGGTACTAAATTCTAAAATAGAATATCATTAGAAATGTTGTATTTTGTATACTGAGCATAAACATAAAAATTCTGAACTTACAGCACCAGCCCAGAGGTTGAGAAGCCTAATTAAAGTAATGATTTATGCTTTCAATGTTGTCCACAGGCGTTCGCCATCTTGTTACTTTGGAAGACCATCATTTTGAAGACCAAAGGCATACACATGCTCAGTGTTCTCTGGGCTGCTGTAGGGAGGCTAAGATTAGGGAATGTCAGTCATTTGACTGACATAGTACTGGAAATCTAATCAGCATTCTCACTGATTAATTCTCTTGCATCAAATTTTTTTCTTCAACCTCTATGGAGAACTAGGGGGATCTAAAAATGAATCCTGAAGGGATTCCGATAAATGATTCGAGCCAAATTGGCATAGAGACACAGGTGTATCATGGATACGGGTACATATGAACTAGTAATCGCTTAAAAAGAAAAGGAGAGAGCACACACATCACCAATGGTATAATTGCAAAGTTTCAAAATCCTGTTAATAATCTAAAGTGGATGCTTACCCCGTAGTTCAGTGGGCCCAGGTGTTCAAGCCCCCAGACCTTCAGCTAAGGGAGTCAACTTAGAACACTTTTCTTGGAGGAAACGGCTGGCACAATTCCGAATCCAAAAATGAAGTTCAGGATATTAGATTGGTATTAAAAGCATTCCTAAGTTTATTCTTTAGATGCAATTATACATAAAAAGCCTTACGCATTTCTGCCATACAGGGGCACTTAATCATATCATGCTCAGACAAAAAACAAAAGCTATTTAAAGAGATAACAGCCAATCACAATTGTGATTGTGTAATGGTTTCAAAAAGTATATAGGGTTGACTCACTAAAGTGCGATAAAACGCACGCTATTTATAGCGTGCATTAAAAATTTTATAGCGTCTAAATTTCCGTGACTTAACGCACGATTCACTAAAAGCATACTTGCGGCAATTTATGCGCGATGCTGCATGCAATATTTTAGTCGCGAAGACTCTACGCCCGTTAAATTACATGTGCGCTACTTTTCACATGCGCGCTAATTAACGCACACGCGGTATTTTCCGTATGCGCGCTAAATAACAGTCACCAAATAACAGTCGCCAAAATATACGTAGTAATGTATTTGTGCGATTAGTCGGCAAATATACGTTTATTGTAAGGGTTTGTAAAATTATACGCTCAAATTAGTCAAATATTTGCATTATAGGAGTTGAAAATGCAACACCCTAATAAATTCTCATTGCCCTATATCAGGGATCCCCAACCTTTCTTACTCATGAGCCACAGTCAAATGTAAAAAGACTTGGGGAGCAACACAAGCACCATAAAAGTTCATGGAGGAGCCAAATAAGGGCTGTGATTGGCTATTAGGGGCCTCTATGCACCCTATCAGCTTACAGTGGGCTTTATTTGGTAGTAAATACTGTTTTTATTCAAGCAAAACTTCCCACCAAGTCAAGGAATTCAAAAATAACTACCTGGTTTGGGGGCACTGAGAGCAACATCCAATGGGTTGGGGAGCAACATGTTGCTCACGAGCCACTGGTTGGGGATCACTGCCCTATATGATAACTTAATACTCTCTGATGTAACTTCCAAATTTGCTTTCTTTCAGAGGAAAATGAGAAAGTTGAAAGTAAACCATTATGAAGATTTGATTTCACAGAGAAGCATAGCACTAGGGACTTTCACGCCATAAAAGTTGACTATTTTAGAGCAAGAATGGTCGCAAAGTTAATTTTGTCGCCAAAATACTTGCCCCTTAATGCCCTGTACTCTCCTTTATCAAGGAGGATTATTGTTTAAGCATTGGTTAATACAGTATAAGGGAGAGCCCTGGGAGTTAGCGAGGC
The DNA here is from genome assembly GCF_000004195.4 of Xenopus tropicalis. NCBI lineage: Eukaryota > Metazoa > Chordata > Amphibia > Anura > Pipidae > Xenopus > Xenopus tropicalis. The sequence continues at coordinate 44,686,968 of NC_030680.2, forward strand.
CACTTAGCAGCAACTTGCAGCATTTTAGTATGGTTTTTGTGTCAGAGCATGCCTTAGTATTGTTGCACTTGAAAGTAAAGGGAATTGATTGGGGCAACAATAAGTAACAAAAAGTGACTGCGTTGTTATGGCTTGCTTATTGGAGACAACACAATAAAATCATTTGTATATTTTCTTTAGATCTGGAACTGGAGGTGGCCCTGGCAAGTGGGTCCATTTCACCCGATTTGAGGAGCTGCTGCTGCCTTTCCTCCACAGGGAGAGCGTGCGAGGTGTGTCCGGCACCTTTGATACAGACAGGAATGTTGGCCAAGGTAGGTGTAATGATAGTAATACAAGTGTATTTACTCTTGCAGAGAAGCTTAAGATTAAGGTTAAACAATCTTTTCTCCAACAGATTCATCTTTATCTCCACCTGGCCCGAGCAGACGCAGACAAACGGCATCTGCTCCCATTCCAGGTATTATTCTTAACAAATTTGGTCGGACCTGTGTTTCATGTTAGGCTTGTGCAGTGGCATAATAATGAATTGTGTCTGTGTATATTGCAGCTGTTTCAATTCCAGAACTGCAGTGTATTGCTAATAAGATAGGTGTGTTATTTGCCAAGTGTGTCTTGCTGGGTTAGGTGCAGTCAGTTCACCTTGGACTTGGACAGTCAATCTTTTCAACTTGATTTTACCTTTTTGCCTCATTTGGAATGAATCAATGTCATCTTTGAACAAAACTGACAATCAGTGTCCATGAAGTTTGTTTTGCATCATGAAGATTCACAAAAATGTGAATGGGTATTAGGAGCCACCAACAACACGGGTAGCCAGCATCTCCTGAAATAAAATAAGATGTAATAAGATGCTGCAAACAAATAAGCTGCTTCCAGTCTCCCTGTGTCAAAACACAGCCCTTTTGCAACAGATGTGACAGTGTGAGACTGATAGGTGACACTACAAGTAGCTGCATTGACTCTCCCAGTGGCAAAAGAGGGCACTTTCCAAATTGCAAAACAAGCTTATGGCAGGCAGGGCCTGGTTTTATAGTGGGACACAGAAAGCAAATGTGGGCAAGTTGTGCTAGATAGGTGACACTACAAGTAGCTGCATTGACTCTCCCAGTGGCAAAAGAGGGCACTTTCCAAATTGCAAAACAAGCTTATGGCAGGCAGGGCCTGGTTTTATAGTGGGACACAGAAAGCAAATGTGGGCAAGTTGTGCTAGATAGGTGACACTACAAGTAGCTGCTTTGAATCTCCCAGTGGCAAAAGAGGGCACTTTCCAAATTGCAAAACAAGCTTATGGCAGACAGGGCCTGGTTTTACAGTGGGACACAGAAAGCAAATGTGGGCAAGTTGTGCTAGATAGGTGACACTACAAGTAGCTGCTTTGACTCTCCCAGTGGCAAAAGAGGGCACTTTCCAAATTGCAAAACAAGCTTATGGCAGGCAGGGACTGGTTTTACAGTGGGACAAAGAAAGCAAATGTGGGCAAGTTGTGCTATATAGGTGACACAAATACTTACATAACAGCCACCCGTGAGGCATTTGTTCTGTCTCAAAAGATTGGTAAAGTGCGGACTGCCTTAGGATGTAAGCATCGTGAGAGGAGCCGGGGAACCCAGACACGATGCTCAGGATGTTCATCTTGCTATCACACACCACTTGGATGTGTGATAGCACACATCCAAGCGAGGATGAAGTGGTCAGGCGGTACAGGCTCAGTAGGGCAGCAATATCCAGCTTGTACGAGCTGCTTGAGCCTGCCCTTGAACCACTGACTCGCCGAAGCCGTGCTGTGCCCGGGATGGTCAAACTGCTATGCTCCCTGCACTTTTTGGCCACTGAAAGTTTCCAGAGGGTCGGGGGGGTTTACCCCCATGTGGCGTTCAACCCCCCCCAAGACAGGGAGCACATTTTCCGGAACAGGAAGGGCTACCACTCCCTCAACATGTGGCCCTTTGGCGAAAAAGCTGAGGTCGCATAACTTGGGAAGGCTGGGGGTCTTGCTGCTCCTCCAAATCCAGCAAAAAGCCCACTACATACTCCATTTTGATTGTAACACTCAAAATTGAAAAATGTGCTCTGCCCAACGCCTCCCCCAATCAGGAGCTAAAATACGCACACATTCGCGCGCTAATTAACGCACTTAGGGCCTGATTCACTAAAGGGCGATAAAAATTATCGCATGCTTTTTCGCGTTAAAAAACGCAAAATAATTTGCGCGCGATTCACCATAGTATTATCGCGTGCGAAAAATCGCCATTTTCGCATGGGTTATTTCTCGCACTAGTTTTACCGTTTTGCGTTAATTTCCGCGCTGAAAAGAATACGATCGCATGATTCACTATAACTTTTGCGCGCTAAATATCGCATTCGGCTATGCGAAAATTAACACCTACTACAGGCAGGCGAAAAATTATAGAAAAGTACAGTAAATGATTTTTTGCAATAAAATATGGACTTACAGTGTTATTTATTCAAGTATGTGTTTCCCCTAGAGTGACGCAGCCGCCAGTTTGCAGCGAAATGTTCATTTTTAATACAGTAATTTTCTGCAAGTATTGGCGTGTATGGCTAACATGGCGTGCGTTCATTTGCGCGACTATTTATATTTGGCTACAAGTGATGAAATGTTTCACCAGGCATGGATTCGCAGCGAATTTTTGGACGTGCGTTGAATTTTTTTCGCGGCGGATTTTTTCATGCGTTTCTCAAAACATTCCGCCAATGGCAAAACGCATGAAAAAATTTGCCACGCAAAAATTCACCGCACATCCAAAAATTTATACAAGCGTCAAAAAATAATAGTCACAGCAACAATTTTTTTGCCCGCACAACATTTTTGCCGTTTCGTGGATCTTTCGAAAGATTTGCTAATTTTTCACTAAAGATAACCAGAACACATTTGCTCATCACTAGTGGCTACTATTTATAAGCATCTACTATTTATATGATACCATTTATATGTGGCTAATATTTATATACATCATTTATATGCGGCAACAATTTTTATACACTATTTCTATGCTACCATTCATATGCGGCGATTATTCGCGTAATTTAGCGCATGTACCGGCAAATACCGCATTGAAATAGTCTTTTCGCAAGTTAAATAACGCATGCAATATCGCGCGTAAAAAAGCGCGAGTATGCTTATAGTGAATCGTGCGAAAAATCGCCAAAATTAAGACTCGGTAAAAATTTTAGCGCACAATAAAAATAGCGCACGTTTTATCGCCCTTTAGTGAATCAGGCCCTTAATGCTTTACATGCTTTTGTGAATCATTCGTTCACATTCTTTTCATTCGCTAATTACTGCATTGCGTTAAAATTAACGCATGCCGTTGTGCGCAAATTAACGCATGCGATGTGCAACTTAACGCACGCGGTAATAATGTTGTGAATCGCGCGCTAATTTTCGCGTCTATTTTAATGCAAAAAAGCATGCGATAATAATCAACCCTTATGTATTTATTTTGATTATCAAAGTATTTACTGTAAAGAAATATTGCTCATGGACATATTAGGCAATCTAACACACAGGATAAAAAAGATAACATGATACATCATATTTATAGTTTAATCCTTCAGGTTGCCTCATGAAAAATCCATTTGGTTTAGTTCTTAATTAGTTCATTGATTATGTCCCCAACTCTAAGGGGCACATTTACTAATCCACGAATCCGAATCACGAATGGGAAAAAAACGGATAGGAAAAGAAAATTTCGGAAGATCACAAATATCACGAAAATCGTATTAGTCACGAAAATATCGTATTGGCGATCCGAAAGTCACGAAATTTTCGTACCTAACAATTGTAAACAGTGGTAAAACCTTTCCGATTTTTTCGTGCAAACGTCCGAAAAAGTCGTGCGGCGTACGAAAAAGTCGTCTGGACGCCCGAAAAAAACGGCGAAAATACGCTCGGAGCATTCGCATGAACGCTTGAGCATTCGTGCCTTTGTAAATGTGCCCCTAAGACTAGGAATTACTCTGTCTATTCCTATAACAGTCAAATTAGATAATGATCCATTGGAACATTCACGAAAATGTCTAGCAACTGTTGTGTTACTATTTGTATCTGTAATGTTAAGAATCTGTTCTTTAATTTTTTAATTTTCTGCTAGTTTGATCTATGTATTGTATTTTACACTTTCACACCTTAATAAAACAACATTTTTTGTTTTGCAGTTAATGAAATATCCAATTTTATATGTATTATTTGTTACAGTAGAGGTAAATGATTTAGTCTGATTGACATAGCTGCAAGTAATGCACCATTTAGAACTACATTTAAAGGGAAAGGAAAAGCTAAGTCACTTGGGGGTGCCAAAATGTTAGGCACCCCCAAGTGACTTGAATCGCTTACCTTCTACCCCGGGCTGGTGCCCCTGTACGGAGAGAACAGCACCAGCCCGGGGTAGCAGCGATCGCTTCCTTCTTCCTGCTTCGCTGCGCGCGCATGCGCAGTAGAGTGAAAAGCCGAACTTTAACAGCGAAGTCGGCTTTTTCACTCTACTGTGCATGCGCCGGACTTGAAGTCTCAGGGAAACGAAGCCGGAAGGAGGAAGCGCATCGCCCCAGGTGCCCCGGGCTGGTGCGGTTTTCTCCTAACAGGGGCACCAGCCCGGGGCATGAGGTAAGTGATTCAAGTCACTTGGGGGTGCTTAACATTTTAGCACTCCCAAGTGACTTAGCCTTTCCTTCCCCTTTAAACATGACTAATGCAGACAGACAAGTCTTGTTGGTTTTTTTAGTAGTTTCAATGAAGCTAGGGGACAATTTTTACCCAGGCTTTTAGTTATTCTACTTACATATCATTATTTACAATTTGTCTTAGAGTAGGATCAGTTTTTAAAATTGTTTAATTGTTGTCAATCTTTTTAATTTCATTGAACTGTGGACTATAAGTAAGTATGCAGGATAAGGCTTCTGTTTTATCATTAAATTCTGATTTGATGGTGCCACTTGATGAAATACTGTTCAGAGAGGAAGAGATGTTAGCATCATCAGATCTATATATTTTTTTTAATTTTCTCTTTTTTGAGAGACAGTGGTCATTTAATGCAAGCTTTAAATAAATTCCATTTTATTCAAGAATCTAAAGATTTACACAATAGACTTAGGGAAAGGGGTTATGCTCTGGAAGACCTAAATAAAGCCTTTAAAAGAGCTGGATCTTACTTGCAGCTATGTCAATCAGATCTTTTAAAGGCTTTATTTAGGTCTTCCAGAGCATAACCCCTTTCCCTAAGTCTATTGTGTAAATCTTTAGATTCTTGAATAAAATGGAATTTATTTAAAGCTTGTATTAAATGACCACTGTCTCTCAAATAACTAGGTAGTCTTGAACTAAGGGTTGTAAAAAGTAATCTATATATTCACAGAGTTTTTCACCTATGGAGCCTATACCTGCCATTATAGGATGCCCTAAAGGACTTTTGGTAAATTTTGAAATATTGCAACCTTAGGGTCCTTGGTTACTAAAGATTGTGCAGTTTTCTCATCAATTATATTATATAGTACTGCTTCATTCACTAGAACCTCTAATTTAGATTAAATTTAAGAGTTTTCATCAAAAAGTTTTCTATATGTTTCTGCAAAATAATCGCTCTTATTTAGTACAACAATCTGACCACCTTTTTCAGCTTTTCTTATTACAATGTTGTCATCTCTTTCAAAACTTGTTAAAGCCCTCTGTTCCTTGGCAGTGAGGTTATTTTTAAGTATTAGTGGTAGGAGGTCCTACAGTTTCAGTAGTATATTTATATAATGAAGTTTAACATTTTTTTTAAACATATTTATGACGTGATCCCCAAGGTGTACTGGATAAAAATTTGATTTATATATAAACTTATTTTTGGCTGCATTCTTACTTGCACCTACTCTTCCTGTCTCTGGGTCTGTTACTCTCTGGAGATATTCTAAAGTAACAAAGTGTTAATTTCTTTGAAATTAGAAATACGTGACTGTAAAAACACTGGGGTAGATTTTCTGGCCTCTACATTGCTCTCAGCAAAAAAGTGTTTTGTTTTTTTTTTAACAACAATTTATGTCTAAAATGGTTTATATCAATAACTGTATGAAACAAATCAAAGTTTTTTCTGGACACAATGTAAGGCCCTTTTCCAAAACTCTGGGTTCTTGAGGACTTATCCGAAAATCTTCTTCTCCTTTGTTCCCTCGGAAAGTGGAAAAATGCTTGCTGAAAATTCCACCCTACCCTCGCACATGTGCCTGCACCCGAATGAATGAAATACGCTCGGGTGCAGGCACATGTAGCCAATATATGCATACATTTTTTATGCGTATATTGGCTACATGTGCCTGCACCCGAGCGTATCTCATTCATTCGGGTGCAGGCACATGTAGGAGGCGTAGGGTGGAATTTTCAGCAAACGCTTTTCCGCTTGCCGAAAATATCCGCCCTATGCCTCGTCTGGCATTAGCCTTTAACCCCTCCCCATAACTCAATTCAGTTTGGCACAACATGGAGCATGATATATTGTTCCCTCTGTGTCACGATCTCCCTGAGGAGACGCTGTGGAGTACCAGGAAGGTGGGAGCCTGAAGACAGGGTAACCCGGAGTGTAGCCATAGATCACAGAACTGGTGTCTGAGGCCATGTTGAAAGTGCAGAACTTTAATAAACTTAGTGATGTAACTGAACACACAAAGAATATACAAACTGAATGTAGAACGGCAGGCAGAGGCAGAATCCAAAAACAGGCAAAAGGTCAGGGCAAGCGGCAGTCAAACGAAGTAAAGGACAGGCCAAGGTCAAAACCGGGAAATCAAGGCAGAACTAGGAAGGGCTCAGGAACAAGGCAGAAGGCAGGATCAGGACACGGAACTGGAGCTTGGAACCAGCGAGAACAAGAATAGACACAGGAACAGGGAACACGGAGGCAGGGTCACGAGAAACAATTAATGACCAAGCAAGGGGCAATGGTCAGGGAAAAGCTTATAAAGGGAGAAGATTAGAAGATGGGAAACACATGAGGTTAATGAGGTGGGCGGAGGAAAGGGAGCAGACAGAAAGTAGGAGACAAGAGAAGAAACAGACAGACCGAAATGCCTCCAGTGGCTAGAGAGGCAAATGCATGCCGCCAGTAACACCCCAAGTGGGTGGTGTTCGAATCCCGCTGATCCTGACATTACCCCCCCCTTGAGGATCGACCACTGGGCGATCCCAGGATTGGGAGGACATATTTTAAACATTTTCTTGCCAAAAATGTCCTTAAGGCTTGCAGTCCAAAAAATGTCCAAAAGTTTCAAGTCCAGAGAGACCAAAAACAAAAGAATTGCAAAAGATTGAAAATAACCAGGATCAGAAGCCAAAGCCAGAGGGTCGTCAGGAACAGAAGCTGGAATCAGAGGGTCATCAGAAGTCGAAGCCAAAGGGTCGTCAGGAACAGAAGCCAAAGCCAGGGGGTCGTCAGGAACAGAAGCCGAAGCCAGAGGGTCGTCAGGAACAGAAGCCGAAGCCAGAGGGTCATCAGAAGCTGAAGCCAAAGGGTCGCCAGGAACGGAAGTCGAAGCCAAAGGGTCGCCAGGAACGGAAGCCGAAGCCAAAGGGTCGCCAGGAACGGAAGCCGAAGCCAAAGGGTCGCCAGGAACGGAAGCCGAAGCCAAAGGGTCGCCAGGAACGGAAGCCGAAGCCAAAGGGTCGCCAGGAACAGAAGCCGAAGCCGAAGGGTCACCAGGAACAGAAGCCGAAGCCAAAGGGTAGTCACGAACAGAAGCCAAAGCCAGAGAGTAGTCAGGAACAGAAGCCGAAGCCAAAGGGTCGCCAAAGCCAGGAGCCAGAACAGGAGTGTCGCCAGAGTCAGGAGCCGAAGCCAGAGGATCATTAACACAAGGTAGGCCACCAAGGTCAAGATTTAGAACAGAGAAGTTGCCAGAATCGAGAACCACAGCGGATGAGACGCCAGGGTCAGGAGCCACAGCGGATGAGACGCCAGGGTCAGGAGCCACAGCGGATGAGACGCCAGGGTCAGGAGCCACAGCGGATGAGACGCCACACAAAACACCCATTACAGGTGAAGCACCATTAAACACACCCATTACAGGTGAAGCACCATCATACACACCCACTACAGGTGGAAGAGAGATGCCCAGGGAAGCAACAAGACCACCACTCACTGCAACGGAACTGGTAGTGTCTGTGACAACAGAACCACCAGATCTAGTAGCAGGGAAGGTAGGCCCGGAAGCAATTTTGTCCTCAGAGGCTGCTGGCAGAAGCATTGGCACTGAAGCGAGAACAGGCACGACCGCTGGCACAGAGGCTGGAGCAGCCACAACTGCTGGCATGGGAGCTGGCAGGACCACTGGCACAGGAGCTGTCACAGGCAGGACCACTGGCACACGAGCTGGAACTGATGGCTGGAGAACTGACACAAGGGAAGGAGCTGGTACAGACCTTACTGCTGGCACAGGAGGAGGCAGCCGTCGGGGTGCAGGCACAGGAGGAGGCAGCCGTCGGGGTGCAGGCACAGGAGGAGGCAGCCGTCGGGGTGCAGGCACAGGCTGAGTAGCAGACACCGGAGCAGGCACTGGCTGGATGGCAGACACCGGAGCAGGCACTGGCTGGATGGCAGACACCGGAGCAGGCACTGGCTGGATGGCGGACACCGGAGCGGGTGCAGGAACCGGAGACTGGACTGCGGGTGCAGAAACCGGCAGGTTAACAGCAGGTGCTAGAGCAGACAGCAGCAGCTTTCGGGGAGCCGGCACAGGAGCAGACCGCTTTCGGGGAGCCGGCACAGGAGCAGATAGCTTTCGGGGAGCAGTGACTGGCACAGGAGCGGAGACTGGCACAGGAGCGGAGACTGGCACAGGAGCGGAGACTGGCACAGGAGCGGAGACTGGCACAGGAGCGGGCAGGGAGTCAGCTGGCACTGGAGCAGTCAGCTTTCTGGGAGCCGGCACAGGAGCAGACAGCTTTCGGGGAGCCGGCACAGGAGCGGAGACTGGCACAGCAGTGGAGTCTGGCACGGCAGCGGAGTAAAGTTCAGAGCTGGACCACCAGAGGGATGGTAGAGGCCCAATCCGTGGGAAAGCTGGCAAGGGACCAAGCCGCCTGAGAGCAGGTACCAGAAAAATAGACAAATACGCAGGTGCTGAAGGCTGGGCAGCCGGCCCTGGAGCAGGTAGCATGGAGATAGCCAGCATTGGAGCAGACACTGGAAGCTGGGCAGCCGGCACCAGAGCAGACAGGGGGATAGCTGGCACCGGAGCAGACAGGGGGATAGCTGGCACCGGAGCAGACAGGGGGATAGCTGGCACCGGAGCAGACAGGGGGATAGCTGGCACCGGAGCAGACACTGGAAGCTTGGCTGTAGGAACTTGAGCAAGAGACTGGTTTTTGATAGACAGACTCACGAACTGGGGTTCAGGTCTGAGAGACTTGAAAACGGTCACAGGTTTGATGTCGGACTGCGGAACAGCCAAAGCGGACAGAGGGACAGATACAGACTGAACAGAAGGTAAATGAACAGACATGGGCTTAATGGCAGATTGAATCTCATCCTCATCAGAATCCATTTTCCCAATCTTCATAATCAGAAAGATCAGTATAGTCATCATCACAGTCTGGTTCCTCATCACAAAAATCATAATAGGAAGGAACAGTAGGCTGGTGGATATTCAATATATTTGACTTAACAAGCTGTGAATATCTTGGGACTGGAGGGGTAAACGGGAAAGGTTTTACAGAACCGGCAGTCCCAGTGGCACTTGAAGAGAATGAGTCAGAGGAAACTGGGAATAAATCCCCAGTAAAAGTAGCTTTCAGATAAGACAAAAATGCACAGGGATCCTCCAAAAAACTGGCCTTTTCAGCAATGCACCATTCCGCCCATACACGAGCATCTCCCTCTAGGAGATATTGAGCTATAAGTCTACTCCTTAAAGAATTAGTGGCTTCTACAAAAAATGGAGCAGAACTTAAGGCTTTACATGAAAGCAGAAAGGCAGAAAAAGAATCTTCCTCACCTTTGTATTTCTCGAGGGTAGAGAGCCAAGGAGCGGTAGAGAGTTGTAGTTCAACATCACAGGACCTGGAGGAGTTACCGGCAGGCTCCATTTTGTAAGGCTTGGTCATTTTGTCACGATCTCCCTGAGGAGACGCTGTGGAGTACCAGGAAGGTGGGAGCCTGAAGACGGGGTAACCCGGAGTGTAGCCATAGATCACAGAACTGGTGTCTGAGGCCATGTTGAAAGTGCAGAACTTTAATAAACTTAGTGATGTAACTGAACACACAAAGAATATACAAACTGAATGTAGAACGGCAGGCAGAGGCAGAATCCAAAAACAGGCAAAAGGTCAGGGCAAGCGGCAGTCAAACGAAGTAAAGGACAGGCCAAGGTCAAAACCGGGAAATCAAGGCAGAACTAGGAAGGGCTCAGGAACAAGGCAGAAGGCAGGATCAGGACACGGAACTGGAGCTTGGAACCAGCGAGAACAAGAATAGACACAGGAACAGGGAACACGGAGGCAGGGTCACGAGAAACAATTAATGACCAAGCAAGGGGCAATGGTCAGGGAAAAGCTTATAAAGGGAGAAGATTAGAAGATGGGAAACACATGAGGTTAATGAGGTGGGCGGAGGAAAGGGAGCAGACAGAAAGTAGGAGACAAGAGAAGAAACAGACAGACCGAAATGCCTCCAGTGGCTAGAGAGGCAAATGCATGCCGCCAGTAACACCCCAAGTGGGTGGTGTTCGAATCCCGCTGATCCTGACATTACCCCCCCCTTGAGGATCGACCACTGGGCGATCCCAGGATTGGGAGGACATATTTTAAACATTTTCTTGCCAAAAATGTCCTTAAGGCTTGCAGTCCAAAAAATGTCCAAAAGTTTCAAGTCCAGAGAGACCAAAAACAAAAGAATTGCAAAAGATTGAAAATAACCAGGATCAGAAGCCAAAGCCAGAGGGTCGTCAGGAACAGAAGCTGGAATCAGAGGGTCATCAGAAGTCGAAGCCAAAGGGTCGTCAGGAACAGAAGCCAAAGCCAGGGGGTCGTCAGGAACAGAAGCCGAAGCCAGAGGGTCGTCAGGAACAGAAGCCGAAGCCAGAGGGTCATCAGAAGCTGAAGCCAAAGGGTCGCCAGGAACGGAAGTCGAAGCCAAAGGGTCGCCAGGAACGGAAGCCGAAGCCAAAGGGTCGCCAGGAACGGAAGCCGAAGCCAAAGGGTCGCCAGGAACGGAAGCCGAAGCCAAAGGGTCGCCAGGAACGGAAGCCGAAGCCAAAGGGTCGCCAGGAACAGAAGCCGAAGCCGAAGGGTCACCAGGAACAGAAGCCGAAGCCAAAGGGTAGTCACGAACAGAAGCCAAAGCCAGAGAGTAGTCAGGAACAGAAGCCGAAGCCAAAGGGTCGCCAAAGCCAGGAGCCAGAACAGGAGTGTCGCCAGAGTCAGGAGCCGAAGCCAGAGGATCATTAACACAAGGTAGGCCACCAAGGTCAAGATTTAGAACAGAGAAGTTGCCAGAATCGAGAACCACAGCGGATGAGACGCCAGGGTCAGGAGCCACAGCGGATGAGACGCCAGGGTCAGGAGCCACAGCGGATGAGACGCCAGGGTCAGGAGCCACAGCGGATGAGACGCCACACAAAACACCCATTACAGGTGAAGCACCATTAAACACACCCATTACAGGTGAAGCACCATCATACACACCCACTACAGGTGGAAGAGAGATGCCCAGGGAAGCAACAAGACCACCACTCACTGCAACGGAACTGGTAGTGTCTGTGACAACAGAACCACCAGATCTAGTAGCAGGGAAGGTAGGCCCGGAAGCAATTTTGTCCTCAGAGGCTGCTGGCAGAAGCATTGGCACTGAAGCGAGAACAGGCACGACCGCTGGCACAGAGGCTGGAGCAGCCACAACTGCTGGCATGGGAGCTGGCAGGACCACTGGCACAGGAGCTGTCACAGGCAGGACCACTGGCACACGAGCTGGAACTGATGGCTGGAGAACTGACACAAGGGAAGGAGCTGGTACAGACCTTACTGCTGGCACAGGAGGAGGCAGCCGTCGGGGTGCAGGCACAGGAGGAGGCAGCCGTCGGGGTGCAGGCACAGGAGGAGGCAGCCGTCGGGGTGCAGGCACAGGCTGAGTAGCAGACACCGGAGCAGGCACTGGCTGGATGGCAGACACCGGAGCAGGCACTGGCTGGATGGCAGACACCGGAGCAGGCACTGGCTGGATGGCGGACACCGGAGCGGGTGCAGGAACCGGAGACTGGACTGCGGGTGCAGAAACCGGCAGGTTAACAGCAGGTGCTAGAGCAGACAGCAGCAGCTTTCGGGGAGCCGGCACAGGAGCAGACCGCTTTCGGGGAGCCGGCACAGGAGCAGATAGCTTTCGGGGAGCAGTGACTGGCACAGGAGCGGAGACTGGCACAGGAGCGGAGACTGGCACAGGAGCGGAGACTGGCACAGGAGCGGAGACTGGCACAGGAGCGGGCAGGGAGTCAGCTGGCACTGGAGCAGTCAGCTTTCTGGGAGCCGGCACAGGAGCAGACAGCTTTCGGGGAGCCGGCACAGGAGCGGAGACTGGCACAGCAGTGGAGTCTGGCACGGCAGCGGAGTAAAGTTCAGAGCTGGACCACCAGAGGGATGGTAGAGGCCCAATCCGTGGGAAAGCTGGCAAGGGACCAAGCCGCCTGAGAGCAGGTACCAGAAAAATAGACAAATACGCAGGTGCTGAAGGCTGGGCAGCCGGCCCTGGAGCAGGTAGCATGGAGATAGCCAGCATTGGAGCAGACACTGGAAGCTGGGCAGCCGGCACCAGAGCAGACAGGGGGATAGCTGGCACCGGAGCAGACAGGGGGATAGCTGGCACCGGAGCAGACAGGGGGATAGCTGGCACCGGAGCAGACAGGGGGATAGCTGGCACCGGAGCAGACACTGGAAGCTTGGCTGTAGGAACTTGAGCAAGAGACTGGTTTTTGATAGACAGACTCACGAACTGGGGTTCAGGTCTGAGAGACTTGAAAACGGTCACAGGTTTGATGTCGGACTGCGGAACAGCCAAAGCGGACAGAGGGACAGATACAGACTGAACAGAAGGTAAATGAACAGACATGGGCTTAATGGCAGATTGAATCTCATCCTCATCAGAATCCATTTTCCCAATCTTCATAATCAGAAAGATCAGTATAGTCATCATCACAGTCTGGTTCCTCATCACAAAAATCATAATAGGAAGGAACAGTAGGCTGGTGGATATTCAATATATTTGACTTAACAAGCTGTGAATATCTTGGGACTGGAGGGGTAAACGGGAAAGGTTTTACAGAACCGGCAGTCCCAGTGGCACTTGAAGAGAATGAGTCAGAGGAAACTGGGAATAAATCCCCAGTAAAAGTAGCTTTCAGATAAGACAAAAATGCACAGGGATCCTCCAAAAAACTGGCCTTTTCAGCAATGCACCATTCCGCCCATACACGAGCATCTCCCTCTAGGAGATATTGAGCTATAAGTCTACTCCTTAAAGAATTAGTGGCTTCTACAAAAAATGGAGCAGAACTTAAGGCTTTACATGAAAGCAGAAAGGCAGAAAAAGAATCTTCCTCACCTTTGTATTTCTCGAGGGTAGAGAGCCAAGGAGCGGTAGAGAGTTGTAGTTCAACATCACAGGACCTGGAGGAGTTACCGGCAGGCTCCATTTTGTAAGGCTTGGTCATTTTGTCACGATCTCCCTGAGGAGACGCTGTGGAGTACCAGGAAGGTGGGAGCCTGAAGACGGGGTAACCCGGAGTGTAGCCATAGATCACAGAACTGGTGTCTGAGGCCATGTTGAAAGTGCAGAACTTTAATAAACTTAGTGATGTAACTGAACACACAAAGAATATACAAACTGAATGTAGAACGGCAGGCAGAGGCAGAATCCAAAAACAGGCAAAAGGTCAGGGCAAGCGGCAGTCAAACGAAGTAAAGGACAGGCCAAGGTCAAAACCGGGAAATCAAGGCAGAACTAGGAAGGGCTCAGGAACAAGGCAGAAGGCAGGATCAGGACACGGAACTGGAGCTTGGAACCAGCGAGAACAAGAATAGACACAGGAACAGGGAACACGGAGGCAGGGTCACGAGAAACAATTAATGACCAAGCAAGGGGCAATGGTCAGGGAAAAGCTTATAAAGGGAGAAGATTAGAAGATGGGAAACACATGAGGTTAATGAGGTGGGCGGAGGAAAGGGAGCAGACAGAAAGTAGGAGACAAGAGAAGAAACAGACAGACCGAAATGCCTCCAGTGGCTAGAGAGGCAAATGCATGCCGCCAGTAACACCCCAAGTGGTGTTCGAATCCCGCTGATCCTGACACTCTGCTGCATGCAGTCATTACAATTTGCCAGGAAAGGGCAGAGGAGGAGCGCCAACAGGAGCCACCTGTTCCTTTGCCACTTGCTAGGATCAGACAGCCTCATTGATTCTGGAGGTCTGTCCCTTCCCTTAACGAGCTATCTGATGATGAGGTGGTGCGGATGTACTGCCTGAGCCGTGCTGTCATTCTGCAGGTTTTTAATCTTGTTTGGCGGGACCTGGATCCTGTGACAGCACGGTCGCAGACCCTGTCCGGGATATACAAAATGCTTGCATATGGCCACAATGTCATATCTTGCGTCAGTCAGTCCTCTATGATCGCTTCACTCAAGGAGAAATGCCGTGGGGCTGGCTGGTGGATAAGTAATTTTTAACCATTTTTTTACATCAACTTCCACAACTCCCATTAACGGAACTGTCTTGACTGTCCCATTAACAGGACTGTCATATGAGTAATGGGTGTGTATCACTATGACCAATTAAAGGAACAGTAACACCAAAAAATGAAAGAGCTTTAAAGTTATAAAAATATAATGCACTGTTGCCCTGCACTGGTAAAACTGGTGTGTTTGCTACAGTAACACTACTATAATTTATATAATAAGCTGCTGTGTAGCCATGGGGGCAGCCATTCAAGCTGGTTCAGGCACAGGTTACATAGCAGATAACAGATAAGTTCTGTAGAATACAATAGTGTTTTATCTGTTATCTGCTATGTGCCTGTGCCTTTTCTCCTTTGAATGGCTGCCCCCATGGCTACATAGCAGCTTATTTATATAAATTATAGTAGACTTTCTGAAGTAAACACACAACTTTTACCAGTGCAGGGCAGCAGCACATTATATTTTAGTTACTTTTATACACTTTCATTTTTTGCTGTTAGTGTTCCTTTAACTGGTCATGGTGATAATCCAGTCACATACAGTGCCTTTAAGACAGTCCCGTTAATGGGAGTTGTGGAAGTTGATGTAAAAAAAATGGTTAAAAAGTACTTACCCACCAGCAAGCCCCGCGGCATTTCTCCTTGAGTGAAGCGGTCATAGAGGGCTGACTTACGCATACAACTGGCCTAATATTATTTGCATTAGAATTTCACTATATAATCATGTCAGTTGTTAATAGTAACAAAATTTATATCCAAATTATTTGCCACTTTACTTACCCTTGTTTTACTAAGCATCTTGGGAATGGTAGTTTTGGAAAGCATTTGTTTGAACTTGTCTCTTTCTAATAGACCAATTAACTCCTCACACCTGAGCATGTGTAATAGGTGGGATTTTGGTGAATGGGACGCAGCCTTGTTACCTTGGAATCTGTCACATGCATGTGTATGTAACTTTTGAATCAAGGGGTGGATATGCTTCCACTCATATTTTTTGTTCTAGGAGATGCAGGATATGGGGTTCTGCCTTGGCTGATGACCCCTGTTCAGTTTCCCCGCACACCTGCCAAACGTAGGTACAACCGTGCCCATCGGAAGACGCGCAATATGATTGAGCGCCTGTTTGGGGTGCTCAAGTCATGCTTCCGATGCCTCTGTCACTGGGGGAGCTCTTCTTTATTCCCCCATTAAGGTTTCAGAGATTATTGTTGTCTGCGCCATGTTGCTATGGAGCATGGGCTACGCGCAGACATCAATGATGTTCTGGAACCTGAGATTGAGGGGTATGTTGGCAGGCGCCGGGATAACCAACCACAGGGAGAAGAGTGCATGATCAGCTCGTTGCCTCACACTGTTGTTGTAAGTTGAGCATATCATTCACTTGATAATATGCCTCATTAAATGTGTTTAAATTGCTCTCGAAACTGTGTTAACCAGAAGAAAATGAATGATGCCAACAAAAATATGTATGTTTAGCTACTGTTTGTTTTTGTAGTAAATGCTGGCACTGTATGAACATAAGTGACTTTGGCCAGTGCAGTAACAACTCTGATTGATTAGTGTTAGGTCTTGATATATAGGGTCCTCATTACAGTGTAGGAGTAGACCACAAGTTTGTGGCACACACAATCTGAATGGCCATTATCATGCTTATGATGAGTTTGTTCACATTATCAGTGCAATGTCTTTAAATGTAACCAATATTTTCCTTTCTTAATTATAAAGAGCCTGCTGATTGTGATGTGCTGGTGTGCCCCTAGCAGTACAGGCCTTCCCGGGACACCTTCTGGTGTAAGTAAACATGCTTCCAAACAAAACTCGATGACCTACTTTTTATTTGGGATGGCCCTGATGAGTTGATTGAAACGTTTATCACTCATATTAATGCTAATACATTCAATTTAAGCTTCACCGTTAATACCAGTGCGACTACAATAGATCTTACTCTTTTTAATATCAATGATAAGATTGAGACTAAACTGTTCTGTAAACCTACTGACCGAAATGGTTTACTACATGCCACCAGTAATCATCACAAGCAATGTATCAGAAATATCCCTAAGGGGCAATATTTGTCAGCGAAAAGAAATTGCTCAAGACCAGCGGATTACATGAGGGAATGTGTGAGGTTGGAGGAGAGATTTTTGCAAAGGGGTTACAAACCTGCTTGGTTAACCCTTTAAGTGCCACTGGACGTAGAATCTAAGTCCTGTGTATCAAAGTACCTAAGTGCCACGGGACGTAGATTCTATGTCCTGCTGCACTTCCGGATTTGGGAGCGGAGGAGCGGCTTTTAAAGCCGCTCCTTCACTCCCCACTCGTTCCCCAGCCTCCAGACAACAGTCAGTGGGGGGGAACGAGTGGCCCCTGGGTCGCGATCGCCCAGGGGCCCCATAGGAAAAGCTTAGCATGTGTATTCTACGTGCTAGGCTTTCCCTGCAGTTCCTCTCCCTCCCTCCACTCCCCCTCTCTGCACCGCCCCCTCTCACCATCGGCTGCAGCTGCTGTCTGATGTCTCTCCGGGTCTGGCTTCGATCTTCAGCCCAGGTAGGTGCCAAATACACACACAAACACACAATCACACACTTATTACACTAATACACACTTATACTCACACTTACACACATCCATTTTTGGGAGGTTTTTACACATTTATAACACTTACAGCACTTACAGAACTCACACTTACTTGCACACACACACACATGCACACAAAACACATTTTACCTAATGTACACACACACTTAGACACTTATGTAATTTTGTCATTTTTTTTATCGCATCGTTTTTATTCTTGCCTAAAAAAATGTTTTATTGCCATTGCGGATAGTGTATTCGCTAACCGCACTGCACAATACCTTTTGTGTATTATTTTGGTGTTTCTACTACATTTTCTGTGATTTTGGTGCATTTTTGGGTATTTTATTGCATTTTTAGCCATTTTATTGCATTTTCAGTTATGCATAGTTGTTGTTCGCTTGACTTTGTCTGTAAAACTTATTTGTCTGTAAACTTATTTATCAATTTTATTGCTTTTTACATTGTTCTTTGTTACTTGTCTTTGCACATGGACATTTTGTCTGCTGTATTTCAATTTGGCATCCTATGTACCCCACATAGTTTGGTAAATCTATTCATATTGGGCATCAAACTGTTCAATAGACTACTGGTGTTCATATTCAGAGTGTTTTATGTTGGTATGTTACTAAATGTGGGGTACATAATGGGGCAACAT
This sequence comes from Xenopus tropicalis, assembly GCF_000004195.4. Lineage (NCBI taxonomy): Eukaryota > Metazoa > Chordata > Amphibia > Anura > Pipidae > Xenopus > Xenopus tropicalis. Next base: position 44,704,915 of record NC_030680.2, read on the forward strand.
GCAAGCTTTGTGACGATTTTCAGAAATTTCACAAAAACCGTTCTGTTTAGTATAGCTTTGTAATTTGGTAGTTTGCAGTAGAAAGTTTTATTTACCCATTTTTGTTTTGTCAGAATGTGTACTTTACTGTTAGGGGGTTTTATGGCACATAATGCACATGCCGGTAGCTTATATTGCAGCGTATACACTTTGTATGCACTAACTTCCTTTTGGGGTCTCTAAATGCCAGATACATCGGTGATCCTATGCACAATGGGCATCAAACTGTTCAGTGGACCCTTGGCTTTCATATTTAGGATGTGTTTTCTTGGTACCTAATGTTATGTAGGAGATAAGGTGTTTGAAAGTGGAAGATTTGATGTGATTTTAAGGTATTTCATCAAAACCAATAATTTTGGGAAAGCATTGCGACTCTAGTTGCGACTGTAGTTTGGAGTAGAAAGACATGGGTACCAATTTTGAATCCGTCCGAATGTGTACTTTCCAAAAATATATGGTTTTGGGGGGTCAATGTATTTTTTTGTGTTTTTACCCCACAAAAATGCAGTAAACGTGTTGAATGTGTGGAAGATTTGAAGATTTTGGGTTACATACATGGACATACAGAGTAACATATAAAGCAATCAATAACTGATACAAGAGGTGAAGAGGGCCCTGCCCAAAAGAGCTTACAATCTACAAGGAGAAAGGGTTGAGACACAAGGTGTGGGAATGGGCATGACCAGAGTTGTGAGAGGTGTGGCACAGGGTATTGCTAAACTAGATTAGGGTAAGCTTCTCTGAATAAATGTGTTTTTAGAGATCTCTTGAAGGCAGAGAGATTGGGAGAAAGTCTGATAGTTTGTGGGAGCGAATTCCAGAGAAGGGGGGCAGCCCTTGGGTGATAAATGATCAGATTTTGGAGATATTTCTTAGGTGAAAGTGACATGATTTGATGAGTGATTGGATTGAGGAGTGAAGGACACACTAACTTCCTTATGGGGTCTCTAAATGCCAGATACATTAGTGATCCTATGCACAATGGGCATCAAACTATTCAGCTGACCCTTGGCTTTCATATTTAGGGTGTGTTTTCTTGGTACCTAATGTTATGTGGGAGATAAGGTGCTTGAAAGTGGAAGATTTGATGTGATTTTCAGGTATTTCACCAAAACTGGCAATTTTGGGAAAGCACTGCGACTCTGTAGTTTGGAGTATAAAGACATGGGTACCAATTTTGAATTCGCCCGAATGTGTACTTTCCAAAAATATATGGTTTTCGGGGGTCAATGTATGTGTTGAATTTTCAGTAGCTAAAGAGACCTCTGGGGCAATTTCTATGCACTAACTTCCTTATGGGGTCTCTAAATGCGAGATACATTAGTGATCCTATGCACAATGGGCATCAAACTGTTCAGTGGACCCTTGGCTTTCATATTTAGGGGGTGTTTTCTTGGTACCTAATGTTATTTGGGAGATAAGGTGCTTGAAAGTGGAAGATTTGATGTGATTATCAGGTATTTTACCAAAACTTGCAATTTTGGGAAAGCATTGCGACTCTGTAATTTGGAGTAGAAAGACATGGGTACCAATTTTGAATTTGCCCGAATGTGTACTTTCCAAAAATATATGGTTTTGGGGGTCAATGTATTTTTTTGTGTTTTTACCCCATAGAAAATGCAGTAAATGTGTTGAATTTTCAGTATCTAAAAGAGATCTCCGGGGCAATTTGTATTTACTAACTTCCTTTAGGGGTTTCTAAATTCCAGATACATCAGTGATCCTATGCACAATGGGCATAAAACCGTTCAGTGGACCCCTGGCTTTCATATTTAGGATGTGTTTTCTTGGTACCTAATATTATGTGGGAGATATGATGCTTGAAAGTGGAAGATTTAAGGCGATTGTTTAGAATTTTCATAATTTTTTATAGAAAATGCTAAATTCAGTAAAGCATTGCTGTTTGGTACTTAGGAGTTGGAAGACATAGTTACCCATTTCGGATTCGTCAGAATGTGTACTTTTCAAAAATGTATGGTTTCCTGGGGTAAACCTAATATTTCAGGATTTTTGGCTTTGGAATCTTAAGTATGCCGTATTCTGCTGTAATGCTTTGAAAATTTAGTAATTTACTGCTGGGAGTTTTTGATCTATAGAAGTCAGAAATCTCAATAAAACTATACATATCAGGTTTTGGCATGTTCGGGAGACATGAGGCTTTCCAAATCAGTTGAATTTTTGTCCATAAAATAAAATATGTTTCTGGTATAAATCCCTATAGCATGAAAAATAGCATTTTTTCTTTTTTTTTTGTATTTCAAGCTCTAAATCTTGTTCCGGAAGTGGAAATACACAAAAACTCAGGCATATTTGGAAAGCTCAGGTTCTCCTGAAAAAAACAATATATAGTTTGCCTACCTAAACTTAACCCTGCCCCCAGTAAAAGCCCCTAAATTGAGAGAGCACAGAATGTTTACAAAACGTCTGGCACTGAGGGGAACCGACATGTCAAATTCTGCTGGCACTTAAAGGGTTAGGAGGCAGAACAACTAGCCATCAATAAAGATAGGGAACTTCTGTTAAATAAGCAACAAAAAGATAGTTCTAAACAGGGGGTGACTTTTCTCCATAACTTTAATTTTAATTTCTATACCAAATATAACACTGCAGCAAATCATATTCGTAGAATCATTTATAAGCACTGGAATGTTTTATCGGCAGAGCCCATATTGGGGAGTACCTGTAAACAAACACCCAGGGTATTTTTTCGTAAATCAAAGACACTCAACAACATCATAGCACCCTCTAAAGTTTGGAGCCGTGATGGTTCACATATAAGTCAAAACAGCTTTGGCCTTAACGGCACTTATAAGTGCGGTAAAAAACTTTGTATCGCCTGCCCCTATGTAAAGCCCAAAAAACACACTGTGAAGGACATTCCAGTTTCTAAGACATTCATCAATTGTCGATCGATATATGTGGTTTACGTTCTATTTATTTATTTGTCCCTGCAACAAATTATATGTTGGGTGGACTATAAGATCTGTAGGTACCAGAGTTAACGAACATGTCCGTAACATCAAAGCTGGTAAAATGAACTATGGAGTGTCGAGACACTTTAAATTGGTCCATAACAGTGATCCTAGGGGCATATTATTTATGGGATTAGAACATGTACCTTCTAAATTAAGAGGTGGAGATAGGTTTATGAGATTGAGGCAACGAGAAACATTCTGGATTTTCAAATTAAACACATTACATCCTGAGGGTCTTAATGTAGATTTGGATTTGGCAGCATTTTAATTATTCTGTATTATAAGTATGGTTTTTTTTATCTTCATCATACATTTAGGGTGCATATATTTCCAAGGGTGTAATTCTAATCCACCCTTTGTATATTGTGCATATTGTACAACAGTGTACTTTCTTACATCAGTGTTCATTCCTACAATTGTATTTTTTCAAACTAAACATATTTATATATTATGTTCATATCCCCTTTTATATGTACTTTTTTATATGTACATTTTTATATGTACACCTTTTTATAAGTACACTTGTATATTTACATGTTAGTTCTATTTCATTTTGATAGCCGGTTCTTGTCTGTTTCAACTGTATGCGTTGCTATGGCAACGTGAGTTCATTTGGTGATATACCCCCTCTATCAGTCTCGCATCAGCGAGCGATAGTATGACCAGGGCACTCCCTCTTTTGAAAGCGCCGGTGCGCACACACTTTCTCACTGCCAGTAGGCAAAGTTCAGTTTTAATTAGTCCGGTTTAGCTGCACGTGTTGCCATAGTAACGCGAGTCCATTTGGCGACACACCCCTTCTATTAGCGTCGCATCAGCGAGTAATAGTTTATCCAGGACACTCCCCCCTTTTGAAAGCGCCGGTGCGCTCATTGCCAGTAGGAGCAGCATCGTCTCAAGGCGCATATTTTGTGACGTCATAAACGTCAGACACAAGTTCACAGAGAGGATGGGCACTTTACCCCACGCTGTATCACTTTTTAAAGGGGGTTCCTGGGGAGATGTATCATTGTGTTATTAAGCTCCTGAAGAGGCATTCCGAAAGTACGTGAAATGCAGTTTTTTGAGAACCATTTTATCTTCTACATCTTGTAAGTAGCCTTGTTTTTAGCAGATCTTGGTAATAAACAATATTGCACTATTTGCCGTGTAACCCTTTCTTGGCACATTCACTTAATATGGGCTGTATTTTCACAGGAGATGTGTGTTCTCAAAGAATATTGATACTGGAAACTGGGAACAGCGCAGTGCCTCCACCTAGTGGACACTGAGGAACACACCTCTAGGGGATTTCCACTAGGAAATAATAACACACAGGTTGCAGCAATATCAAACTTTATATAACTTTGAATAGAAGTAGAACAGTTTTAGGAATGACTGATACTCTTATCCTGGGCTATCCACGGCTGGCACAGTCTCTGTACTTGGCCCAGCCCCAACTTTGATCCGGATATAACCCCAACCCTTTAATCAGTTCAGTCCCTTCCCAAAGAGCTCTTAATTCCCCCAAGGTAGCGCTACCTGCCCCAGAGTACCTTCCCCGTTGAAAAGGGTGGCTGCTCCCACGTAGCAGGTAACCGAGCAATACCTGTTCCTCAGGGGATACACACTAAGAGGTACCACAGAGGACTGATTCCTTCCTGGCAGCCCAGCAGACTTTTATCCTTTCAAGTCTAACACACAATACTTTGGCTGCTCACTCTGTATCTCTTTCAACTCTGGCAAACAACAGCAGGGGCTCCCTTTATAAGCTGCTGGGCCCGCCCCTAGATTTTTGTCTCCAAAGCTTAGGCACACCTCTCCCAGATGTGCACTGGGGCAGCCAGCCAACCGGATCCCTGTGGGTTTCACACATTCAGAACAGTTACACTTACACATACTTACTTGCACACTCACTTGCACACTCGCACACATGCACAAAAAACACATTTTACCATGTGTACACACTCACACACTTATGTAATTTTGTATTTTTATTTTTTTTCTATCGCATCGTTTTATTCTGAAAAAAATGTTTTATTGCCTTTGCGGATAGCGTATTCGCTAACTGCACTGCGCAATACCTTTTGTGTATTATTTTGGTGTTTCTACTACATTTTCTGTGATTTTGGTGCATTTTTGGGTATTTTACTGCATGTTTAGCCATTTTATTGCATTTTCAGTTATGCATAGTTGTTGTTCGCTTGACTTTGTCTGTAAAACTTATTTGCCCAAGCCAAAATACTCAAACTGTTATTCTGCCTGCAGATATTATTAGGCAAAAAAAAAAATGATTTTAGTGATTTTTTTTTTTATTTTTATCAATTTTAGTGCTTTTTACATTGTTCTTTGTTACTTGTCTTTGCACATGGACATTTTGTCTGCTGTATTTCAATTTGGCATCCTCTGTACCTCACATAGTTTGGTAAATCTATTCATATTGGGCATCAAACTGTTCAGTAGACCCCTGGCGTTCATAGTTAGAATGTTTTATGTTGGTACGTTACTAAATGTGGGGTACATAATGGGGCAACATGCAAGCTTTGTGATGATTTTCAGAAATGTCACAAAAACAGTTCTGTTTAGTATAGCTTTGTAATTTGGTAGTTTGCAGTAAAAAGTTTTATTTACCCATTTTTGTTTTGTCAGAATGTGTACTTTTGGAAAATATATGGTTTTCTAGGGTCTCTGTACTGTTAGGGGATCTTATGCCGCATAATACATGTACCGGGTGCAAAAACTGCATGAGCTGGAGCGTCTTATGTGAAAATTCATATGCACTATTTTTACTTGGGTGCCCCTGTACCCCACATAGTTTGGTAAATCTATGCATATAGGGCATCAAACTGTTCAGTAGGCCCCTGGCGTTCATATTTAGAATGTTTTATGTTGATACGGTACAAAATGTGGGGGTACATAATGGGGTAAAATGCAAGCTTTGTGACAATTTTCAGAAATGTCATAAAAACCGTTCTGTTTAGCATAGCTTTGTAGTTTGGTAGTTTGCAGTAGAAAGATGTATTTACCCATTTTTGTTTTGTCAGATTGTGTACTTTTGGAAAATGTATAGTTTTCTAGGGTCTCCTTACTGTTAGGGGGTCTTATGCCGCATAATGCACATGCTGGTAGCTTATATTGCAGTATATACACTTTGTATGCACTAACTTCCTTTTGGGGTCTCTAAATGCCAGATACAGTGCTGATACTATGCACAATGGGCATCAAACTGTTCAGTGGACCCTTGGCTTTCATATTTAGGGTGTGTTTTCTTGGTACCTAATGTTATGTGGGAGATAAGGTGCTTGAAAGTGGAAGATTTGATGTGATTTTCAGGTATTTCACCAAAACTAGCAATTTTTGGAAAGCACTGCGACTCTGTAGTTTGGAGTTGAAAGACATGGGTACCAATTTTGAATTCGCCTGAATGTGTACTTTCCCAAAATATGTGGTTTTGGGGGATCAATGTATTTTTTTGTGTTTTTACCCCACAGAAAATGCGGTACGTGTGTTGAATTTTCAGTAGCTAAAGAGATCTCCTGGGCAATTTGTATGCACTAACTTCCTTATGGGGTCTCTAAATGCCAGATACATTGGTGATCCTATGCACAATGGGCATCAAACTGTTCAGCGGACCCTTGGCTTTCATATTTAGGGTGTGTTTTTTTGGTACCTAATGTTATCTGGGAGATAAGGTGCTTGAAAGTGGAAGTTTTGATGTGATTTTTAGGTATTTCATAAAAACTGGCAATTTTGGGAAAGCGTTGCGACTCTGTAGTTTGGAGTAGAAAGACATGGGTACCAATTTTGAATTTGTCCGAATGTGTACTTTCCAAAAATATATGGTTTTGGGGGGTCAATGTATTTTTTTGTGTTTTTACCCCACAAAAAATGCAGTAAATGTGTTGAATTTTCAGTAGCAAAAGAGATCTCCTGGGCAATTTGTATGTACTAACTTCCTTCTGGGGTTTCTAAATTCCAGATACATCGGTGATCCTATGCACAATGGGCATCAAACCGTTCAGTGGACCCCTGGCTTTCATATTTAGGGTGTGTTTTCTTGGTACCTAATGTTATGTGGGAGATAAGGTGCTTGAAAGTGGAAGATTTGAGGTGATTTTTTAGAATTTTCATAATTTTCATAATTTTTTATAGAAAATGCTAAATTCAGTAAAGCATTGCTGTTTGGTACTTATGAGTTGGAAGACATAGTTACCCATTTCGGATTCGTCAGAATGTGTAGTTTTCAAAAATGTATGGTTTCCTGGGGTAAACCTAATGTTCCAGGATTTTTGGCTTTGGAATGTAAAGTATGCCGTATTCTGCTGTAATGCTTTGAAAATTTAGTAATTTACTGCTGGGAGATTTTGATCTATAGAAGTCAGAAATCTCAATAACACTATACATATCAGGTATTGGCACGTTCGGGAGACATGAGGCTTTCCAAATCAGTTGAATTTTTGTCCATAAAATAAAATATGTTTCTGGTAGAAATCCTTATATCATGAAAAAGAGAAAATTTGTTCCTACCTGAAATTTTCATTTTCTTGAGTCCGAAAGGCAGCACCAAACGAAGGGTTAATTGTCTGATCCAATCTGGTAGGACAGGAGAAATAGCACAACCAATTAAAATAAACCATAAATTATAAATTCCCCATAGCTCCCCCTTGTTCCCCAGTGTTTCCAAAAGACTCATAAAAAAACCACATCATCTTATGCACAATGATTTTATTAGGGTAGGGATTATGTGCTGCCTTTCGGACTCAAGAAAATGAAAATTTCAGGTAGGAACAAATTTTCTCTTTTCTTTACGTCCTACAGGCAGCACCAAACGAAGGATATAGCAAGCTATCAAGGAGGGGGGGAAATTTGCCTCATCGAAGCCGATTCCAACACCGAGCTGCCGTAGGCTGAATCATGCTTGGCTGCTAAGTCAAGTCTGTAGTGTCTGGCAAACGTGTGGACATTGGACCAGGTGGCTGCTTTACAAATTTCTTGTATATCTATAGCTGATCTTTCAGCCCAAGAAGTAGAAATTGACCTCGTAGAATGAGCTTTCAACTGAGGAGGAGGATCTTTCCCTGCAAAACCGTAAGAACAGGAAATAGCATTTTTTACCCAGGATGCTATAGTAGGTTTTGAGGCCTTGCAACCTTTACGTTTTCCTGCAAAAAGGACAAATAAGTGTTCTGACTTCCTGAATTCTTTTGACTTATCAATGTATGCCAACAGAGATCTGCGCACATCCAATGATTGTAGGTTCAAGTGAGAATCTGACGAAAAGGAAGGTAACACAATCTGAGAATTAAGGTTGCTAGGTGATGAAACTTTAGGACGAAAAAAAGGCAGAGTTTTTAGAATAACTTTGTCTGGAAAAATCTGAGTATACGGAGGGCCCACTGCCAAGGCTTGTAGTTCACCCACTCTTCTTGCTGAAGAGATAGCAACCAAAAATGCTGTCTTCCAGGTCAAATATTTTAATTTGACGTCTTGTAAGGGTTCAAAAGGTTTCTCAGTCAGCGCTGATAGTACAATGTTTAAATCCCACGGAGCTAGAACCTCCTTTATCCTGGGTCTTAATCTTGCAACAGCTTTGAAAAATCTTTTAATCAACGGATTATTAGCAAGATTTAGGGAAAGCATGGCTGAGAGAGCTGACAAATGAACTTTTAGAGTATTTGGCTTAAGACCTTTAGAGAACCCATCTTGTAGAAATTGTAAAATATTTGGAATCGAACATTTCTTTGGAACAATCTTTTTCTCCAGAGCCCATCTTTGGAAGACTTTCCACACTCTACTATAAATCTTAGATGTCGAAGATTTTCTGGAATTCAGCAATGTATCCACAACTTCCTCTGAAAGGCCTTGAACACTCAGATTGTCCCTATCAAATTCCAAGCCGTCAGACAGAGTCTGTCTGGATTTGGATGAAGCATCTGATTTTGAAGGAGGAGATCTGTTCTTGTTGGTAACTTCCAAAAGCATCCTTTGCTCAGATGAATTAGATCTGTAAACCAAGCTCTCCTCGGCCAGAAGGGAGCAATGAGGATTACTGAAGTTTTGTCCTGTCTGATTTTTTGAATGACCCTCGGAATCATAGGAAGGGGAGGAAATATGTAACATAGATGGAATCTCCAAGGAATGGTCATCGCATCCAGATAATTCGGGTTGTCTGACTTCCGTAATGAACAAAATTGATGAATCTTCCTGTTGGACCTGGAAGCCATCAAATCTATCACCGGACATCCCCACTTCCGCACAATCTCTTGGAAGACCTGGGGATTGAGTTCCCATTCGCTCTGATTCAGGATTTTTCTGCTGAGTCTGTCTGCTAACACATTTTCTTCTCCTCTTATGTGCACTGCTCTGATCACTTTCAGGTGATCTTCTGCCCAAAACATCAGTCTCTTGCATTCTTTCATTAAAAGGGGGGCTCTTGTTCCCCCTTGACGGTTTATGTATGAGACTGTTGTAGAGTTGTCGGATTGAATGAGGACTTGACGATTCTTGAGCTTGCCTTTGAACTTTTGAAGTGCTAAGCGGACTGCCTTCAGCTCTCTGAAATTGGAAGATTGATTCCTTTCCCAATATGACCACCTTCCTTGGACTACATGACCGCCAAGGTGAGCACCCCAACCTGATGCGGAAGCATCCGTCGTCAGTAATGAAAATCTGGAGTCTGAAAGGATTTCCCCTGCATCAAATTGTGACTGGACAACCACCATGTCAGATCTTTCTTCAACTGAAGGTTCACGTGAAAATATTTGTCTAGAGACTGAAGATTTTTGTCCCAATTCCTTAGGATTACTTCCTGAAGAGATCTCATGTGGGCTCTGGCCCAAGGAACTGCCTCTATTGAGGATGTCATCAGGCCCAGCACCCTCATGGCTTGACGAACAGTCACTGACCGTAAACGAATTAAGGTTTTTGTCGCTGTTTTGAGGGATTGTACTTTCTCTTCTGGAAGAAAAACTTTCATCTCGATTGTGTCTAACTGTAGACCTAGAAAAACAGTTGAGGTTGATGGCTGCAGATTTGATTTTCCTTTGTTTATAATCCAGCCGTGTTTGGTTAATACTTCCATTGTTAAATTCATATGTTGACTCAATAGAACTTTCGATGAGGCTTTGATCAGCCAGTCGTCCAGATAAGGAATCAGAAATACTCCTTGTTTCCTCAGATGAGCTGCCAGAACCACAATAAGCTTCGTGAAGACTCTTGGAGCCGAAGTAATTCCAAAGGGAAGAGCCCTGAACTGGAAATGAAATATTTTCCCCTTCAGAAGCACTGCTATGCGAAGAAACTTCCTGCTGGCTAGATGAATTGGTACATGAAGATATGCATCCTTGAGGTCCAATGTAATCATCATATCCCCCTTCTGAAGAATATTCAAGGCTGATCTGATCGTTTCCATCCTGAATTTTTCTTTTAAAATGAATTGATTTAGGTATTTCAGATCTATAATGAGTCTGAACCTGCCGTCTGGTTTGGGCACTAGAAATATTCGGGAATAGATTCCCAAACCCTTTTCCACCAGTGGGACTGGCTCCAGGACTCCCATTCTCACAAAATCCATAACAGCTTCTTCTATAACCTGTTGTTTTTGGGTATTTGATTTCTTTAGGTTTATGCAGAACTTGGGAATTGGTTTCTCTTGGAATTTTATGAAGTAACCTGACTTTATGATGCTTAGCACCCAAGTATCTGACGTAGTTCTTTCCCATTCTGGAAGAAATTGGGTTAACCTTGCTCCCACTTCTTCCTGACTTCTGGCGTCAGAATTCTGCCTTTTTTGAAGAAGAATCTTTCTTTTGATTTGAATCTCTGGATGGCTGAGATCTGAAGTTTCTAGATCTGAAATTTCTGTAAGAAAATCTGTTTCCTTCTCTGAAGTTTCTTCTAGAGGTATTAGACTTAGGAGAGTTTCTTCTAGAGGATGGACGAAAAGTAGACTTATAATGAGGCTTTTGTCTCTCTTGAGGCAAAACTTTATCCTTTCCAGTTGATAAATTCTCTATCAATTTATCTAGGGCTGAGCCAAAAAGCTTCCCAGGCTCAAAAGGCATGGAGATCAGGCTGTTTTTACTAGCTGAATCTGCTGCCCAAGCTTTAAGCCATAATGCTCTTCTGCCAGCTGTGGACAAGGCCATAGTCCTGGCCCCTAACTTTAGGGTATCCACTGAAACATCACATAAAAAGTCTACTGCCAGTTTTATAGGATATAGCATATCCAGGAGAACATCTCTTGAGATTCCCGAATCTATATCTTCCTCTAGGGTATTTATCCAGTGTTTCAATGATCTGGAGACCGACACTGCTGCCAAGGAAGGTTTACAGACTAAGGCACCAGAAATATATGATCTGCGTAGGGCACATTCTGCTCTACGATCCATCTGATCCTTTATAGCCGCCTCTTCCACAGGAATAGTTGTCCTCTTAGACAATCTTGCTACTGGGGTATCAACCTTAGGTGGATTTTCCCATTCTTCAATATCCTTATTCTCAAAGGGAAACATGAGCTTAAAACGCTTAGATGATTCCGGTTTCTTTCCCGGATTTTTCCACTCCTGTTCTATTAGGTTTTTTACTGAAGGATGTACAGGAAAATTTAAAGCCTTTTTCTGACTAAAAAAGGGGAAGTCTTGGGCACTTGAACTTGTTTGAGTGGATTCCTTTGGTGAAATAACCTTACAGACTTCTTTAATTAGTCTAGGCATTTTCTCAACAGGAAAAAGAAAAAAATCTTCTTTTTGAGATGTATGAGGCTCAGAGCAGGAGGAGCTGGATAAAACTTCACCTGATGACCCCGCATCAGAATCAGAATCTTTATTTAAAGAATCTTGGTGAAATGAAGGAACAGGAGAAGCCCTATAATCATCCATAGCTTTTAACATGACCGATTTAAACCAGTTAATAAATTGGTTAGTATCATTCCCATGGGGCTCAGAAACAGGGGACTGTAAACATGAAGAACATTTGTTGCCATCCCAGTTATCCGGCAATAATTGATTACATCCAGAACACATTAAATGCCTTGATTTTCTTTTTCTCTTGCCAGACTTATCCATCTGCAAGAGAAAAAAAACCAGTATAAATACCAATTCCCCAATAACGGATTTTTCCCAGGGAGGAGAGGCAAGCTACAGGCACATACCTTAGCAGCCAACAGAGTGAAACACAGCCTAGCAGCGTACCAGCAAGCAGAGCTACAGAGGCAACATGAAACTGTGAAGAAAGGGTTTAAATACCTTAAGATCGCTATGCAAACAGCCATCCTACAGATAAAACCGAGTTCCTTGCTTCCTGACACGCGTGTGTATCGGTCGCATGCCTGATGACGTCATCAGCATCGCGCCCCTCTCTCCCCGTGCAGCTCAGGAGGAACGCTGCGGCAGAAAGGCAGAATGACTGCGGCTCCTCCACACCATGAGTCGCTCCTGCAGAGCAGCGCCCGCAAGAGTTCCAGGTACCTTTCTGAGCCTAGGGTACTTTTATTCCCCTTGACTAACCCGCTCTCAAGCGGTCAGCCAGCGGCCTTCAGACTCCTCAGAGTCTGGATCTTCAGCCTTCCAGGCTTCCAGGATTCCTGGCTTACCTAGATAGGACAAAAAAACACTGAGGAACAAGGGGGAGCTATGGGGAATTTATAATTTATGGTTTATTTTAATTGGTTGTGCTATTTCTCCTGTCCTACCAGATTGGATCAGACAATTAACCCTTCGTTTGGTGCTGCCTGTAGGACGTAAAGAAAATAGCATTTTTCCTTTTTTTTTTGTATTTCAAGCTCTAAATCTTGTTCCAGAAGTGGAAATACACAAAAACTCAGGTAGATTTGGAAAGCTCAGGTTCTCCTGAAAAAGCAATATATAGTTTGCCTACCTAAACTTAACCCTGCCCCCAGTAAAAGCCCCCCTACATTGAGAGAGCACAGAATGTTTACAAAACGTCTGGCACTGGGGGGAACTGAAATGACGAATTCGGCTGGCACTTAAAGGGTTAAACAGTTTTGCACTATTAGTTGTTTTTTGTTTTTATACACATGCGCTCCTGCTATATATCTCTATAATCGTTTGGGACCCAGTCAAAGGGGTTGATCTGAGGAGGAGCTGCAAGACGTCCTAATTTACTGATTCCACATTTCACGGAACACTATCACATCAAGAGCACTGAGGATTGGGTATTGTATTTACCACACCATATACACAAACAAAACTCAGTGATGTCAAAATTGTCAACCATTTAAAGGATAAGTCAACCCCAATCAATTTAAGTCTTTTTATTAGGGCAAAAAATTAATTTTAGGGTTACTTGTCCTTAAATTATTAGCATTACTAACTAATTCTTCTTTCAGGTTTGTGGGACCCTACTGTGTTATGTGTGCCTTCCCCCACTGGAATCCTTTGGTGCTTTTGAATGTTGCTACTAAGAAGCTAAAACCTCATTTCTGTTGCTTAGACGTGTCACTCCTGTTACCAACCTTCTGGGAGAAGGACCTGCCATGGAGAAGTGCCAGACATTTGTGTAATGAGTGAGTGTGCAGCGTGACTGGCTGCTCATTATGCACATGTGTGCGAAACATTGGAGGCTGATTTACATTCACCACTCTTACGTCAGGTGCATAGTAAGTGAGTTACGAGTTAGCTTACTATGCACATGTGCGGCCAGCAACATGGCCACCCGCACCAGGAGGGTAGCCTAGTGTTGGCGGGGGGATTTTTGGGTTTAAAATATTTTTTGGACACAACCACAGTGTGGGCTCTATTAGCTCTATTGGCCCACACCTCTGTTGGGGGAAAAAATATAGGGGGGATAGATGCCTTTAATATATAAGAAGCACAAACTGGGGGCAACACAAACCAACAGGGGTACTATTACGACTTTTATGTGGAACCCAAGCTGCAAATGAATAAATATTTGGTAAACATGAAATAAAGGGTTTCTTGAAAAAATCCTCACTCAGGTATACTGGGGTCAGGTTTGGCAGATATTTTTTTGCAAAACCAGGCAAAAAAATAGCCCAAAACTGTACCTTAGAGGGTTTGTACTTTGGAAACCCCCAGGGCTTTAAATTAGTAGACCAATTTGGAGGACAAACTGCCAACCTGGTAACCCTGAACATAAATATATTACAGCTCTGTGTTACTGTTGCGCTCAAAGACTCTAGCAATGTTAAAGGGGTCAGTGACCCTCAATTGAAAGATGCAAATTATTTTTTGTAGTTTTAGAATGATTTGCTTTCTCCTAACTCTGCAGCTGTGGTTCACCTTGAAGCTAATTTTTATTATGTTATAGAATGGCTAATTCTAAGCAACTTTTCAATTGGTTGTCATTATTTATTTGTTGTAGTTTTGAATGACGACCAATTGAAAACTTGCTTAGCATTAGCTATTCTATAACATAATAAAAATAGCTTCAAGGTGAACCACCCCTTTAAATAGGGGCCTTCAGCATGAAATAAGTGCTTTATCATTCAAAATAAAAACTTACGTCTCCTATCTGAGTTGACGAATTCGCCTGGCAGCCTTCCAAGCCCCCCTTCACCAACTACTTGCAAAAGGAGGCATTTAAAGGGCTTGTACAAGGGTGGCCCTACGCCCGCCTTCTGCTCCCTTGCTCTCCTGGCCACGAACCTCTTCTTCACGCACCTCTTCAGGTCGCTGAAGCGATTCTACACCGTGTGGTGATCACGGCGTATAGCTCCTACAGTGCTCACATGATCCGCTACCCGCTGCCACAGTTCTCTTCTTCAGGCAGCGGTGACCTGACATGACCTGGCACCAAACAGATAGTCCCATCGTCTCACTACTTCCTCAACCATCGCCGAATTTTCCTCACTGGTGAATCTCGGCCCTGCTCTTTGGCTGGGCCCAGCCTCCTCCACCGCCTGACTCCTCCCCCTCCTCCTCAATTCAGCAGAGGGTTGCTGCTCCCTTGCCACCCCCCTGCCCTGGCCAGCCCTAACTAAACAACTCCCCCCTGCCCTCTAACTGCCCCCCCTCCCTCTAGCTGCCCCCCCTGAACTAACTGCCGCCCCCTCCCCCTAACTGCCCCCCCTCCCCCTAACTGCCCCCCCCTCCCTGAGCTAACCCAGGCCTCTTGGGCCTCCTCTCCCTCCCCCTCCCAAGGGCCTGGTGCCCTTTCCCTAACCTCCCAACTACTTTCCTCCCCCTGGGGTTCCCTAACTAATACTACCCCATGGGCTCAAGACTTGCCTGAGTCTCAGCCCCCTCCTCCTCCTCTTGGCCCCACTCAGGCAAGTCCCCCCCACCCCAACCCTTTTCCTCCCAATCCTCCTCCCAACTCACCCCCCACCTATCCCACCAACTGCCTCCCCAGCAGCCCCCCATCCTACCTGCTCCCCCCACCACTCCTCCTCCTCCGTACCCTACTGTGATGGGCCATAACACAACAGCAGCAGCAACAGCAAAAACAGCAGCAGCACTTTCACTCCTCTCCCTTTGAAGGAAAAAAGGGCTCCAATGCATTTGAAATGGCCACTGGAGGACTTACTGTTAACCCAAAAGAGAAATTGGCACCAAATTCTTGTAAAATGGTCGCTGGAGGACTTCCTATTTCACTTTAAAAAAAAAAACGGCATTTCTAGAAATACATAGCCATTTACATTTTTTGTGGTTTTCGCGCTGCAGTACGATATTTTCGTGGCGTTGATGAAGGTTGTGGAACGAAAATATTGTGACTTTCGGAATGCCAATACGAAATTATCGTGACTTTCGGAACGCCAATAGGATCTTTTCATAACCATTTTCGAGACATTTCTGAACATCAGAAATTATCGTATTTCATCTGAATTTTTCCCATTTTGTGATTTGGATTCATACTTTAATAAATAGGCCCCATAGTCTTACAAACTGAGCATGTTCACTTGGTCTCTGTCTCCGTGCAGGAGTGAGGCATTATGGGAACTTTCTTTACACAGCTCAGCGTTTTTTCTTCCTGTTTGGCTTCTGATCATCTGAACAGGTGAAATATGGGGAGACTTAGTTTTAATGTATGTATAAATAAAAGGAAAGCACTTTTATGTATTTGGATTACCCAAATGCCTAAATCATATTACACAAAATTCAGTATATGGAAAACAAGCATAAGTCTGAACACACAGCGAATTTTCACTGAAGTTTCGCAATACAATTCGCCAATGGTGAAATGCGGAAATATGCGGCAAATCCATGCCTGCTGAAAAAATTTGCTTATCATTACTCACCGCTGTAAACTATTGACTCTGGTGCTCAGCCCCGAGTCCTGCGCTCCGGGGAATCACTTGTGGCAAAGAAAATGTGAACTAAGTTACATATAACATATTTTCCAGCATGAATCAAAGTTTAGGAAGGAGACTGACCGCTGTAGATTGTTGACTCAGGTGCACAGCCGAGTCTTGCGTTCTGGGGAGTCACTTGTGGCACAAACTCTTCACCACTACCTGCTGAGAATCTGCGCGCGTGTGGGAGCAGATGGCAGCTCCAAATGGAGAGAGGTGGCGTGTGGTTCTGCGAGTGTAAAGCCCAGAAGATTTTAACGGAAACGATGCTTGGAAATAGCCTCATTGAGCAAGTGCTAATTTCTCTTAGTGAACCGCACGCTTAAACTCCATCTTGAAAAAATGATGCAATGTTATCAATTAGCAGGCAATGTGAGTAAAACATATCAGGTAAGGGTCCACCACAGTGCTCCCCATCCAGCCTATATATTCACAAACACAATGCTGAGGAGTGCTTTTCAAAAGTCAACTTGATCCCTCAGCAATGGCATAGGCAATCCATTTAATCAATGTGTGAAAAGACAATAAAGGACACCATTGTGCATTAAAAATGTTTTAATGATATATAAATAATTAAAACAGGTTTTTACTCACAAAGCTGATAAAAGTGCAAGCTATAAAAATGTAAAAAGAGGAGATTCTGACTGTTCCTGGCTTCCAACATGTTTTGTGATGCTCCACCCCAAACAGTTACTATTAATTGACCCCAGCAACCACTAGACATATATAGCTACAATGCTAGAGGTACATAAGTGCTTGAAAGTGCAAGTGGTTGTTAGGTGCTTGCCCCAGCAACCATTGTAAAAGTGTTATTAGTGCATTAGTGACACAAAGACATGAACAATAAAATCAAATTATATATATATATATATATATATATATATATACACCCAAAAAAAGCTCTCCAGAATTAAGAAGACGTCAGTATTGAAAGGGTCTATTAAGTTGTGATGGGTTGCTAGGGAGATGCCCTAGCATCCAATGTAAGTGCCTAGTGCTATAAAGATCAATCCATACACTTATACATGAGTTACCTACTAAGAATAAAATACATAGTAACATAGTAAGTTAGGTTGAAAAAAGACATACATCCATCACATTCAACCATAATGCCTATATATAACCTGCCTAACATCTAGTTGATCCAGAGGAAGGCAAAAAAACCCATCTGAAGCCTCTCTAATTTGCCCCAGAGGAGAAAAAAAAATCCTTCCTGACTCCAAGATAGCAATCGGACCAGTCCCTGGATCAACTTGTACTATGAGCTATCTCTCATTTAAATGGAACCTCCCTTCGTCTAAACGGAGTGGGTGCCCTCGTGTCCGTTGGAAGGACCTACTGGTAAATAAAGCATTAGAGAGGTTATTATATGATCCCCTTATATATTTATACATAGTTATCATGTCTCCTCTTAAGCGCCTTTTCTACAGTGTAAACAGACCCAACTTGGCCAGTCTTTCTTCATAACCCTCTCAATAATGTCCCGTTTGAGCACTATAGACCAAAACTGAACAACATATTCTAGATGGGGCCTTACCAGCACTCTGTAAAGGGGAAGAATAACACTCTCCTCCCGTGAATCTATACCCCTTTTAATACAGCCCTTGCAGCTGCTGCCTGGCATTGCTTGCTACAGCCAAGTTTATTATCTACAAGGACTCCAAGGTCCTTCTCCGTTATGGATTTGCCTAGTGTAAGGATATAAGTGGCTTGCATATTTTTACATCCCAGGTGCATGACCTTATATTTATCCACATTAAATCTCATCTGCCACTTAGCCGCCCAGATTGCCAGTTGGTCAAGATTCTGCTGCCTGGATAGAATTGACTGGTCTGCAGAGTTTTGTGTCATCTGCAAACACTGATACATTGCTTATAATACCCTCCCCTAAGTCATTTATGAACAAATTAAACAAAAGTGGCCCCAGTACAGAACCCTGAGGAACCCCACTGAGAACCTTACTCCAAGAAGAGAATGTACCATTAACAACCACCCTCTGTACCCGATCCTGTAGCCAGTTTTCTATCCATGTGCAAACGACTTCACTAAGACCAATAGACCTTAGTTTAGAAAGCAGACCTTAGTTTAGAAATGATGTTCTACAAAATGCAGGGGCATACTATGTTTTAAAGGGACAGTAACACCAAAAAATGAAAGTGTATAAAAGTAATTACTATATAATGTAATGCTGCCCTGTACTGGTACAACTGGTGTGTTTTCCTTAGAAAGACTACTATAGTTTATATAAATAAAGCTTCTGTGTAGCCACGGGGGCAGCCATTTACAGGAGAAAAGGCACAGGTTACTTAGCAGATAACAGATAAAACCCCATTATATTCTACGATGCTTATCTGTTATCTGCTATGTGCCTGTGCCTTTTCTCCTTTTTCCCAGCTTCAATGGCTGCCCCCGTGTTGACATAGCAGCTCATTTATATAAACTATAGTAGCGTTTCTGTTACAAACTTACCAGTTTTACCAGCGCAGGGCAACTGTACATTATATTTTAATTACTTTAAAACACTTTAATTTTTTGGTGTTACTGTTCCTTTAACATGTGGTTCTTAAAGGAGAATGCAAGTCAAAATATAAAAAGCATACTGCCCAATAGTCCTCCTATTGTTTAGTAAAAAAGCCACACTTTTGGCTCACCAATCAAATATTTACTCAGTCACACTTACTTCACATTTTCTAGAACAGGCAGCTATCTCTAAAAAGGTATTCTCCCTCCCTTTCCCTCCTTGCTTCACACTGCGCATGTGTTTCATTCCCTCCCCCCCCCTCCCCTCTGGCAGATCCACTTCTGATTGGCTGGTGGGCATGTGTAGCTCAGAACAGCAGACAGGATCAAGTTACACACATGCTCAGAGAATAGGAAGGCTGCCGCTGGCAGCCTACAGGAAGGACAGAGATATTTCAGTGATGTCACTGTAGTCTTCACACTGCTGTAGGCTGCCAGCACCATATCTCAGAGAAGCAAGCAGGGATCTGCTATGCAGTAAGTACTTAAAAAGAATGCCTTTAGACTTACTTTTAAATTAAATTAATCTTTCATTGTCCTTTAATGTTTCTCACATGTTCCCCTATCCATTTCCCTAGTGCACGTTTGGTCCGTCCAACATATTTCAATCCACAGAGACAAACTAACAGATAGACCACATATGTGGTCTTACAATTAATAAAGTGTTTTACTGTTGGTAAATTGTACTTAATATTATTATTATTATTATCTATATAGCGCCATCAATTTACGCAACGCTTTGCAGAATAGAGGGGTACAATAGACAGAACAGTTAACATGTGCATATAAACAATTCACAAAAATGGTTTGCAGTTACAATGGATGAGGACTGGAGACACTAGGGGGAGGGCCCTACTCACAAGAGTTTACATTCTAAAAGGGAGGGCTGAGACATAAGGTCAGGGTAACTAGCATGGCGTTAGCGTTCATGTAAATGTGTAAAGTGACAGTAAGTGTGGAGTGAGAGGTGAAAACCAGGTGTTAGTGAATGTTTGGGGGGTTTAGGTGAAAAGGTGAGTTTTAAGAGACCGTTTAAAAGCTTGGAGAGTCTGACAGTGCCTAATAAGATGGGGAAGAGCGTTCCAAAGGATGGGTGCAGCGTGTGAGAAGTCCTGGATGCGAGAGTGAGAGGAGGTAATGAGTGAGGAGGAGAGAAGGAGGTGATGTGTAGAGCGAAGGTTACATCTGGGGGTCATTAAATAGAGTGGTGCGGCACCAGTGAGTGCTTTGAAGGTGAGTGCAAGAATCTTGAACTGAATCCTGTACGTGACAGGTAGCCAGTGCAAAGATTGGCAGAGGGGGACGGCAGTTGTGGAGTGGTAGGAGAGGTATATGAGTCTGGCAGCACTGTTCATGATGGATTGGACTGGGGTCAGTTTAGACAGGGGCAGTCCACAGAGCAGTGAGTTTCAGTAGTCTAGGCGTAATATGACTAGGGCGTGGATGAGAATTTTGGCAGTCTCATGAGTGAGGAAAGGTTGATGCGTGCAATGCTTTTGAGGTGGAACCGACAGGATTTAGAAAATGTTTGAACGTGGGGAGTGAAAGAGAGAGTCAAATGTGACTCCTAGACAGCCAGCATGTGGAACTAGGGTTATATTAATATTTTCCACGCAGACTGTGATGTCAGGCAGGGAAACAGAGTTGGAGGGTGGGAAGATGACTAGCTCAGTTTTGTCCATGTTGATTTTTAGTTGGCGAGAGGACATGAATGCAGAAATTGCAGTTAGACAGTTGGAGACACGAGCTAGAAGTTAGGGCAGGTCTGGTGAAGAAATGTATATTTCCTCTTAGGTGCAACTAATTTACAGGTTAGTTACAGGTTACAGCTTGTAGCTTATATGTACCAGAAAATCTCCCCTTCAAATCCCCAGTTCTCTGTCTGTTAAAAATATTATAAGGAGCCACCACATTTTTTATAGTTCTTGGCATTCTACATACAACATTAGGCCTATCATTAATCAATGGGGCCAATACATTATCAGCCTGCAGAATATGCCAGTGCTGTCTTAATAATTTCTTAAGTACAGGAGTAGCTTCATTAATCTGGTAACAAATGATATAGTAATTGGGGATATATGCTTATTTTTAGTTGTCAATAAGGTGTCCCTATTCATATACTTTGTCCTCTCATAGGCCCTGGAAATAATAGCCTCATGGTAACCCTTTTCCAAAAACCTGTTGCGTAATATGGTTGCTTCATTTCCTAAATCCTCATTAAGAGTACAATTTTGTCTAGCCGGTAAAAATTGCTCATATGGGATGTTATCAATGGCATGAAAGAAGCCATTCTGACTAGTCGGTTTTCTGTAAAGTTTTGTGCAGATCTTTTTGCCTTCACTATAAAGTGTAAGATCCAAATAGTTGATAGACAAGGGACTATACTCATAGCTAAAGCTTAAGTTATAAGTATTGGAATTCAAAAATGAAACAAATTCCCGTAATAAATTCACCCCACCTCTGCATATGAACAAGAGATCATCTATAAAGCGAACATACATGACAACATTATCTCTAAAGCGTGACCCCCCACACAAAGTAATTTTCCCATTTGGCCATGTACAAATTGGCAAAGGAAGGAGCAAACTTACTTTCCATAGCCGTGCCAGTGGTCTGGAGGAACATCCGATCATCAAACATAAAGTAATTCTTCTTTAATAGAAAAAGAATACAATCGACTAAAAATTCACTCATCTCTGTTGTCAATTCCCTGTTCGTGTTAATGTGACATCTCCATGTATTCTCCTTCTTTTCCCGTGAGTACAAACTCTGTTACTTTTATGTGTCCCCTTCCTAAAAAATCATTGTTTCCATTGTTTTTATTAGCATTAACTTCTTGTGCATTATTGTGGTTGCTACTGGATGCTCTCCCTAGATACCTTTCTTTTTGTGACCAAGCCCTCACATGCCCTTTATTATAATCATCCCTATCTTATTTAAATGTGTGCTGCTTCAATTCAAGAATTATTTTCTCTTCCCCACTTCCATCTTTTTTTTGTAGTCTATCAGTCTCCTGGTTACATTTGGCAAATTCTAGTTCACGCTTCTTTATAATCAGTTTTGCTAAATTATTTGTACAATTCTCTAAAATATCATTCCATTCTGTCATAAATTTAGAATCATCATGGCAAAAGGTTTTAATAGGGTTGCTGTTATCCGATCTCAGATTTGTTCCACCCGCTTGCGACCAGAAATGATGTCACGCCTGATGCATGCCTCTGAGGAAGTTCGTATGTATACTTCCTCTTTAAAATAAACCAGTGCAATGAATCTAGACATTAGTATTTAAGTAGAGCAATTGTAAATTACTTTATGTATATTTTTACATTTTATGTATTTGTAAGTTTGAACTAATGTGTATGAATTTTGTAAAGAATATGTATAGTAATATGTATAGTAAATAATTTGTAAAGAATATGGAATATAAAGGAAACAGTAGAGGATAGGAACATGCCTCTGAGGAAGTTCTAGTAATGAAATGTGCTAGGCGTGATGTCACTTCTGGTCGCAAGTGGGTGAAACACAAGGCAGAACACATCTGAGAAGGGACGCTGGCAACCCCATTACTCTAAAGTGAAAGAAATTTCCACTACACCCTTGAACTGCACCGCACTTTTAATGCGCTCAAGACACTTTAATATGTAAGTGCGATGCTGTTTTACTTTTTATGATAATAAAATCAATTACAATATGGGTGCTGCCCCTGCTGTTTAACTGCTTATATAGAAGAGGAATTTTGACACCTGCTGGTTGGGATTTCCTATGGGAGTTTTATAGTGATTGTTTCGGTTCTTTGAAAGCTATACTATATTTTTAACCATTTTTGTGTTGTAAAATTTATAATCTATTTATATATATATATATATATATATATATATATATATATATATAGAAAGCCTCGATCTAACTAAAATAAGTATCTTTTTTTTATGAAATTTTCCTTGTGTGCATCAGCATTTTTTTATATATTGTATGTATGTATATATATATATATATATATATACAGGTCCTTCTCAAAAAATTAGCATATTGTGTTAAAGTTCATTATTTTCTGTAATGTACTGATAAACATTAGACTTTCATATATTTTAGATTCATTACACATAACTGAAGTAGTTCAAGCCTTTTAGTGTTTTAATATTGATGACTTTGGCATACAGCTCATGAAAACCCAAAACTCCTATCTCAAAAAATTAGCATATCATGAAAAGGTTCTCAAAACGAGCTATTAACCTAATCATCTGAATCAACTAATTAACTCTAAACACCTGCAAAAGATTCCTGAGGCTTTTAAAAACTCCCAGCCTGGTTCATTACTCAAAACCGCAATGATGGGTAAGACTGCCGACCTGACTGCTGTTCAGAAGGCCATCATTGACACCCTCAAGCAAGAGGGTAAGACACAGAAAGAAATTTCTGAATGAATAGGCTGTTCCCAGAGTGCTGTATCAAGGCACCTCAGTGGGAAGTCTGTGGGAAGGAAAAAGTGTGGCAGAAAACGCTGCACAATGAGAAGAGGTGACCGTGCCCTCAGGAAGATTGTGGAGAAGGACCGATTCCAGACCTTGGGGGACCTGCGGAAGCAGTGGACTGAGTCTGGAGTAGAAACATCCAGAGCCACCGTGTACAGGCGTGTGCAGGAAATGGGCTACAGGGGCCGCATTCCCCAGGTCAAGCCACTTTTGAACCAGAAACAGCGGCAGAAGCGCCTAACCTGGGCTACAGAGAAGCAGCACTGGACTGTTGCTCAGTGGTCCAAAGTACTTTTTTCGGATGAAAGCAAATTTTGCACGTCATTCGGAAATCAAGGTGCCAGAGTCTGGAGGAAGACTGGGGAGAGGGAAATGCCAAAATGCCTGAAGTCCAGTGTCAAGTACCCACAGTCAGTGATGGTCTGGGGTGCTATGTCAGCTGCTGGTGTTGGTCCACTGTGTTTTATCAAGGGCAGGGTCAATGCAGCTAGGAGATTTTTGAGATTTTTGAGCACTTCATGCTTCCATCTGCTGAAAAGCTTTATAGAGATGAAGATTTAATTTTTCAGCACGACCTGGCACCTGCTCACAGTGCCAAAACCACTGGTAAATGGTTTACTGACCATGGTATTACTGTGCTCAATTGGCCTGCCAACTCTCCTGACCTGAACCCCATAGAGAATCTGTGGGATATTGTGAAGAGAAAGTTGAGACACAAGAGCCAACACTCTGGATGAGCTTAAGGCCGCTATTAAAGCATCCTGGGCCTCCATAACCCCTCAGCAGTGCCACAGGCTGATTGCCTCCATGCCACGCCGCATTGAAGCAGTCAATTCTGCAAAAGGATTCTCAACCAAGTATTGAGTGCATAACTGAACATAATTATTTGAAGGTTGATTTTTTTTGTTTTAAAAACACTTTTCTTTTATTGGTCGGATGAAATATGCTAATTTTTTGAGATAGGAGTTTTGGGTTTTCATGAGCTGTATGCCAAAGTCATCAATATTAAAACACTAAAAGGCTTGAACTACTTCAGTTGTGTGTAATGAATCTAAAATATATGAAAGTCTAATGTTTATCAGTACATTACAGAAAATAATGAACTTTATCACAATATGCTAATTTTTTGAGAAGGACCTGTATATATACATATACTGGAACAAGGACAGCACTCCTAGGATTAAAAGAATTGTAAGCAAAATGTAAATGCAAAAATAGAAAGGTTTATTACTCAACGTTTCGGTCTCACACAGAAACCTTCATCTGGAGTGAAAAACAAACACTGCACTCCCTCCTCCCACATCTATTTAAACACTCTAGAGGAGTTTTGATGCCAAAACAAGTCGCTAGGCAACCAGAGGCTAACTCCTACATGTAAACAAATACAGTGAATATAGCATATGAAATCACCTAAGTGAGTCCAGGTTAAAATCAGGTAATGCCGAGACAGAGCAGTCCAGGGCAAAAACAACCAGTGTAATGGCAAGGTAAAAACAAAAGAATGAGAAAAAAGAAAAGGAAAAACAGCAGACTGAAAGAGGCAGAAGGGGACTAGATTAGGGACTAGATTTTTTCGCAAACCGACTGATCGTAATACTCTTCTGCATGCTGCTAGTAACCATCCCCCTTCCACTATACAAGGGATCCCTTACACACAGTTTCTTCGGACTATTAGAAACAATAGTGATCCTGTAACTGCACATATTCAACTGGAGAACACATTCAAGAGGTTTCTGGATAGGGGTTATGACAGAGAAGTACTGAAAGAACAATTACAACGTGCAACACAATTTTCACAGGATGATTTGCTGCAAGTGAGAACCAATACTGATCAAGCCCCCATGTCTTTAATTTTTTCTACCACATATTCTTCAGTGACTAAGAATCTATCTAAGTGTAAAGGAATTGGGCCATGATCAATATGGACGAGACTTTATCTCTACACCAGGCTCCCAAACCCATGATAGGTTATCGGCGTGACAGAAATTTAAGAGACATTTTAGTCAAAACTGAAACTTTGTTACACGCGGTGAGAAAGCCCAGAACTGGCTGACTTCACACACAAAATTGGGTTGCTATCGCTGTCCTGGCTGTGTCACATGCAGATGTTTGTTATCTGGACCTGACTTTCCTCATCCACACACAGGGAAACGTTTTAAGGTTACGCACAGACTTCTATGTACTTCTTCTTATGTAGTTTATATCATTGTGTGCCCCTGTGGCCTCTATTATATGGGCAAGACAATTAACACGCTAAGAGACCGTATTGGGAATCACCGATCAGCGATCAGTAAGGCTCTGAAGGAAGGCACGGCAGTGCAACCTGTTGCCAGACACTTTCTATCCATGGGCCATTCCCTGCCAACTTTTAAATGTATGGTTATTGATTTTCAACCACCCCTGCCCAGAGGAGGCAATAGGGTTTTGGCACTATTACTGAGAGAAACTCACTGGATAGACAAACTTGATACTGTCGCACCTCGTGGACTTAATGAAACATTACCATTGAATTGTTTTGTTTGAACTGTTACTTACAGTTGTCTATATTATTGTTTTATCTTGGCATTTTTTCAATATTAGTACTTGTCTTCTTTATTTCCTTTTCCTTTGGGGATTCCGGTTACTGTGTCCTATCCTTCAGTGGTTTGTAATGCCCCTATGTTGGTTCTCCTGCAAGTGGGTTTCAGCAAAAGTAAGTGCCCTTGTACCTGTTGGCGAACGATTGGCCTATTACCGTATATACTCGAGTATAAGCCGAGTTTTTCAGCACCAAAAATGTGCTTAAAAAGTCGCCCTCGGCTTATACTCGGGTATATGGATGTGAAGTCTGTCAGCCGTTGGTTGCCGCTCGACCGCCCGGCCATCCGACGGGCGGGCGCGTGACGTCACCGATCGCATCTAGGAAGTACCTGCAACTCGCTCCTGGCACCGCTGAACGGTAAGCGGTGCTGGGGGGTCCCTTACCAATTGCCTCTTACTGGAGGGCCCTTGCCGATTGCTGGATTGATGCGCAACTAGGACGTAACTGCAACCCGTGTTGGCGCCTGGTACTGCTGATCGTTACGTCGCGCTGGGGGGCCCTTACCGATTGCCCCTTACTGGAGGGCCATTGCCGATTGCTGGATCAATGCGCAACTAGGAAGTAACTGCAACCCGTGTTGGTGCCTGAAACTTCTGATCGGTAAGTGGCGCTGGGGGGTCCCTTGCTGATTGCCCCTTACTGGAGGGCCCTTGCCGATTGCCCCTTACTGGAGGGCCCTTGCCGATTGCCCCTTACCTGCACCGACTTCATTCCTCAGAAAAAGCCTTCCATTAGCATTCTCTCAGACCTGTGAAATATGAGTCTAGATTGGGCGTGTGTAGGTTACATTTATATTGGAAGGGGTTTGTTTATCCTGGCGCTCCTCCATCTCCAGAGCTCCTTCACCTTCCTCTCTCCGACACTTGTTTGTTTTATTCTGGGTGAGACAGTTGTCATATGTAGAGTTCTCCTGTCTAAACATTGTGCCGTCTCCCCGTCCTACTGACCGGCCAGGATACACATCCAAATTAATTACTGATTCATGAAATCAGTGCCACTGACAGCCACTAAAATCTCACCAATTTGGCACATGATGCAAATGGATAAACTTGCCACAGATCAACTTTCTTATGTAATATGTCATATACCAATTTTCTAAATTCCTTTGTGAGTTCATTAACTAGGACTTGCCTTATACTCGAGTATATGGATTTGAAGATGTAAGTGTCTGGCATCCGTTGCGCGTGCAACCCTAGGCTTATACTCGAGTCAATACATTTTTCCAGTTTTCTTAGGTAAAATTAGGTACCTCGGCTTATATTCGGATCGGCTTATACTCGAGTATATACGGTAAGTGCAGCCTGGTAACATGGCCTATTGAGTGCATCCAGATGTGTATGACCACACAAAGTCTCTGTTTGAGTGTCCTGGGAACACTGAAGGTGGTCCAAGTTTGGGCCCCAAGCTAACTCCCATAACTATAACTGCAGTAATTGTTGCCTTGAGTATAATAAGGGGCTTGGCCCTACTTTACATGCCAGTTTTTGGTCAACTACACAGAGTGCACTGGGCCTAACAAAAGATAGGCTTGCCTCTTTTTCCCTATGAGTGGGCATTGGTTGGCGGTGTCTCCCAGCAACACGAGTGGTTGCTAGGCTCACAGCTTGGGCTCTTTACAGATGCTGGGTGCACATGCACATCCACCAATACAGGACTAACCGATCCCCTGTGGTTAAATTGTTTCACCTGAGGGGGACACAATCTATACAAAGATGGTGAGTAAACGGTCCTCTTCTGCCTCTTTCAGTCTGCTGTTTTTCCTTTTCTTTTTTCTCATTCTTTTGTTTTTACTTTGCCGTTGCACTGGTTGTTTTTGCCCTGGACTGCTCTGTCTCTGCATTACCTGATTTTAACCTGGACTCACTTAGGTAAATTCATATGTTATATTCACTGTATTTGTTTACATGTAGGAGTTAACCTCTGGTTGCCTAGCGACTTGTTTTGGTGCCAAAACTCCTCTAGAGTGTTTAACCCTTTTAGCTCCAAGCACGTATCTCCTACGTGCTGGCATAAAAAGACGTTAGGCGCCATGCACGTAGGAGCTACGTATTCTTTATCCTGTGCTTAATCTGAGCGCAGAGAACGAGTGCAGAATAAAGAACCCCCTAGAGAATGACCAGAGGGGGGTAACTGGTGGCCCCTGGGGTGCGATCGCCCAGGGGCCCCATAGGAAACACCAGCTCTCTCTCTTCCTGTCTGCGCTCCCCCTCTCTGCTCCCCCCTCTGCTCTCCGCTTCCTGTGCCGCCCACTGAGGATTCTTCTGCTGCAGCTGCTGCTGTCCCTGCGATTGTTGTCTCCCACCAGCGATCTCCAGCTCCTAGACCTGGGGTAGGTGCCACATACACACACAAACACACATACACACACATATTACACTAATACACACTTTTACTTAAACTTACACACACACACATACATTTTTGGGGGGGTTTCACACCTTCACAGCACTCACACTTACTTGCACACACACACATGCACATAAAACACATTTTGCCATGTGTACACACACACTTACACATTGGTACCATTGTGATTGGATCATACCTTCTTACACCTGTCAGTTTCAGCTAACACCTAACTGAACAAGTTCAATGGAACCATTGTGATTGGATGTCTGTGACTCTACTACCATCAAGAGTTTAAATACCGGGGAATTCCCTACCAGTCATTTGAACTGAAGAAGCCACTCGGATGAGTGGTGAAACGTTTTCAAGAAAAACTCAGAAAAAGTCCAGTTGTTTTAGACTTAATTCTACTAGATACTGTATATCATGACCTGGATGAATGAGAATCTTCATAGACACACACTTACACACATGTAATTTTGTAATTTTTTTTTTTTTATCGCTTAGTTTTTATTCTTGCCTGAAAAAAATGTTTTATTGCCATTGCGGATAGCGTATTTGCTAACCGCACTGTGCAATACCTTTTGTGTATTATTTTGGTGTTTTTATTACTTTCTCTGTGATTTTGGTGCATTTTTAGTCATTTTATTGCATTTTTAGCCATTTTATTGGATTTTCGATTATGCATAGTTGTTGTTCGCTTGACTTTGTCTGTAAAAATAATTTGCCCAAGCCAGAATACTCAAACTGTGATTCTGACTGCAGATATCACTAGGAAAAAAAAACATTGATTTTAGTTTTTATTTTTTTGGATTTTAGCAATTTTATTGCATTTCATATTGTTCTTTGTTACTTGTCTTGCACATGGACATTTTGTCTGCTGTATTTCAATTTGGCTTCCTCTGTACCCCACGTAGTTTGGTAAATCTATGCATTTTGGGCATCAGACTGTTCAGTAGACCCCTGGCGTTCATATTTAGAGTGTTTTATGTTGGTACGTTATGAAATGTGGGGGTACATAACGGGGCAAAATGCAAGCTTTGTGACGATTTTCAGAAATATTATAAAAACCATTCTGTTTAGCATAGCTTTGTAGTTTGGTAGTTTGCAGTAGAAAGATGTATTTACCCATTTTTGTTCTGTCAGAATGTGTACTTTCGGAAATCTTATGGCACATAATACACATACCGGGTGCAAAAATTGCACTAGCCAGAGCGTCATACAGTATGTGAAAATTCATATGCACTATTTTTATTTGGGTGCCCCTGTACTCTGCATAGTTTGGTAAATCTATGCATATAGGGCATAAAACTGTTCAGTAGGCCTCTGGTGTTCCTATTTGGGGTGATTTTCCTTTGTATGTGTAATACTTGTTTGGCTGGAATTAGGGGTAAATACCAGGCTAGTTGGACTTAGAGCATGTGTTACATGCAACCCCCTTTCCCAGGATGGGCCTCCGCTAAGTGGGAGCTGTGTCTGGGGCTATATGGTGCAGTAGAACTACAACTCACACTGGTGTTGTGCAATAGATTAAAGGAATAGGACGCCAGGAGCTCTTGAAGATGAACTAGATAATACTTTATTGTCCAAGACAATGTATCTTCAGGGTATTTCAATATACTCACTCAGATGTTAAACAGACCAGCATGCAGAAGTACAATAGGTATTGCAAATGATCAACAGGTGGAATATGATACTTCCCTAGTATTCCCTTCTCATCAAGAGGTTGGGTAGGCAAAGCATAGTAACATAGTAAGTTGGGTTGAAAAAAGACATACGTCCATCAAGTTCAACCATAATGCCTATATATAACCTGCCTAACTACCAGTTGATCCAGAGGAAGGCAAAAAAACTCCATCTGAAGCCTCTCTAATTTGCCACACAGGGGAAAAAATTCCTTCCTGACTCCAAGACCAGTCCCTGGATCAACTTGTACTAAGAGCTATATTCCATAACCCTGTATTCCCTCACTTGCTAAGAATCCATCCAGCCGCTTCTTAAAGTTATATAATGTATCAGCCAGTACGACTGATTCGGGGAGGGAATTCCAGAACTTCACAGCTCTCACAGTAAAAAATCCTTTCCAAATATTTAAGTGGAACCTCCCTTCTTCTAAACGGAGTTGGTGCCCTCGTGTCCGTTGGAAGGACCTACTGGTAAATAAAACATTAGAAAGGTTATTATATGATCCCTTTATATATTTATACATAGTTATCATGTCACCTCTTAAGCGCCTCTTCTCCAGTGTAAACAGACCCAACTTGGCCAGTCTTTCTTCATAACTGAGACTTTCCATACCCGTTACCAGCTTAGTTGCCCTTCTCTGGACCCTCTCTAACTCAATAATGTCCCGTTTGAGCACTGGAGACCAAAACTGAACAGCATATTCTAGATGGGGCCTTACCAGTGCTCTGTAAAGGGGAAGAATAACCCCCTCCTCCCGTGAATCTATACCCCTTTTAATACAGCTCAAAACCTTGTTTGCCCTTGCAGCTGCTGCCTGGCATTGCTTGCTACAGCCAAGTTTATTATCTACAAGGACTCCAAGGTCCTTCTCCATTATGGATTTGCCTAGTGCAGTCCCATTAAGGGTATACGGGGCTTGCATATTTTTACATCCCAGGTGCATGACCTTACATTTATCCACATTAAATCTCATCTGCCACTTAGCTGCCCAGATTGCCAGTTGGTCAAGATCCTGCTGCAGGGATGTCACATCCTGGATAGAATTGACTGGTCTGCAGAGTTTTGTGTCATCCGCAAACACTGATACATTACTCATAATACCCTCCCCTAAGTCATTTATGAACAAATTAAACAAAAGTGGACCCAGTACAGAACCCTGATGGACCCCACTGAGAACCTTATTCCAAGTAGAGAATGTGCCATTAACAACCACCCTCTGAAGCCGATCCTGTAGCCAGTTTTCTATCCATGTGCAAACAACTTCACTAAGACCAATAGACCTTAGCTTAAAAAGCAGTCGTTTGTGGGGAACGGTATCAAATGCATTGGCAAAATCCAAATAGATTATATCTACTGCATCCCCACTGTCCAGCTTCTTACTTACCTCATCATAAAAAGCAATTAAATTGGTCTGACATGACCTGTCCTTCATAAAGCCATGCTGATTACTGCTCATAACGCCATTCTCCACTACATAATTTTGAATGTGATCCCTTAACAAGCCTTCAAATAACTTGCCCACCACGGATGTCAAACTTACAGGCCTATAATTGCCAGGCTGAGATCTTACTCCCTTTTTAAATATAGGAATGACATTCGCCTTCTTCCAATCCCAAGGTACCATACCTGATGAAAGCGAGTCTGAGAATATCAGAAACAAGGGCCACTGCAATTCTGCCCCTAGCTCTCTCAGTACCCAAGGGTGTATTCCATCTGGCCCAGGTGCCTTGTTTACATTTATCGTGTGTAACCCTTTAAGCCAACCACTGTGTAGTTGGAGCTGAGGCAACAGTGAAGCTATTGGGAGGGACTTGGCCCTCTGGCTCCTCTACTGTATACACGGAAGAAAAGAACTGGTTAAGCACATCTGCCTTTTCTGTATCCGCTGTAACCATATTGTTACTATAACTCAATGGGGCCACACCCTCAACCTGCATCTTTTTACTATTAATATACTTAAAAAACTTTTTGGGGTTAGTCTTGGCCTCGGCCGCGATGCGCTCCTCATTTTCTATCTTTGCCTTCCGGATTGCTGTTTTACAACACTTGTTATAGTGTTTATAATCATTAAACGCAGCTACTATCCCCTCTGACTTATATTTCTTAAAAGCTTTCCTTTTTCTCCCTATTAACTTCTTTACCTCGGAGTTAAGCCACATAGGGTGATTCTTAACACTTCTACTTTTTCTTATTAATGGAATGAATTGAGAACAGTAATGATTTAATATCATTTTAAATGACAACCATTTCTGCTCTGTGTTTTTATCAGAAAACATAATGCCCCAATCTATGCCCTAAAGCGCTGCCCTTAAGGAGCTAAAATTTGCCTTCCTAAAATTCAGTGTCTTTGTTGCCCCCGTGTAAATTTGTTTCCTGCACCAAACATCAAATGAAATAACATTATGGTCACTATTACCCAGGGGTTCAACCACTTGCACATTTGCTATACGTTCTGGGTCATTAGAGATCACTAGATCTAGTATAGCATGGTTCCTGGTTGGCTCCTCAACAACTTGTGACATAAAGTTGTCATGCAGCAAGTTTATAAACTTGTTCCCATTTACTGTCCTGGCAGTACTATTGCCCCAGTCAATATCAGGGTAAAGCACCAGCAGAAGGATAGGTATAGGCAGCTCACCGGCATAGTCCCTTCTCTTCAAGAGGTAGGGTAAGGCATATTTGCTAACCTGTTTCCCTAGCACTTCTGTGTCCCTACAATAAGGCAATAAAGGCCTGGTAGGAAGACTACTCCTTTCCTAGTATTCTGGATGGGGCTAAAGACTGCCCTTGCTAGATAAGTCTGACTGATCTCACACCTCCTAGAGGGTGCTATTACAAATACTGCTATGCTGTCTTTTCCTCATTCAAGGGGCCCTGTCCCAACTTATCAGATGAAATGCTACTGGGGCCTTACTGCTCCAGGCTCAGTGGACTGATGCCTGAAAGCAGTGGCAGCCAAAGAGGAAGCCACTCCCTCCTGCTAGACACTTTATCAGTCTGCAGGGGAAGTGGTCAACCTGTATAGACCTATGGGGAATAGTGTAAGAACTGTAACTCAAGTACAGGGGCTATTACCCAATAACAATAAAGGTGTGAAGAGGTATGGGATAACACCATAGGGAGCTTAACCCTATGGGTCCCTACATATGCAAGAAATTGTGTGAGATAAATGCGGCAAATTGCAACATTTTTAGGAGATTTTCTGAAATTTCATAGAAACCACTAACTTTAGGAAAATTTTGCAGATTGGTACTTTGGTGTAGAAAGGACTCTTTACCCATGTTGGATTTGTCAAAACGTGTACTTTCCAAAAATATATGGTTTTCTGGGGTCACCCTACATTTCTGCAGTTTCTATCCCACATAAAACTGCCATGTGTTTATGAATTAGGTAAAGGTAAGTCATGAAATTAGTGTGCACAAGGTATATTTTGGGGTCTCTAAGTGCCATGTGCTTTGATAAACCTATGTACAGTGGGCATCAAACTGCTCAGTAGACCTCTGGGGTTCATATTTTGGGTGTTTTATCTTGGTACATAATGACAAATAGAAAATAAGATGTTGCATATTGGAGGTTTGAGGTGATTTTTGGAAAAAATCGGCAAACTTAGGAAACCTTTGCAGCTTGGTACTTTGGAGTAGAAAGACATGGGTACCCATTATAGATTTTGGGAAATGTGTACTTTCCAAAAATATATGACTTTCTGGGGTGAGTGTACTTTTTACTAACTTTATCCCACATAAAATGATGTAAATGTTGTTGATTTTGCAGAAGCTAAAATGACAGAAATGACGGATCATATGGGGTATGTTCACATTAGGGCCCCTACATGCCACATACTTAGGTAAACCTATACATATTGGGCATCAAACTGTTCAGTGGACCCCCGGCGTTCAAATTCAGGGTGTTTTATCTTGGTATCTAATGTTATGTGGGAGATAAGATTCTGCAAAGTGGAAGCTTTGAGGGGATTTTTGGAAATGTCATCAAAATTGCTACATTTAGAAATGCTTTGTGTCTTGGTACTTTGGAGTAGAAAGACACAGGTACCCATTTTAGATTCGGGGGAATGTGTACTTTCCAAAAATATATGGCTTTCTGGGGTGAGCATACTTTTTTGTAGCGTTATCCCACACAAAATGATGTAAATGTGTTGATTTTGCAGAAGCTGAAATGACAGAAATGACAGATCATATGGGATATGTTCACATTGGGGCCCCTACATGCCACATACTTAGGTAAACCTATACATATTGGGCATCATACTGTTCAGTGGACCCCTGGCATTCAAATTCAGGGTGTTTTATCTTGGTACTTAATGATACATGGGAGATAAGATTCTGCAAAGTGGAAGCTTTGAGAAGATTTTTGGAAATGTTATCAAAAATGCCAACTTTAGGAAAGATTTGCGGCTTGGTTCTTTGGAGTAGAAAGACACGGGTACCCATTTTGAATTCAGGGGAATGTGTACTTTCCAAAAATATATATGGCTTTCTGGGGTGGGTGTACTTTTTGTAGCTTTATCCTACATAAAATGATGTAAGTGTGTTTATTTTACAGAAGCTGGAATGACAGAAATGATAGATCATATGGGGGTATGTTCACATTGGGGCCCCTACATGCCACATACTTAAGTAAACCTATACATATTGGGCATCAAACTGTTCAGTTGACCCCTGGTGTTCATATTTAGGGTGTTTTATTTGGTTACTTTATGACCTGTAGGAGATAAGATACTATAGACAGGAAGCTTTGAAGCGATTTTTAAGAAATTTCACAAATTTTGATAAAAACCAATAACTTTAGGAAAGCATTGCAACTTGGTAGTTTAGAGTAGACAGACAGTTGTGCCTATTCTGGATTCCACAGAATCTGTTCTTTCTAAAAATGTATAATTTTCTGGGATAAACCTTCTGTTAGTGGAATTTTTGACCTTGAAATCTAAAGTATGCAGCTTTCTTAAGCAGTGCTTTGGAAATTTAATAGTGTACTGCTAAGAGTTTTTGACCTATACAAGTGAAAAATCCCCATAAAACTATATATAATTGGTATTGGCACGTCCAGGAGACTTGGGACATTCCAAATCAGTTGTATTTTCATGCATAAAATAATTTTTGTTTCCGGTGTATGTGTTTATATTATGGAAAATATTTTTTTTTTTCATTTTTTTAGACATTTAGAAGCCTTTATCTTGTTACAGAATTGGAATTACAGAAAAATTCCACCATATTTTGAAAGCTTAGGTTGTCCTGAAAAAACAATATATAGTTTTCCTGGGTAAACTAAAAGTCCCCCCAAGGAAAGGCCCCTAAAGTGAAAATGTGCACTCCAAGAAAAAGTTTTTACGTGTTTCATTTTATTTTTTTCGTGTTTTACTTGTATGGATATAACTGTGGGTTAACATTATATATAACATTATATATATATATATATATATATATATAATGCTTGGCGCTATATGCCGCGCACACTATGTTATTGATGTTTTATGCATGCCGCTTCGGCATTTTTTATGTACAACGCAATTATCAAGCGCTAATACTACTCGCAAGCCTGGGCACACATGACAACAGCGATTGGGACAGATTATTTTGTCCTGTACATAATCACCTCTCCCTTTGGCTTAAACTTGGCCGTCTGGTGAGCGCTACTACCTTTATCAGTACATTTAGCTTTAACCCTAGACGGTTGGCGCGTGTGAGTTATAGTTCAGTACCATTAGGGATCAGCTCTTTGTTCTTTATTTTCTAAACATTTCTTTTCTAACACGGGTGCTGTACACTGGTTCCACCTCAACAACCCATTCACATTAGTTATATATATTCTTTTCTCGCTTTTTTAGTATTTTCTTTCTTGCTCTTTCATTTACCTTACACAGTAATTTTGTACACTCCCACTTGATGATGTCATACTGGTTTTTTGGCGCCATTTTTTGGGTTTAATTAGGGGATTTGTTTGACACTGAGTCACTTTGAGAAAGGCTGCTGCGCCAGCCGAAACGTTAGTTGTTTGACCAATAAATTATTTCTTTATTTTTCATAAGTCCTGTGAGTGCGGAGTATCTTTTCTGCAGTATATATATATATATATATATATATATATATATATATATATATATATAAAGTGAAAGATGTCGGCACTCACAGGATTTGCACAATAGTACTTCGAAACAGCAAGTCATAGTCAGATGCAATAAGGTGAGGTTTATTGGTCCAACGTTTCGGTTCCTTACTAGAACCTTCGTCAGGGAAACAAGTGTGTGCACAGAGCAGGGTTTTTAAATACAGTGTTTGGCGCCAAAGAGCGCGTTGCTAGGCAACCATTCAGTAAACAACAAAACACAGAAAGGTAAAAAACAAAGAGTAAACAAAAAATAAATAAAAAGGAATGAATGTATTTACAAACCTATGCGTGGTGTCATTACTAAGCCAGGATTCATGTTGGTAGAACTACCGATCTCTGTAGGCGGGGAGCCCCGTGTGTAAGAATGCCCTATGTGAGCCGACATGTCCATCAAGTTCAAGCGCCACCCACGTAACCTATGCGGGGTGCTCCTTAGCAACGGCGCATGTTAACCCAGTGGGTTATAACATTGTGCAGGGACCCTTTGTGGCACACATCAAGTGCCGATACGGAGCGCACCCCTTCTGTTACTGGCGCGGCTATCTGCAAGCCGGCACAGTGTCACGCGGTCAACGCTAGCGGCGGTCTGACACTACTGGAGTCAGCCAGGGGTATCGACCAGCCGCATCGCTAACACAGGGGGGCATATGTACGGGTATATGGTTTGCACAGAAAGCGGCATAAATGGAGCTACGGTGGGTGCGCATGAGCCCCCCGCGGGGCTAACATATATGCGTGCATGTTTTTAGTCAAAGAGAGGGAACTCACATAGTGTGGGCAACACAGCAGGGAGGTTAGGATACACCTATTTCCCCTGCCTTACGGAGCGAGTTAGGGTACACCTGATACCCATAATACAGTTCTAGAAATGAGTGGGGTTGGCACAAATGACATCCTGGCAAATGAACACCCAAAGCAG
This sequence comes from Xenopus tropicalis, assembly GCF_000004195.4. Lineage (NCBI taxonomy): Eukaryota > Metazoa > Chordata > Amphibia > Anura > Pipidae > Xenopus > Xenopus tropicalis. Next base: position 44,741,828 of record NC_030680.2, read on the forward strand.
TGAGGTTTAGGCAAGATGTAAAGAAGTGTAAGAAAATACAAAATATACAAATGTCAATATATACAGTATCAATTCTGACAGGGGTAGGGATACATATTGCCACATACACTGAAACCCAGCCTAGCTGGGGATACAGAGTGTCAGCCATGACATCTTGCCTAAACCTCACTGCTTTGGGTGTTCATTTGCCAGGATGTCATTTGTGCCAACCCCACTCATTTCTAGAACTGTATTATGGGTAGCAGGTGTACCCTAACTCGCTCCGTAAGGCAGGGGAAATAGGTGTATCCTAACCTCCCTGCTGTGTTGCCCACACTATGTGAGTTCCCTCTCTTTGACTAAAAACATGCATGCATATATGTTAGCCCCGCGGGGGGCTCATGCGCACCCACCGTAGCTCCATTTATGCCGCTTTCTGTGCAAACCATATACCCGTACATATGCCCCCCTGTGTTAGCGATGCGGCTGGTCGATACCCCTGGCTGACTCCAGTAGTGTCAGACCGCCGCTAGCGTTGACCGCGTGACACTGTGCCGGCTTGCAGATAGCCGCGCCAGTAACAGAAGGGGTGCGCTCCGTATCGGCACTTGATGTGTGCCACAAAGGGTCCCTGCACAATGTTATAACCCACTGGGTTAACATGCGCCGTTGCTAAGGAGCACCCCGCATAGGTTACGTGGGTGGCGCTTGAACTTGATGGACATGTCGGCTCACATAGGGCATTCTTACACACGGGGCTCCCCGCCTACAGAGATCGGTAGTTCTACCAACATGAATCCTGGCTTAGTAATGACACCACGCATAGGTTTGTAAATACATTCATTCCTTTTTATTTATTTTTTGTTTACTCTTTGTTTTTTACCTTTCTGTGTTTTGTTGTTTACTGAATGGTTGCCTAGCAACGCGCTCTTTGGCGCCAAACACTGTATTTAAAAACCCTGCTCTGTGCACACACTTGTTTCCCTGACGAAGGTTCTAGTAAGGAACCGAAACGTTGGACCAATAAACCTCACCTTATTGCATCTGACTATGACTTGCTGTTTCTAAGTACTATTGTGCAAATCCTGTGAGTGCCGACATCTTTCACTTTATTCCATTATTACTGCTCTGGCACCCGGGTATCATCTGTAAGTGCTGGTGTGCTCTTCATTCTGCACCTTGTATATATATATATATATATAATGTTAACCCACAGTTTTATCCATACAAGTAAAACACGAAAAAAATAAAATGAAACACGTAAAAACTTTTTCTTGGAGTCCTCCAGGCAGCACACAATTGGATTAAGGTCTGGACCAATCCCTGGCAGGACAGAAGAACAACCAATAAGCAGACACAATAATAGACCTACCCACTTATTTTTCTGTCTTATTCAACTAAACTTGTTTCCCCAAATGTGTAATATTTACTAAAAAAAAAAGTTGCATGGAAAAATTTGCAAAAAACTCAACTTTTTCGAATTCTCGCTGAAAAACCCAGCAAAATCTGTAAAGTTTTGAGACAAAAGAAAAAACTTCAAGGAAAGTCCCTTGACTTTGCCACTGACTTCTACATGAACATGGTAACTTTAATCTGGTGAACTGCTGAATTCAGATTTTTAGCCATTTAGATACATGGTAAATCTCGAGAAAAAATTCGAAAAAAATTTGAATCGACTTGAAATGAGCCCCTAGGTGTACCATGAGAAATATAGTATATTGTTTGGAGTGCCCTTGTGGGTTACAGTTTATGGGAAAAAACAACAGACCCTTGAGAGATAGAATAAAGGAACGTTTTGAAAATATTACAAAGGGATTTGAAAACATACTGTGTGAAAACATTGTAATACCTATAAAGGTATCTGAAAGGTTTACAAATTCTAAAAGGTTTACAAATTCTAGGGGAAACAGAAAGTAGCAAATGTGTGCAATGGAAAGATATGGAGAAAAATATATTAAGACATGAGAGCTGTTGGATATATGAATTGTAAACAATAGTAAAAATATACAGACATCAAAAACAGACATCAATTTAATAGCCTTCTTAATGAACACAATTGTTTCCTCTTTCCTTTTCAGTCTTTTTAACTTTTTAGCCTTTTTAAGTAACTATATGGTTAATGTAAAGGTTTTTTAGTGATATTAACTTTGGTGTTAAATTTAGTAGATAGGTTGCTAGATTAATTGTGGAAGGAAACGCTAGAACAGATCCTCAGGAGAATGTGCACTAATCTTTAGAGACATGGGAGTATTATGTTTTTGTAAGGAGCGTATATGTTACTATGGCAATGCAAGAATTGAAAAAAAAAATTGTGGTTAGCCAACTGGTAGAATAAGGAGTGGAGGTATTGCTATAGCAACACGCAAATTTAAAAAAAACAGGGAGATTTATGTATGTGGATTAAGATGTGACGTGAGGGTGTAGTTGGGCAGTTTTCATTGTATTTAATATGCAACTATGGGTTACTGAGTCTAGCCAATAAGGTGTTACTATGTAGATTTAAAGGAGACATATAAGATAAACCAAAAAACTTTTAATCTTAATAAATCAACCTGAAAAAACATCTTGCCCCTTAATGTTAATAATCTTTAGCTTCATCTAACAAACTCACTTTCGGGAATCTGTATTTATTTTAGCAAAGCAGTCCATAGTTACTAGTGATCAACATTGTTAAGTGCTAAGAAATATTTCCCCCACCTATATCTCTCCAAAGCTTCCCTTATAGTGAGTACTTCTCCAAAGATACTGCACCCTTCAACCATGCAAAACTCACATGATGATAACTGGGTGCTAGCAAGGTTCTTGCAAGAAGTTTCTGTCAAAGTAAAGGTGTCACGATTGGTATCCCAAAACTCACCCCAGTGATCACGGCTCATGCTTCTGCCTATAGCATCCGCCTTTCACATTGGGAGGAGCCCTTCACTACTTGGATGCCGCCAGGATTTATAGTGAGAGGACGAAGGCAAGAGTTCTGAGCAGGCAAGGCAACCAAATCGTATGACAGGAGAAACGAGGAATGAGTCAACGTAGTCAAAGGACAGGCCAGGGTCAATAACCAACCAACAGCGCAGTACAGAATCAGCAGGCAAAGAGCAGTCAAAATAGGCAAAGGTCGGTTCAGGCAGCAATATGGCAATGGTCAGGAACAGACAGGAGTAAAAACACAGGAAGAGGAATGCACCCAGGAACAATCTAGCATTGACGCATGCGCGTCAAAACCAGGAAGAACACTCACCTATTCACATTTATTTACATCAATGCTACTCCTGCTACTGTTTTAGGGGTACAACAGCCAAACTCTCCACACTTATTCGTCCTATAGTGGATCAGGTTGCTTGTGCTTTTCTAAGCGATCCCGCCCCCCGTCTTTTTGTAGCGGTGCTCCGAACACCCCAATTTTCCCATTGATTTTGACAGGGAAGATTTTTAAACTGCTGCCACACTTACAGCTGTGAAGCTACACCCCCCAAACTTGAATAACATAATAATGGGGTCATCCTGAATGAAACAGCGACATCTACTGGATGACCTTAAAGTGGGAGGGGCCAACAACAGCCAATCAAATTTCACCCATTTACTTTTAAGGGGAAATTGAAACTGCTGCCAATCTTACAGCTTTAAGGCTACACTCCCCAAATGTTAATCACATAGTCATGGGGTCAGCCTGAATGAAAATATGATGATTGCTGGATGCCCAAAAGTGGGTGGAGCTGTGAACAGCTAACAGCCCCAGGTATTATTATTTATTATATTAACATTTATTTATAAAACGCCAACATATTCCGCAGCGCTGTACTGTGGTTCTAGGTAAGGAAAAGTGGGCGGAGCCACCAACAGCCAATCAGATTTTACCTATTGACTTTCAGTGGGAAAATTCAACCTGCTGCCATTCTCAATAGGGGACTGCAGTTTTAGTTTTGAAATTAAAATTGACGCAAAAAAATGCGTGTTTCGCAAGTATTAACGTATGCATTAAGTCGCATATTGTGTGCGTTAAATTTTGTGCTACCGCATGCATTAATTTGCGCGCCAAAATAATACGCATGATTCACAAACACTTAGACGCACTAAAGTGCTAAATTTGTCTGTGCAAAAATGAACACCTACTTGAAGCAGGCGGTAATTATAGAAAAATACAGTTAATGAGCTTTTGCCAATAAAATATGGACTTTGCAGTGTGATTTATTCAAGCATGTGTTGGCCCTAGAGTGATGTAGCCTTCAGTTTTCAGAGAAATAGTCATTTTCATAAAAGTAGTTTTACAAAAGTAATGCCGTGTAGGGCTAATATGGCGTGCGTTTTTTCGCACACGGTGACTATTTGTGCGCAATGCGTTGATTAGCGCGCATTCCGTCAAATACCGCAGTCTTCGAGACTTAAATAACACAAACAGCATCGCGTCTAAATTAACGTAAATATACTTTTAGTGAATCGTGTGTTAAAATGCAAAAAATTGGACACGATACAATTTTTAACGCACGCTATAAATAGCGCACGTTTTAACGCACTTTAGTGAATCAACCCTATAGACTTCATATGTTTAAATTTAAACTGCTACCATTCTTTAAATATTAATACTAAGGTCCCCAAACTACAGAGCTAGTCACCAGGTAACTGTGGTTCAGAGTTAGAAAAAGTGGGTGGACCACCAACCACCAATCAGATTTTAACTATTGATTTTCGATGGGGAAATTCAACCTGCTACCATTCTCACAGTATTAAAGGAAAAGTAACACTAAAAATTTTTAAGTAAAAAATCTATTTTACCCTGCCCCAATAATTGCCCTATCCTGCAAACCATTTAGTATTTTGAATGCTTTATTACAAAATACCTGTTAAAACTTGGCTTCCGGTCATTTGAACAAAGGTGATACGGCATGCAGGGGGGGGGGGGTTTAAATTTAAAATGCTGCCTTTCTCACACTATTTATGTCAGGGTTCCCAAACTTTGCAAAGTTGGTCACTGGGGGGCTGCAGTTCAAAAATAGGAAAAGTGGGTTGGGCAACTAACAGCCAATCAGATTTCATCCATTGAATTTTATTGGTTTAAATTTAAAATGCTGCCATTTCACACTATTTATGCCAGGGTGCCCACTGTTTGTCACTGGGTGACTTCAACTCAAGGTTAGAAAAAGTGGGCACAACCACCAATCACAATTTACCTATTGACTTTTATTGGTTTAAATTTAAACTGCTGCTGTTCTTTAACTATTAATCCTAGGGTCCCTAAACTTTGCAGAGTTAGTCACTGGGTAACTGCAGTTACAGGTTAGATAAAGTGGGTGGAGCCACCAACCGCCAATCAGATGCCACTCGTTGACTTTCAGTGGGGAAATTTAAATTTCTACCATTCAGACGCTATTAAAACCAGGGTCCCCAAACTATGCACAGTGGTTTTTACTACATAATGATCCAAGGTTAAAAAAAGCCAGCGGAGCCAACAACAGATCAGATTTCATTTAGTGACTTCATGTTTTTCACACCAAATTGCAGTTTGTTGTCAAACTTCCCTTTCTGGTTGTATGTTGCACTTTACACTAAGGATGCATTACCTTTTCATTTGAAACATAATACACTATTTGCTTTGTTTATTTTTGTTTTCATATTTTCGTCACATCATATATAGACATAAGGAAAGCCTGGGAAGATTTCTTGGCCGTGTCCCACCACAAAGAGAAAGAATCATAAAAGTTAAGCTTTTACAACTGAACTTAAATTATGCCACTGAAAGATTGTTCCATGTTGATTTCCCTCCATGGAGCATGTCTTAAGTCTCTACAACCGTCTGCCTAGCTTAGGAGTTAAAAGCACCATAAAAAATGGACTGCACCAGATGGTCAGAATGTTCCACTCCTACTTCCTTGACTTTGGTAAAAGCTTCCCCTCTCAACAAAAACCACATCAAGCCAACTACTTTTGTCACGGCAATAGTATGTGTGCTCGCTTCTCCTGACCCCCACTGGTGGCTACATTAATCAATCATCCTACAGAAATGAACAGTGAAGAATTTAAAAAGGCAAGTCATTATTTTATTGTTTGTGTTTTTACCATCGGAAATTCCTCCTCCAGTTCTTTTAACCTGCACTGAGGGATTATCTAGTGGCAAATGTAACAGTGCTTTCTCCTCTAAGCATTCCCACTAGTTATTAGGCAATTTTTTTACCACACATGGATTTTTGGCAAAATCCGGCATTTTGCCGTTGGTGTTTTTTTTTTTCATGAAACTTCACTTCAATGCATTTTGCTTGAGAAAAAAAACCCATGTATGTATCATGTATTTATACTCTCCCTTTTACCACCTATCAAGCATTTTTCACCCTTTCCTGATCAGCCAACTCTGCCTGATGTGTGTGATCACCCATAGGTGTCACTTCCACTTTGTCCTTCCACTTTCCCTCCTGTCATAATAGTGTGCACAATAGTCGTGCACAATATGATAAAGTTGCGACAAATACGAAAAATTGCGACGGCGACGAAAAAGTCGCAAAATTTTCGGTTCCAATACGATTTTTTCCCTTTCGGGATTCAGATTCGTGGATTAGTAAATATGCCCCTATGAGTCAGCTTCCTGCTGATTGCCTCAGATCCACATTCCTAAGGGGGGGGAGTGAGTTCTTAGCATTCTTGAGGGAGGGGGGAGCAGGATAGAGCAGAGAACAGAATGCTGTGTGTCTGTGGCACAGGAATTACAGACACAACTAATCTTTTTTCAGATAAGTCAGTGCAGCATTTCTGTGAGTGCTTATGGCTGTATTTACATAGACCTTTCTGATAAAGCTTACTTCGTTTTTACCTTTCTTTCTCCTTTAACGTTTCTGTCTAGTAATTATGTAAATTAATTAGTAGGAGTTTAAAGCCATAGGGGTAATTAACTCTATGGGTCTCTACAGTTCCATTAATATGGCATTGCTACTAGCAGGTTGCAAAGTGCTCTTTAGATGGTATTTTACTCCAGCTAGAATTGTGAAACTTTGCTAAGGGTAACTTTTTATGGATTTCCTCATCTGGGTACTATGGGAAATATATGGTGGAACTGCCACCCAGGCAATCTGATTTTGGTCCAGGGTACTGCATGCTTGTGGCGGGCAACATGTTGCTTGTGAACCATAGGGTGGGGATTACTGCCTAACTGTTAAAGGAGAAGGAAAGGCTAATAAAGAGTTAATCTCAAGATGAAGGCATATCTTCAGTTGTCTCAATAGTGCCCTTAAGTCTCCCCATATTTCACCTGTTCAGATGATCAGAAGCCAAACAGGAAGAAAAAACGCTGAGCTGTGTAAAGAAAGTTCCCATAATGCCTCACTTCTGCACCGAGACCAAGACAAAGTGTACATGCTCAGTTTGTAAGACTATGAGTCACCTTCCTGCTGATTGGCTCAGATCCACATTCCTAAGAGGGGGAGTGAGTTCTTAGCATTCATGAGGTAGGGGGAGCAGGAGAGAGCAGAGAAATGCGTGTCTCTGGCACAGAAATTACAGACACAAGAAATATTTTGACAGAGAAGTATGTGCAGTGTTTCTGTGAGTGCTTATGGCTGTATTTATATAGACCTTTCTTTTAAATCTTACTTAGTTTTTAGCTTTCTTTCTCCTTTAATTTGTCTTAGAAGGAGATGAAAACCCCCATCTGAAGCCTCTTCAATTATCCGCAGGGGGTACCTAATTTTTTTCTTGACTTCAAGATGGCAATCAGACCAGTCCCTTAATCAACTAGAGCAGTGCTGTCCAACTGGCGGCCCGCGACCCCCCTCTGTGTGGCCCCCCACCTGTCTGGCTGCTTTGATGGCTTACCTTTGTGTAAGCTTTAAATGGTATCAGTACTGAGATTAACTGCCCCCCTGCATGGTTCTCACCTCAGATTAAAGATGTAATCCTCCTGTATTGTTTAAAAATGTAATCCCCTGTGTTGTTCACACCTTTTAATACCTGCATTGTTCACCCCCTGCAGTGTTCACACCTCAGGCTGTAATCACCCCCATTGTTTACCTGTTCACACCTCAGACATAGGTACTGTAGGTACCTATGTAGGTACTGCCTGGACTATGCTGCCTGTGTGTATGGCACACACAGGGAGCATAGGGTAGGCAGAATATGGCACACACAGGCAGCTAAGGGCAGGCAGAGTATGGCACACACAGGCAGCATAGGGCAGGTAGAGTATGGCACACACAGGCAGGGTAGGGCAGGTAGAGTATGGCACACACAGGCAGGGTAGGGCAGGCAGAGTATGGCACACACAGGCAGGGTAGGGCAGGCAGAGTATGGCACACACAGGCAGGGTACGGCAGGCAGAGTATGGCACACACAGGCAGGGTAGGGCAGGCAGAGTATGGCACACACAGGCAGCATAGGTCAGGCAGAGTGCTGCTTGTGTGTGCCATACTCTGCTTGCCCTGTGCTGCTTGTGGGAGGTGAACCTGGCAGGGGTTTGTTGTGGGAGTTTGTTAGCAGTTGGAAATAGCCATTAAATGGTCCCTAAGGTGTGTAATTATGTACTGGAGGTTGCTGTGCTATCCACAGGGGAGGAGGAGGCATATGGAATTTAAGGGTATATCTTAATATAGTTACATAGTTACATAGGGTTGAAAAAAGACCAGTGTCCATCAAGTTCAACCCATTCAAGTAAACCCAGCACACCTAACCCACACCTACCAATCTATACACTCACATACATAAACTATAAATACAACCACTAGTACTAACTGTAGATATTAGTATCACAATAGCCTTGGATAGTCTGTCTTAATATGACATAATATAATTCTTTCACATATGAATGATGGTTGATATCCCCACAGTAAGGACCAAGCATTTGGGATTTTGCTGTGCTACCACCATTGTGATAAAATAGGTGTGGTTTGAAGTGGGTGTGGTTTCAAAAAGGGGAGTGGTCAAAACTGGCTTCCATTAGCGGCCCTCCACCATGTATGCTAGAGAAATTCCGGCCCTCGGCACCGCAGAAGTTGGACAGCACTGAACTAGAGCTAAGAGTTAATCTCTGTAACCTGGTATTTTTCCCTTGCTAAAAGGCCATTAATCTTTTTCTTGAAGCTATTTAATATATCTGCCAGTAAAACCATTTCAGAGAGAGAATTTTACAACTTTTTAACTCTAACTATTAAACACCTTTTGCATATATTTAGAGAACCTCTTTTCTTCTTCCAAAACAAAATTAAAATTTTCTCTGCAATCTCTGCACAAAATTATAGGTGAACCACAACATCCCCCACAAACTTGTGGGTGACTACCAAGGAAATGAGTTATATATTCTCTGCATGGTCTAGTCACTGGAAAATCCCTTGAACAAAGAAGTAGTGGTACTGACAACCAGACACATAGTACAAAATTAGACCAGATTGCTAGCAAAAAGATTTATGAAGTTGCGCAGTACATTTCTAAGTTATGAAAGGAACAATAAACCTTGTAACTTTTGGAAATCAAGTTGGTGAAAAAGCTAATTTATTATAGAAATCATCTAATGGTGCTCAGGTTTGCATAAGTGTGTCATTCCGAAGTTTCCTAAAAAATTGTTAAGTGTAGGGTATATCAGTTCACCTGATCTATATCTACACAGATGAAGCTACATCTTGGGGGAGCTAATTAAAAAAAATGCATGACCCCTGGACCTGGAGCAGAATTTTAGTAGTACTTAATTTTTTAACATCTAATGTTAAAAATAAAATACAAATTCTTCTAAAATAAAAGCAATTAAAATAATAATGTTTTAATAATCTTTGGATCTACATTGTTGTTGAGGGTTTGCTAAAGCATACTGTACATGCCATGCTGGGAATTACATTAAGACATATCCTATGGTACTTATGATATATGTGTTATATCAAAAAACTCATGTCAAAAAACTGTTATATATCCTTGACAGATGCTTTATCAGAGCGACAAGCACTCAGAAGGAGGGGAGCTGTTGGGTATGTGTTTTGTGTTGGGTGGACCGATGTCTATAATAGCACTCAAACTCATAAGCCTTTTTTTATGCATTTGCAAACTCGTATTGCGTTCGCAGCTAAGTGCATTTGTCAGTTCCAAGAAGCAACCCCATATTCTACTGAATTATGAATGTGGGTCAAGCACAAGAAAATGCAGCATGTTATGTCTAAGAAAATGTAATAAAACGCAAATGGAGCAAAATGCAACTCTCAGTGCTGGTGAGCACAACCAGGCAGAATATAATGGAATCAGTTAGCAAATGCCTTTAGGTGTGCTTAAACACGCATCTCAAATGTGCATCAAACGCCTAAACAAATGCTTGTATGAACCCTTACATCTAGTGTAAGCATATCAGCATGTAACCCCTGTTTAAAAGAATACAAGGCAAAGCTGTCTGGTTTTACCTGTCACATGGGACTTGACTCAGCTCTGTGTAATGCTATATTCCCTTTATGAATATTTAATAGCAAGGTTTCTGGGCAGCAACATACTATCTGTTGTTGTCAGGCTGGATTGTCTAAGAATTACTTAAAGTAACAATTATTAATATTAACATTTATTTATAAACAATACACCATAATTCTAATAGGAGGCCCTTATATTTCTCAGAAGCACCAAATATAACTATTGAACAAATTGTCAAGACTCATCCCTCTTAGCTTGCCCTGTGCTTCTTAGGTTGGCCAGCCTTCCGAACTTCATAACTAAGATCTTCAGCTGAAGTTTAATAAAACTGAAAGCCTAGCTTTCCCCTGCTACTGCTAACTGGCATTGCTTGCAGCAGCTAAGTTTGTTATCCATAAGTACCCTAGGTCCTTCTCCTTCAAGGATTTGCCTAACTTAGTTCCATTAAGGGTATAGTTGGCCAGGCGATTAACCTAGCATTTATCAAACTGAGCTTAAGTTACTGTTGAGAAAAAAGTCTCAAAAAGCCACTAAAAAGTATAACAATTTTATTTCAATACATTAAAAGCATAAGTAACCCCATACAAATGTGGCCTAATGCCTTTCATGCTTACCCAGCACTTACCCAGCACTTACCCCCCTAGTACATTGGTAGCCAGCAGGGCCCCCCCTAGTACATTGGTAGCCAGCTGTGCCCCCCCCAGTACATTGGTAGCCAGCACAGCACAGCCCTCCGTGTCTAGTTCGGCTCCTCCGACGTCTTCAGCGGCGACGGCATCTTCAGCGGCGACGGCATCTTCAGCGGCAGCGGCATCTTCAGCGGCAGCATCTTCAGCGCGGCTTCGGACTCACCCGGCGAGGTACTTCCTTCACGACACCTCTGCACTTCTGAGTGCCGGCAGAAGACAGGCCCTTTTATAAGGTTGCGCCCCGTGCGTACTGACGTGCATGTACGCACGGGGCGCAACCAATAGGATCACCCGCTGACCACCAATGACAGGGGCCCGGAACTGATTAAAGGGGGCTCGAGCTACTAAGAAAACTTTAGCATGGCCGGGCCCCTTTTGTATGTATGTATATTTTTATTTATAAAGCGCTACTGTACGCAGCGCTGTACAGTAGAATACATTAATACAAACAGGGGGTTAATAAGATAATAGATAAATACAAAGTATAACAATAAATACAAATAAATACAAGATACAGTTGCAATAAGTTAAGAGTCAAAGACACAAGAGGATGGAGGTCCCTGCCCCGTAGAGCTTACAATCTATATGGGGGGGTAACTTACAGATACAAATAGGCAAAGATAAGTGCTTTAAGTCACAGTGGGTGACACTACATTATAAGTGCTATTTCCCAGATCAGGTGCTGGGTGAGTGCTCCAAAAGGTAGTCTTTTAGTTTGGTTTTAAAAAGACTGGGGGAGGATTCTCTCCAGAGGAAATCAGGGAGGGCATTCCAAATGTAAGGGGCAGCAAGGCAGAAAGGTTTAAGGCGGGAAACAGCAGTAGTAGTTGGGGGCGCAACCAAACGATTGCTCTGCGAGGAACGAAGGAGTCTGCCAGGAACGTATGGAGACACAAGGGAAGAGATGTAGTGAGGAGCAGAGGAATTGAGGGCTTTGAAGGTTAAGAGAAGGAGTTTGTAGGATATTCTTTGTTTAATAGGAAGCCACGATAAGGACTTTAGCAGGGGAAGGGCCTTTTAAAGTTAAAATCGGCCGGGCCCGGGACGACTGTACCCCCTGTGCCCCCCCTGATGGCGGCCCTGATAAGAAGTAATAATATTTTTTACGCATGCTATAAATAACACTTTTTTTTGGCCTTTAGTGAATCTGCCCCATTGTGTTTACTTTTCAGAGTACTGTTTCTTCATTAAATTCCTTTTTTGGAGTTATATGTTACTGTTGCACTTCCATTCACACATTCAGTGTGACCCCCTCCTCATGTTGATAGTATGACACTAATTCTCTGTTTGATCCTCCTCATCATTGCATTTAGTTATTGCCCCCTTTCATATTTTGCTGCATATCCTTACACTTTTGTTGACTTTAACATGCCATCATAAGAGGCTAATTACTATAAAATAATTGTGTAGTAGTTTATCGTTTTTGTTTCAGGCTTGTCAGAGTGGTGAATTTATGTGTAGTATCTTCTATGTGTTTTTGAAAAGGTAGCTATTAAAAGACACAATGGCAGAACATTTGCCATAAGGCATTCAGTGAAATAATACTTACTGTACATGTTTTCTTTTTGATGACATATTCCTTACATAATCATTCATTGTATCAATGTCCTTGAAGATCCATCTGCTTTTATTAAGATCGTCATCACCATTTATTTATATAAACACGAAGGGAAAATATACAGTACATACATAGTACATATTACTGAAATACAGTTATATACAATTATATGTTATTGTACACAAAAAATATCACAGAAATATACCTGTACCTGCCTAGGCCCTAATTATACAAAAGGGGGCATTTAGGATGAATGGAGGAGTGCACAACCATGAAAGGGTGCAAGAAATACATACTTCCTCTGTCCCTACCGCTTTGCTAACTGAGCACTAAGTATTCTTAGTGCTATTAAGGAGGCAGTAAGGACACAGCCCAGCTGTATCCTGTGTCCTCTGTCACTCCCTAACTTGTGTTTCTGAATGATGCACAAGTAAGGAGACAGTAAGGGGGCACCGGGAGTGCCTATGTTTCACCCCCCATGAATATAGCGCAAGTGCAAAATAAGGCTGACTGCTCTCTGTTAAGTAAATGACCCCTAAAGTGTTACCATATATTAAAAAGGTACAGGTATGGGATCTGTTATCCGGAAACACGTTATCTGGAAAGTTCCGAATTACAGAAAGGTCATTTGCCATAGACTCCATTATAAGCAAATAATTCTAATTTTTGAAAATGATTTTCTTTTTCTCTGTAATAATAAACCAGTACCTTGTACTTGATCCCAACTAGGATATAATTAATCCTTATTAGAGGCAAAACAATCCTATTCTGTTTATTCTATATTTAAATTATTTTTAGCAGTCTTAAGGTATAGCGATCCAAATTACGGAAAGGCCCCTTATCCGGAAAACATCAGGTCTCGAGCATTCTGGATAACAGGTCCCATACCTGTATATTATCTTTTCCAGCCGACTAAGGACTAAACATTAGTCCTCATTATGCTTCCCTTTCAGAGTTGCCAACTTATTCTTTTAGATATGAGAGTTAGAAATATAACCATTAAGTGCATGGCTGCTTAAAAGGATACTGGCATAATTTTTATGGTATACTTTTTATTTCTAAATGACACAGTTTACATAGCAAATAATTCACTCTTCCATTTAAAATGTTTTTCTTGAACCAACAAAGGTATTTTTTAGTTGTAATATTGGTGTGTAGACATCCATCTCAGTGCATTGAGTCTGAGCTTACATATTAGAACTGCTACCAGGTAACCTATTGTTTCATTTACTCCCATGTAACTTCCATGTAACTGGAGGAATACCCTTTGGATTTCTTACTATTGAGTGCTATTCTACTGGAAGCTGCTATCTTGCTGCCTTCCCATTGTTCTGCTGATTGGCTGCTGGGGGAGGGGGCGGCTGATATAACTCCAACTTGCAGCACAGCAGTAAAGTGTGACTGAAGTTTATCAGAGGACAGGTCACATGTCTGTGGCACCCTAGGAAATGAACAATATGACTGGCACAATGCGAAATATCAAAATTAAACATTAAAAAATTGGTTTGTGTTTTTAAAATTCAGATTTCAATGCAGGATTTTGCTGGAGAAGCTCTAAAAAATATATTTTCCCTTGACAATATTCCTTTAAAGATGCAAATAACTTTTAGCATGTTGTAGAATTTCCTATTCTTAACATTTCAATTAATTTTTTTTGTACTTGTATAGTCCTGAATTATTTGTCTATTTCAATCTATTTTCACTTTTCAGTAGAGCAGTCACTGGGCCAGCAACCAAAAAAACATATTGCTCTCTGAGGCTACAGTTTTATTATCAATTACTTTTCATTACCTTTCTGTTAAGGCCCTCTCATAATTATCTTCCAGGAGCTTTCATTCAAATCACTTTCTGGTTACTAGGGAAAATTGGAGCCAAGCAACCATATAGCTGCTTAAATTTAAAACTGGAGAGCTGATAAACATCATAACATAAACATAAAATCTACATAATTCAAGCAATGTAAAAGCCACAAAACTGCAAAAAAAACATTAAGATTGGGTGCAAATTGTTTCAGAGTATCACTATCTACATTATACTAAAAATTAATTTAAAGGTAAACTACCCCTTGTTGTGCATGCAACACTTAAAATTTAGGTCATGCCAAAAATCTTGTTTTCACAAGATTTTATTGGAGAACATTGTAGGTGCAACATGCTCCAAGTCTTACAACCTGTAATAATTATTATTAAGGTTATTTTATGGACTGCAGACCAAACATTGTTTTTTTGTTCATATTGCAGCTATTATTGTTATTAGACCAGATGCACAAAGCAAAGTATAAACTTATGGAGCTTGTAAGCACCATAAAATTAGCCTAGATAGTGATGAGCAAAATATCTCGGCAGGCATGGATTTGCAGCAAATTTCCGCATTTCGCCATTGCCAGATTTTTGTGTGAAACGGGCGCAAGAATTCGCTGTGGAAAAATTTGTTGCATTTCCAAAAAAATATTTTTTGATGAGCTCCATTTTTCACATTTTGCAAATTTTTCACCATTTCGCAAATTTTTTTGTGAAGCAAAGCGGGACAGACTCACTCATCACTAGTTATAGCTATTGCGTTTTGCTTTTTTTTTTTACAGTCAGGAGTAGATCTTTTGTTAGTTTGTTCAACAAATTTTCACTGATGCCACATGTAGTGAAAGTTAAATAGCTAGCACAACTTTAGAATAAGTACATAATATATCTATGTATGCTGAGACCCACTTCTGACCCTTTGTATGGTAGCACTCACTGGCATGCAGATAGCTGCTGCACACTAACAGTGCCATCTCCAACACATATTGTAAGGAATCACCATAATATTATGAAATAAGTTGGTTCTCTACCCAAAAACTTTATACATTGAGAGGTTCTGGCCAATAACCTCCCAAACACTTTAAACCTTGAGATCAGAGGATACTAGCACCACAAATACATTATACAGTGAGACACAGTAAGCACTGATTACACTAGCATAATATAAACAGTGTTGAAAGGTCACTCTGCACACCACATTATTAATACAAGCACATAGGGGCACATTCATGAAAACGCAAGTTCGAATCCCGAATGAGAAAAATTCGGATTTGATACGAAAACTTGTGAAGATTGCAAATATCATGAAAATGCTTACGAAAAAATCGTATTAGTCAACATAATATCATATTGGCGATCCGGAAGTCACGAAATTTTCGTACCAAGCGATTGTAAACAGCGGGAAAACCTTTCCAAGCATCGAAAAATACGCTCAAAGCATTAGAATGAATGCTCCGAGCGTTCGTGCATTAGTAAATCTGCCCCATAAGGTATGCAAAAACTTATTTGATATAGCAAATATTTTTAACAATACATGATTACAAAATCATTAAAACATATTTAATAAATACCAAAGTCTCCCAATATAATCAGCAGAATTCGGGCTTACAAGGCAGATAAGTTGGTGCGTGGGAGAATACCCCAAGTTTTTTAACATATGGGGGTGTTGTTGTGCATGCGTGGTCGAGGTGGCAGCCTTGGGGCGCCCTATTCAGAAATCTGGCCCTGCATAAATCCTTTGTTGGGGTATTCTCCCATATCTGCCTTGTAAGCCTGTGTGCTGCTGGTTATATTGGGACACTTTGTTTGGTATGCATTAAACTATATGTTTTAATGATTTCATCATGTATTGTTAAAATATTTGCTATATTAAATCACATTTGGTATACATTATGTGTCTGTATTGATAATGTGGTATGCAGAGTGACCTTTTGTATCTTGTATTATTTTTGCCTCTGTTTGGGTGTTCTGTCCTCACTATGTATTACCCTGGGGCAGTGTGTAGTTTGACATACAGAGAAACTCCTCCCTTCAGTTCACTGAGACAGGTTGGTAGGCTTCAGTTTATTAACAAAGGGGAAGGTGTGAAACTGGGGAAACAGAAAATATGGCAGCATTTACTATACAGCATAATAAAGTACAGTAAACAAACATTGTGGTTCATATAATGTACAATCATACAAAAGGTGATAGGCATCATCCAAGTGGGGGTAAGGCCTAGATGCCTGGGCAAGAACAGATGTGCCATGAGGTAACTGCACATAAACAGTTATAAACCCAAATTAAGGTATATACATTAAACATATCTACTGGTATTAATGATCTAGGGGCTAGGGATGGATAATACCTACCAACGATGCTTCCACAGGGCAGGATGGGATAGGATTTAAGCAGGATCACTACTGAACTGTTAACACTGCCCGCTGTCCCGGATTCATTGTTAGATGTCCCGCTTCTCAGCATTGCCATTTAATTGATTGCTGTGCCTGCTCTGCTCCGGGGGAAAAAAGCCCGCCCCCTTAACGCTTGAATCGCCCCTGCTACCTCAAGCTCACAGGTTTACCTTGATGTTTAATTGTCCTGGGAGGAGCATTTGTGACAGGCAAGGGTCAACTATCAGCATTGGCGGAATCCCTCTCCTTGCTTCTTCTCACCGGGTCAGGAGCTGAGGGTGCGCTCTGTCTTAGAGGGCGCTGAAATGCCTAAAGAAAGCGCTGAGGGACTGGGGAGCCAATCTGTGCTTGATTCCCTCCGGCAAGCGAGGAGTTAAATCAGCTTAGCCTTTGGGCGGGAAGAAAAGCAGCTGTACTCACCCCCTCCCCTTTTGCCTGTCAGCTCTTCTCTGCAGCGTCTCACTCTACAGGCACGGAGCAGCATCTCCCTCCCTCCCCCCCCCCCCCTGTTTAAGAGCAAGTAGCTAGTAACCATAGGTCGGTAAGTTCTATCAATTGCATGTTTTATATTTTCTTTTCAGGCTCTCTTTATGCAAAAAAATAGTGTATATATATATATATATATATATATACGTTACATATTCGGTTTGTCACAGCAAATGGCGGGGATAGTCCTTGACCATTTAATCTCTGGTGGTGTTTGATGGTTTTCACATGCCCACTGCGTTTGCAGTGGCCGGCATTCATTATAAACAGTTATAAAAAATGTTGTTGCGATGTTTGGTAAAGTTTGAAATACATGGCAAGGACTATTTTTTCTGATGTTGGATTTCTGTAATAAAGCTGTGGCTGAACTCCACCCACAAAAGTTATGGTGTCATTGTGTTTTCTTGGTTAGGCGTTACATTGAGGGGACAAGTTTGGTAGGGAGGGGATAAGTCTCCACAGTCTTTATCAGGCAGTGGAGGCTGCTGCCTTTATTTGTGTGCTGGACAGTTTCACCTTTCCACCCCTAACATATATCTCTCACTCCTGGGAATCTCTGGCAAAGCACAGCATGCAGGGGAAGAGGTATCGCTTGTTCATAAAATATAGCAGACATTTAAAAGGGGCCCTTAAAAGTCTGGGAACCTTAGGCCTTGTTAATATGGCTAGAACTTCTAGTGGTACATTAATATTGTTTTGCTTTCAACTGATTAAGATTCGAAGGAAATAACATAGATTTATGTACCACTGAAATTGGCCCTGTTTATAACTTTGAAAAATGCACAGAACTGTTGGCATGTCTAAAGTTGATATGCCCTTTATCAGTTTCATTTATTAATTTTACTGGCATGTCTGGGGTTAATATGCCCTTTAACATAGTAACATAGTAACATAGTAAGTTGGGTTGAAAAAAGACATAGGTCCATCAAGTTCAACCATAATGCCTATATATAACCTGCCTAACTACTAGTTGATCCAGAGGAAGGCAAAAACCCCATCTGAAGCCTCTCTAATTTGCCGCAGAGGGGAAAAAATTCCTTCCTGACTCCAAGATGGCAATCGGACCAGTCCCTGGATCAACTAGTACTAAGAGCTATCTCCCATAACCCTGTATTCCCTCACTTGCTAAGAATCCATCCAGCCCCTTCTTAAAGCTATATAATGTATCAGCCAGCACGACTGATTCGGTGAGGGAATTCCAGAACCTCACAGCTCTCACTGTAAAAAATCCTTTCCGAATATTTAAATGGAACCTCCCTTCTTCTAAACGAAGTGGGTGCCCTCGTGTCCGTTGGAAGGACCTACTGGTAAATAAAACATTAGAAAGGTTATTATATGATCCCTTTATATATTTATACATAGTTATCATGTCACCTCTTAAGCGCCTCTTCTCCAGTGTAAACAGACCCAACTTGGCCAGTCTTTCTTCATAACTGAGACTTTCCATACCCTTTACCAGCTTAGTTGCCCTTCTCTGGACCCTCTCTAACTCAATAATGTCCCGTTTGAGCACTGGAGACCAAAACTGAACAGCATATTCTAGATGGGGCCTTACCAGCGCTCTGTAAAGGGGAAGAATAACCCCCTCCTCCCGTGAATCTATACCCCTTTTAATACAGCTCAAAACCTTGTTTGCCCTTGCAGCTGCTGCCTGGCATTGCTTGCTACAGCCAAGTTTATTATCTACAAGGACTCCAAGGTCCTTCTCAATTATGGATTTGCCTAGTGCAGTCCCATTAAGGGTATACGGGGCTTGCATATTTTTACATCCCAGGTGCATGACCTTACATTTATCCACATTAAATCTCACCACGGATGTCAAACTTACAGGCCTATAATTGCCAGGCTGAGATCTTACTCCCTTTTTAAATATGGGAATGACATTCGCCTTCTTCCAATCCCTAGGTACCATACCTGATGAAAGAGAGTCTGAGAATATCAGAAACAAGGGCCACTACCCGAGGGTGTATTCCATCTGGCCCAGGTGCCTTGTTTACATTTATCATGTGTAACCCTTTAAGCACCATATCCTGTGCCAGCCACTGTGTAGCTGAGGCAATTGTGCAGCTCTTAGGTGGGACTTGGCCCACTGGCTCCTCTACTGTATACACAGAAGAAAAGAACTGGTTAAGCACATCTGCCTTTTCTGTATCCGCTGTAACCATATTGTTATTATAACTCAATGGGGCCACACCCTCAACCTGCATCTTTTTACTATTAATATACCGTATATACTCGAGTATAAGCCGATCCGAATTTAAGCCGAGGTACCTAATTTTACCTAAGAAAACTGGAAAAACGTATTGACTCGAGTATAAGCCTAGGGTGGGAAATGCAGCCGCTACTGCTAAGTTTCAGTAATCAAATAAATACCAATAAAATTACATTAATTGAGGGGGGGTATATGTTTTTAAATATTTATTTCAAAGTAAGTGTAAGTGGAGAAGAGGGTCAACAAAACCAACAGGCACTGGAGGGTCTGGTTGCGGGGGCCTAATTTGCACACAAAGGAGAGAGGGTGCTAGTCTAGAGGGACCCATGGCACCCGACTCGAGTATAAGCCGAGGGTGACTTTTTGAGCACATTTTGGGTGCTGAAAAACTAGGCTTATACTCGAGTATATACAGTACTTAAAAAACTTTTTGGGGTTAGTCTTGGCCTCCGCCGCGATGCGCTCCTCATTTTATATCTTTGCCTTCCGGATTGCTGTTTTACAACACTTGTTATAGTGTTTATATTCATTAAACGCAGCTACTGTCCCCTCTGACTTATATTTCTTAAAAGCTTTCCTTTTTTTCCCTATTAACTTCTTTACCTCAGAGTTAAGCCACATAGGGTGATTCTTAACACTTCTACTTTTTCTTATTAATGGAATAAATTGAGAACAGTAATGATTTAATATCATTTTAAATGACAACCATTTCTGCTCTGTGTTTTTATCAGAAAACATAATGCCCCAATCTATGCCCTGAAGCGCTGCCCTTAAGGAGCTAAAATTTGCCTTCCTAAAATTCAGTGTCTTTGTTGCCCCCGTGTAAATTTGTTTCCTGCACCAAACATCAAATGAAATAACATTATGGTCACTATTACCCAGGGGTTCAACCACTTGCACATTTGCTATACGTTCTGGGCCATTAGAGAACACTAGGGGGCTGATTTACTAAGACACGATTTCGAATCCGAATTGGAAAAATTCCGATTGGAAACGAACATTTTGCGACTTTTTCGTATTTTTTGCGATTTTTTTCGGCGTCTTTACGATTTTTGCATAAAAACGCGAGTTTTTCGTAGCCATTACGAAAGTTGCGCAAAGTCGCGATTTTTTTGTAGCGTTAAAACTTGCGTGAAACGTTGCGCCTTTTAAGTTTTAACGCTACGAAAAAGGCGCGACTTTGCGCGCAAGTGTTAACGCTACGAAAAAATCGCGACTTTGCGCAACTTTCGTAATGGCTACGAAAAACTCGCGTTTTTACGCAAAAATCGCAAAGACGCCGAAAAACTCGCGTTTTTACGCAAAAATCGTAAAGACGCCGAAAAAATCGCAAAATTACCGATCATTACGAAAAAAACGCAAACGGACGCATTCGGCCCGTTCGTGGGTTAGTAAATGTGCCCCTAGATCTAGTATAGCATGGTTCCTGGTTGGCTCCTCAACAACTTGTGACATAAAGTTGTCATGCAGCAAGTTTATAAACTTGTTCCCATTTACTGTCCTGGCAGTACTATTGCCCCAGTCAATATCAGGGTAATTAAAATCCCCCATTATTATCACTTGCCCCAAACTAGCAGCCTTTTCTATTTGCAACAGAAGCTGGGCCTCCTCCTCTTCGCTTACATTAGGGGGTCTATAGCATACCCCTACAATTAGTTTGGTAGCTTCTTTACTATCTGTGAGAAGCTCAACCCATAAGGATTCAGCTCCCTCTGTTACCCCCATCACTTCCTCCTTAATATTTGCTTTTAATTCCTGCTTAATGAACAGACACACTCCTCCTCCTTTTTTATTGCCCCTGTCCCTCCGAAACAATGTATACCCCCCAATATTAACAGCCCAGTCATGAGACTCATTCAACCAAGTTTCAGCAATGCCAATCACATCATATTTCCGCTCCAACGCCAGTACCTCCAGCTCTCCCATTTTACCAGTCAGACTCCTTGCATTGGTAAACATACATTTAATACTGGTTCCGGCGTGAGAATGACGTGTAAACAACTTATGGGCCTCCCTGCCATTATCAGTATCCCGAAGCAAGTCTCCTCCCCCATTTTCCCTTACTATGCCCACTACCTCATCTATCCTGTCTCCCACAGAATTTCCCACTGTACCCTCCCCCCCCACTCCTAGTTTAAAATCTCCTCCAACCCGCTAGCCATCTTTTCCCCCAAAGCAGCTGCCCCATCATCATTGAGGTGCAGCCCATCCCTGGCAAAGAGCTTGTAGCCGATTGAGAAATCAGCCCAGTTCTGGAGAAACCCAAAGCCCTCCTCCCTGCACCAATCTCTCAGCCACGCATTAATCTCCCTAAGCTCCCGCTGCCTTCTTAATGTTGCTCGTGGCACAGGTAATAAAATTACCTTGGAAGTCCTCGCCCTCAACTTTGCACCTAGCTTTTTAAAATCGTTCTTGAGGACTTCCCCCCCTCCTCTAACTTTGTCATTGGTACCTATGTGTACCAAGACCGCCGGGTCTTCCCCAGCCCCTCCCAACAATTTGTCCACTCGTTCCACCACATGCCGAACCCTAGCACCAGGCAAGCAACACACAGTTCGGCATGTAGGGTCTTTGCGACAAATTACCCTATCCACCTTTCTAATAATTGAATCCCCTACAACTATAGCCTGCCTTCCCTTCCTAGCACTATTCCTCCCCACCTGTATTAGAGGTGCCGGCTCCCAGGGTGCTCTGAGAGTCAGCCCGCTCCATATATGCTAGCTCAGAGCTGTCTTCCCCAGCATCTTCACCTAAAGCAGCAAATCTATTGGTTTGTACAAGCTGTGAACCAGCCCCCCTACCCCTGCGTCCCCTACTGCCCCTCTTAACTGTTACAAAATTTGTCTCCCTCATTAACCTCCACTGTCCCTTCTACACCCCCCACTACACCGGCCCCAGCCAGTGGTTGCTCAGTGAGCCTCCTGTTCTCAACAATTTAACAATTTAATGTAGTCATACTGGCACCTTTGAAGTTAATATGTCCTTTATTCTTTTTATTTAGTGATTATACTGGCACATCTGGGGCGTGTAAAGTGGGTGTGACATGTGGAGGCGTGGTCAAAAAACAAGCAGGCATGGCCAAAACATTTTTGCCGCACTACCAGCGTCTTATATTTTTGTCCCTCTTTCTCTTAATTAAATGTTGGGAGGTATGTTTTCCTGTACTACACATGGTCACAAGTACGGTAAGCTGAAAAGGACATTTTTTAAGCAATCACGACCTATACCTTAAGAAACCACTAGGTGGTGTAATAAAACAATGCTGGAGGCATAACATTGGGTAAGAGCCTTTACACTTGCACCCTTTATTAAATTTGTATAAAAGGAGTGCCCTCCATTAATTGTTGTTTCTTATAATATAAAAAGTGAGACATTAAGTACTGACACCCCCAAACACATGAAAATCAACGAAATGCATTGGGCCTATAAACTAAAAGGTAGTGGGTGTTGGTGCCTTAAAGGAGAAGGAAAGGTAAATACAGCCATAAGCTCTATCAAAAGAAACACAGGGGGGCCGATTCACTAAAGTGCGATAAAACGTGCGCTATTTATAGCATGCGGTAAAAATTTTATCGCGTCTTAATTTACGCGACTTTCCACACGATTCACTATAAGCATACTTGCGCTATTTTACACGTGATACTTCATGCAATATTTTTGTCGCGATCAATAACGTGCGCAGTATTTTTCGCATGCACGCTATTTATTGCAAGCGCTAATTGTCGCGACATTATGCACGCGACAATCGCCAGCATAAAACTGGCGACATTTTGCCCTGGGAGAGCACAGAGTGCTAGAGAGGTGCTTATTAAATGTTTATTTGCCAAAAAACCCCCCAAAAAACAATAAAAATCTAAGTAAGAAAAAAAAAGAAGTGCTAGAGATAATAAAATAGGGGGGGGGGGCATTTAAGAATATTTAGCCAAATACTTAGGGGTCCATTTGCTAAAGTGGCTTAAATTAAGTGGGAGATTTTAGACACAGAATAAATGGCAAATATGTTATGGGCACTTTTTTAAATGGGAACAAATATAATATTGCAATTATTCTGGCAACAAAACATTTGATTGGCAGTTATCACACTCGCCAGAAAATACGCTACGTACTAATTAACGTAAGCTTTACTATTCAGCAAAATGGGCTAAAGACAAAATTGTTGGCAGAATATTTGCAAAAATTTAACCCATATAGCATATTGATGCTGTTACTGATAAATGTAAGAGTGTAGGAGAAACTATGGCAAAATAATTAGACATTACCCAGTTCAAAAGTACAAAAATAAAAACTTTTATTTTAACAATAAAACATTTTTTTTCAAAAAAACTAAAAAAAATAGCTGGGCCATGTTGCCCTGGAGCTGGGCCATGTTGCCCCAGAGCTGGTCCAACTGGGCCATGATGTTATTCAGGCCCTCCTGCACTGACCAAAGTGTGGGGTCAGTCCTCCCAGGTGATGTTTGGGTCCCCACATCTTCGGTCCTTGTTGAGGGTCCCTCGTTGGCAGGAGGACCTGGTGCCCAGCGTTTGGCTGGTGGAGAGTCCGAGGCGTGGGGGGAAAAACTCCAGGGCCTGGGGAGAGTTTTCTCAAGAGGAGAACTCCAGGGGGGGAGTGTCCAGGGCCTGGGGAATTCCTGGGGCCTCTTCAGCGATTTCCGCTATCTCCTGAAAGTTCCTGCGCTTCAGGTCTGACCAAATTCGCTGGAGCAGGCGGAGGTCCATTTCCAGGTTGAAGCCCCTGCACAACCCGTCTATTAGGTCACGCAGGATAGCCCTCTTCCTTTCATGGACCCCTATGGGCCCCAGCGGCAGGCTGTCATACCCTGAGCGCAGGATTAACTCGATTATATAGCACCTCTCCCCCATTAGCAGCTCTGAAACCCCAGGCATGATGCTTTCAGTTTGGTGAAAGCAGGCTCAATTACACAAAATGGCCCCAAGTCGCACATGTCACGAGATTACAAAATCGCTACAAAATGTCCGCAAGTCGCGAGATTACAAAGTCGCAACAAAGAAATCGCCAAAATATACCTAGTAATGTATTTTGTGCGACTAAATATTTACCGCTATAGTACTGTATATTATGGCAATTAAATATTTACCGCTATAGTACTGTATATTATGGCGACTAAATATTTACCGCTATAGTACTGTATATTATGGCGACTAAATATTTACCGCTATAGTACTGTATATTATGGCGATTAAATATTTACCACTATAGTACTGTATATTATGGCGACTGAATATTTACCGCTATAGTACTGTATATTAAAGCGACTAAATATTTACCGCTATAGTACTGTATATTATGGCGACTAAATATTTACCGCTATAGTACTGTATATTAGTAGCGAAATTCCATACATGCCAAGGCTTTAGTAAAATTTAGTAAAAAGACACATACTTGAATATATAACACTGCTAAGTCCATATTTTATTGCCAAAAACTCATTTACTGTACTTTTCTATAATTTATCACCTGCCTGAAGTAGGTGTTAATTTTCGCATAGACCAATGCGATATTTAGCGTGCCTAAGTGTTTGTGAATCATGCGATCGTATTCTTTTCAGCGCAAAAAATTAATGCATGCGTTAAAACTAGCGCATGCGGCAGCGCGAAAAATAACGCATGCGGTATGGCGACTTAACGCACGCGATAATACTATGGTGAATCGCGCGCTAATTATCGCGTCTATTTTAACGCAAAAAAGTGTGCGATAAATTTTATCGCACTTTAGTGAATCAGGCCCAGGATCTCTTGTCTCCTGTTTCATAAACATGTTCTTAGGGTAACAGACTTCCTCTCTCAGAAAAATACTTCATTCCTGGGGCAGCTCTCCTCTCTACCCTCTCCTACTTCTTCCTCCCTTAAGAATTCATAAAACTCACTCCCCCCTTAGGAATGTGTGATCTGAGCTATAATGGCTAGACTGCAAACAGGAAGCTATGAACACCAAACTAAAATGGCAGCTGCAATCAGAGAAAGCTTCTAGGGCTCTTTAACCAGGTATGATAACATTTTCTGCAGAATAAATATAGTTTTCTAGGTGGCATTAATGTGGCAAATCTATTGGCAGTAAAATGCCAAAATGACTTTCCTTGTCCTTTAAGCACATGAAATACTGTGAGAGGCAGTTGGTACTGGCAACCTATTATACACGGTGAAATGCAGTGGGCACGGCGCCACAAACTTTTTAATACAGTTTGTACTTACAGACCCATGGCAAGGTTCCTATTAATCCCTGTTTCTTCTTCGTCCCTTCCATGTCAGTACGCATGGGCAGTATTGCCCCCACAGCTAGGAGGTAGGACCTATATACCAAAGCCAATCAAAATTAGCCCCTACCTATAAGACCATGTGACTTCCTCCTCACCACTGTTATTTTTTGTCCTACTGAACAGGAGGTAGGATCTCCCTCCTCACCATTTTGTGATTTCACAGTTTGATTTTTCTTTTGTTTTTGTCATGTTATTTATTTATTTTATTTTTTACCTCTGTGTATACATAGAGGGATGATTCCCAGGTAATGGAGAAGATTTTACCTGATGCCCCAATAAGTACAGTAATCAAACTTTCACCTATTGGGAAGAAATGCAGGTGTGGGCATACCCATGGTCCTAGCCTTGTGCTAAAATAGCCCCCCTGCTCTATTCCCATGTATGCACAGTATGCAAACAGCTGCTTAGTGGGAAAGTATACAGGCGTGGGTATTTCCACATTCCTGCCTGTGATCAATTGAGTCTCCTTTTTCCTATGGTGTTTTGAGCCTTTGAAGACATTTCGGACTAAAGGGCCATGGGTATGGATATGGGCTAGTGATAACTAAGCCTGAATCTGGTGAGTATCAATCTTCAGTCTCCACTGTGTGTTTGAAATGCTCAGTGCACTGAGAAGCCTGCATACTAATGAGCTAATTATGTCCCTCAGCTGAAGGCTGTCTGGGTTCTTGTGGGAGTTGCCATGCTGCTGACTACTCACTGCTATCTGGTAAGGCTCCTTTAGGGCACTTTGCTATTGATATCTTTAGTGTTTTTACTGTAAGCCTGAGTCCTCTGTGCAGACACAGCAGGTATGTGTGCAGGTATGGGTGCTCATTTACACCAGGTGCTTCCAAGACTGTTCTAGGAGTTGCACTGCTGTAGCAGTATGGTATCTCCTTTTCTTACGGGGAGTCCGCACCTTATAACCAGCCTTTCTCCAGGGTTCTGACTGGAGTTTGCATTTTGCCTACAAGCCAATTTTATCCTGTAAGGTGTTTGTGTGCTTCTAGGCCTCCTTGCTATTGCTGTTTCATATGGTTAGCCTTTCTTGGTGAGTCGAGTCTGCCATGCAAACTCTGCAGGTATTGGGGCTCATTATTACACTGGGTACATCCAGACTGGCTAGGAGTTGCACTGCTGTAGCAGTATGGTATCTCCTTTTCTCGCAGGGAGTCTGAACCTTATAACCAACCTTTCTCCACGGTTCTGACTGGAGTTTGCATTTTGCCTACAAGCCAATTTTATCCTGTAAGGTGTTTGTATGCTTCTAGGCCTCCTTGCTATTGCTGTTTCATATTGTTAGCTTTTCTTTGTGAGTCTACCATGCGGACTCTGCAGGTATGGGAGCTCATTATTACACCAGGTGTGCCCAGACTGGCTGGGAGTTGCACTGCTGTAGCAGTATGGTATCTCCTTTTCTCACAGGGAGTCTGCACCTTTTAACCAGTCTTTCTCCAGGGTTCTGACTGGAGTTTGCCTTTACCTACAAGCCAGTGTTATCTGGTTAGGTGTTTGTATGCTTCTTGGGCTCCTTGTTATTGCTATTTCATATATGTAGAATTCCTTGTGAGTCAAATCTACTGTGCAGACACAGCAGGTATAGCAGCCCTTATTTCATCAGGGGCTTCCTGGTTTAACTGGGGTTTCTGCTGTGGCAGTGGTGTACCTTTTCCTGCTTATTTTATTTCTGCAGGCCCTGGTTGGGTCTTTGGCTTAAAAGGCAGTTTTTTCCTACCAGGTATGAACTGAGTTGTAGTTCAACAACTCCTTTTTCTTTCTGGTGTGTTTACAGGTATATTTCTGTCTGCTAGCATGATAGGAGCCAACATTAGTAAATGTTTGATTGCTCTGTGACTGTCATTTTGCATGATTGCCGGCTTGTGCTATGATCTTTGCTTACGTGCCTGTTGGTCGTTGTCCTGGTTATGGCCTTTGGTCAGCGTGACCGCTGTTCTTGGTCCCTCTTAGCCAGTTTTTTGTTATGTCTCTGGCTTGCATGACTGATGTTCCTTGTTTTGGGCTTTGCCTGTGTGCCTGTTGACCCTGGCCGTGATTATTGTTTTTGGTTTGCTTGGCCGTTGGTTCTGTCTATGGCCTTTGCCTAACTTGGCTGCAGTTTCTGCTTATGGCCTCAAGCTCATCTGTCTACTGCCTCTGACCCCTGGCATCAGACTTTCTGCTATAGCCTTGGCTTACTTGGCTGCCGGTCCTTGTCATGGACTTTGCCTTGTGTGCCTGTTGGCCCAGATTACGGTCTTTGGCTTGCTTGGCTGTTGGTTCTGTCTATGGCCTTTGCCTAACTTGGCTGCAGTTTTGCTTATGGCCTTGAGCTCATCTGTCTACTGCCTCTGACCCCTGGCATCA
Organism: Xenopus tropicalis; assembly: GCF_000004195.4. Taxonomy (NCBI): domain Eukaryota; kingdom Metazoa; phylum Chordata; class Amphibia; order Anura; family Pipidae; genus Xenopus; species Xenopus tropicalis. Next base: position 44,769,914 of record NC_030680.2, read on the forward strand.
GACTTTCTGCTATAGCCTTGGCTTGCTTGGCTGCCGGTCCTTGTCATGGACTTTGCCTTGTGTGCCTGTTGGCCCAGATTACGGTCTTTGGCTTGCTTGGCTGTTGGGTCTGTTTATGGCTTTTGTTGCCCTTGGCTGTGGTTCTGGGTTATGGCCTTTGGCTTGCTTTGCTACTGCCTCTCACCCCTGGCAGCAGAATTTTTGCTATAGGCTTGCCTGCTGGTCCTTGTTTTGGACTCTGGCTTGCTTGCCTGCTGGTCCTTGTTGGCTTGAGTGGCTACTGGTCCTTGGTTTGGCAGTTTTCTTTGCTTGGTCGCTGGCCCTGGTTCAGGCTTTGACTCACTTGGATGCTTCTTCCATTCTGGCTTTTAGCTCACTTGGCCGCTGGTTCTGTCTTCTGGTTTGCTTGGCCGTTTTTCCCAGTTCTGTCCTTTGGCTTGCTCGGCAGTGGGATCTGATTCTGGCCTTTGGCTTGCTTGCCCATTGGTTCCAGTTTTGACCTTTGGCTCGCTTGGACATTAGTTTAGTCTTTGACTTGCTTGTCCATTGGTTCAGACCTTTGGCTCTGGTTTCAGCCTTTTGGCTCTGTTTTGGGCCTTAGTTTGCTTGGCCATTGACTCTGGTTTTGGCCATTGGCTCCAGTTTTGACCTTTTGGCTCACTTACCCATTGGTTTTGGCCTTTGGCTGGTGTGACCGTTGGCCCGGTTCTGGTCTTTGGCTTGCTTGGCTCTGGTTCTGGCCTTTGGCTTGCTTGGCCGCTTGGCTCTGGTTCTGGCCTTTGGCTTGCTTGGCCACTTGGCTCTGGTTCTGGCCTTTGGCTTGCTTGGCCACTTGGCTCTGGTTCTGGCCTTTGGCTTGCTTGGCCACTTGGCTCTGGTTCTGGCCTTTGGCTTGCTTGGCCGCTTGGCTCTGGCCTTTGGCTTGCTTGGCTCTGGCCTTTGGCTTGCTTGGCCTTTTGGCTCTGTTTTTGCCCTTCAGCTTGCTTGGCCATTGGCTCAGGTTTTGGCCATTGGCTCCAGTTTTGGTCTTTGGCTTGCTTGGCTGTTGGCTCTGTTTCTGGCCTTTGGCTTGCTTGGCTGTTGGCTCTGTTTCTGGCCTTTGGCTTGCTTGGCTGTTGGCTCTGTTTCTGGCCTTTGGCTTGCTTGGCCGTTGGCTCTAGTTCTGGCCTTTGGCTTGCTTGGCGTTTGACCAGTTTTGGCCTTTGGTCCTGGTTTGTGGCTCATTTGACCCCGGTTTTAGCCTTGGTTTGCTTGCCAACTTGCCCTGTTTTCTGTCCTTTGGCTCCCAGGGAGACTGGCCCTGGTTAGGAGCTTAGGCTCATAGGATGCTGGCAATTGTTTATGAGGCTGCCAGTTTTGATGTGCTCCTTGGCGCAGGTGGCTGCTGGCCTTGGCTTAGTCCTTGGCGCAGGTGGCTGCTGGCCTTGGCTTAGTCCTTGGCATATATGGTTGCCAGTCATGCTGTGGTCCTTGGTGCAGGCATGTGGTTGGCTGCCTTTGATATGGTCTTGGGTTCATGTCATGGTTTGCCTTGGCGCTTGTGGCTGTCTACCTTAGCTGCTTTCTTGGCATGTGTGGGTGCTTGTTTTTCACCTTGTATTCCACTCCTTACTAGCAGTGGCTAGTTTGGGAAGCGGTTTCTTTGCAGTTACAGTATCTGAACAGTCCATCAGTGGTTGCAGAGTCATGTATTGCAAGCACAGCGCTAGTTTTTTGCTATTGCTTGTGTGTTAGCTGTCTTTCACTCTGGGCTCTTGAATGCAGGGATGGCAGCTGGCGTGTTCTCCAGTGCTTGCTTGACATGTCCACCGCTGCTTTCTGGCAGGGTGTTGGTTTGTCCGCTGGTTGTTTAGCATGCATAGTATATGGCGCTTCTGACTTTCATGCAGGGTGGCTAGATGGTACATTGAGTATGGGCTGGCTGTGCACCAGTTGTTCCATGCATGTTTTCCAGTTGAATCCAGTCATGTTTTACTGGTTAGCTGATCTTCCATCTGCAGGTCGTGTACAGTTCCTAAACCTGGCCCTAACATTGCTGGTTAGGTAGCCTCTCAAGGTTGGTAGCTACAGTGAGTGGTAGGCAGTTGGGTTTCAGCCTGTCATGCTCTGTTACAGGCTGGAGTTCCTAGCTTGTTTGTGCCATAGGGGGGCTTGATGGCTAGTGTGCCCTTTCACTGTTCGTTGCTTCAGATCTGTGCTTGGATTATCTTTGGCTGATCTCTGGGGGTTGTTGAGTTTGACGGCTGTCAACACCAATTTAAGCTGATACCGGTATGCTTTGGAGCTAGAGGCTTGTGTGTCACAATTATTTTTCTAGGGCCCCAGGTTAGTGCAAAGGATTGGGGGCATAGAGACAGCTCTAGTGGATAATGCATCAGAGTTGTGGTTAACTGGTCGGTTGCTGCGGGGCTGGTAACACCAGTGAACTGCCCAGTGTCAGAGTTATGATTGTGACCATTTTCTTCTTGTTGGCAGAGGATCCTACCGAGCCGGGGAAAAAAAGGAGAGGGGACAGTAGCTGCGTTTAATGAATATAAACACTATAACAAGTGTTATAAAACAGCAATCCGGAAGGCAAAGATAGAAAATGAGGAGCACATTGTGGCAAAGGCCAAGACTAACCCCAAAAAGTTTTTTAAGTATATTAAGTAAAAAGATGCAGGTTGAGGGTGTGGCCCCATTGAGTTATAGTAACAATATGGTTACAGCGGATACAGAAAAGGCAGATGTGCTTAAACAGTTCCTTTCTTCTGTGTATACAGTAGAGGAGCCAGAGTGCCACCCAATAGCTGCACTGTTGCCTCAGCTCCAACTATGCAGTGGTTGACACAGGATATGGTGCTTAAAGGGTTACACAAGATAAATGTGAACAAGGCACCTGGGCCAGATGGAATACACCCTCGGGTACTGAGAGAGCTAGGGTCAGATTTACAGTGGCCTTTGTTTCTAATATTCTCAGACTCTCTTTCATCAGGTATGGTACCTAGGGGTTGGAAGAAGGCGAATGTCATTCCTATTTTAAAAAGGGAGTAAGATCTCAGCCTGGCAATTATATGCCTGTAAGTTTGACATCTATGGTGGGCAAGTTATTTGAAGGTTTGTTAAGGGATCACATACAAAATTATGTACCGGAGAATGGCATTATGAGCAGTAATCAGCACGGCTTTATAAAAGGACAGGTCATGTTCGACCAATTTAATTGCTTTTTATGATGAGGTAAGTAAGAAGCTGGATAGTGGGGGGTGCAGTAGATATAATCTATTTGGATTTTGCCAAAGCATTTGATACCATTCCCCACAAATGACTGCTTTCTAAACTAAGGTCTATTGGTCTTAGTGAAGTCGTTTGCACATGGATAAAAAAATGGCTACAGGATCAGGAACAGAGGGTGGTTGTTAATGGTACATTCTCTACTTGGGGTAAGGTTCTCAGTGGGGTCCCTCAGGGTTCTGTACTGGGTCCACTTTTGTTTAATTTGTTCATAAATGGCTTAGGAGAGGTCATTATAAGGAATGTATCAGTGTTTGCAGATGACACAAAACTCTGTAGACCAGTCAATTCTATCCAGGATGTGGTATCCTTGCAGCAGGATCTTGACCAACTGGCGATCTGGGCGGCTAAGTGGCAGATAAGATTTAATGTGGATAAATGCTCCTGGGATGTAAAAATATGCACACCACTTATACCCTTAATGGGACTGCACTACGCAAATCCACAATGGAGAAGGACCTTGGAGTCCTTGTAGATAATAAACTTGGCTGTAGCAAGCAATGCCAGGCAGCCGCTGCAAGGGCAAACAAGGTTCTGAGCTGTATTAAAAGGGGTATAGATTCACGGAAGGAAGGTGTTATTCTTCCCCTTTACAGAGCGCTGGTAAGGCCCCATCTAGAATACGCTGTTCAGTTTTGGTCTCCAGTGCTTAAACGGGACATTATTGAATTAGAGAGGGTCCACAGAAGGGCAACTAAGCTGGTAAAGGGTATGGAAAGTCTCAGTTAAGAGGAAAGATTGGCCAAGTTGGGTCTGTTTACACTGGAGAAGAGGCGCTTAAGAGGTGATAACTATGTATAAATATATAAGGGGATCATATAATAACCTCTCTAATGCTTTATTTACCAGTAGGTCCTTCCAACGGACATGAGGGCACCCACTCCATTTAGAAGAAGGGAGATTCCGTTTAAATATTCAGAAAGGATTTTTTACTGTGAGAGCTGTGAAGTTCCCTCTCCGAATCAGTCGTGCTGGCTGATACATTATATAGCTTTAAGAAGGGGCTGGATGGCTTCTTAGCAAGTGAGGGAATACATGGTTAAGGGAGATAGCTCTTAGTACAAGTTGATCCAGGGACTGGTCCAATTGCCATCTTGGAGTCAGGAAGGAATTTTTTTCCCCTCTGTGGCAAATTAGAGAGGCTTCAGATGGGTTTTTTTGCCTTCCTCTGGATCATCTAGAAGTTAAGCATTGTAGTTGAACGTGATGGACCTATGTCTTTTTTCAACCTAACTTACTATGTTACTATGTTTCTATTACCCTTTATTTCAACTGCAGTGGAGGAAATTGATTTTTGTCACTTAATTTAAGCTTAATGGTGGGGTGGAAAGTGTTGTAGCTACTGTGGAAGGAAAGGGGCTAAATAACTTATTAAATATAACTTATAAATTGGGCAGCAACACAGTATAAGAAAATACTGGAGAAAGCAACCCCAGAGACCTGCCTCTGGTCAGAGTATTTATACTCAACTGAGGATGAGAAGAGCCTACCCAAATCAATAGTCTAAACATTGCATCAAGTTTATTTTTAAAAAAAAAAGTTTTTTAAATTACAAGAGAAGCTTGGAGGAGGACATATGTACTACTTTCTATAACATGTAATTTACTCATTGGCTGAACAGTAGAGATTCCCGTGCCTTAATTTTTGTAGCAATGGTGGCATGCAATGGAAGCATATTCAAAATACAATATTCTGAATTTGGGAGTTTCACCCCCACACCCAAGTAGGTAAACTGTTCCACCACTGGAAACTGTAAATTTGGTAAATCTGAAGCAGCTGGTGGGGTATCAACTAGTAGTATTACTGACTTAGTGGCACTTGTTGACCAGCTCTGGAAAATGAGCAAAGCTAATAGGTAGATTGAACAGACTCCACGAGGAGGGTATCATCTGCATATAATTGTATGTATTTTCCCCTATCCCCGTTGCCTTCCCCATAACTGGCTCAATAGCAAATGGCTGAATAGCCAAGCATCAAAGACAGGGGACAGCCCTGTTTTGTACCTCTTTTTCAGTGGAAATACTTGGAGCTGATGCCATTTGCCACTATGGAAGCATGGTACATCAGTTTTACCCACTTACAGTACCCCAAGCTAAAGTTAAAGCATTTGACTTGTACCATGGCTGTCACTAGAATGGAGTTATTGGCTTTGGACAAATATTCCAAAAGTTTACCAGCCCTTTCTCCTTTAGCAAAAAAGGTTGCTATAGTGAAAAGCAGTGCTGTGTGGAGATATTGGAGGTGCAGTTGCAAGAGGTTAAGGGGTATATTTATCATGCTGTATAAAAAGTGGAGTGAAGCATTACTGGTAATGTTGCCCAGGGCAACCAATCAGCAATTAGATTTCAACAGTTAGAAAAACAAATCAAAGCATCTGATTGGCTGCTATTTGCAACATCAACAGTAATGTTTTACACTTTTTACACAGCATGACAAATATACCCCTTAGTGTAGCCATAGCCTCACAAACGGTAATGTGATGTGCTAGTGCTTCCTCCTTCAGTGCTGAATGACTTTGTGATCTCACTCTGTAATATCCCTCTTATATAGGATCTAAATGCAACCCTGAGGGATGAGGATTTGCCTTATCTATGTTAGACTCAAAACATTCTTGGATGTTGTTATATTATTATATTTGATTTAATTTTTACTGGGTTTAGATACTATCTCTGTTAGTAGATAATTGAGTAAAGCATAATCAGAAATGACCCTAGATAAATATTTAACTTCTTTAAAGGACATGTAAACCCCACACACAAAAATATAATCCGTGAACAGACTCTTTAAAAACTTTCAATACCTGCCACACTGGTTGTCCAGAGGTTAATAGTAAACCTGCTCCATCTCCTCCTAAACCTATTCAGCCCCTCAGGAATTTGCTTTGACTGTTGGCATGTGGGCATGCTCAATTGTTCTAAACTCAGATTACTAAACACACCCCCAGACTAGCAGCCAGTGAAGAGATGGCATTGCTGGTTCCCATAGAAACGCAGATCTAGCTGTCTGCTTCATATTTTTTCTCCTGAGTTCAGCTTTACCTACAGTGCTCAAACAAAGCAGAACTTTTATCAGAGACAGTGCATTCTTGATGAAATGTATGCTGAATAAGGGTGTGTGTAGGCTGCTTGCAGATTTAGGGCTCTGGCACACGGGGAGATGAGTCACCCTCGACAAATCACCCTGTTCGCGGGCTACTAATCTCCCTGAAATGCCATCCCACCGGCGAAAATGTAAATCACCGGTGGGATGGCATACACGCTGCTGCGTATGCCATCCCACCGACGATTTACATTTTCGCCGGTGGGGATGGCATTTTGGGGAGATTAGTCGCCCGCGAACAGGGAGATTTGTCGAGGGCGACAAATGTATCCAATTATGTATCACAGGAAAAATGGCCACCGGGTGAAAGCTGCTATTTGCTTTAGGAAGATGTGATGGAGCTGGCAAACGAAGGGGATACATGCAGTGCAAATGATGCCATTTGGGTTGGGGAGACGTGCCCAACTGATATACATTGTAGGCAAATGTAGGCTTTACATGTCCTTATATATGTCCAAGTCTTATAAAAAAGAAAAATCAAATGTATGCAGGACAGGGAAAGACATGAGGTGCACAGGTATGTAGCGTGGAAGGATGCAAGTGCCTCCAGCCTCAGTTGGACCAATTTCAGCAGTCAAATTAAGTAGGATTGTTGGAGAGCTGTAACTATGTTGGGGCTGTTTGTTGAGTCCACACCCTAAAATTGGTCTACCAGACGGGTCACTCTGATTTATGTACCTTCGAAAGGGCATAAAAAGTTGGAATTCTAAGTTTCTGTACTTTTAAATATGCACACATATAACTATTAATTAGGCCAGATCTAACGGCCTGGTCTATTATTGAATACATTATCCTTAAATTGTAATAAAGGAGGCAACAGCATGGGTTGGTAACATTGTTTGTTATGAAGAATTTTTAAACACATGTGGACATATTGATCCGTGTCCATTGTCACTATATTTGAGCCCTTATCAGATGGTTTAACAACAATATTAGGACTGAAGAATGTGGGTTTAGATGCAGGGGCTCTATATATGAGCATACCACATGATTTCGGTTTAAAATTAGATCCATATTTAAACTCAACATATTTAAACCATTCAGAATTCCTTTTCGGACCAACACAAATTTGTTTTACAAGCTTTGGATTTTATTCTCCACCATAATATTTTTTTGTTTGATGGGGTTCATTATCTAAAGAAACAGGGGGTGGCTATGGATGCTAAATGTGCCCCTAGCTATGCCCACCTTTATTTGGGTGAATGGGAAAGACATATATTTTCAGCAGATGAATTTGATTTTGCACCCTCATACACTGCTGTTTCATTTAAATGTATGTTTCCTGCCATCCACTTTTCCTGATTTTGCACCCTCATACACTGCTGTTTCATTTAAATGTAACCTTATTTGTTCACATCCTGCATATAACAAGCAAGCTTTACATTTGTACCTGATACATGCAAACTCAGACTTGTATGCTAATCTAAAAGCTACAAGAGTACAGCTCACCTGCAAATGGCAAATCACACCTCACTTCTACTGATTGTATGCATGGTGCTCCCTAAGGTAGTCTCTTCCTTTAACCCCCCTGTTGTCTGTCCATACTCCATCCACATATCCTCCTCCCTGCTCCCATCAACATACTTCAGCTCCTTCCCCCTTTACAACTACTTACAATACTTTTCATACACGGAGGCGCACTCATTTTAAATCCTCTGCTCACATTTCTCACTCTTTTTTCTACTATTGCTGGCTGCAGGGGATGTCTCTCCAAACCCCAGGCCCTGCTCCATACCTACTTATATTCGTCCTCGTCCTTCTGTCCCGTTGCCTAAAGCCTGTCGTCAGGGCCGGAACTAGGGCTAGGCAGAAGAGGCAGCTGCCTAGTGTGCAACGATTGGGGGTGCCAGGCAGGAGACTCTCCTGCCTACCCCTTGTACACGGTCAGATTTGTGTTGCGCTGCTTTGCATCATATGCCGCGCCCCCTGCTAGAACTGCGCATGCGCGTCCTAACACATGGGGGGGTGCAAGATGTAGGTGCAGGGGCGAGGTAGCTGACCAGGTTGCTGCCCCTGCCTGTCATTCCTCTGCTGCTTCTAACCTTATTCAGGTTCCCACTCTTCCTGCCTTCTGTTTTCTTGTGCCCTTCTCAATGTCCATTCCTTAACTAACAAAGCTACTCTAATCCATGATCTGTTCTGCTCTAAATCATTTCATCTCCTCGCACTAACAGATACCTGCCTTTTGCAGAATGACACCGCCACTGAAGCTGTGTCTGTCTTTCTCCCACACCCCCGGACCACTGGACGCGGTGGGTGAGTTGGAATTCTTCTCTCCTCCTGTTGCCACTTCGCATCTATTCCTATTCCCCCATCTTTTTTGTTTAACTCATTTGAAGTGCATGCCATTCAGATCTTCCATCCTCTCTCTGTACGTGTGGCTGTCATTTACAGGCCCCTGTCAGCTTCCTCCTCTGCTACCTTCCTCTGATTTTGAAACCTGGCTCTCTTTTTTTCTTCTGTACGGACAACTCTGCAGTCATCCTTGGGGACTTCAACTCCCACATTGATGATCCCTTGCAACCCTGGCCCTCGCGTTTTCTCCGCCTAACCTCCTTCTTTGAATTCCAGCAGTGGACAAATGCTCCGACTCATAAGGATGGCCACTTTCTGGATTTAGTCTTTACCAAAAATCTGTCCCTTTCTGATTTTAACAGTGCCCCCTTCCCCTTCTCTGACCATCACCTGGTTACATTTTCTGTCTCTCACTCTCCTTCCCAACCTGCTCCTTCCCCCACTGTATTAATTAGAAATACACGTGACGTAGACCTCCCGGCCTTAGCTTGCTCTTTCAGGTCCAGTCTCTCCTTCTTTAATAAGATGTCTGACCCTGATACCCTGGAGTACAACAGTATACTAGCCTCCACCATTGATTCATTTGCACCCCTTCAGCCTAAGTGTACTCGGGTTCAAAACCCATGCCCCTGGCTAAATGTACACACCAAATTTTTACGCTCCTGTGGAGGTCTGCAGAACGCATGTGGAGGAAATCACATACGCAAGCGGACTTTATCTATTATAAATTCCTATTGGCCTGCCTCAACTCTGCCTTCTCAAAGGCTAAACAGGAATACTACAATACCCTTATAAACAATAATAAATCCAACCCGTGACGCCTGTTTTCTATATTCAATACCCTTCTGCATTACCTCACTTTATGCATTCTCCCCAGGACTTTGCTGACTTCTTCATGAACAAAGTGGAGTCTATGCACAATCAGATTCCCCCCTCTAGTAATACTAACCAGTTCCTCCTTCCTCTGCCCCCTTCTGCATGTCTTAGCTCTTTTGGTCCCGTAACTGTCTCTGAAGTCTCCCGGCTTCTATTGTTGGCTCCCCTCACCACTTGCTCTCTAGACCCTATGCCTTCTTCTCTGCTTAAACACTGTGCTGCTGAACTTACTCCAGCTGTTACTCACATCTTCAACTCTTCTCTGACTTCTGGAAGTTTCCCCTCTTCATTCTAAACAGGCCTGTGTCAAGTCTATCCTTAAAAAGGCCATGCTTGACCCATCCTGTCTCTCTAACTACCGCCCTGTCTCGCTTCTACCGCTTGCCTGCAAAATATTAGAGCATATGGTCTTCTCCCATATTACTAACTTTCTTAATGCACATAATTTATTGGACCCACTGCAATCTGGCTTTTGGCCTGTGCACTCTACTGGGACGGCGTTGTGCAGTCACGAATGATCTTCAGGTTGCCAAAGCCAAAGGTCACTTTTCTATACTAATCCTCCAAATCTAACGGCTGCGTTTGATACAGTTGACCACTCCCACCTGATGCAAATTCTGCATTCCCGTGGTATCCGTCAGGCTGCATCCTGGATCTCTTCTTACCTCTCTAACCATTCATTCACTGTCTCCTATGCTAACAAAACTTCATCTCCAGTTCCTCTTAATGTGGGGGTACCCCAAGGCTCTGTACTTGGGCCGTTGTTGTTCTCCCTTTGCACGCTGTCTTTGGGAGATCTTATCCATTCATTTGGCTTTAAATATCATCTGTATGCTGATGATATCCAAATTTAGTTTGACCCCTTCGTAAACAGTCAAAACTGAGACTCAAATTTCTAACTGCCTCCTGGCCATCTCCAATTGGATGAACCAACGCCACCTTAAACTGAACCTAACAAAAACTGAACTAATGATCTTTCCGCCTAAGCCTGGTCCTAACCCACCCTTCTCTATCTCTATTGAAGGCACCCTCATCAACCCGGTCGATTTGGCGCATTGTTTGGGGGTGATCTTTGACTCCTGTCTCTCCTTCTCTGACCATATTATCACCACTGTCAAAACCTGTCACTTTTTCTTGTGCAATATTGCCAAAATCTGTCCCTTTCTTTCTACTGCAACAGCTAGGCTGCTCATGCATGCTCTCATCCTATCCCGTCTTGACTACTGTAACCTGCTACTAACCGGCCTCCCTAACTCCCATCTTTCCTCCCTACAGTCTATATTAAATACTGCTGCCAGAATTCTCCTCCTCTCATCCAGGAGAGTTCAGGCCTTATCGTGGCTTCCTATTAAACAAAGAATATTCTACAAACTCCTTCTCTTAACCTTCAAAGCCCTCCATTCCTCTGCTCCTCACTACATCTCTTCCCTTGTGTCTCCGTACATTCCTGGCAGACTCCTTCGTTCCTCACAGAGCAATCGTTTGGTTGTGCCCCCCACTACTTCTGCTGTTTCCCGCCTTAAACCTTTCTGTCTTGCTGCCCCTTACATTTGGAATGCCATCCCTGATTTCCTCCGGAGGGAATCATCCCTCAGTCTTTTTAAAATCAAACTTAAAGACTACCTTTTGGAGCACTCACCCAGTACCTGACCTGGGAACTAGCACTTATATTGTAATGTCACCCACTGAGACCTACAGCACTTATATTTGCCTATTTGTGTCTGTAAGTTACCCTCCCATCTAGATTGTAAGCTCTACGGGACAGGGACCTCCATCCTCTTGTGTCTTTGAATCTTGTCTTATTGCAACTGTAGCTTTTATTTATTTGTGTTTATTGTAATACTTTGTATTTATATATTATCTTAATACCCCGTTTGTATTAATGTATTCTACTGTACAGCGCTGCTTACATAAGTAGCGCTTTATAAATAAAGATATACATACATACATGTGCCATGTTTTACATTGGCACAGGTACATAGACAATATCATGATCATCTGCCATGGCTCTCAGGCCCTACTGAACAAATTTATCAATTGTCTTAATAAGAATCATTTCAATTTATCTTTTACCATGAATTGTAATACTGAGAATCTAGAATTTTTAGATGTTCATTTTGACGACATGCAATGGGTTGTTACATGCTTCATCTATGCATCCAACCAAAGGTTTCAAAGGTATCCCTAAGGGACAATAGTTAAGGTTAAGATGGATTTGCTCTACTGATGAAGAATTTAAAATTCAGCTGGGGATCATGCTACCTTCAGAACTTTCATTAATAGTTGTAAACTTCTCTTTGCATTAAAATCTCACACCAATCCAAAGGATCAAGTCAGAGGTAGGGTAATGATTTCTTTGCTTCAAGATCAGCCACAGATGTGGACACATCGTTTACTGGAGCTAAACAGTCCACTATTAGCCAGCACTGAATCTTTCATTCAAGCTCTGTCCTTCTTGTCTGATGACCCCCACTGAGTGGAAACTGCAGAAGTCACTCTCCGTTCTCTCCACCAAAAACAAAGACCTGTGGGGGACTACATTGCAGAATCCTCGAGTTGGGATACTTGAGTCACAAATGTAGAAAAAAGGCAGGCACTCCGGTATTTAGGTGAATAAATGGCAGCCGTTCATGAAGAGTTGAAGTAAAATCACAAAAAGTTTATTAAATTAACACATAATGCACATAGCCTTACACGTTTCGTACCCTGCAGTACTTAATCATAGGCTGAATGAAAAGTTACATACAGAAAGTATTTAAAGCAAAGGGAGCCAATGGGCTTACAAATGTAATTAACCAATCATCACACATCAGGGTTAATTGGATCACAAATAGTGTTAAAACAAACCAAACTTAAAAAAGCATGTGTTAGAACGGTGTGTTTCCTAAACGTTTACTTAGTAGGTCTCAAATCAATGTCTAATTGAAAAGTACAGAAATGTATATAAAAATGTATATAGAAATGTTTATAGAGGTCAGATAGATATTTATAAATTTAATATATAGTATTTCTTAGTTAAATTTCACTCAAGAATGTCATTAGTATTTCTCAGTTAGACTTCAATCACCATATCAATAGGAGATAGAGTGAGTGAAGAAATAATCATACATAGCATGACACACATTGATTTGAGACCTACTAAGTAAACGTTTAGGAAACACACCATTCTAACACATGTGCTTTTTTAAGTTTGGTTTGTTTTAGCACTGTTTGTGATCCAATTAACCCTGATGTGTGATGATTGGTTAATTACATTTGTAAGCCCATTGGCTCCCTTTGCTTTAAATACTTTCTGTATGTAACTTTTCATTCAACCTATGATTAAGTACCGCAGGGTATGAAACGTGTAAGGCTATGTGCATTATGTGTTAATTTAATAACGTTTTTGTGATTTTACTTTAACTCTTCATGAACGGCTGCCATTTATTTACCTAAATACCGGAGTGCCTGCCTTTTTTCTACATTTGTGATTTATCCATGATGGCTCCCTCAAGCTGAAGGTCATGGGCATGAGCACCTGGGCCCATCTATACTACGGGTGAGATATCAACCGACTACCTATTTATGAGCATATGTTCCTCTTTATTGTATTCTGATATACTTAAGTCTTTGTAGGGGTTAATTCAACTGTCCATTCAGATTGATGGTAAATTAGGAGAGAGATGTTAGGAGAAAGCTTCTTCGTCTGCCTCTCTGTCATGGCTTCTTCCAAAAGCTCCCCCACCTGTTAACCCAACAGTTACTGTTGAACCTATGTCTTTATTGTGGTCAAGCAGGTCATCTTCTAAAGAATTGTCCTATTCATCCAGAGGGTAAATCAGCTTCTGACTCTCATCCTATTGCTTCTACTCCTGCCCTAACGAGTTATTTCATCACTATCCATCTTCTTTTACAGACAGGCACAATGGAAACTGATGTGGGAGCTGTTGTGACCTCTGGGGCATGTGGATGCTTTATGAATAAGACTTTTGCTTTTTGTAATAATATTTCTCTATGTTCTAAATCACAACCCTTGAACAAGATGGCGGATGGTACCCTCATTTCTTCAGGTTCAACATCTTGAAACTCCCTTGCTAAATGTCATCACTTCTCACAGTCACAAAGAATTAATAAAATTTGATGGAATGGAATCTCTGCTCTTCCCTGTGATCCTTGGTCTTCCGTGGTTGAAACTTCATAACCCTATGATTGATTGGCATCGGAGAACTGTAGTTTATAAATCTAATTTTGTAAACAGAATTGTCTTTCTTCTCGGCTACCGGTTAATCTAGCCCTTCTGAGAGATGAAAGACTTCAACTGATTCCTCAAGCTTATCATGACTTTCTTAATGTGTTTAACAAAAAAGGAGCAAACTCTCTTCCTCCACACCGGGAGTATGACTGTCCAATTGACTTACTTCCAGGGACAACCATTCCCTTTGGCAGAATTTATCCTTTATCTGAACCCGAACTTCGTACTCTATCGGGAACTAAATAAAGTAACTATTAAAAATCGGTATCCTCTTCCCCTTTTCAAGAACTTTTTCAAAGACTCAGCCATGCTAAGATTTTTTTCTAAATTGGACCTTCGGGGAGCCTACAACCTAATTCGCATTTGCCAGGGGGATGAGTGGAAGACCGCCTTTTGTTCTTGTTATGAACATTGCAAATACACAGTGATGCCTTTTGACCTTTGCAATGCTCTGGCAACATTCCAACATTTTGTTAATTATATTTTCAGTGATCCCCTAGGCCAATACATTATGGTTTATCCGAATGACATTTACATTTTTTCTTCTTCCATTGAAACACATCAAAGACATGTTAAAGAAGTTCTCTCCCAATTTAGGAAACATCATCTGTATGCTAAAGCTTCTAAGGGTGAATTTGAAAAATCATCTATTGAGTTTCTGGGGTTTGTGGTTTCAGCTAATGGCTTTCAAATGGATCAAAAGAAAGTAGATGCTATCTTAAGTGGCCCTCACCTAACGAATGGAAAAGTGTACTAAGATTTGTTGGTTTTGCAAACTTATATAGAAAATTCATAAAGAATTTCTCAGCTATTATTAAGCCTATTACAGATCTTACCAGTAAAAAGATTGTTTGGTCTCCTGCTGCTCAAGAAGCTTTTAAAAGACTTAAAGCTTTGTTTACTTCTGCTCCTATTTTAATCCATCCTGATTCGTCTTTACCTTATATTTTGGAATCTGATGCCTCCGAAGATGCCATTGGAGCAATTCTCTTGCAAAGGGCTGGTAATAAAGATATTATACATCCTGTTGCCTTTTACTCTAAAAAACTTAACCCTACAGACAGAAACTATGATGTTGGGGATGGAGAGCTCTTAGCTATCAAATGAGCTTTGGAAGAATGAAGGCATCTATTAGAAGGTACCCTTCATCCAAATCTCATTTTCAGTGATCATAAAAACTTGGAGTACTTACGTTCAAGCGAAACATCTTAATCCACATCAAGCAAGATGGCCACTTTTCTTTTCCTGTTTCCAATTTTACATCACCTACAAGCTTGGTTTGAAAAATGCAAAACCTGACGCCCTATCTCATTTATTCTCTGAGGAAGAGACAGTAAATGTTCCAGACACCATTCTCCATTCAGGAAACTTTCTATTATTACAGTCCACTCTAATTGAGAACATCAAAAATACCAAACAATCTATTAATGATTATCCTTATTCGGAATCTTGAAGGTGACCACCTGTTTAATAATAGGAGACTGGTTGTTCCTCCCTCTTTCTGTCTTGAAGTTCTGAAATGCATGACCATCCTTTATCAGGACATTCTGGCATTAGGAAAACTCTAGACTAGGTTAGGCGTTTCTTTTGGTGGCCATCTATAGTCAAATATTGCATCTCTTATGTGCGTTCATGTGAAATTTGTGCAAGGTCAAAAGTCTCATGCTTAAAACCTATGGGATTGTTAAAACTATTGCTTTCTCCTGAGTTCCATCTCTATGGATTTTATTGTGAAACCTCCTCCATTTGATGGGTTTAATACTATTTTCATGGTAGTAGATCGTCTTACTAAGATGGCCCACTTTATTCCCCTCTCTCTGTTGCCCTCTGCCTCTGTAACTTCAGATGTATTTATAAAAGAGATCGTAAGACTTCATGGGTTACCTGAAGAAATTGTTTCTGACTGTGGGACTTAGTTTACTTCAAAATTCTGGTCTAGTCTCTGTAAGTCCCTTGGCATCTCCTTGACTAAATCATCTGCATATCATCCACAAACCAATGGACAAACCGAAAGAACAAATCAAACTCTAGAACAATATCTTTGAAAATTTACTTCCTATTTACAAGACAATTGGGTTTCTCTCCTTCTCCTTGCTGAATTTTCCTACAATAATTCTCTTCATTCTACTACAGCTTATTACATCCTATTTGCAGGAAAAGGTGATGTACCGTGCTAGCCAGTCAAAATGTTTACAGGGTAACCCTTTTGAAATAAAAAATAACAAAAGTGCTATGATTATCTTAGTTATCCAATAAAGGTATCACCTTTATACCACTTTTGTTATTTTTTATTTCAAAAGGGTTATCCTGTAAACATTTTGACTGGCTAGCACGGTACATCACCTTTTCCTGCATCTACAATGAAATATACTGGACACAAATGAAGCTCAAGACCCTACTGAAGAAACTGGCTCATCTGGATAGTGACATCTTCTTCCTCAAAACCTGCAAAAAGGAAAATCTTATTCCCAAATGTCTAGCCTTAAGGAACCCTGTTTCAAAGTACCTACAACACCCACTTTGCTCAACAACTCTGCACCAGGAGAGACTACGAAACCACCGTATCAAAGTTTTTTTACAACAAAAAAAGGATTATAAACCAAGAAATCACCACCCTCATACATCCTATTATCATTTTTGGAGGAGAATTTAACAGTACTAAAACAATTCATTCTCCGGGGGCAACAAAGCTTAAAAAATGTTGCTGATCATAAACAAACAACAGATCCAGGTTTCCAAGTGGGCGATAAAGTATGGCTATCTACAGTTAATCTTTGCCTCAGTAACCCTTTTAAGAAATCTTCACCCACATTTGTGAGACCTTTTACTATTAAGGGCAGTGGGACACGGGGAGATTAGTGGCCCCGCGACAAATCTTCTCAAGACAACTTCGGGCAACTGCGGGACATGGCAGTGACGCATTTGCCATCCCACTGGTGATTTACATTCTAGCCGGTGGGATGGCATTGCGGGGAGATTAGTCACCCGTGACAATGAAGATTTGTTGGTGCGGTGACTAATCTCTCCGTGTACCACTGCCCTAAAAGGGTTATTAACTTAAAGGAGAAGGAAAGGCTAGTAAAGAGTTAATCTCAAAATGCAGGCATACCTTCAGTTGTCTCAATAGTGCCCTTAAGTCTCCCCATATTTCACCTGTTCAGAAGATCAGAAGTCAAACAGGAAAAACAAACGCTGAGCAGTGTAGAGAAGATTCCCATAATGCATCGCTCATCCCCAGACTCGAGGACTTAGAACTATAGGCGGCGCATGTGCAGAAACAGGAGGCTCCCCCTAGCGTCGGCAGCAGCAGCGGCAGCATGAGACACAGGCAAGGGGACACAAGCGGCGGTGCTGGTAGGGGGGAGGGGCAACAGGGACACAAGCGTTGGTGCTGGTAGGGGGGAGGGGCAACGGGGACATAAGCAGCGGTGCTGGTAGGGGGAAGAGGCAATGGGGACACAAGCGGCGGTGCTGGTAGGGGGGAGGGGCAACGGGGATGCAAGCGGCGGTGCAAGCGGCGGTGCTGGTAGGGGGGAGAGGCAACGGGGACACGAGCGGTGCTGGTAGGGGGGAGAGGCAAGGGGGACAAGTGGCAGTGCCGGTAGGGGGGAGAGGCAAGGGGGACACTAGCGGTGCCGGTAGGGGGAGAGGCAAGGGGGACAAGC
Organism: Xenopus tropicalis; assembly: GCF_000004195.4. Lineage (NCBI taxonomy): Eukaryota > Metazoa > Chordata > Amphibia > Anura > Pipidae > Xenopus > Xenopus tropicalis. Next base: position 44,787,350 of record NC_030680.2, read on the forward strand.
GGCGGTGCCGGTAGGGGGGAGAGGCAAGGGGGACACGAGCGGTTCCAGTAGGGGGGAGAGGCAAGGGGGACACGAGCGGTGCCGGTAGGGGGGAGAGGCAAGGGGGACAAGCGGCGGTGCCAGTAGGGGGGGAGAGGCAAGGGGGATGCAGCTCCAGACAGTTGCCGAGGAGAGAGAGGCACAGTGAACGTAGAAGCCATGTTAAAGATGGCGGCGCCGTTCACTGAAACAAGTATATAGAATGTAGCAGTGTATCTCTGTAAATCTTTCATTAGGCAAGCTAGAAATATAGCGTTTTACTCAGCAATAGTAGTACTATTTAATAGTGTGGTTAATAGATTTTGACTTTCCTTCTCCTTTAATTAACATTTGAACTTAAATTGCCTATGTCTATGAAGGTTCATCCAGTTTTCCATGCCACCTTACTCAAAAGATTTTTCCAAAATCCTTTCCAAAGTAGTCATTCGGCTCCACCTCCACAATTTTCTTGTCAAGAAGGAGAAGAATTTGCAGTGGAAGAAATTTTGGATTCTAGATTTCGTGGAAGAGGACTTCAGTACTTCAAAACTCCTGGTAACCTGTAAAGAATGTCCATGCACCGAGATTGGTCAACTTTTTTCACAAGAATCATCCTGAGAAACCAGCCAAGGGTGTCCAGAGAACACCCCTTGGGAGGGGCAATGTAAGGCACATCCTGGTAGTGCTGTTAGGCGCATGAACCAAAGAAACCTGTGTGCACTTAGTTGCGGGCCCAAGTCTGGGGGGGCGAGAGCACAGATGCGCATGCCAGCGTGAGCGTTAGGATGCATGCCGATGCGTATATCATTGCATGCGTAAGCATGTTCATGTTTTTTGGCGTCCCCCTTTTTAAAGCCACTGAGGAAGTCATTCAGTGCTTGGTTATAGGCATAGTTCCCATATTATTACTTGAGCTGATCTTCTGTTTTTGACTCTCTGCTTGACCTTGGATTTTGCTGACTCCTGGATTACTGACCTGATATTTGATTTGCATGAACTCCGTCTGCCTTGACTATTTGCCTGTTGACGACCAAGCTTTTGTTCGTTGTTCTGCCTTGGATTCAGACGTATCTTGGATTGACCCTCTTTAGCCCCAATTGCCTGCAGTCGTTTTTCAGCACAATTGAGCTCCACTACCAGGTACTCATTACAGTGTGAGACTTCCTTGATTTTCAAATAAAATACATGCAAATCACAATTTGGACTTAAATGTCTAAACCCCACATACAAAAATATAATCAGTGAACAGCCTCTTTGAAATCTTTCAATACTGGTTGTACAGAGGTTTATAGTAATCCCCTAAATTATCCCCTTAATCACTTAGATTTCCTGTAACCCACTCGGCCCCCTCCCTCAGGAATTTATTTTGACTTCTGGCTTGTGGGCATGCTCAGTTGTTCTAAACTCAGATTACTAAACACGCCCTCCAGTCTTGCAGCCAGTAAAGAGATGACATTGCTAGTTCCCATAGAAACTCAGCTCTAGCTGTCTGCTTCAATTTTTTTTCTCCTAACCTCCTCTCCTGAGCTCAGCTCAAACAAAGCTAAACTTTTATCAAAGACAGTTCTGCCTGTGTGAGCCTGTATTCTTGATGAAATGTATGCTGAATAAGGGTCTTTGTGTGTATGCTGTTTGCAGATTTAAATGTATCTGATTATATATCATAGGGAAAATGGCCACCGGGTGAAAGCTGCTATTTGATTTAGGAAAATGTGATGGTGCTAGCAAACAAATGATGCCATTTGGGTGGAGGAGACATGCCCAACTGATATACATTGTAGGCAAATGTAAGCTTAAAGACTGAGTCTGCAACAATCAAAGAAAGTTAAAATTAAACATCTTTATTATAATTAGTAGTGAGCAAATCTGTCCCGTTTCGCGAATTTTCGTGAAATGCATTTGTCGCATGATTTTTTTTCGTGGCCCGTGTCTATTTATTTGTCACCCGCATCTATTTTTTTGTCGCCCATGCTTTTTTTTTACGCGACAGCACCTTTTTTAATGTGACCGCGCCCAAGTTTGCAGCAACCACGCCCTTTTTTGACGTGGCCACACCCAATCTGACGCGAAAAAAATTTCAGCGCAGCAATTTTTTCCGCAGCAAGTTTTCACTGAAGTTTCGTGAAACAATTTGGCAATGGCGAAATGCGTAAATTCGCTGCAAAACCATGCCTGCCGAAAAAAATCACTTATCACTAATTATAATCCAATATAAGATGTTTGATTTTAACTTTTTTTGATCGTTGCAGACTCAATCTTTAAATTGTATTGTTTTTTCCCTTTTTTGGTCACTAGAGGACTGAGTCTGCATGCTTAAATTTATATCTTATAGCCGTTTTTGACCTTTTCCTTTTTGGTTTTTTTGCAATAAATATATGCTTTACATGTTCTTAAATGGTTATTTAAATTTTCAGATTTATATAATATAATTTTCTGTTACTTTTGTTTGTTTTTTGCTTGGGTTATGCTCTATGCTCCATTGTGAATATGTACAAACTACAATAATGTAATTTTTTTAATCTCTTTAATCTCTTTATATATTGGCTGGATTTACCCTGCCAACATCATTATTATCTCTATTGGAATAGTGTGTGGGCTTTTGGATGTCATGAGGATTTGCGCATTATGTTTTGGCTATTTATAATGTGCTTCTGGGGATCCTTTTTGGACTATTTATTGATATTTTGCATACTATTGGATTGACAAATATGGAATTGAACTTTTTATAACTTGAGCATCTTCAGAACATCTTTGTTTACAGCAGGCAATGCCACACAAAATCGGTCCAAGTGTTAGATACTATCTCGGACAATGGCAGGCACGCCACGGAGTAAGCTCCAAGGTACCTTATGGATACTCGTGCTGGTTGGATAATGTGTAATATTGGCTGTGTCTGTGAATTTACCATACTATTTATTAAGTGTTATTTATTCATGTGGAGGGGCCCTTCCTGCCTTTTCTAGTGCTGCTTTGGTTTTATGGGCTGGGTATTTTATTTTATTTAAAAATATGTAAAAGAGGCTATTCATGTTAAAGTGGAGAAACCATCCCTAAACAGAGGCAGGGCCTTCAACACCATCTGTCTGCTACATACAATGCTGTTCTAACATCTGTACCCCGGCAGTTTCAGAACTCTTCACACATCCATTCATGCAACTCATGCAACAAGTATTGCACTATTTCGATGAGTTGCATGATACTTTGGTAATCCTTTCAACTCCACATCATTCACACCTCTGAGTTTCATGTGTCACCTCTCTGAAGAGTTACAAAGTGCTATTGTGATTGCATTAGTGGTGAGTTCATATGCTGAGGACTTCCCATACCAGTTGAACTGAAGAAGCTGATCGGATGAGTAGTGAAACGTCTTCAATGATTACTTGACAAGTCCAGTTGCTTTAGATTTATTTATACTAGATATACCATGACCTGGATGAATGAAGATCTTCATAGTCAACAAAGTCAGATGCTGAAAAAAAGCAACTTGCAATACAGGGGATAAAAATTTGAGTGTATTAATACATGGACAAACCGTATACATATGCTGCTCACCCTGTTGCATTGAATTTTGCAAAACAATCCCAAAACTTTAGTTTTAACTTGTTCTAACAACCAAAGGCCAATCTGTGGATTAATAGCATACTTCTGACACCATATATATAGCAGGTTTCCACAGATTAAGTGTTAGGACAGCAAAAGTCTATTAAAGGAAAATGAATACTTAATAGATAATATAAACTATGTTAAGTGACCTATTAAAGAATCTTGCCAAACTGGAATATATATATATATAATCAGTAAATACAGGTATCGGATCCCTTATCCAGAAACCCATTATCCAGAAAGCTCCGAATTACAGAAAGCCTGTCTCCCATAGACTCCATTATAATCAAATAATTAGGATTTTTAAAATTGATTTCCTTTTTCTCTGTAATAATAAAACTGTACCTTGTATTTGATCCCAACTAAGATATAATTAATCCTTATTGGATGCAAAACAATCCTATTGGATTTAATTAATGTTTTATTGATTTTTTAGTAGACTTAAGGTATGAAGATCCAAATTATTGAAAGACCCCTTATCCGGAATACCCTTGGTCCCGAGCATTCTGGATAACGGGTCCTATACCTGTATTGCCCTTTTACATCCTTTCCCTTGATCCACCATTTAGTGATAGGCTGTGTGCTCCCTCAGGGATCACCTGACAGGAAATAATGCAGCTCTAACTAACGGGAAGTAGTGTGGATGAAAAAGACAGAACTCTATTAATTGGCTGATGTGGCCTAGCATGTATGTGTGCCTTGGCTTCTTTGTGTGCGCTGTGAACCCTGCGATCCCAGGAGGTGGCACTTAATTCTTAAAATGGCAATTTTCTTTTTAGGAATACCCAATAGAACATACTGCTAAAAAATTTGTTACAGTCTGTATACTTAGGAGCCCGAAAACTGCCTGAAATAACCCCTTAAGTAGAGCTGGAGAGCCCTGCCGACCCCGGTGTTCACCGACGCCCTTTTGGGGCCCCAGACTTTCTGCGGCGGCATAGACAGGGATCCTACTTACGGTCAAGGTTATTCTCCAAAATGCAGTACACAAGGATTAGACGAAATCAGAGTCAAGGTCAGGCAAGGGTCAATGGCAGGCAGCAAGGATCGTAAACCAAAAGACAAGCGAGAAGTCAAAACCAGATAATCAAACACAAAAACAGCTTAGCAAGGTACCAGAAATTCAGCTTGGGCAATGAAAACAAGCAAGGAAAGCTCTTTAAAAGGTTTGAATTTGGCGCCAAAGTGACATCAGCGCGTCCCCTGACGTCATTGCACAGTGTCAGGGGAACATAAAGCTATTGCGCATGCGCGAGTGTGCTTCTTACACATGCGCGTTGGGACGCGCCGGAGAGGGGGTGCGCACGGGAGCGCGCTGCACAGGAGGAGACCGGGGAGCATGAGTATCCTTAGCTGCCACCCAACATCTCTCCTCAGGACCAAACCCCCTCCAGTGAATAAGTTATTGAACATTACCTCTAGTCTTGCGGGAATCTACTATCTCCTGGACCTCAAATTCTTGATGCCCATCGACCAAAACGTAGGGGGAGGAGAAGCAGAAGAAAAGGCATTACAAACCACAGGTTTGAGGAGGGAGACATGGAAGGAGTTTGAAATATTCAAACTGGGAGGGAGCTTGAGCTTAACACAAACAGTATTGATGATCTCCTTGACTTTGAAAGGACCAATATAACGAGGAACCAACTTAGGGCAAGGGACATGTAGCTTGATATTCTTAGAAGACAACCAGACGGAATCTCCAACTGCGAAACAAGGGGCGGGTCTATGACGTTTATCTGCTGCCTTTCTTTGACGGAGAGATACTTTCACCAAAGCTTGATGAGCAGACGACCAAATGGACTTGAAGTCATGAACAGCAGCCTCAGCAGCGGGCACATCCACCTTGAGTACAGAAGGAGGTAGGGACAGAGGATTCCGTCCATAAACACAAACAAACAGAGAAGAACCTAAGGCTTCATGTTGCAGATTATTATTAGCAAATTCAGCCCAAGGGAGAAGTTCAGCCCAATTATCATGGTTTTGAGAAATAAAACAACAAAAACTGTTCGAGGACTTGGTTGGTTCTTTCAGTTTGACCATTACTTTGAGGATGGTATGCGGAAGAAAAGTTTAGCCCAATTCCTAACGATTTGCAAAAGGCCCGCCAAAAGCGGGAAACAAATTGGACCCCACGATCAGATGTGGGTTAGGTGTGCTGGGTTTACTTGGATGGGTTGAACTTGATGGACACAGGTCTTTTTTCAACCCTATGTAACTATGTAACTATGTAACTATGTAGATACAATGGATGATGGGAAACCATGGAGACGAAAAATCTCTTTAATGAAGATACTTGCTAGGAGAGCTGCAGACGAAAGCTTGCTAAGAGGAATGAAGTGGGCCATCTTGGAAAATCGATCTACGACTACCAGGATTGTAGTAAACTCTGCCGACTTTGGTAAATCTACAATGAAGTCCATCGATATATCTGTCCAGGGTTGGCTTGGAACAGGCAGTGGATGAAGGAGACCACAGGGGGGACACAGAGGAATCTTTTGCTCGGCACATATAGAACATGCAGAAACCTACTGGGAAACATCTTAAACAAGAGAACACCACCAAAAGTATCTGGAAATTAGATCAAGTGTCTTCTTAACCCCTGGGTGGCCGGCAATCTTAGAAGAATGACCCCACCAGAGGATCTGAGAACCCTTAGCCTGAGGGACGAAAGTCTTACCAGACGGGCACTTTGGTGTATTCTTAGTAGCTCATGGAGCTAAAGACACAGGAGCCACCAGTCATTCAGGAGGAATGATAGGACAAGGAGGAACAATATCGTAATTTCTTTCGGCAGAAGATAACCTCCGGGAGAAAAAGGCACAGGGGTGAAGAGGACCTTGAAAATCAACTCGCTGAGATAAAATAGCACCTACTCCGGTATCCGAAGCATCAACCTCCAAGGTAAATGGACGAGACGTATCTGGGTGAATCAAGACCGGAGCAGAGATGAAAGCCAACTTTAGATAAACAAAGGCCTCTTGGGCCACAAAAAACCAAAGAGATTTGGAGTCCTTGCGAGTGAGAACTGTGATGGGGGCCACGATCTGGGAAAAAAATTTAATAAATCTTCTGTAAAAGTTAGCAAAACCCAGAAAACATTGAATGGCCACTCAGTTACTGCAGAAACCTTGGCAGGATCCATCTCAAAGCCGGAGGAGGAGATAATATACCCAAGGAAGGAAATCTTAGTTTTATGGAACTCACACTTTTCCAGCTTAGCGTAGAGGTTATTCTCTCTGAGACGTTGTAGTACTGATTTGACTTGAGGAATGTGTTCCATCAAAGAAGAAGGCATCACTAAATACTCGTGGCCATCACGGGTATTAAATGCAGTTTTCCACTCATCCCCTGACAGATGCGGATCAAATTGTAAGCACCTCGAAGATCGAATTTGGAGAAGACCCTTGCGTTCTTTAATCTGTCGAAGAGCTCAGGAATTAGATTGGATTAGTGGATAACGGTTCTTGACAGTAATCTTATTGAGACCCCGGTAGTCAATGCATGGTCTGAGACCCCCGTCCTTCTTTTGGACAAAGAAAAAACCAGCACCCGCAGGAGAACTAGATTTTTTGATGAAGCCCCTAGAGAGATTCTCCTGGATATATTCTTTCATAGCCTGAGTCTCCGGAACAGATAACGGATACGTTCTGCCTCTCAGAGGCATAGTGCCAGGAACCAGTTCAACAGGGCAATCATAAGGCCTATGCGGCGGGAGAGTCTCAGCTTTCTTCTTCTCAAAAACATCACAGAAGTTAGCATAGCATTTAGGCACCCACCCGTAGTTGCAGCAGCTCAGTGGAGGAAGTTAAAAACCCAGGAGATACCGGACGACCATCAAATGCTTGAGCAGAGAGTGGCACCTGGAGAGTCACTACAGGGAAGCAATACTTCTTGACGAAGGAAGAATCAATTTAGTTTCCTGCTGCCCCGGAGTCCAGGAATGCTTAACAAAGGAAGGACTTAGAGCCAAAAGACAGAGTAGCAGGGACGAAAACTCTATAAGCTTGAGAATCTGGGAGTGAAACAATTCTGCCTAGGAGAGAAACACTCGAACCGAGGCGGGAGCGTTTCCCTGACGTTGAGTTTTTACGGGACAGGCTTTAAGTAGATGATCACTCTGACCGCAATAGAAACAGAGACCTGCAGACCTTCTTCGAGTTCTCTCCTCTGGAGACAAACGAGTGGCCCCTAGCTGCATGGGCTCCTCAGCCTTGAAGACTCGGGGTAGAAGAAGATTCAAGAAGCAGCACTGAAGAAGCTGGTGACCTGCGGACCCTCGACTTCTGGGACTGTCTTTCCTTGATTCTGGAGTCAATGCGGATGATGAAAGACACCAACTGCTCAAACTGTGTAGGCAAATCTCTAGCGGCCAATTCATCCTTGATGCCTTCATTCAGACCTTGCCAGAAGGCTGTGACCAGAGCATCATTGTTCCAAGAAACTTCAGCCGCCAAGGTACGGAAATCAATAGCATATTCTGCAGCAGACATAGCGCCCTGAGTGATCTTCAGAAGGCGAGTAGAAGCATTGATCTTTAGGCCAGGGGCATCAAAGATCTTGAAAAAAACGGTAACGGCAGTGTGAGAGGGCTCCATGTGTGCCCAAGCTAACTGTTACAGTCTGTATACTTAGGAGCCCAAAAACTGCCTGAAATAACCCCTTAGGTAGAGCAGGAGAGCCCTGCCGACGCCGGTGTTCACCGACGCCCTTTTGGGGCACCGGACTTTCTGCTGCGGGATAGACAGGGATCCTACTTCTCCAAAATGCAGTACACAAGGATTAGACGAAATCAGAGTCAAGGTCAGGCAAGGGTCAATGGCAGGCAGCAAGGATCGTAAACCAAAAGACAAGCGAGAAGTCAAAACCAGATAATCAAACACAAAAACAGCTTAGCAAGGTACCAGAAATTCAGAACCAGCTTGGGCAATGAAAACAAGCAAGGAAAGCGCTTTTAAAGGTTTGAATTTGGTGCCAAAGTGGCGTCCGCTGACGTCATCACACAGTGCCACACATGTGCGTCGGGGCGGGAGAGGGGTGAACGTGGGAGCACGCTGCACAGGAGGAGACCGGGGACTGGCGCGCCTGAAGGTAGGAACGCGCGCCGGTCTCCCGGTACTCCTTACAATATTTTTATGAAAACGGCTTATTTATATAACGGCTTGTTTTTGCAATATATTTTTATAGAGACCTACATTGTTTAGGGGTATAGCTTTCCTTTAAAAAATGGCTTTTATCTCAGCCAACAGCAGCTGGTTGAAAAACAAAGGCAGTTTTCTACCATAAACAGATCTAAACCACAAAAATAGCTTTTAGAAGCAATAACGCACACACACAGTCCATCTTACAAGTTCATCTTAAAGGAAAACTATACCCCCAGACAACGTAGGTTTCTATAATAATATATTACATGAAACAGCTCAAATATAAAACCCTACTATATATATATAAATAAACCATTTTCTGAAGATAATGGCCATCCAGTATAAGCTTTTAGCCTTGTCCCTTGCCTACAGAGATATCTCGAGATTCTCTGAATCTTTCAATGATATTATGCACTGTAGATGATGAAATCCCCAAATTATTTGCAATTTTACAGGGGTGGCCCTTAGTATTTTAAATACTAAGGACCACCCCTGGATCATACGATTCGCACTCTATAGTTTTACTTTAAATGAGCTTGGGCCCAGAGGAGGTAGAGGTGTTTCTGAATCATGTTTATATATGGTTTCTTATTTGGATGGTAAAGTTTTAATTTATGGATCCAGTGACAAACTGTTTTCACAGACAGTGTTTTTTTTAAGGTATTCATGAGCCCATCAACTACAGAACTGTGTCTGACACACGAGGGCCTGAAGATCATGGCCATCCAGTATAAGCTTTTAGCCTTGCCCCTTGCCTACAGAGATGTCTTGAGATTCTCGGAATCTTTCAATGATATTATGCACTGTAGATGATGAAATCCCCAAATTATTTGCAATTTTACATTGAGGAACATTAATCTTAAATTGTTGCAATATTTGCCCCTGTTGTACCCCTCCTAATCGTTATTTTTGAGAGACTCAGCCTCTTGTTTTTTGTACCCTGTCACTGTTGTTTCCAATTGGTGAGATGTTCCAATAGGTGTTTTATTTTTTGTCTTAGCATGCAGCATTTACTTGTGAGAGATGCAGGTGGGTTTTCCTCTTGGAATCCTGAGGTGCAGAATCTAAGGGGGGAACTGGCAGCACTGAGGGCAACTGCAAACATGGGGGAGAACAGGAGGCTCACTGAGCAACCACTGGCAGGGGCTGGTGTAGTGGGGGGTGGAGAAGGGACAGTGGAGGTTATTGAGGGAGACAAATTGGTGACAGTTAAGAGGGGCAGTAGGGGACAGCAGTAGGGGGGCTGGTTCACAGCTTGTACAAACCGACAGATTTGTCACTTTAGGTGAAGATCCTGGGGAAGACAGCTCTGAGCTAGCATGTATGGAGCAGGCTGAATCTCAGAGCACCCTGGGAGCCAGCACCTCTAATACAAGTGGGGGGAATAGTGCTATAGTTGTAGGGGATTCAATTAGTAGAAAGGTGGATAGGGTAATTTGTTGCAAAGACTCTACATGCCAAACTGTGTGTTGCTTGGTGCTAGGGTTCAGCATATGGTGGAACGAGTGGACAAATTGTTGGGAGGAGCTGGGGAAGACCCGGCGGTCTTGGTACACATAGGTACCAATGACAAAGTTAGAGGAGGGGGGGGAAGTCCTCAAGAATGATTTTAAAAAGCTAGGCGAGAAGTTGAGGGCGAGGACTTCCAAGGTAATTTTCTCAGATATATTACCTGTGCAACGAGCAACATTAAGAAGGCAGCGGGATCTTAGGGAGATTAATGTGTGGCTGAGAGATTGGTGTAGGGAGGAGGGCTTTGGGTTTCTGGAGAATTGGGCTGATTTCTGATTCGGCTACAGGCTCTTTGCCATGGATGGGCTGCACCTCAATGATGATGGGGCAGCTGCTTTGGGGGAGAAGATGGCTAGAGGGTTGGAGGAGATTTTAAACTAGGAATGGGTGGGAGGGTGCAGCGGGTAATTCTGTGGTAGACAGGATAGATGAGGTAGTGGGCGTAGTAAGGGAAAATGGGGGAGGAGACTTGCTTTGGGATACTGATAATGGAAGGGAGGCCCATAAGTTGTTTACACGCTGGTAACCAGTATTAAATGTATGTTTACCAATGCAAGGAGTCTGACTGGTAAGATGGGAAAGCTGGAGGTACTGGTGTTGGAGCAGAAATAGGACGTGATTGGCGTTGCTGAAACTTGGTTGAACGAGTCGCATGACTGGGCAGTTAATATTGGGGGTTATACATTGTTTCAGAGGGACAGGGGCAATAGAAAATGAGGAGGAGTGTGTCTGTTTGTTAAGCAGGAATTAAAAGCAAATATTAAAGAGGAAGTGATGGGGGTAACCGAGGGAGCTGAATCCTTATGGGTTGAGCTTCTCACAGATAGTAAAGAATCTACCAAATTAATTGTAGGGGTATGCTATAGACCCCTAATGTAAGTGAGGAGAAGGAGGCTCGGCTCCTGTTGCAAATAAAAAAGGCTGCTAGGTTGGGGCAAGTGATAGTAATGGGGGATTTTTTGCTGCATGACAACTTTATGTCACAGGTTGTTGAGGAGCCAACCAGGAACCATGCTATATTGGATCTAGTGATATCTAATGACCCAGAACGTATAAATGGATAAATGTAAACAAGGCACCTGGGCCAGATGGAATACATCCTCGGGTACTGAGAGAGCTAGGGTCAGATTTACAGTAGCCTTTTGTCATATATCACAGTAGTCTGATGAATAGTAGCCTCTCCTGCGCTTCACACTGGACCCGAACACTGGATGTGGTAACAGTAACAGGCCCAACTGAAGAATAGCAGAAGTGCCGTAGTAGCTGTGAGCAGGAATAATAAGTCGTTGGTAGAAACTTGATGTAGGCACAGGAACCGAAGAGAGGGTCAAAACCAGTAATCAGAGTCAGATTCAAGCCAAATAGGATAACCGAAGAGTAGTCAGGAAACAAGCCGAGTCAGAAGTCCAAGGATAAATCAGAAGTACAGGAACGCTCAGAGTCGATTGCAGGCAAATGATCACTTCGCAAAGTGTCTAGGCCTAAAGGGTCCTTAAATCCACAGGTGCATGTGCGCCCGTGCGCGGCGTGCATATAGTCGCGCACAGCGTTCTTCTGGCTGCGCAACCACACCGCTGCATACCTGCGCTGGAGCAGCGCGCAACCATGCGAACACGCGCAGCACAAGGTGAGTGCGCTTGGAACTGACACCATTGTTTCTGATATTCTCAGACTCGCTTTCATCAGGTATGGTACCTAGGGATTGGAAGAATGTGAATGTCATTCCTATATTTAAAAAGGGAGTAAGATCTCAGCCTGGCAATTATAGGCCTGTAAGTCTGACATCCGTGGTGGGCTTGTTAAAAAAACAGTAACACCAAAAAATTAAAGTGTTTTAAAGTAATTAGAATATAATGTATTGTTGCCGTGCACTGATAAAATGAATGTGTTGGCTACAGAAACCCTACTATAGTTTATATAAATAAGCTGCTGTGTAGCCATGGGGGCAGCCATTAAAGCTGGAAAAAGGGAGAAAAGGTTACATAACAGATAAAAGATAACAGATAAGCTCTGTAGAATATAATGGGGTTTTATCTGTTATCTGCTACGTTACCTGTGCCTTTTCTCATTTGAATGGCTGCCCCCATGGCTACACAGCAGCATTGGTTTATATAAACTATAGTTGTCCTTCTAAGGCAAACACACCAGGTGTACCAATGTAGGGCAACAGTACATTATACTGTAATTTTATACACTTTCATATTTTGGTGTTACTGTTCCTTTAAAAAAGAGTTTAAAAAGTAACCCTCGGCTTATATTCGCATATATACGGTAGATGCAGCTGTAATGCTGCCCGGACGAGCGTGAACAACCACCCCGCCCGACCCGTGTTCATGTGCACGCTGACTCTGCCATCCCCCCCCCTGCAAAGGCAGCGCATAATACCTTGCTACAGCCATCGAGCGTGGCTAGACCATTCGGGGCGCACTCATGCGCATCACGCAGAGCGCGACATGACACGTGTGTGTGCGCGCTGAATGCCGGTATGCATCCGATGGCTGTGGCAAGGTATTTTGCGCTGTCTTTGCAGGGGGGGTCGCTTCCGTACGGGCTGCACGGGGGGAAGGTGCTAGCTGCCTTTGGAGGGGAGAGGTGCGAGCGAGATAACACAGACTCGCTTTGGTACAGGCTGCACTTTCATATTTTGGTGTTACTGTTCCTTTAAGGGATCACATACAAAATTATGTACGGGAGAATGGCATTATGAGCAGTAATCAGCATGGCTTTATGAAGGACAGGTCATGTCAAACCAATTTAATTGCTTTTTATGATGAGGTTAGTAAGAAGCTGGACAGTGGGGATGCAGTAGATGTAATCTATTTGGATTTTGCCAAAGCATTTGATACCGTTCCCCACAAACGACTGCTTTCTAAACTAAGGTCTATTGGTCTTAGTGAAGTCGTTTGCACATGGATAGAAAACTGGCTACAGGATCGGGTACAGAGGGTGGTTGTTAATGGCACATTCTCTACTTGGAATAAGGTTCTCAGTGGGGTCCCTCAGGGTTCTGTCCTGGGTCCACTTTTGTTTAATTTGTTCATAAATGACTTAGGGGAGGGTATTACAAGCAATGTATCAGTGTTTGCAGATGACACAAAACTCTGAAGATCAGTAAATTCTATCCAGGATGTGGCATCCTTGCAGCAGGATCTTGACCAACTGGCAATCCGGGCGGCTAAGTGGCAAATGAGATTTAATGTGGATAAATGTAAGGTCATGCACCTGGGATGTAAAAATATGCAAGCCACTTATACCCTTAATGGGACTGCACTAGGCAAATCCACAATGGAGAAGGACCTTGGAGTCCTTGTAGATAATAAACTTGGCTGTAGCAAGCAATGCCAGGCAGCAGCTGCAAGGGCAAACAAGGTTTTGAGCTGTATTAAAAGAGGTATAGATTCACGGGAGGAGGGGGTTATTCTTCCCCTTTACAGAGCGCTGGTAAGGCCCCATCTAGAATATGCTGTTCAGTTCTGGTCTCCAGTGCTAAAACGGGACAAGATTGAGTTAGAGAAGGTCCAGAGAAGGGCAACTAAGTTGGTAAGGGGTATGGAAAGTCTCAGTTATGAAGAAAGACTGGCCAAGTTGGGTCTGTTTACACTGGAGAAGAGGCGCTTAAGAGGTGACATGATAACTATGTATAAATATATAAGGGGATCATATAATAACCTCTCTAATGTTTTATTTACCAGTAGGTCCTTCCAACGGACACAAGGGAACCCACTCCGTTTAGAAGAAGGGAGGTTCCATTTAAATATTCGGAAAGGTTTTTTTACTGTGAGAGCTGTGAAGTTGTGGAATTCCCTCCCGGAATCAGTCGTGCTGGCTGATACATTATATAGCTTTAAGAAGGGGTTGGATGGCTTCTTAGCAAGTGAAGGAATACAAAGTTATGGGAGATAGCTCTTAGTACAAGTTGATCCAGGGACTGGTTCGATTGCCATCTTGGAGTCAGGAAGGATTTTTTTCCCCTCTGCGGCAAATTAGAGAGGCTTCAGAGGGGGTTTTTTACCTTCCTCTGGATCAACTAGAAGTTAGGCAGGTTATATATAGTCATTATGGTTGAACGTGATGGACGTATGTCTTTTTTCAACCCAACTTACTATGTTACTATGTTACAAATTACGCAACTTTTTCAGTCTTTTGTTTTTCCTGTGCCAACATGTTACATAGTTACATAGGGTTGAAAAAAGACCAGTGTCCATCAAGTTCAACCCATCCAAGTAAACCCAGCACACCTAACCCACACCTACCAATCTATACACTCACATACATAAACTATAAATACAACCACTAGTACTAACTGTAGATATTAGTATCACAATAGCCTTGGATATTCTGATTGATCAAGAACTCATCCAGGCCCCTCTTAAAGGCATTAACAGAATCTGCCATTACCACATCACTAGGAAGGGCATTCCATAACCTCACTGCCCTCACCGTGAAAAACCACCTATGCTGCTTCAAATGGAAGCTCCTTTCCTCTAATCTAAAGGGGTGACCTCTGGTGCGTTGATTGTTTTTATGGGAAAAAAGAACATCCCCCATCTGCCTATAATCCCCTCTAATGTACTTGTACAGAGTAATCATGTCCCCTCGCAAGCGCCTCTTTTCCAGAGAAAACAACCCCAACCTCGACAGTCTCACCTCATAGTTTAAATCTTCCATCCCCTTAACCAGTTTAGTTGCACGTCTCTGCACTCTCTCCAGCTCATTAATATCCTTCTTAAGGACTGGAGCCCAAAACTGCACCGCATACTCAAGGTGAGGCCTTACCAGGGACCTATAAAGGGGCAAAATTATGTTCTCATCCCTTGAGTCAACGCCCTTTTTTATACAAGACAGCACTTTATTTGCTTTAGTAGCCACAGAATGACACTGCCTGGAATTAGACAACTTGTTATCAACAAAAACCCCTAGATCCTTCTCCATTAAGGATACCCCCAACACACTACCATTCAGTAGATAGTTTGCGTTTATATTATTTCTACCAAAGTGCATAACTTTGCACTTATCAACATTGAACCTCATTTTCCAGTTTGCTGCCCAGTTATCTAATTTTGTCAAATCGCTCTGCAAAGCGGCAGCATCCTGCATGGAACTTATAGTTTTGCACAATTTTGTGTCATCAGCAAAAATAGAAACAGTACTGTCTATGCCCACCTCCAGGTCATTAATAAACAAGTTAAAAAGCAAAGGCCCAAGGACTGACCCCTGCGGTACTCCACTAACCACACTGGTCCAATTAGAAAATGTTCCATTTACAACCACTCTTTGTACTCTATCCTTCAGCCAGTTCTCTATCCAATTACAAATATTATGTTCTAGGCCAATATTCCTTAATTTGATCATTAACCTTCTGTGAGGTACTGTATCAAACGCTTTAGCAAAGTCCAAGTAGATGACATCAACTGCCATTCCAGCATCAAGGTTCCTGCTCACCTCCTCATAAAAGGTGACTAAATTAGTCTGGCAAGATCTGTTACGCATAAAACCATGCTGGCACAAACTAATGTTGCTGGCATGAAATACATGAACATATATTTTTCAGAAAACAGTAAAATTTCTCAGTTTGTCTTTATATTATTTGCAATTAAATATAGGGTTTCACACAAGTGGTATATCAGTCATAGAGACGTGAAACTGCATACATACATTTTGCTGAAGATGAGTGCTTAAAGAAGCAATATACCCTTTAACATTTTTAACAGCTCAATGAAGAGAGCTTGTGCAAAACATACTTTTGCCTATTTTAAATTATGAAATATGAATGTTATTTCTTGCACTAAACTAGCGAAGGGAAATGGGATCATTTTTATATTGCACTTTTCTCCTATAGGACTTAAGGTGCTTTATAGCAAGCATGGCAGCTGTTATAGCCATTAGAGCCACATTAAGTATGCTGAGATTCCAGGAATTTAAGTGGCTTGTCCAAGGACACAATGAGTTGCCAAAGGGAATAAGACCAGAGTCTTTAGTATGAGATCCCACATCAAATGCTGCTTACTTAACCTCTAGGTGATTTAAGTAAAACTGAAGGTTTTGCTACATTTTCCACAGTTTCTCAAACTTTAAGTTCAAATTCAAACACCTCAATTTCAGTCATACCTACCGTATATACTCGAGTATAAGCCGAGATTTTCAGCTCTAAAAAAAGAGTTTAAAAAGTAACCCTCGGCTTATATTCGCATATATACGGTAGATGCAGCTGTAATGCTGCCCGGACGAGCGTGCACAACCACCCCGCCCGACCCGTGTTCATGTGCACGCTGACTCTGCCATCCCCCCCCCCCCCTGCAAAGGCAGCGCATAATACCTTGCTACAGCCATCAAGCGCGGCTAGACCATTCGGGGCGCACTCATGCGCGTCACGCAGAGCGCGACATGACACGTGTGTGTGCGCGCCGAATGTCGGTATGCGTCCGATGGCTGTGGCAAGGTATTTTGCGCTGTCTTTGCAGGGGGGGGGGTCGCTTCCGTACGGGCTGCACGGGGGGAAGGTGCGAGCTGCCTTTGGAGGGGAGGGGTGCGAGCGAGATAACACAGACTTGCTTTGGTACAGGCTGCACGTGCTGCATTTATCTCTTTTGACTTGCAAACGGCAGTATTAAAAGGGCATATAGAATTTAACAAAAAACAAAAAGGATAACCGATTTTAAACATTATAGCTCCCCATAGATCCTGTCTGGTTTTGTGTTACAATAGGCAAACAACATGCATTGCAGCTTGGTCATGTCTACCTGGCTGCTGATTGGCTGGCATACTATACTACAAAATTCAGAGCTCCACCTCTCCTGGATAGCCTGGGAAAAGCCAGCAGGAAATGGGTGGCTGGCCTGTGCTTGCTATGCTTGTAAGGATATTTTTACTAAAGTAGAACAAAAGGCAACTTCAAAGGCACATTACTTCTATTTTAGTGATGTATGATGAAAGCAAAAATACTTGGAATAACACAGGCTCGCTTTCGTACAGGTTGCACGGGGGGGGGGGGGGTGTGAGCGGGATAACACAACAGGTACCTTTGATCAGGGTGTGCTTGTGGTACAGACAGCTGGATGACATTGCAGGAGCCGGGATATCACTGTACTACATGCAAACCTTTCCTTTCTAATCACCCAAATTAAAATGACAACATGGTTGGACAAGTAATCCGGCGCTGCCCTTACTACTTTGCCCTTACTACTTGGACACAAGCTAGTGTGCAGGTGTGTTAAAAGAAATGGATGCCTAGGCTTATACTCGAGTCAATAAGTTTTTCCAGTTTTCTTAGGTAAAATTAGGTACCTCGGCTTATATTCGGATCGGCTTATACTTGTATTTGGTAATCCTATCCATAGTGGGTATCAGACTGTTCTGTGGGTGCCTTACTCTACATAATTGCTATGTACTGTACTCTTTTTAAAGTTTAAAAAAGAGTAAAGTGTAAAATATTTGCTGCCATTTGACACGAAAAAACAACTTCGATATGTGGTGCCATTATTTAAAAAGGGATCTCGTTCTCAGCCTGAAAACTATAGGCCTGCTAGTCTGACATCAGTAGTAGGAAAGCTTCTGGAAGGGGTAATAAGGGATAGGATAGTTGAATACATTGCAGTTCACAATACTATTAGTTTGTGCCAGCATGGTTTTATGCGTAACAGATCTTGCCAGACTAATTTAGTTGCCTTTTATGAGAAGGTGAGCAGGAACCTTGATGCTGGAATGGCAGTTGATGTCATCTACTTAGATTTTGCTAAAGCGTTTGATACAGTACCTCACAGAAGGTTAATGATCAAATTGAGGAATATTGGCCTAGAACATAATATTTGTAATTGGATAGAGAACTGGCTGAAGGATAGAGTACAAAGAGTGGTGGTACATGGAACATTTTCTAATTGGGTCAGTGTGGTTAGTGGAGTACCGCAGGGGTCAGTCCTTGGTCCTTTGCTTTTTAACTTGTTTATTAATGACCTGGAGGTGGGCATAGAGAGTACTGTTTCTATTTTTGCTGATGACACTAAATTGTGCAAAACTATAAGTTCCATGCAGGATGCTGCCGCTTTGCAGAGCGATTTGACAAAATTGGAAAACTGGGCAGCAAACTCGAAAATGAGGTTCAATGTTGACAAGTGCAAAGTTATGCACTTTGGTAGAAATAATACAAACGCAAACTATCTACTGAATGTTGGGGGCATCCTTAATGGAGAAGGATCTAGGGGTTTTTGTAGATCACAAGTTGTCCAATTCCAGGCAGTGTCATTCTGTGGCTACTACAGCAAATAAAGTGCTGTCTTGCATAAAAAAGGGCATTGACTCAAGGGATGAGAACATATTTTTGCCTCTTTATAGGTCCCTGGTAAGGCCTCACCTTGAGTATGCAGTGCAGTTTTGGGCTCCAGTCCTTAAGAAGGATATTAATGAGCTGGAGAGAGTGCAGAGACGTGCAACTAAACTGGTAAAGGGGATGGAAGATTTAAGCTATGAGGTTAGACTGTCGAGGTTGGGGTTGTTTTCTCTGGAAAAGAGGCGCTTGCGAGGGGACATGATTACTCTGTACAAGTACATTAGAGG
Source organism: Xenopus tropicalis (assembly GCF_000004195.4). NCBI lineage: Eukaryota > Metazoa > Chordata > Amphibia > Anura > Pipidae > Xenopus > Xenopus tropicalis. The sequence continues at coordinate 44,806,174 of NC_030680.2, forward strand.
GGATTATAGGCAGTTGGGGGATGTTCTTTTTTCCCATAAAAACATTCAGCGCACCAGAGGTCACCCCTATAGATTAGAGGAACAGAGCTTCCATTTGAAGCAGCGTAGGTGGTTTTTCACGGTGAGGGCAGTGAGGCTGTGGAATGCCCTTCCTAGTGATGTGGTAATGGCAGACTATGTTAATGCCTTTAAGAGGGGCCTGGATGAGTTTTTGAACAAGCAGAATATCCAAGGCTATTGTGATACTAATATCTACAGTTAGTATTACTGGTTGTATATATATAGTTTATGTGTGTGAGTGTATAGATTGGTTAGTATAGGTTGTGTGCTGGGTTTACTCGGATGGGTTGAACTTGATGGACACTGGTCTTTTTTCAACCCTATGTAACTATGTAACTATGTAACTATGAATCTACATTAAAAGTTACCTATGGGTCATGTTGATCATTTTTTGCCGATAGGGCTGCTTTTGTAAATACAGGTATGGGATCTGTTGTCCAGAATGCTCGGGACCTGGGGTCTTCAGGATAATGGATCTTTCCATAGTTTGCTACTTATGCTTAAAGTTTATTGAAAAATCATTTAAACATTAAATAAACCCTTATAGGACTGTTTTCCATCCATTAAGGATTAATTATATCTTAGTTTAGATCAAGTACAAGGTACTGTTTTAATACTATGGAGAAAAATGAAGTAATTTCTAAAAATTAGAACCATTTCTTTAAAATGGAGTCTATGGGAGATGGCCTTTCCGTAATTCGGAACTTTCTGTATAAAGGGCTTCCGGATAACGGATCCTATACCTGTAATTGTTATTTAAAATTCCTAAACCTGACTGTTTCGCCAACCTGACTGTCCCTTCTCAGACTGTCAGTTATGGTTTCTAATGCTAACGGACTCCTGCTGCACAAATATGGCAGCTCTCTCATAGAGGATCATAGAAGATAGGTAATATAAAAGTATTGGACAAATACATTTATGGCAAAATTATAAATAGCATGCAAAGACATTGTTATGATAGTTGTAATAAAAGGTTTATTCCCTTACGTCCCATACGGCAGCAACGCATGAGATATATTCTATCTTTCCTGCTATGTAGGACCAGTGGAGAGACCAACAAAGAGTTAAATGCAAACCCCACCCATAAACAGGAGTAACCCCTATAGGTCATTAGTGTTTTTTTGTCCTACCTGCGTAGGAAGTGGAGTAAGGTTAATAACTTTTTTTTTTTCTTTTTTTCCTTTCTAGGATCCGTTTTTTGGATTCCAGGTCCCAAGGGGACCTGATGACTGCAGGGTTGAGCTACCCCAGGGGTAGAAGATCCGGGGGTCTGGTTCTAAGCCCCTTCAGTTTTGGCTGCCGTTTTTTTTCTCGTGCAACCGAGGGTTGCCCTTAATCAAGATGGCAGCCGCGAGTGTTGCGCTGCTAAGAGCATGCGCAGTGAAGAGACGTCTAGCGCTGATGTCACAGGAGGCGGTGACGGGTCCAGGAAGTTGGCGCCTATTGATTTAAGCAAGCTACGTGCTTTCTCGGCGCCTGCTAGACGCGGAAGTGAAAGCGCGCTCAGAGTGCCGCTGCTGTATTCTCTCCCTGCCTAGGCTGCAGTCTCTTGAGCAGGCTGCAAGGTAGTGTGGAGACTGGGGGAAGGTGGATCGTTGTGTGTATATACATTAACTGAGTTTTATTTCTCCTTATAGATGTCCACCCCTCCTCCTCAGGACCCACCTGTGGCAAAGAGGCATAAGAAATCAAAGCACATCCAGTGCAGGAACTGTGATCAGATGCTGCCTGATGGATATGACAAGAGATTCTGTGGGGAATGCTTGGCTGCTATTGTGCAGAGGGAGTCCTCAGCTACATCCAATCCCTCCTCTGAATGGATTAAGGATTTCATTAAGACTACTATGCAGGAGATGTTTGTAGAACTACAGAATACAAGCTCACAAGCCTCTGGTATGGCTATTAGTTCTCCTTCTCATACTAATCCTGATTCCCTGGCTGATTCGGATGAAAGTTCTTCTTCAGAGGAAGAGGATGATTTGGCATTATTTTCCACAGACAATACTTCTAGATTGATTAGAAGGGTAAGGTCTACCATGGATACGGCTGAGGGAGCAGAATCTCAGGATTCCCCTGCTGCTAGGAAATCTAAAACTTTTCCTGTTCATTCCGTAATGAAGGAGCTGATGAAAAGAGAATGGAAGGATCCGGAGAAGGCTCCCTCCATTACTAAAAGACACAAGTTGTTATTTCCCATTCAGGAAGATGAGCGTCTGAGTTGGGAATCTCCTCCCAAGGTGAATATTGCTGTAGCAAGGCTGTCAAAGAAGACCATTCTTCCTGTTAAAGATGGATCAGGGTTAAAAGATCCCATGGACAGGAAGGTAGAATCCTTGCTGAAACGCTCTTATACTACAGCAGCAGCTTCCTGTAAGCCAGCTTTGGCTGCCTCTAGTGTGGCTCGCTCTTCTAGATTTAGGCTCAAGCAGGTCAGCGATGACATAAGCAATGGAATTCGAAGAGAGGCGTTACTGGAGTCAGTATCTAAAATTTCTGCTGCAGTGGATTTCCTATGTGATACTGCTATAGAAGGTGTCAAACTCGCAGCTAAGGCTATGGCTTTGTCCACAGCTGCCAGAAGAGCCCTTTGGTTAAGAACCTGGACGGCTGATACTACCTCTAAGAACAGCCTTTGTGCCATGGCTTTTGAACCAGGTAACTTATTTGGTTCGGAGTTAGAACCAGAAATGGCTTCTAGCAGTTTGTCTAAGGGGAAACGGTTACCCCAGGAAAACTCAACTAAAAGAAACAGAGGTTCCTTTTTTCGTAACAGGAGATCCTCACCCAGAAGAGATACTTCTTCCCAGAGAGGTGGGAAGAGAGCAGAGGGGAATTCCTTTCGTTCCTTCCGTTCCTTTCGGAATACAGGCAACAGATTCAATAGAGCAGACAAGTCTTCAAACCAGAAAAAGAAAGCGAATTTCTGACGCCAGAAGTTCCCTTCCGGTTGGGGGAAGGTTAAGGTTTTTCCAGCAGGAATGGGAAGAGACCATTCAAGATTCCTGGGTGATTCAAGTAATCAAAGAAAGATACAAAGTGGAATTTTGTCGTTTCCCCCCACAAAGATTCGTGATAACTCCAGTTGCTCCCCCAGCAAAGCAAAAGGCATTAGAATCCACTGTTATGGACTTTCTCGATTCCAGAGTTCTAGAGCCTGTACCTCCATCTCAAAAATTCCAGGGTACCTATTCAGAGATTTTTTTGGTGCCAAAACCAAATGGAAAATTCAGAACGATCATAGATCTGAGATTTGTAAACCAGTTCATTCACAGACAGAGGTTTCATATGGAGAACATCAAATCTGTTATAAAGGTCTTAGATCGAGGAGATTACATGGCTTCTTTAGATCTCAAAGACGCTTATCTTCATGTTCCGCTCTTCAAAGACCACAGGAGATTTCTTCGGATAGCTCTTTACGTAAGAGGAAATCTGCAGCATTTCCAATTCGGAGTGCTTCCTTTTGGCATAACCACAGCCCCTCGGGTCTTTACCAAAATTGTGGTCTCTATAGTAGCAGTTTTCAGGAAGGAAGGCATCACTGTAATTCCTTATCTAGACGATTGGCTCTTAACAGCAATCTCAGCCTCTCTTTTGCAGAAACAATTGAACAGAGTTATCCTCCTTCTTCAACACCTCGGATGGATAGTAAATTGGGAGAAGTCTGCATTAATTCCTTCCAGAACAATTCTGTTCCTGGGTCTAGAGATCAATTCGTCCAAGATGAAGGTTTATCTTCCACTAGAGAAGGTTGCCAGACTCAAGGAATCGGTTCAGGAGGCTGTTGTCCAGTCACACTCGTCTCTCAGGGACCTGATGAGAGTTTTAGGTCTGATGACCTCAACTATAGATGCGGTACCTTGGGCGAAGTTCCATATGAGACCTCTTCAAGAGGAGATTCTCCATCGATGGGACCGTCAGCTCTCCTCATTAGAAACCAGAGTTTCTCTCAGTCACGAAACGAGACAGCAGTTACGTTGGTGGCTGAGGGATCGGAACCTCATTCAAGGCTTGTCTTTCCAACAGGTAGATTGGATAGTCCTAACAACGGATGCCTCTCAGACAGGTTGGGGGGCGCATCTGAATCAGCTTACAGCCCAAGGTGTCTGGAGTCTGATGGAAAGTTCCATGTCTTCGAACTTCAGGGAGATGAGGGCAGTTTTCAAGGCCATTTCAACCATGCAGCATCAGTTGATAGGCAGACATCTGAAGATCAGGTCAGACAACTCCACCACCGTGGCGTATATCAACAGACAAGGGGGAACCAGAGCCCCTTTATTGAGCCAAGAGATTCGGAAGATTCTCTGCTGGGCGGAGATTTATGTACCCAGCATCATGGCGGTGCATATAAAAGGGAAGAACAACATCCTGGCAGATCGCCTAAGCAGAAATTCTTTCAGACCAGGGGAATGGTCTCTAGATCAACAAATATTCCTGGAGATCATGAGGAACTGGGGACTTCCAGTGATAGACTTGATGGCAACCAGGAAGAATCGGAAATTGAGGACCTTTTGTTCCCTCAACAGACTGGATCATCCCGATTTCCTAGACGCCATGTCGTTCAGATGGGATTTTCCCCAGGTGTACATTTTTCCACCGTTTTCCATGATTTTCAGGGTAATTCAGAAGATCAGACAGGAACAGGTGAAGTCCATAATAATAACCCCCTTTTGGCCAAGGAGAGTGTGGTTTTCTCTTCTAATGAGGATGGCCAGGAAGGAATTCTGGATTCTGCCTCAAATTCCGAACCTGTTAACCCAGGGATCAGTTCTTTGCAAGGATCTTGCCCGTCTTCGTTTAACTGCCTGGAATCTGACAGGGCCATACTAGAAGCTCAAGAAATTTCTCCAGAGGTGATTGACATTCTCTTGCAATCTAGAAGAGAATCTACTAATAGAGTTTACTCCAGAGTCTGGAGGGTATTTAGATCCTGGTGGGGTAGAAAGAAAGGTTTAAACAACCAGCCTTCTATACCTCTTCTACTGAAATTTCTTCAGGAAGGCTTCGACAAGGGACTGGCAGTAAATACTATTAAAGTACAGATTTCAGCACTTTCTGCATTGTTGGATAAACCACTGTCATCCTTTCCTCTCATTAAGAGATTTATGAAGGCTATGTCAAAGATAAGACCGAAGATTTATCAACCCATTCCTTCTTGGGATCTGTCTCTTGTTTTAAGGAAACTCTGTGAGTCCCCTTATGAACCCTTGGAAAGCTGCTCCATTAAATGTTTATCCTTCAAGATAATATTTCTTCAAACGAATTGGGGAACTGCAAGCACTGTCTTCCAAAGAACCTTATCTGATTTTTCTTCAGGATCGTGTGATTTTAAGACCTCTTCTGTCCTTTAGACCTAAGGTGGCTACTGCGGCTAACTACAATCAGGAAATTATTCTTCCATATGTAAACTTAAGTGTACAGGAGGAGAAAAGTCAACTTCCATTATTGGATGTAGGGAAGCTGCTGAATATATATCTGGATCGCACCAAAGACTTCAGGAAGGATGAGAATCTATTCATAAGCTTTACAGGAAAGAATAGAGGGTTGAAAGCCTCTAAACCATCCTTGGCTAGGTGGATCAGAGAAACCATCCAGATGGCATATATTAAAGATAATCTGAAGCCTCCGTTCAAGATCTCAGCTCACTCCACCAGGAAGTTATCTACCTCATGGGCTGAGGTGGCAGGAGTATCTATGGATCAGATCTGCAGAGCAGCGACTTGGAGTAATCCTAACACCTTTGTTCAACACTACAGGGTGGACATCTTGGCGGCTCAAGAAGCTTCCTTCGGCAGGAGTATACTCCAGAGGGCGACATAACCGGAAAACCCGCCCTGGTTGCTCGCTAACTCATGCGTTGCTGCCGTATGGGACGTAAGGGAATTAGTAAATTTATACTTACCGTAATTTACTTTTCCCTTAGTCCCTTCGGCAGCAATAATTACCCTCCCTATTAAAATATTAAGCATCTGTGTACTCTTTATTGACTAATGACCTATAGGGGTTACTCCTATTTATGGGTGGGGTTTGCATTTAACTCTTTGTTGGTCTCTCCACTGGTCCTACATAGCAGGAAAGATAGAATATATCTCATGTGTTGCTGCCGAAGGGACTAAGGTAAAAGTAAATTACGGTAAGTATAAATTTACTAAATTTCTGGTGTCAGTATCTCTTTAATCCGTCTTTCTAGCCAGAATCCGTCTTTTCTAGGCCTGTTTTTTGAAAATACATGCACTAGCATAGATACTAATTTACTTATGAAAAAGGGGACCAGGGAATGTGCATTGATCAATTCCCCTACCTTTTTTGTATATTTGTAGCTAATTTGGCCAGTTCAGTCGCCCTTCCATTGTATTTGTATATTCTGTTTAGCCTTGGAGTGCTCCCACAACCCCCTCTTGGGTATTTCAGATTCTCTTTTTAATAAGCTAGAGAAGCTCTAAATGGTGATACAATTAGTGATTAGCAAATCTGAAGAATTAGCAAAATGTGGCTGCTGCACAACTTTTTTGATGCACACTACTTTTTTGACAAGACTGCAACTTATTGGATGCAACTGACTTTTTCCTCACTCTGAGAATTATTTGTTGGTGTAAATTTTTGTGGCAGCTTCGCGTAAAAAATCGGCAATGGCAAAATGCAGAATTTCATAGCGAATTCATGCCATGAGAAAAAATGTGCTCATCACTAGATACAATAATCCCTTTAGGAAAATGTTTGTTGTAATTGTACAGGTATAAGGAGTGATTCAGATTGGTGGGGTTGTTCCACCAACGTTTACTTAGGGCCAGTTTATCTCTATATACCTCTATATATCTCTATATACCTGAAGCAAATCCATTTATATTTTAACTTGTCCGTACAGCTTGTTTTGAAGACCAAAGTTATAGACCAAACTAATAAGTAACACTAATTACTGCTAATTTAAAACTGCTAAAAATATTCACATTTACTTCCTAATAAAAGGTATAGACAATATATTGTTCCTATTAGGATTATCCACTGCCTTAAAATATTGCCTGTCAGTAATAATATATTTTCCTTTTTGCAGAGTAATATTATCAGTCACAAGTGAGTGTATAGCACTCACTAAAAAGTTCATTGCTGTTCATGATCAGAGTAATTTAGCCATATGCTTGGTCTCCTTCATAGTTTAATGAACACACCTGGGACAGTGAATCAAGTAGAAATTATTAGACGCAATAAAAAGTTAAAAGATGATTCAAGTGATTTGGCAAAGTCAGTTAATGACTGAAAAAGTAGAAAATTGTTGAATCAGCTTGGGAGGTAAATTTGCTAGAGTAGTCAACATCAATGCTCTTTCTTTATGGCATTTAATGCTAAATATATATTTGTACAGTAAATTCAAATTATTTTATTAAAAGGGTGGTTCATCTTTAAGTTAACTGTTATAGAATGGCCAATTCGAAGCAACTTTTCAATTAGCCTTTATTATTGATTATTTACATTTATACATTTATTTGCCTTTTTCTGACTCTTTCTGGCTTTCAAGAGGGGGTCACTGACCCCAGCAGCCAAAAACTATTGCTCTGCAAGGCCACAATTTTATTGTTCTTATAGTTACTTTTTTTGTAACTTATATTTTATTTTTCAGTTATGCAGAAAAAAAACACAATACAGTATAATATAAAAGCATGTGTTGAGTGTCAATCATGAATAAAAGAAAAAATAAAGCATTATTATAAGTCATGAGTATTATGTCTTCTTTTTCTATAAAAAATCTTACAAATCCTAGCATGAAGAGGAGATTGGTCTAGGAAAGCAGAGTATAGTAAACAGTAATGTAACCTCTAAGAGGAAAAAAGAGGGAAAATGGTAGCTATAGTTTTCAGGTTAAATGGTGGATGCTAGATCGTAAGGCATCGGGGTAAGTTAGAGTATTTAATGCAGAGGGCCAACAGAGATAAATTAGATAGCGATAACAATTAGATAGTGTATTGCGACCAAAAGAAATAGGCGGGTGGGTGTCCCCCGCAGAAGCTTAGTTAAGTTAGGTAGCCAAGCCATGTAATACCCAAAGGTCCCAAACTTTGAGATATTGGGGGATATTGTTGTGGAGGGTAGCTATTCCATATTCAAACTTCCTATTGGAATTTACCCAGTTAATTATCTCAGTCACAGTGGGTGCAGCAAATGTTTTGGCTGCAAGAGCCAATCGGGTGGCTGTAAGTATCTGGTTAATTAGCGCTTGACCACTGTTGCACATTTTCGGGAATGGTTTCCCCAGTAGCATTATGGAAGGGTCCAAGGGAACTGTAAAGGTACCTGGTGGTCTAGTGGGGCGGCAGGGACGCCCGCCGCCTCCTCCGTTGTGGGGACGCCCACCGGCTCTTCTTAGGCGTGCGCTGCCTTTTAAACACTGGCGCTTTCCCTTATAGTTAGTTAGTTAGTTACATAGGGTTGAAAAAAGACCAGTGTCCATCAAGTTCAACCCATCCAAGTAAACCCAGCACACCTAACGCACACCTACCAATCTATACACTCACATACATAAACTATAAATACAACCACTAGTACTAACTGTAGGTATTAGTATCACAATAGCCTTGGATATTCTGATTGATCAAGAACTCATCCAGGCCCCTCTTAAAGGCATTAACAGAATCTGCCATTACCACATCACTAGGAAGGGCATTCCACAACCTCACTGCCCTCACCGTGAAAATGCAGGGGGACTGTATCTAAGTTTCTTCGGTTCACTTCCTTGGGTATATTATTTCCCATAAAGGTCTAGAAATGGATCCAGTCAAGGTTCAGGCTATCTTAAATTGGGTACAACCTTTGTCTCTACGGGCCATACAGAGATTTCTGGGTTTCGCCAACTATTACAGACAATTTATTAAGAACTATTCTACACTAGTGGCTCCAATTACCACTCTCACTAAAAAAGGTGCTGACTCAAGCATTTGGCCAGTAGAGGCCTTAACAGCCTCTAAACTGTTAAAGGAAGCTTTTGTTTCTGCTCATGTACTCCTGCACCCTGACTCGGCTCTCCCTTTCCTAGTGGAGGTAGATGCTTCTGAAATTGGTGCGGGAGCGGTCCTATCTCAACGGCATCCTGTAACGAATAAGATTCACCTGTGTGGGTTTTTTTCTAAGAAGTTTTCTCCTACGGAGATGAATTATGATATTGGTAATAAGGAGTTACTGGCCATAAAATTGGCGTTTACTGAATGGAGACACCTCTTGGAAGGTGCAAATATTTAAGGCGCTTCTTGCTTGTAATCCCTGCCCAACATAGGTTCTGCTTCCTGTGAGTTCCTGGGTGTGTTTCTCTTGTTGTTCCTGCCGTGTTTGACCTTAGCCTGTACCTGACCTTCTCTTGTTTGCTGCCTGTATTGACCTTGCCTGTTCCTGACTTTTCTTGCCTGCTGCCTGGACCGACCATTGCCTGACCGACTATTCTATTGGATCCTGACTCTGTACTGCATTGCCTGATCGTTGCTGACCCCGGCCCGTTCTGACTACTCTAAAGTGTTCCCCACCTTCCTCCCGACGTGAAAGGTGGCTGTTATAGGCAGAAGCATGAGCCGAGAACGGACCCTTGGAGTCTGTTCTCAGTTTTGGGATACTGATCGTGACAGGAACCTTACGGGAGAATAGTCAACCCAGGAGGTTTGCTATTTCCTTCCAGATGGGTTGGATTATGGGGCAATCCCAGAAAACATGTTGTAAGGAACCATGAGATTCCCAGCCTCTCCAACAAGTTGAGGGGTGATCTGGTACCAGAACATCAAAATTTTATAGATGTGTTCTTTGTCTGGCACATGTAGACATTTTTCTTGCATTGTCCCAGATGTTTATCCAGTCTGTTTCAGATAATGTTTGATCAAGTATTAAGTCCCATTTATCCATATACTTCCGATCTTGAGAGCCTTCCGGCGGGGTCGTAAAGGATATTATAAAGTGCGGAGATCAAGCCCTTTTGAGGGAGACCCCTCTTTGTTATAATTTCGAATGCTGTTGGATGATTAGCCCTTGCGAAGGTTGCGTATGGTAGTAGGAAGTGCCGCAGTTGGAAGTATTCGATTGCTTAAGATTAAGTTGTGGGGTTTTGTCTTTTAAAGTCTGGAATGAGAGCACTGTATAGTTCTGAGGTTCTAGCATCTCTTTCACGGTGTGTAGGTTCATCCCAATCCATCTATTGTAAAAAGAAGGATCCATGCCTGGGGATAAAATTTGGGTTCCTTAGATATATTGTATTGTCCGACCAGTCAGAGGTTAGGTTGAGCTTAGTCCAGATTGCAAGCAAGAGTCAGGTCGATGATAGCATGCCTGGGGATGAGTGTATTTTCTCTGTTTTGGACCAGATTATTGAGTTGAGTTGAAAGTCATTGTGCATGTCATTTTCGATTTGGCCCCAAATAGTAGGTGATCTCCAATCAACCATGCTAAAAGTTGTCTTAAATGGGCAGCTTCATAGTATTTTTGTATATTGGGGACACCTAGATCACCTTGCATAGTCACTATCATGATTACTGATTTAGAGATTCTGTGTCTACGAGAATTACAAATAAATTTATGGAATGAAGCCTGAAGGTCTTTTAGTATGCTGGCTGATATTGACAGTGGCAGTGATAAAGGAAATTTTGGCAGTATAATCATTTTTAAAGCTGCTATTCTCCCAAACCATGAGACCGGGTACTTTGCCATTCTGCTAGATTAGTTTTAGTTTTGCATATAAGGGGTTTGAAATTAAGGTCAAATATCCGATCATAAACTGAAGGGATATGAGTCCCTAAATAGGTGATTAAATCTGTTTTGCATTTATAGTGTCCTGAGGATCTCTAGTGCTTTTTGGGGAACATTTAATGGTAGAGCTTATGTTTTGTTCAAGTTTAATTTATATCCAGAGAATGTGCTATATTGAGATAAGGTTTGATGTAGATTTGGAAGTGAAATCATAGGGTTGGTTAGAGTCAATAAAACATTGTTGGCGAATAGGGCCACTTTGTGGTGGCCTGATTTTCCTAATGCCCCCTTAATATTACGGTGGGATCTAATTGCAGCTGCAAGTGGTTCTATGCTTAGGATGTATAATAGGGGTGATAGGGGACAACCTTGGCGAGTGCCATTTGATATTGAGATGGGTTTTCCGGATTGGCCTGGTAGCTTTAGGTAAGTTGTAGGGATGCTGTAAAGGTTTTGCAGAGCAGAGAGATAAGGGCCTGTAAAATTTAGATGTTTTAATAATGCATATAAGTATAGCCAATTCAGTCTATCAAAAGCCTTTTCGGCATCAAGGCTTAAGATTAAAGACAGGGTTTTTTTGCCTTTGAAGTATTTTAATGAGGTCAAGTGCCCGTCTAGTGTTTTCTCCTGCTTGGCGACCCTGGATAAACCCAATTTGATCCCTATGAATGAGCTTAGGTAGAATGGGGGCTAAGCGGTTGGCTAGAATCTTAGAGAAAAGTTTAAGGTCAGAATTTAGGAGGGCAATAGGTCTATAATGTGTGCATTGGGTAGGGTCTTTATCTTTTTTTAGTAGTAGAGAGAGATGGGACATCAAAGAAGTATTTGGAATTGGTGTGCCTTGTAGGAATTGATTAAATATTTTTAATAAGTAAGGTGACAATATGTGGTGGTAAAGCTTATAATATTTGTATGGAAAGCCATCAGACCCCGGTGTTTTGCCATTAGGCATTTGTTTGAGAGTGGAAGCAAGCTCTTCTGTGTCTATTTCTTTGTTGAGGGGACGTAAATCATTATCAGTAAATTTGGGTAGATCTAGGTCTTTGAAAAAATCACTTATGAGAATTACTTGATTATTTTGATTTGGGGTATGTTTGGAGAGGTTGTATAATTTCTGATAGAAATTGTAAAATTGAATTTCTTTCTGATCAGGATAGGATAAAATAGTAGTCTATACGAGACTTATATACTGGAGAATAGATGGTATATTGCCTTTCTTCAGGGTGTCCGATACGCCATGCGTCATATAGAGAGGCCTGTCTCATAATCTGTCTAAACAGTGTTGACAAGGTGTGGGCCATATGGTCCTTTGATGCGGATGACCTATCGGTGATTTGAGAAAAAGTTAAATTGAAGTCGCCTCCCATAATTATAAAAGGGGCAGTGAAAGTATGCTTCCTTAAGAAACTAATTTGTCTCTTGTTAGGGGAGTAAACATTAATAAGCAGAATTGAAACATCAGCATATTTTCCTAATATAATCAAATAGTGACCTTTTGGGTCTTGGAGGGTCTGTGAGTGGAGAATCCTTATGAACAAGGATAGCTACACCTGCCTTTTTATGTGGGCATGAAGCATAATTTGCAGTTGGATAAAATTTTTAGAGTAGAGTTTATTAGGCCCCTTTTTGGAGAAGTGTGTCTCTTAAATAAAAGCTATTTCAGCTACAGACTGCTTAATTTCTTTCAATGTTAAGTATCTTTTATAAATGCTATTGAGGCCTTTAATGTTTAGTGATATCCGCTTAGCCATATCTAATAGTTATGAAAATCTGTTTGAAAAGCGGTGTTGTGACTTGTTGACCTGGCCCTCCAGAGTCCCCTAGAAGCAAAGCTGTTGGCAGTTTGATCCTCAAAAAGCAAAAGCCATCTTTGGCCTTGTATTTTAGTATACCAATTTACATTGAAAGAATATCGGCTCCTATTCACACTTTGCGGCCGCCATTTTACTTTCATCACGTCACTTCCATCATCTCATGCTCGGTATTGCACATGTTGCCAGGAAAACTTATTTTTTATGTAACTAGTTAGGCAGGAGAAGTACAGACCTCAGTCAGACAGAGTGCAACGCTGCTAGCCTGCTCCTGCTAAAATCCACCCCCACTCCGTGTCAGCTCAGAGAAAAACCAGCATCGCTTCTATTCAGGGCATTGCTATAGTAACGCTTTGAGCAGAAGCGTGTCTGTGATTGGCGATGTGCTGACAGGAGGGGCAGAGAGGTCAATGATGACACTCAGGATTGTCATGTGACTTCAGCTTACAAATTGGCCAATGAGGGAGGCACTTAAGGTTTACAGCAAATGGTGGAATGCGGTGCTACTCGTGGCTACTTGATTGGCAAATTTTCGCAATGACGTCTTCTGCGCTGAAGGACCTCCTAAGCTGGCTGCTTGAATGCCTGCCAATCCAGGGAATTCACTAGGTTTTTTTTTTTTGCCCCATAGGGATGGCAAATGGGGACAATTGCCACGGGGACAGCAGGTCTGAAATGGGGTAGATCCCCGTCGTACGGGGACAAATGGTAACTATACAGTGGAGCCAATAAGAGGGCAACCTTTTGGGGGTTTTAACCTTGAAAGCAAGCAAGTTGCAGGTAAAACTTAGTCCCTTTGTATATTGAAGCATTGGAATTCTTAATGAATCATATAAGTAAATGTAGGACAGGCCAGAAGGGATGACTTTGAAGTAGTAGGCCAGCTTGAATTATATTGCAATATATGGACAAACAATCCCTGTTTTGCTTAAAGGGGAGGGCATTTATTGGTAGCTTAATGCACAGGATTTCTTAATGTCCTATATATTGAAAATGGGTGACTGCAGAGGATTTCTTGTTGCTGCTGTCTATATGAAATTTTAACTTCTACCATTCTCACATGTTTAATGTCAGGGTCCCCAAACACGCAGTTTGTCACTGGGTGACTATGTTCCAAGTTTAGAAAAGTGGGCAAAGCTAACAACAGCCAATCAGATTTCACCTATAGATTTTTATTGGTTTCATTTTATACTGTTGTAATTCTTTAAATATTAATACTAAGGTCTCAAACTTTGCAGAGTTAGTCACCAGGTAACTGCACCTCAAGGTGAGAAAGTGGGCAGAGCCACCAACATCAGATTTTACCTATTGGCTTTCAATGGGGAAATTCAACCTGCTGCCTTTCTCACAGTATTAACACCAGGGTCCCCAAACTTTGCAGAGTTAATTCAAGGTTTGATAAAAGTGGGTGGAGCCACATATAGCCAATTAGATTTTATTTTGATTTTAATGGGGAAATTTAAAGTGCTGCCATTCTCACACATTTAACACCAGCATCCCCAACTTTTCACAGTTTATATTTAAACTGTTGCCTTCTTCACACTATTTATGCAAGGGTTATTTCATTTTTACTGTTAAATTGCTGTTGAGTATTTATTTTAGCTTGCTTGCTTGTTTTGACTACTGATCAGGTATTCTTACCACTGATCTTCTTGTCTGATCAGTTTCTCTCTTTACTTAATTGCTTTTAGTGGTTTTATTTCCATTTTTAGCAATTTTATTGGTTTAATTTTAGTTGCTGTTTTTAAGTTGGTTTTTGCAGTTTGTTTTTTAGTTATTTTTATTGCATTTTCTATTCTACATTGCTCTTGCATACTTCTTTTTGCTTGTTTTGACTAGTGATCAGCTATTCTTACCACTAATGTTTTTGTCAGATCAGTTTATCTTTTTACGTTATTCGTTATTAGTGGTTTTGTTTCTTTTTCAGTGATTTTATTGTGTTCAGTTCTGAGTTGCTGTTTCTAACTTGGTTTTGCAGTGTTATCATCTATTCTGACCACTAACATATTTGTCTGATCAGTTTCTCTTTACCTTATTGGTTTTAGTGATTTTGTTTCTTTTTCATTGTTTATTTTGCAACATAGTAACATAGTAAGTTAGGTTGAAAAAAGACGTACGTCCATCACGTTGTAAGGTAAGGAAGGCAAAAAACCCATCTGAAGCCTCTCTAATTTGCCACAGAGGGGGAAAAAAATGGCAATCGGACCAGTCCCTGGATCAACTTGTACTAAGAGCTATCTCCCATAACCCTGTATTCCCTCACTTGCTAAAAAGCCATCCAACCCCTTCTTAAAGCTATATAATGTAACAGCCAGTATAACTGGTTCAGGGAGGGAATTCCACAACTTCACAGCTCTCAGTAAAAAATCCTTTCGGAATCATGTCACCTCTTAAGCGCCTCTTCTCCAGTGTAAACAAACCCAACTTGGCCAATCCTTCATAACTGAGAGTTTCCATACCCTTTACCAGCTTAGCTGCCCTTCTCTGGACCCTCTCTAATTCAATAATGTCCCGTTTGAGCACTGGAGACCAAAACTGAACAGCATATTCTAGATGGGGCCTTACCAGCGCTCTGTAAAGGGGAAGAATAACCCCCTCCTCCCGTGAATCTATACCCCTTTTAATACAGCTCAAAACCTTGTTTGCCCTTGCAGCTGCTGCCTGGAATTGCTTGCTGCAGCCAAGTTTATTATCTACAAGGACTCCAAGGTCCTTCGCCATTATGGATTTGCCTAGTGCAGTCCCATTAAGGGTATAAGTGGCTTGCATATTTTTACATCCCAAGTGCATGACCATACATTTATCTACATTAAATCTTATCTGCCACTTTGCCACACAGATTGGCAGTTGGTCAGTATCCTGCTGCAAGGATGCCACATCCTCAATAGAACTGACTGGTCTCCAGAGTTGTGTCATCTGCAAACACTTATACATTACTTATAATACCCTCCCCTAAGTCATTTATGAACAAGCTTAACAAAAGTGGACCCAGTACAGAATCCTGAGGGACCCCACTGAGAATCTTACTCCAAGTAGAGAATGTACCATTAACAACCACCCTCTGTACCAGATCCCATAGCCAGTTTTTTATCCATGTGCAAACAACTTCACTAAGACCAATAGACCTTAGTTTAGAAACCAATCGTTTGTGGGGAATGGTATCAAATGCTTTGGCAAAATCCAAATAGATTATTATATCTACTGCATCACCATTGTCCAGCTTCTTACTAACCTCATCATAAAAAGCAATTAAATTGGTCTGACATGATCTGTCCTTCATAAAGCCATGCTGATTACTGCTCATAATGCCATTCTCCCGTACATAATTTTGTATGTGATCCCTTAACAAGCCTTTAAATTACTTGCCCATCACGGATATCAAACTTACTGGCCTATAATTGCCAGGCTGAGATTTTACTCCCTTTTTAAATATAGGAATGACATTAGCCTTCTTCCAATCCATAGGTACCATACCTGATGAAAGCGAGTCTGAGAATATAAGAAGCAGAGGCCACTGTTCATTTCTGAGTTGTTGTTCATAAGTTGGTTTTTGCAGTGTAACAAGTCATCAGGTATTCTAACCGCTAATCTTTCTGCAGTCCCTAGTGTTAAGGTGGGCACCAGTAATTTACATAGTTACAGTACATAGTTACACTGGGTTGAAAGAAGACCAGAGTCTATGAAGTTCAACCTTTCCAAGTAAACCCAGCACAAACAAACCTATACTGACCTATCTATATACATACATAAACCATATATACCAACATCAATACTAATTGTAGCTTTTAGTATTCCAATAGCCTTGGATCACTGATAAACACGCTTCAGCCCTCTGATTCTGAAAAGTGTTTATTGTTCCAAGAAAACCAGGCAACGTTTCGGGCACCAGCCCTTTCTCAAGTCTACATACTGTGTAATAAAACATCTTTAAATACAAGTGTTCAGAGGGAGTGGTGGGTGAAACCCCACCCTCACCATTAGTGATGAGCAAATTTTTTTTGCCAGGCATGGATTCACAACGAATTTCCGCATTTCGTGGCAAATTGTTTCACGAAAAAAATTTGTCGCGCTGCGGACGACAAAAAAAAAAAAAAAAATAGCTGCGGGCAACAAAAATGACGCGGGTGACAAAATAAACGGCCAACAAATGCATTTTGCACATTTTTTGCCGTTTTGAGAATTTTCTTGCCGTTTCGTGAATTTTATGGCAAAGCAAAACGGGACAGATTCGCTCATCACTACCATACAATGTCCAATACAATCAAGTGTAAATGTGATTCAGGTGTGTCCATTAATAACAGTTCCCTTCCAGTCCCATCCAGCTTTAAGTGATCATAAGGGTAGTGTCCAGTGAAAATAAAATTAAGTCCATAATCCACATTCTGTACAATAAATTCATTTCAGTGTATTTGAATTCCCACCTAAATATATGGATAAATATTAAATACATTTTTACTTAAATATTTGACACTATTTGTTCATATTGTTGGTCTGGAAAAACACCAGTCACCCCCAGGGCAAAAACTGCCAAAAAATAAAGGAAAAATAAAATTATTACACAGTAGGCACAATTAGGTCAGAGCAACCTCTCATTTTAAATAAATAGTATAGGAGTATACTCCAGGTTCAATCCACCGGAACACAGTGTACCTAAGGAGTGTATCCATTTCATCTCCAATTTTTTGAGACAACCAATTCAAGGAGGCGACGCTACAACAAGCGCACAGTATAGTGAAGCATTATATATTTTTTTGTATTTACAATAGCCTTGGATAAAATGCTTGTTCAAGAACTCATCCAAGCACCTCTTAAAGTCATTAACAGAGTCTGCCATTACAACATCACTAGGAAGGGCATTCCACAACCTCACTGCCCTCACCATGAAAAACCTCCAATCTAAAGGGGTGGCCTCTGGTGCACTGATCATTTTTATGGGAAAAAAGAACATCCCCTATCTGCATATAATCCCCTCTAATGTACTTGTACAGAGTAATCATATCCCCTCACAAGTGCTTTTTTTCCAGAGAAAACAACCCAAACCTTCACAGTCTAACCTCATAGTTTAAATCTTCCATCCCCTTTACCAGTTTAGTTGCACGTCTAAAATCATTAAGGTTGAGGAGACTGTACAGATACAAGTAAACAAAAGAAATTCTGGGAATGAATTCCTAACGCCTAAAAAAAAAAATCACATTTACATGGGTTTATCCTATATACTAAAGTGCACCCACTGGGTTTTAACCCTTTTACTGCCAGCTGTTTTGGTCAAAGTGGAACTTGTATTGCCAGACAGTTTTTGAACATTTTGCACGGTTTCATTTTAGGGGCCTTTCCTTGGGGGGGACTTTTACTTTACCCAGGAAAACTATACAGTATATCATTTTTTTCAGGACAACGTAAGCTTTCAAAATATGGTAGAATTTTGGTGTAATATCAACTCTTTAACAAGGTATAGGCTTCTAAATGTCTAAAAACATTTAAAAAAATCATGTTTTCCATAATATGAAACACATACCAGAAACAAAAATTAGTTTATGCACAATAATAAAAACTGAAAGTCCCATGTCTCCTGTACATGCCAATACCAAATATGGAGTTTTATGGAGACTTCTCACTTGTATAGGTCAAGAACTCCCAGCAGTACACTACCAAATTTCCAAAGCACTGCTTCAGAAAGCTGCATACTTTAGATTTCAAGCCCAAAAATTCCACTAGCAGAAGGTTTATCCCAGAAAATTACACATTTCTGTAAAGAACAGATTCTGGGGAATCCAGAGTAGGCACAATTGTCTGTCTACTCCAAACTATCAAGTCGCAATGCTTTTCTAAAGTTATTGGTTTATATAAAAATTTGTGAAATTTTAAAACAAAAATCGCTTCAAAGCTTCCAGTCTATAGTACCTTATCTCCTATAGGTCATAAAGTAACCAAATAAAACACCATAAATATGAATGCCAGGGGTCCACTGAACAGTTTGGTGCCCAATATGTATAAGTTTACTTAAGTATGTGGCATGTAGGGGCCCAAATGTGAACATACCACCATATGATCTATCATTTCTGTCATTTCAGCTCCTGCAAAATCAACACATTTACATCATTATATGTGGAATAAAGCTAGTATAAAGTACGCTCAACCCAGAAAGCCATATATTTTTGGAAAGTACACATTCTCCCAAATCTTAAATGGATACCCATGTCTATCTACTCCAAAGTACCAAGCTGCAAAGTTTTTCTAAATGTAGCAATTTTTATGACATTTCCAAAAATCCCCTCAAAGCTTCCACTTTGCAGCATCTTATCTCCCACATAGCAAGATAAAACACCCTAAATTTGAATTCCAGGGGTCCACTGAACAGTTTGATGCCCAATATGTATAGGTTTACCTAAGTATGTGGCATGTAGGGGCCCCAAAGTGAACATACCCCCATATGATCTGTCATTTCAGCTCCTGCAAAATCAACACATTTACATCCTTTATGTGGGATAATGCTATAAAAAAAGTACACTCACCCCAGAAAGTCATATTTTTGGAAAGTATACATTCCCCCCGATAATGGGTACACATTTCTTTTTACTCCAAAGTACCAAGCCGCAAAGCTTTCCTGTTTGCCGATTTTCAGAAAATCGCCTAAAAATGTTGCAATTTGCCGCATTTATCTCACACAATTTCTTGCATACAAAGGCAAATCACCCCAAATAGAAACACCTATGGTCTACTGAACAGTTTGATGCCCAATATGCATAGATATACCAAAGTCTGCGGTATGTACTGACCCCAAAATGAAAATAGCACATATGGATTTCTCACTTGCCAACTCAGCTTTTTTCTACACCAAAGTTACACATGGCAAAGTTATGCTAAAAACAGATCAGGAATACTAATACAGGGATAAAAATGCAAAAAACTCAAAAATTGTGCAAATTAGTGAAACAGCGTAATTAGTGGTCAGAATATCTTATCCAATAGTCACACTGTCATAATAAACAGTTTTTAGGGAAAAAAAACCTACAAACAAAGTGGTAAAAAATTTTTTTTTTAAAAAAGTGTTTGTGTATACATGTGTGTACATGTATAAAGGTTGTGTGACAGTGTGTAAGTGTGTGTAAGTGTGTATATGAGTGTATATAGGTGTATATAAGTGTGCAAAATGAAAAACAAAAACTGCAAAATTGTGTGCTGTATGTCACAGGGCCGACATGACAGCCACCCTGGCTTATTGCCCAGGGGGCTGTCCTCACTAAAAGCTTTCTGCAGAAGCGGCACATACCACTTCTGCAGAGAGTATCTTAATCTGCCAAATAACGTACGGCGCACGTTGTTCGCAGATAAAGCCTTTTACTGCAACGATGTACGCCGTCCGGATGACTGGCTTATCTGCCATATCCGGACGACTGATTTTAAATACTGTTTTGTCGGCTTTGTGTGCTCCCCCCTTTGAGCCTTTGCAAGAGATCAGACTTAAGCATCTTTCATGGAAACCAGCCTTTCTGGTGGCGATTACTTCTGCAAGAAGAGTAGGGGAACTGCAGGCTTTAGCAGCGATACCTCCTTATACTCTATTTTTTCCAGATAAGGTGATATTGAGAACCTTGCCTTACTTAAAGTGCCGACAAAGTCTAATATCAACTCTCGAATTATTCTACCTGCCTTCAAAGAATTCAGATCCTCAGAATGTTTGTTTGTCCTCTTTGCGGGAAAAAGGAAAGGAAAGAAAGCATCAAAAGCTCCTATAGCTGCATGGATGAAGAATGCTATAATTCAGTCCTATGCTGGCTTGGATATAGAGCCACCTTTTCCACTAAAGGCGCATTCTACAAGGGCTGTCGCTACCTCCTGGGCAGAGAGATCAGCGGTTGAAGTTACTGAAATATGTAGAGCAAGCATCTTGGAGTAATGTTCACACCTTTGCAAAGCATTACAAGTTGGATTTAGCAGCCTCTCAGGATGCAGCTTTTGGCAGCAGAATTTTTGAAGCAGCCCTGCTTTCTGCTTAAGTCTGATTATCCCTCCCTTGTTAGCTTGCTAAGCCCCATTGTAGGATGCCAAGAAAACTGAAAATTTAGTCTTACCTGAAATTTTCCTTTTCTTTAGTCCGTAAGGCAGCACAAATTTGTTCACCCTCCCAATAAATATTCCGCATTAAATTCTGTGTAGTTTTTTAATGTGTGGACGTTCCTTGTTATACCTTGTCAACTAACACTGCTGGGGGGGAGCAAGGGGTGGGGGGTCTAATATGGCTTTGATAATTGGTTGTTATTCTGTCCTTCCAGGGATGGGTCCAGACCTTAACCCATTGTGTGCTGCCTTACGGACTAAAGAAAAGGAAAATTTCAGGTAAGACTAAATTTTCAGTTTATCCTCCTTAGAAAGAAACGCTCCAATTCGCAAACTCGAAAATTGATAAATAAGGCCAAAGACTTTCACAGGCATAAAATAATTGTTTTATTTTAAGCTCACCAAAAAAATTATTTTGCAAGTTAAAATCACTTATGATAGCTCTAAAAATGTTATAAACCCAGAACGGGCTAAAACAGACTGAATTTGAAAGAAATAAAACACCCCATCCATATACGTTGTTTTGAAACCAACACAGATGTGGGATAGGTAAGAGCAATTTATAATAAAGTTGGTAAAAAAACATTTTAATAAATTAAATCTTTCCCTCCATAGTAAGATGTCTCATGGTCCATGTAACTTTTTCCTGCAAACCTCCACCACCCGGAACATGGATGCGAATCATCTTGTTTTATAGAACATAAAAGTGGTTCAGTGCCACAGACAAAAAGCAGTAGGGACAAAGGACAATCTTGTTTGACACAACATTTTAAATTAAAAAATTCTGTCATAAAAAACATTCACTAAAACCTGGCTAGTACAGTGGTCAAAAAGTCTTTTTCAGATAATAAAAACACACATTCAGTGATACACCTTTTCTTTAAAATGTTAGAAAGATACACATGGGCTATGTGATTAATGCCTTTTCAATATCAAGTGATAAAACTGCCAAGCACTACATATGGTCTTTTGCATACCAAATGCTGTATTATTTTATTATATATAATTTTTTTATTATATATTTTATAATATTATTTAATATTTTTTAAATTATTATTTATTTTTCCAGAAAGCTGACCCTTTTTATCATAAAAACACTTGTTAAAATAACATAACAGATCGCCCTTTAATATATTCCAATATATTCAAATGATATCCCATCTTGTCCAGAACTATTTCTTTTTAAAGCTATATTTCTTGTAATAAAATCATTAATACTGCTATATCATGATTTAAAACAAGAGTAATATCAATAAGACCATCTTTCATAAAATCATTATCAATATTATTGCTGTCATATAAATTCTTTTAGAAATTAGGTATCTTTTACATTTTTCATTTTCTTCAATATGTTTTTCAGATTTCCAGCGCATTAGGATGGCGTTTTTGGCATAGTAAAGCAACTTTAGCACAGTGCTAGCAAATGGATATTTCGAAGTGAGAAATTGTAAAACATCCTCCCAGAATCTGTGAATTGCCAGGCAAGTCCAGAAGACATGAAATATAGTGCCTATTTCCTCTCTACATTTGTGGCATTGATCAGATACATCATTATAGATTTTTTTCCAGGTGACAGGGAGTCAAATACACTCTGGAATGTCTCTCTGCTATTTACTCCCCCTTTTTTCAAGGGAAGAGGGACCTGTTGAGGCTAGTATAATGTAGAGAAGTGTGCAATACTCTGCTTGCCCCATGCTGCCTGTGTGTGCCATACTCTGCCTGCCCTATGCTGCCTGTGGGAGGTGAACCTGTCAGGGGTTTGTTCTGGGAGTTTGTTAGCAGTTGGAAATAGCCATTAAATGGTCCCTAAGGTGTGTAATTATGTGGTGGGGGTTGCTGTACTATACACAGGGAAAGAGGAGGTATATAGATTTAAGGGTGTGTCTTAATATGACGTAATATAATTCTTTCACATATGAATGATGTTTGATATCCCCGCAGTGAGGACCAAGCATTTGGGTTTTTGCTTTGCTGCCACCATTGTGATAACATGGGTGTGGTTTGAAGTGGGTGTGGTTTAAAAAAATAGCCGGTGAGAAATTTTGGCCCTTGGCACCACAGAAGTTGAACAGCACTGCTTTAGAGGAAGCAGATATGTTAGTACTGCCTAAAATGTTTTGTTACCTGGGCATGATCTGTGAATACATTAGTCCCATTAGTCACATGACATATTCCAGTTTTGGCCACACCTCCCCAACTGCTTCTTATTTTTGTCTCCCTTATCATACCAAGCAGCGCAGGACTGGAACTAGGGGTAGGAAGAAGAGACACCTGCCTATGGTGCAATGCTGCGGGGGAACCAGGCAGGTACCTCTCTTGCTTACCCACACTCCCTTGTCCCATCGCTTGTCATTGCATGGCATTCACCACCATGCAATGTCAGTGCTCTAGTGTGCTTCTTTGTTCATGCTCACATGCAGCAGGGGGAGGACACAGGGGTGAGGTGGCTGGCCAGATTGCCTAGGGTGCCCTATCAACTTGGTCCACCCCTGTAGCAGCGGTTCTATAAAGTTCATGTGTATATTTTTCAGTTAAGAGCAAGTGTACAGTCTATATACATGGTCCGTTTTGTAAGTAACATAGTAAGTTAGCTTGAAAAAAAAAGACATAAGTCCATCAAGTTCAACCATAATGCCTATATATAACCTGCCTAACTGCTAGTTAATCTAGAGGAAGGCAAAAAACCCCCTTCTGAAGCCTCTCTAATTTGCCTCAGAGGGGGAAAAATTTCCTTCCTTACTCCAAGATGGCAATCGGACCAGTCCTTGGATCAACTTGTACTAAGAGCTATCTCCCATAACCGTGTATTCCCTCACTTGCTAGAACGCCATCCAACCTCTTCTTGAATCTATATAATGTATGTTATATAATGTACCAGCCAGTACGACTGATTCAGGAAGGGAATTCGACAGCTTCATATTCAAGTTAATAGAGCTTCTCCAGCAGAATCCTGCCCCTGCTCTGAACTGTCATTGCTTAAGTTTTTACATTAGTTCCATGAACTGCGTAAGTTTAGGGGCCTCAACGATCTTGCTGTGGGCCCCCTAACTAGTCAGCAGTAACTGATAAAAATAGTAAAAATAATGATAATAAGTAATAGTAATAAATCAGAATTTTAAATGGGGGGGAGCAGTGGAGTTTATATGTAAGTTACATGAGTTTCTTTGTTAGTA
The DNA here is from genome assembly GCF_000004195.4 of Xenopus tropicalis. NCBI lineage: Eukaryota > Metazoa > Chordata > Amphibia > Anura > Pipidae > Xenopus > Xenopus tropicalis. The sequence continues at coordinate 44,829,986 of NC_030680.2, forward strand.
GTGTAAGTTTTTGTACAAGTTACGTAAATTGTGTAAGTGTAGGGGCCCCAATGTTGTTGCTGTGGGGCCCAGTAACCAGTCATTTCACTGCTGGAAAGTGCATGTAGGAGACACTAATAACATTTAGTAAATAGCTTCTAAAATTAACAGTTGACTTTTCACTATAATAAGCAGTTCAAATTGTACAAGTCCTGGATGGCAGGTACATAGCCCCATTTTTTAGGTTCGGAACCCTTTAACAACCACGCCTTTAAGAGACCTGAGATAGGGTTAACCTGGAGGAGGGCATGGGCTGGACAGCCAAGGGGGTTTTCAGGAAGGTTAAGGAAGGGAAAGGCACTTGGGAGGTGTGGGTGGCATGTGGAAGTAGAGACACACATGGCAGCTATTTTGAAATGCATCTGACCTTCCTGAGACAAACTGCTGTTTGAGCCGTTCCCTTGGCAGCTAAAGTAAGTTTTGGGACACTTTTTGTTGCTAAATGATACCTGCTCTGTTGTATTTTTGCTGCCTCTCTGTGTTAACAATAAATGAACTGGTTTATGGAAGTTTCGAGTGGTTTGCATTTGTGCTGCAACCCCGCTGTATCCCCCAAAACATCACAATATAAAGTAGCTGTGTTGGGTTGAAAACCCCAACATACTGTTCTTCGACTTCAGCTTATTCTTCTGCTTTTCTTCTTATTATTATTCTTAGCACCCCCCATTTTCTAAACGCTACTCCTCCTACAGTTTTAGGGGGGGTTTTAAGTGATCCGGCCCCCCATCTTTTTGTGGCGCTGCTCCGAACACCCAAATTTTTCCTTTGACTTTGACAGGGAAGATTTTCAAACTGCTGCCACTCTTACAGCTTTGAAGCTACACCTCCCAAACTTGAATAACATAATAGGGTCACCCCAAATGAAACAGCGACATTTGTTGGATGACCCCAAACTAGGAGGGGCCAACAGCAGCCAATCAAATTTCACCCATTGACATTTATGGGGAAATTGAAACTGCTGCCAATCTTACAGCTTACAGCTACACTCCCCAAACTTGAATCACATAGTCATGGGGTCAGCCTGAATGAAAATATGATGCTTGTTGGATGCCCAAAAGTGGGCAGAGCTGTGAACAGCCAATCAGATTTTACCTATTGATTTGGCAGAAATTCAACCTGCTGCCATTCTCACGGTAATAACACCAGGGTCCCCACTGACTCACAGTCAGTTACTGGGTGACTACACATTCAAGTTTTTTTTAAAAAAACGCAAAGTGGGAGGGGCCAACAACAGCCAATCAAATTTTACCCATTGACTTTTATTGGGAAATTGGAACTGCTGCCAATCTTACAGCTTTGAGGCTACACTTCCCAAACTTGAATCAAATAGTCATGGGGTCATCCTGAATGAATATAGGATGATTGTTGGATGCCATAAAGTGGGCGGAGCTGTGAACATCCAATCAGATTTTACCTATTGACGATGGATATCCAACCTGCTGCCATTCTCACAGTAATAACACCGGGGTCCCTAAACTCTGCAGAGTTAGGCACCAGGAAACTGTGGTTCAAGGTAAGAAAATGTGGGCGGAGCCACCAACAGCCAATCAGATTTTACCTATTGACTTTCAATGGGGAAACTCAACCTGCTGCCAGATTTCACCGATTGAATTTTATTGGTTTGATGCCAGGGTTCCCAAACTTTGCACAGTCACTGGGTGACTTCGTACTCAAGGTTAGAAACAGTGGGCGGGCCACCAAAAGCCAATCACATTTCTTTCATTGTTTTCAGTGGGGAAATTTTAACTGCTGCTATTCTTACATGTTTAATGTCAGGGTCCCCAAACTTTGCACAGTTTGTCACTGGGTGACTATGTTCCAAGTTTAGAAAAGTGGGCGGGGCCAACAGCCAATCAGATTTCACCTATAGACTTGATATGTTTAAATTTAAACTGCTGCTATTCTTTAAATATTAATACTAAGGTCCCCAAGCTTTGCAGAGCTAGTCACCAGGTTTATGTACAAATGAAAAAGTTTTTAGTGCTGTGCCTTAAAACTTAACCTTTATTATTATGCTCAATATATAAAAACAAATTTAAATTAATTAGAAACCACACCAAAGTGATAAAAACAAGCTAAAAACATCTCATTTAATGCTGGTTAGCACGTTTCCCGTTTTTTGATTAATCTCTTTCACAGTACATTAGAGAGAAATCCAATACATCACAGTTAATTCTTGTAACTCAAATTGCCCATGTATATCCATCTAAGGCTGTGTACAGCTCTCCCAGGGGAGTATACACAATGCTGCCGATCTCGACCCTCACGGCTATCATGAGCCGCGCTAATGTGTAAGGGCCTTGATCCCATTCCTACCAAACTTCTACGCAATGCCAACCCCTGTCTTATCAAAGCCTTAACTCATCTATTCAATCTCTCGCTCTCTACTGGAATCTTTCCCTCCCAACTGAAACATGCACTGGTAACCCCTATTCTGAAAAAACCCTCCCTTGATCCTTCCAATCCTACTAACCTCTGACCTATCTCTCTGCTCCCATTCATCTCCAAACTGCTTGAGCGCCTAGTATACAACCGACTGACGCTATTCCTCTCTGACAATAACCTCCTGGATCCCCTACAATCTGGTTTTAGACAACAACACTCCACCGAAACTGCTCTAACCCGACTAACAAATGACCGCCGTTCGGCTAAAGCCAAAAAACACTACTCGCTACTAATACTTCTCGATCTCTCTGCTGCTTTTGACACTGTGGATCACCCGCTTCTCCTCCAGACTCTCCGCTCTCTTGGCCTTCGTGACACTGCCTTATCCTGGTTTTCATCTTATCTCTCAGATCGATCCTTAAGTGTCTCTTACAATGGGGAATCTTCTCCCTTGCCTCTTTCTGTCGGGGTTCCTCAAGGCTCTGTCCTGGGCCCCTTACTATTTTCGCTCTATAACTCCTCACTTGGCAAACTAATCAGTTCGCGGCTATCAAGAGCCACGCTAATGCACTGGTACTGATGCTGGCCTACCCAATTACCAACCACCGCCCGTCCGCCCACACACCACCTCAACTCGCAACTATCAAGAGCCACACCATAACCCGGACAGATCAGTCCTGTCCCCTAGTTGATGCCACTAACCTCCCCCTACACACCCGCAAGCTACACCTAGTCACCAGGTAACTGCGGTTAGAAAAAGTGGGTGGAGCCACCAACAGTCAATCAGACTTTAACTATTGATTTTCAATGGGGACTACATATTCAGGGTTAGAATAAGTGGGTGGAGCCACCAACAGCCAATCCATTTCCACCCATTAAATTTAATTGATTTATATTTAAACTGATGCCATTATTTAAATATTAATGCCAGGGTTGTTAAGCTTTTCAGAGTTATTCACTGGGTTAGAAAAAAGCGGGTGGAGCCACCAACAGCCAATCACATTTGACCTATTTACTTTCAATGGTGAAGTGTAAAATGCTGTCAGTCTCACAATTTTTATGCCTGAGCTCCCAAACTTTGCAAAGTTGGTCACTGGCGGACTGCAGTTCAAAAATAGGAAAAGTGGGTTGGGCCACTAACAGCCAATCAGATTTCAGCCATTAAATTTTATTGGTTTAAATGTAAAATGCTGTCATACTCACACTATTTATGCCAGGGTGCCCACTGTTTGTCACTGGGTGACTGCGACTCAAGGTTAGAAAAAGGGGGCACACCCACCAACCACCAATCCCAATTTACCTATTGACTTTTATTGGTTTAACTTTAAACTGCTGCTGTTCTGTAACTATTAATCCTACGGTCCCTAAACTTTGCAGAGTTAGTCACTGAGTAACTGCAGTTCCAGGTTAGAAAAAGGGTATGGAGCTACCAACCGCCAATCAGATGTCACTCGTTGACTTTCAGTGGGGAAATTTAAGTTGCTGCCATTCAGACACTATTAAAACCAGGGTCCCTAAACTTTGCACAGTGGTTTTTACTATATAACTGTGGTCCTAGGTTAGAAAAAGTGGGCAGAGCCCATTCAGTGACTTCACGTTTTTCAACCCAACATGAAGTTTGTTCTCAAACTTTCCTTTCTAGTTTATCTATCTAATTCCATCTATTTAGCCTCTTTGTTTTCATACAGAAATAGGGAATGACCATGAAATAAGCCAAATGGATAAGAGCAGAAGGGCACATTGACACCTGGGTCCACCAGGAGTTTTCCTGGTATTCCGGTGGGCCAGTCCAACATTGCTTCTGCCCCTCATCTGCATTGCCCTTTCTTGCACACGAGTTACCCAAGTTTCTAGGTAAGTTACATCAGTTTCTTAAGTTTCTAGACAGCTTTTACGAAAGTTATGGAAATTACGTAAGTTTTAACGTAACCATATGTGTAACTTACACAATTTAAGTAACTTTCGCGATGAGCCTGGGCCCCCTTCCGACAAAGATTTTCACGGGGCCCTGCACAACTGTACCCCCTCTCCCCCCCCCCAATGGTGCCCTAGGGCTAGTTATATTCTTAATTTCCCAGTGTGCTACAGCCATTTGACCTGTGCTCTGATAAACCTCAATCACGCTTTACTGCTGAGCTGCAAGTTGGAGTGATATCAACCCCCCTCCCAGCAGCTGATCAGCAGAACAATGGAACGGTAGTAAGATAGCAGCTCCCAGTAGATATCAATAGTGATGGGCGAAAAGTTTCGCCAGGCATGGATTCGCGGCGAATTTCCGCGTTTCGCCATTGGCGGATTGTTTCGCGAAACGGATAAAAAAAATTCGCCTCAGAAAACTTCGCTGCATGTCCAAAAATTGTCGGCGTCACAAAAGAATAGCCGCGGACGACGAAAGAATAGCCGCGGACGACGAAAGAATAGCCGGGCGACACAATTATAGCCGCGGGCGACACAAGAATAGCCGCGGGCGACACAAGAATAGCCGCGGGCGACACAAGAATAGCCGCGGGCGACACAAGAATAGCCGCGGGCGACAAAAGAATAGCCGCGGGCGACAAAAGAATAGCCGCGGGCGACAAAAGAATAGCCGCGGGCGACAATTTTTTTTGCCGCACAACGCTTCCGCCGTTTCGCTAATTTTTCACCGTTTCGGGGGTCTTTTGAGAGATTCGCAAATTTTCCGGTGAAGCAAAACGGAACAGATTCGCTCATCACTAGATATCAATAGTAAGAAATGCAAATTTAGCTTGTGAGTCCCCCAGTTCTAATGTGTAGCTCCTTCTGGCTGGCTCTTTCTGAAAGCTCACACCAATATTACAACAACAACAACAAAAAAAATTTGGTTCAAGAATTTTTTTTTTAACCCTTTAAGTGCCAGCCGAATTCGTCATTTCGGTTCCCCCCAGTGCCAGACGTTTTTTAAGCATTTTGTACTCATTCACTTTAACAATGTTTTTTGGTAGGAAAACCTCCATGAAACTAGGGAAATTATATATCGTTTTTTACGTCACTAATTGGGCTTCGACATACATACCAAATTTTATAACTTTTCTGGAGATATGATGTGTATTTTGGGTGAAATATGTAAAAAAAAATAATTTTTTGAAAAATTTCTGTATATTTTGAGGTTTTTTTACATAGAAAAGTTAATTTTACACACTTTTTTTTGTCGTTTGTAAAAGCCCTGATACTCCCAAGTCCAACGATACCAAATATGTGGTGGTACCCCACAGTTCCTGTCCAGAAGTAACCCCCAAACTAAAGCAATACTTAGTACAATATCACACCAGAACAAAGCGGAAAAGCGCTTGTAACAGTTGATGCAGCATAACTTACATGTAAATCTAAAATATCCCCTCATGTTCGGTATCTTTAGAAACTACAGACCTTCAGGTTTCTAGGTGCAATGTAGTTTTCTCTCAAAAGCCAAATACTTTTTGTCAGTGCATTGTGCAATTTGGAGCTTTTTTTTACATTTTTTTTTTTTTCTAAAACGTAAACTTGGACGCATGATCAAATGTGGATTTGACAAAAAAAAATCTCATAAAAATTTTCTAACAAAGGCAAATTTGAAAGACAAACTTCTCCTGAATAAAATGATGCCCCATATGTATGGGTGCACATAAAGACATGGGCACCAAACACTCCAAAGCAGGGGCAATGCATAAGGGCAATTACAGCTAAAAATTTGGGGGCTGCGCTCTATGTGCACTACCTGCAGTTTTTCAGTGTTAACCCCCCCTACCTGTGAAATAACCCCCACAAACTATATATTTCTGAAAAGTGCACACCTTCAGCTATTCAGAGACACCACTCTTCTCTTTCTACATGGAAAATTGTGGCTGCAGTCCCTTGCAGAAGTCAGCGCTTTGGTCAGAAATCAAGGAAAAAAACAGATAAAAAACCTAGATTTCTCCCCAAAATCTCCATGGCAACTACCAAAAACTTACTAAACCTCAATTTGCAAGTTCCCCTGAATAAAACTATACCCCATATGTGTGGGTGCACATAAAGACGTGGCCACCAAATGCCCCAAAACAGGGGCAATGCATAAGGGCAATTTCAGTTGAAATTTTGGGGGCTGCGCTCTATGTGCACTACCTGCAGTTTTTCAGTGTTAACCCCCCCTACCTGTGGAATAACCCCCACAATCTATATATTTACGAAAAGTGCACACCTTCAGCTATTCAGACACACCACTCTTCTCTTTCTACATGGAAAATTGTGGCCGCAGTCCCTTGCAGAAGTCAGCGCTTTGGTCAGAAATCAAGGAAAAACCAGATACAAACCTAGATTTCTCTCCAAAATTTCCATGGCAACTACCAAATACTTACTAAACATCAATCTGCAAGTTCCCCTGAATAAAACGATACCTATGTCTGGTTGCACATAAGTACATGGCCGCCAAACCTGAAAATGCATAATATTGGGGCTGCACTCTATGCACCCCTTTTTTTTTGCCTGCACCCGAATGAATGGAATACGCTCAGGTGCAGGCACATGTAGCCGATATACGCATGAAAACGCGTGAGAATGCAAAGTCTCGCGTTTTCATGCGTATATCGGCTACATGTGCCTGCACCCGAGCATATTCCATTCATTCGGGTGCAGGCACAAGTAGCAGGCGTAGGGCTGAATTTTCGGCAAGCGTTTTTCCACTTGCTGAAAAAATCAGCCCTACGCCATGTGTGGCATCAGCCTAACCCTTGGCAATAAAAACTACCAGAACAATCTTAGCCTTTCTAGAACAACTGAAATCAAATGAAGTTAAAATGGAATAAAACCACTAAAAGCAATCAAAGAACAATAGTTGCAATGAAATCGGTGGTCAGAGCCCTGGATCCACCAATGTCACTGCAAAAGCAACCTTTTTGGGGGCACTAAACACACAATAAAGAACAATGCAAAGATAAAACACCATAAAATCAGTAAAATCCAATAAAACCACCTAAACCAACAGAAGAACAATAATTGCAATGAAATTGGTGGTCAGAGCCCTGGATCCACCAACGTCACTGCAAATTCAGCACCCAATAGCAATAAAAAAAAAGTTACAATACAATAATAAAAAAACAGAAATCAATTATGAAAATGCCAAAATACACTAAAATGCAACCAAATAAATCAGATAATTATAGAGCAAGATCAGAAATAAAGTTTTAGTAAAAAAAAAAAAGACTGCCAAAGAAAGCAAAGAAAGAAAGAAAAGAAAAGAAAGATAGAAAAAAAAAAAAAAAAAAAAAGTGTAAGTGTAAGTGTGTGTGTAAGTGTCTGTGTGTGCTTGGGAAAGTTGTAAATAAGTGTGTATGTGTGCAAAAGTGTAATAATGACAAAGATAGAAGAAAAAAAAAAAAAAAAAAAAATTTAGACAGTTGAGATAGAAATAAGCAAAATAAACAGTGGTAGAGAGTTGTAGTTCAGCTTACCCAAGGCAGGCAGGCGATCAGGGGCGACCAATCTGGCAGGAAGGCAGCAGGAAGGCAGCAGGGGAGCTCCATCAGGTCCGAAGTGCGCAGCAGGAATGAGGAGCCGACAGTAGGCGGCGATATTTAAAGGGACAGCAGTGGACACGTCATCATCGCATGTCCACTGCTGTCATTGGCTGGCGACGCGATCGGGGGACCGGATCGGTGAGTATGACCGCTTCTGCTCGTTGCCTAGGGGGTTGTGAAGGGTTTACAAGCGCTGCGCTGCTTTAAAAGCGAGCGCAGCGTTTGTAAACCTGATAGTGCTGTAGGACGTAGATTCTACGTCCTGTGGCACTTTGGTCCTTTGCTACCCAGGACGTAGAATCGACGTCCTATGGCACTAAAAAGGTTAAAATGGTAGAGTGAATTATTTCATATGTAAAAATTGTAATTTAGAAATAAAAACATATACCATAAAAATCATGACAATATCCTTTCAATTTCCTAGCTTTGTCTAGTACTATGGATCTTTTTACCTGGTCATTAATCCAGCATACATTCCAGAATAACAACTCAAAGCCAGTTTGGGTCATTTTCAAATTCTTAGTATAGTATTGCACAGTGGGACAGGGAGGTTGCCAGGTAGCCTTCGCCAGTGTGTGGTGGAAAAGCTTCTATATAAGATGAGAGTGTATCTAGTGTCCATGAATGGTGTAAAGAAGGGTTCAGGCTCTGCAGCAGACCCCCAAAAGCCCACAGTCTCCTCCAATATATCCTGCAGTTGTTGCAAACTGGGTGACCTTGTTTCACTAAAAGAAAAGAGAAAGAAGGCAAAAATGAGGAAAATTGTATCATACTTACCGTGATTTTCCTTTCCTGGCCACTCTATGTCAACACTTACAGGGATAGCCCCTCCCCTCTGCTCCCATCAGAAGGACCCTCCCCAAAGCTTTAAAAGACCAACCCTACCTCCACTCCGGTGTCTAGTAATGAGCTTCTAGAAACTTACCAAAAAAGGGTGGGAATCTTGACATGGAGTGGCCAGGAAAGGAAAATCACGGTAAGTATGATACAATTTTCCTCATTCCCTGGCCACTCCATGTCAACACTTACTGGGACATAGCAAGCTAATATCCCTAATCGGGAGGGTAAAAGTTCCACAAAGGAAGGAAGTCTGGATCCCAGAGTATAAATCTATTCCAGAAACATCCCAAACCAAGTGAAAACCCCACTGTGGGGTGTAGAAACCAATATCTGGTAAAAACCTGTGAACCCTATATCTGCCCAGGAATCGGGGCTGAAATCAAAGATGATTGAGCTGTGTGAATCGCCAGGGTAACGACTTTACCTATAAAAAGGTAAAGCCCACACCAAAATAATGATACCAAATGTGCAACCCACATCTGGGGAAAGAGGACCAAACACTTACCGATAAGGAAGGAGGATAGTTAGACCCGAAGGTCTTCTTACTTCCACTACTTACCAGCACGCCTGAAACAACGTGCTCTCTCAGCGATCACTGCTGGAAACCGCTAAAGTAGTAAACACCCGAGGAAAAGACTTAGCAGGGGAAACAAAAAAAAAAAACCAGTCAATGACATTCTACCTGTATCAGACCAGGACAAGCTAATACAAATAGCCTTCTTGTTTACCCCTGCAAAACATACGCATCTTGTAGATATGTCACTCCTCCTGATGTCTACAGAGTGCATAAGGGCCTGCCCATGTCCTAGACCCCAAAACCCATGAATCATTCCAGGAGTCCAGTTGGGAAAAATCTAGCTAAGCATGAGACCCCTGAAACTAACCCAGCAAATCCAACCAGTCAAGAGCCTTGTAAGTCCCACAGGCTCTAAAATGGTACCCTTCACAAAAGTCTACCAAGTAGCCAGTTTGATACCTACCAAACATATTAACAAATGGTTTGCCAATACTAACCCCCAGAGACTACATGCCACTACTGGAAGTGAACAGTGCCTGCCTCTGTGAGGAAACCGCATAGGGAAAGCTTCAGACAAGGCTGATCCTAACCCTACACTCCTGGTACCCTGCCCAAGCATAATTTGGATGGCACTACAGGATCTGCGCAACATAGAATGGGGGTCCAGCTGTAATACATGCCCACAAGACTGGCATTTGCAGAAATGCTTTTTTTTTTTTTTTCCTCCTCCTATGAGGATATATACCTTAACAAGGATAATAGATTTCATCATGTAGATTGGATCTAGAACCTATGACTCATTTGCATGCTCTAAAATAAGGGCACCAACAGGAAATGAAGACCCAGGTAAAAAAAGGATTAAATCTAGGTAAGGGGACAGTTATCCCCCTATAGATATAAAAGGAAACCAACCCATACCAACAGTATGACAGTGCTCAAACCCATAGACCACTTAGCTCATGGGTCTGTCCCATAGCCTTAGCCTGCTGATGGTTCAAGCACCCTTCTAAGATTCTAAATGTGACAGTTGTAATATGTGGCCTCTGAGCCTAAACTTAGTCCGCTAACTGGCCCCTCTATGTACCTGACCAAGGATACTGGACAGGCCTATCTTACTATCTACCCCAACAGCAAGGCCTGAAAGTGATGCACTAGTCATGGCCATAGTTGCCTATACAGATTACTATCTCTGTAGTCCCATATACAAGAAGTTCTTTAAACCGATGCACCCACTGAATACTGGACTTAAATGGTGAACCAATCATAGTGTCCAGAGCCAGGAATGTTTATTGACCATACAGAGCCCTATTGATCAGGCTTCTAGCATAATGCCCTGCTATATGGATAACCATGGAAACCTACAAGGCATTGTGAGCCACGTTCCTCTGAGCCGCTCCTTGTTCCTAGAAGTATCTGCCAGATCAGAAGCCCTGGCAATTTAAAAAAAAAGTGATAAACATTTATAACACTTACCCCAGCAGCACAGCCGTAGTGGGAATCCTCCAACCACTAGTCTTGAGAAAAACCAGCACCTAACAGATCTGAAACCATAACGTAATTTGAAAATAACATTACTACTGTGTCTACAGTAAGGCTAAAACTCCGAGTTAAGTCACATTAAACCCATACACATAATTTGAACACCTGTAGCATGCCAGTGCATACGCAGTGTGTAATAACTGTCTGCACTCCGAGTGTGGCCCTTAGCATCTACACAATATAACAGTGCATATGAAGCCAAGATGGCTGCTGGTTTCAGACCAGTGTATCCTACCTAAACACAGTCTTGGCTGTTTGTACTGGTCCTGTATTGAAAGAAGAGAAAAATACATATACACTGTGTTGTTGCCCCCTCAGAATTTAGCTTTTTACAAATATACAGTATAATACCTGCATGCAACACCTCTGTTAGATATAATACATATACAACCACAATTCCACTTGGTTGTACCCTTAAGTCAGTTGACCACTACCTTAAAAACAAATAAAATACAGCGTAGGGACTGCATTAACATGCAAACTACATTATCCTGCTTGGCTGTTGCTTCTACGTAAGCCATAGTCAATGGGTGAGCAATACCCAAACAGCCCGTTTCAATAGAAACTATGCTGTAAACCAAAATAAATGTTGTTTAAACAAGCATGATACCGGGTCAATATCAGTGATAATGTTACCCCTACTTACCTGGAAGCTGCATAAGCCAATATGACCCAAAACTGAATCAATACAGTATGGACATTGCCTTAGCTTCCAACCCACAGAACCGATAAAATGCTGCAACATATACATTCAAATTGTTAGTTATCTAAGCCCGCCAGGCAACTACAGATGTGTTTTAACAAACACATCAGTTTAAATGGCATATTACCCTGCATGAGGACCGCTCAAGTGTTTGAACCTATACATTCAGTATTACATGGAATATTACCCACTAATATGTTTACCCTATACATTCAGCATCGATGGTATTTTACTGGAATGACTTAATCTATACATCCAGTATAAATGGTAAATTGCCCATAGCAACCACTAAAATGATTTAACATATACATTAAGCATAAATGGTATATTGCCCATAGTAACCACAGAAATGATTTAATATATCCATTCAGCCTAGGTGGTATCTTATGCATGGGAACCCCTGAAATTATTTAACATATACATTCAGCATAGATGGTATATTGCCCATAGCAACCACTGAAATAATTTAACATATACAATCAGCATACAGTGGAGGAAATAATTATTTGACCCCTCACTGATTTTGTAAGTTTGTCCAATGACAAAGAAATGAAAAGTCTCAGAACAGTATCATTTCAATGGTAGGTTTATTTTAACAGTGGCAGATAGCACATCAAAAGGAAAATCGAAAAAATAACTTTAAATAAAAGATAGCAACTGATTTGCATTTCATTGAGTGAAATAAGTTTTTGAACCCTCTAACAAAAAAAGACTTAATACTTAGTGGAAAAACCCTTGTTTGCAAGCACAGAGGTCAAACGTTTCTTGTAATTGATGACCAAGTTTGCGCACATTTTAGGAGGAATGTTGGTCCACTCCTCTTTGCAGATCATCTCTAAATCCCTAAGGTTTCGAGGCTGTCTCTGTGCAACTCTGAGCTTGAGCTCCCTCCATAGGTTTTCTATTGGATTAAGGTCCGGAGACTGACTAGGCCACTCCATGACCTTAATGTGCTTCTTCTTGAGCCACTCCTTTGTTGCCTTTGCTGTATGTTTTGGGTCATTGTCGTGCTGGAACACCCATCCACGACCCATTTTCAGTTTCCTGGTAGAGGGAAGGAGGTTGTCGTTCAGGATTTCACGATACATGGCTCCGTCCATTTTCCCGTTAATGCGAATAAGTTGTCCTGTGCCCTTAGCAGAAAAACACCACAGACCACAGCACCTTCTCCCAGTCACTCACAGAATCATTCAGGTGTTCATTGGCAAACTTCAGACGGGCCTGCACATGTGCCTTCTTGAGCAGGGGGACCTTGCGAGCCCTGCAGGATTTTAATCCATTGCGGTGTAATGTGTTTCCAATGGTTTTCTTGGTGACTGTGGTCCCTGCTAATTTGAGGTCATTAACTAACTCCTCCCGTGTAGTTCTAGGATGCTTTTTCACCTTTCTCAGAATCATTGACACCCCACGAGGTGAGTTCTTGCGTGAAGCCCCAGAGCGAGGTCGATTGATGGTCATTTTGTGCTCCTTCCATTTTCGAACAATCGCACCAACAGTTGTCACCTTCTCTCCCAGCTTCTTGCTAATGGTTTTGTAGCCCATTCCAGCCTTGTGCAGGTCTACAATTTTGTCTCTGACATCCTTGGACAGCTCTTTGGTCTTTCCCATGTTGGAGAGTTTGGAGTCTGCTTGATTGATTGATTCTGTGGACAGGTGTCTTTTATACAGGTGACTAGTTAAGACAGGTGTCCTTAATGAGGTTGACTAATTGAGTAGAAGTGTCTAACCACTCTGTGGGAGCCAGAACTCTTAATGGTTGGTAGGGGTTCAAAAACTTATTTCACTCAATGAAATGCAAATCAGTTGCTATCTTTTATTTAAAGTTATTTTTTCGATTTTCCTTTTGATGTGCTATCTGCCACTGTTAAAATAAACCTACCATTGAAATGATACTGTTCTGAGACTTTTCATTTCTTTGTCATTGGACAAACTTACAAAATCAGTGAGGGGTCAAATAATTATTTCCTCCACTGTATATGGTATATTACAAATGGAAACCACTGAAATGGTTTAACATATACATTCAGCATAGATGGTATATTGCCCATAGCAACCACTGAAATTAATTAACCTATGCATTCAGCATAGATAGTATTTTACTGAAGTGATTTAACATATACATTCAGCATGGATGGTATATTATGCATAGGGAACCACTGAAGTGATTTAACATATACATTCAGCATGGATGGTATATTACACCTAGGAACCACTGACATGATTTAACATATACATTCAGCATGGATGGTATATTATGCATAGGGAACCACTGAAGTGATTTAACATATACATTCAGTAGGCTGTTCCAATAATCTGGCCCATAAAGATTCTGCTACAGAGCCATGTGCCATGCTGCCCATTCCAGGCTAGCACATATTCCCATGTACACACTGGCTGAGCCAGGTTACATATAAATATTGCAGACACCAGTTCCCTAGCTTAAAAAGACTAGCCCAACTCTTTATGAGAAGCAGTATGAAGGGAAGTAACAGCAACTTACGGCACCAAAACATAAGTGTAACACAGAGACCTTACCTCATACTCCTGGGGCTTCATCCTCACAGCCAGGAAGGAGAAAGGGAAGGAAGGAAAGGGGGAGGGGACCTATCTACCCCATTACCTACAGCTGAATACTGCCCTGCCAAGTAATTACCCAATTACCTGCAACTGGTGTCTGCTCCAACAGGCATTGCATTTGCACAGCTCCCAGAATAGACAAAATTGCAGACTTACCAATTTGCTCCAAGTGTTGAGATTTTGGAAATCAAGCTTGCATCTTGAGCATTACCTCCGTGTGCTGGCTTGAATGGCACCCCTTTTTTTTTTTTTTTTTTTTTACCTCAACCTTGGAAAAGACTTGTGAGGAAGGCAGCTGCCTCTGAAACCTGGAATCCTCCATTTAAAGAAAAAAATAATGCCCCAGTATAGGGGAAATAAGGAAAGGAGGCCATAAGGCTCAGGCCGCTAACTAAGTCCATGTTTCCTGATGCTTAGCTAACTGCCACCTCCCTCTCCCATCTGTAAAAATGAGGAGGAGTGTAGGGGCCACACACTCCACTGCCGCTGGACGCTTCACAAGCAGGCCCAGTAGGGCACACAGATGGGGGGATAAGCACCTGCCACCAGACCTGCTACCCGCAGCTGGGAGGGCACATGGATCAAGGACAAACAAGTGATACCTGCCATAGCACTACCGTGCCCTCCTGATCCCAGAGCCCAGACATCAAGGACTCCAAAAAAAAAATGAGGTAATGTGCTTGGGGGGATAAAAGATCTCCATGACCAAAAACCCCCAGTCCCTAGGACACTTTCAGGCAGCCCTAATGCTTCCCCAAGGCTAAAAAGAAAAATTTGCTTCCAATGGGAGCAAAACAAAAAGTGAGGCAGAAGGACAAAAAAGACACCGGAGTGGAGGTAGGGTTGGTCTTTTAAAGCTTTGGGGAGGGTCCTTCTGATGGGAGCAGACAAACCCCAGCACAAACAAACCCCAGCATTATACCACCCACTCAGTATCATCCACCCAACCTGGAAATACTTTCTCCAAAACAGAATGGCAAAACCAAAAAAAGGGAAATTGTGCCCAAAAAGTGAGCAGTAATGTAAGGGTGCTGTACTAATTTCAATGCACTAGCTTTAAATCCACTGAAGAATTAACCTATATAAATGTCCCAATAGGGAAAATTAAGAAACTGTAGGCTAGAATCCGATGTAGAATGGAAAAGTATGGAAAATAAAACATTTAACCACCCCAGTTCCTCCCGGGAAGTCCCCCAAGATCACCCATGGTCTGTGTCTCTGTCCATTATATCGGAGAAGTTGTGCTCTAATATTACAAAGTTAGCATGGTCTACATGTACATGGTGCTATAGAGGGCAAAATGGTTGCAGAACAAAGAGTACCCTCAATGTGGAACTGTGGAACAAAGTTTTGAAGTGTTCAGGTAGTTAAAAGTACATAGACAGCAATAATGTTGTGAAAATCAAGGTCTCGTAGCTTATGTTTGTCTCCTGTATAGGAGTTGTGTTTCTTTTGCACTGTAGAGTAGTATTGCGGGTAAAGTGAGATCTGGGCTCCAGTGTATTGTAGCTCAGCCTTCTGGCCTCTTTCAGTGTAGTGGCTCTGTACTTCAAGTCAAGTCAAGCTTTTTTATCATCACATTAATAATCCAGACATTGACTGGAGTAATGAAAAAGTTAGTAGGTTTGTAAATATGCTAAATGACAAGTTTTTATTTCAGGCGGTTCAATAACCTACTAGGAATGACTCTATTTTGGATCTGGAAATATCTAATAACACTGAACTCATCTCTAGCATCTGTGTGGGTGAGCATTTGGGGAACAGTGGTCACAACATGGTCTCCTTTGAGATAATGCTGCAGAGACAGCCCTATAAGGGATTAACTAAAACGCTCGATTTTAGACATGCAGACTTTGCCAGTATAAGGGCATCTCTGCAATGTGTCAACTGGGAAAGGCTTTTCATAGGGTTAGACACAGAAGGAAAATGGAACATCTTTAAAACATTGCTTTGCAGGTATACACAACAGTATATTCCCCTTGTAAGCAAGGAGAGGCATCACAAAGCAAAACCGTTATGGCTGAATAAAAGTGTTTGTGTCGAGGTTGGTAAGAAAAAAATGTGTTTTAAAGCATACAAGTTAGCTGTGACAGCGGAAACTTTCATCAGGTACAAGGAAGCAAATAAAGCATGCAAAAAGCTATCAGGCAAGCTAAAATAGAGATGGAAAGGGATATTGTAGCTAGGAGTAAAAGGAATCCAAAATTATTTTTTAATAAGGGGTGGGAACCTTATTATCACGGGGGGGGGTAAGTTGGTTGATGAGAACAGGGAAAACGCAGAAATTTTGAACTCTTATTTTTCATCTGTCTATACTTCTGAGGAGCCAGCTAATGAAGGCTTTCCTTTTAATATGCCCAGTTCTAGTAATTTAGCTACTGAGGCATGGCTCACTCGGGAGGAAATTCAAAAGAGACTTGAACATGTAATGGTAAACAAAGGTCCAGGACCGGATGAGATTCATCCCAGGGTATTAAATGAGCTTAGCACTGTGATTGCCAAGCCTCTTCACTTAATTTTTCAGGATTCGTTGAGGTCTGGCATGGCGCAGAGAGACTGGCGTATTGCTAATGTGGTGCCGTTATTTAAAAAGGGATCCCATTTTCAGCCTGAAAACTATAGGCCTGTTAGTCTGACATCAGTAGTAGGAAAGCTTTTGGAAAAGGTAACAAGGGATAGGGTACTTGAATTCATTGCAGTTCACAATACTATAAGTTTTTGTATATAACAAGTTGTCTAATTCCAGGCAGTGTCATTCTGTGGCTACTAAAGCAAATAAAGTGCTGTCTTGTATAAAAAAAAGGGCATTGACTCAAGGGAGGAAAACATAATTTTGCCTCTTTATAGGTCCCTGGTAAGGCCTCACCTTGAGTATGCAGTGCAGTTTTGGACTCCAGTCCTTAAGAAGGATATTAATGAGCTGGAGAGAGTGCAGAGACATGCAACTAAACTGGTAAAAGGGATGGAAGATTTAAGCTATTAGGGTTGTTTTCTCTGGAAAAGAGGCGCTTGCGAGGGGACATGATTACTCTGTACAGGTACATTAGAGGGCATTATAGGCAGATAGGGGGTGTTTTTTTTCCCATAAAAACGATCAATGCACCAGAGGCCACCCCTTTAGATTAGAGGAACGGAGCTTCCACTTCGTTATTCACAGTGAGGGCAGTGAGGTTGTGAAATGCCCTTCCTAGTGATGTGGTAATGGCAGATTCTGTTAATGCCTTTAAGAGGGGCCTGAGTTCTTGAACAAGCATAGTATTCAAGGCTATTGTGATACTAATATCTACTGTTAGTATTAGTGGTTGTATATATATACAGTAGTTTATGTATGTGAGTGTATAGATTGGTAAGTATAGGTTGTGTGTGGTGGGTTTACTTGGAAGGGTTGAACTTGATGGTCTTTTTTCAACCCAATGTAACTATGTACTGTGTAACTATCCACAGTCTGAAGAAAATAATGGCCGAAGAGTAAGTGTAATGAAGTGCAGGAACCTTTCCTCTCTCTCTCTGAAGACTGACCTCCAAGCTCTCTTGGCCCAGTAGGTGTTTGAGCCATTGATCTGCGCATATTTTGAGAACCCTTACTCCTCTCTAGGAGACCCAAACCTGGAGCATTGCTGTCGATTTTCCAGATCATCCATGCGGTCCTATACAGTTTGGAGCTGGATTTTAATTTGATTTACGATCCCACCCACTCTTTCCTACAATGCACCAGTTCTTTCCTATATGTTTTGAATGTCCTGCTTAAATAAGGAAGAATCAACTATCAGGGAGCTGTAGGAACATCTGGGGTCAGCTCCTTGTTGGGGTCAACCAGGTGTGAGGGGATGCACATAGGTAGGGGGGAGAAGAGACAGAAGGCTCCTGACTGTTGTGTTGGTGATATTGCTCCAGTTGCCCAGCTGTCTCTGATCTGACTTTATGTGTATTTTTCCCTATAATAAGTAGTGCAAGCGAGATGTCAGTGCTTTTATATAGTAATTGAAAAACTGTAATGTATGACCAGTTATGGGCACAGAAATAGTGGAAAGCAAAGTGCCATATACTGAAAATGTAGTATGTAAATAACTTGTACAGCATAACCCTACAAAAGTTGTAGGCTACCTCTTTGTATCAGGCTGCAATGGATTTTAACAGACACAGTTCATCTGCTCAATGTGCAGGCAGCACTCCCTGTCCTGTGAGTAGGAGCTGGTGGTGTAGTAGTGCTTTCTGAACCATATTAAAGAAAGGGTGGCCACGGGGTCCCAGTGTCACCCCTGTAGACCATCCTAGAGCCTCTTCACTTGGAGTACTGTGACAAAAATGTTGGCAAGACAAAAATGTTAGCAAGACAAAAATGTTGCTGATATAAAAAATGCTTATTGACTTTCTTGAATAATTTGCCTTTCTCTTCTGCCTCTTTCCAGATTTCAAATGGGGGCCAAAAATGATTGGCTCCTTAACTATTCATATTCCCATCTCTTGTTTAAACCACTACCTGGTTACTAGGGTAAATAAGACCCTAGCAACCAGATAGCTGCTAAATTACCAAATGGAGAGCTGCTGAACAAAAAGCTAAATAACTGAAAAACCATTAAAAATAAAAGAGGACCAATTGTAAATTGTCTCAGAATATCAGTCTACATTATATTAAAAGTGAATTTAAA
This sequence comes from Xenopus tropicalis, assembly GCF_000004195.4. NCBI lineage: Eukaryota > Metazoa > Chordata > Amphibia > Anura > Pipidae > Xenopus > Xenopus tropicalis. The sequence continues at coordinate 44,848,727 of NC_030680.2, forward strand.
GGTGAACTACCCCTTTAAGCTAACTGATCACAAACACAAATGTTTGCAGATTCCCTCACAGAAGTGCACGTAAGCATTTTAGGGTAAAAAAAAAAGCACTCCCCCCCCCCCCCGCACTTTTGTACAGAATCCCTGGAAATCAGTGGGAATGGCAAGAGGTAGTTGGAAGGTTAATTTTTTTACACCAGCAGCGAATCCACTAAGTCTCACATTAACTGTAGGTCAATCTCTGTATGGCCCATCTTTAGCCTCCCCAAACAAAAAAGTCACCCTCCGCCTATGAACTCGACTTATTATTTCTACCAAAGTGCATAACTTTGCACATCAACATTGAACCTCATTTTACATTTTGCTGCCCAGTTTCCAATTTTGTCAAATCGCTCTGCAAACTGGCAGCATCCTGCATTGAACTTATAGCTTTGCACAATTTAGCACCGTCAGCAAAAATAGAAACAGTATTTTGTATGACCACCTCCAGGTCATTAATAAACAAGTTAAAAAGCAAAGGACCAAGGACTGACTCCTATGGTACTCCACTAACAACACTGGCTCAATTAGAAAATGTTCCATTTACCACCACTTTTTGTGATCTATCCTTCAGCCAGTTTTTTATCCAAGTACAAATATTATGTTCTATGCCAAAATTCCTAATTTTTATCATTAACTTTCTGTGAGGTACTGTATCAAATGCTTTAGCAAAGTCTAAGTAGATGACATTCACTGCCATTCCAGCATCGAGGTTCCTGCATACCTCCTCATAAAAGGCAACTAAATTAGTCTGGCAAGATCTGTTACACATAAAATCATGCTTGTACAAAAATAGTATTGTGAACTGCAATGTATTTAAGTATCCTATCACTTACTCCCCTTCCAAAAGCTTTATTACTATTGATGTCAGACTAATAAGCCTATAGTTTGCCGGGTGAAAAAGGGATCCTTTTTAAATAATGACACCATATTTGTAATTTCCAAGTCTCTCTGCAACATGCCAGACCTCAATGAATTCTGAAATATTAAGTGAAGAGGTTTGGCAATCACAGAGCTAATACCCTGGGATGAATACCATCTGGTCCTGGACCTTTGTTTACCTTTACATGTTCAAGTCTCTTTTGAATTTCCTCCCAAGTGACCCATGCATCAGTAGTTATATTACTAGAATTGGGTCTATTAAAAGGGAAGCCTTGATTAGTTGGCTCCTCAGTTGTATAGACAGATGAAAAATAAGAGTTTAAAATGTATCCTTTTCCCTGTTCTCATCAACCACCTGATCCCCCTGTGATAATATGGTTCCCACTCCTTCTTGCTTCATTGTTTTACTATTAACATATTTAAAAAACAATTTGGGATTCCTTTCACTCCTAGCTGCAATACCCCTTTCCATCTCTATTTTATCTTGTCTGGTAGCTTTTTTGCATGCTTTATTTGCTTCCTTGTAAGTTCAAGCCCTAAGATTCTGTAGTGATTAGGCAGCCTGATGGTTTTCTGCCCAAGATTTTCATCTTAATTAAGACATTGTTTAACCAGCTTTCTTCCCACATCCCAAGATGGAGGAAGAGGAGCTTTGGCATAACCTGGATGTAGTGAGATGTTTGAGAATCTATCTTGACAGAGTCAAGGATATTAAAGTTGATGATAACATCATGATCATCTTTTTGGGTTCAAAGGCAGGATGTAAGGTGGCCAAAGCAACCATTGGTCGTTGGTTGAAATCCTGTATTATAGAAGGATATAAATTGATTACAGTGAAAGTCACTTCTGATATTAGAGCCCATTCTACTCGTGCAGAATCTACTTCCTGGGCATTCCAGGCTGCTGCAAAGCTGCTGTGTAGTCATCATTAAATACTTTGATCAAGTTCTACAAACTGGACATTGGGTCAGCTAAAAGAGCAATTTTTAGGAAATCCATTTGCAGTCAGCTATGGTTCCCAAGGAATAAAATTATATTAGCATCCCATACTGTGTTGTTCTTGGTAAAGTCCCCTTGGTGGCCACTGCCATGTGAAGGACCAGGAAATTGGAAAAACCTATTATACTTACCGTGATTTTCTTTTCTTGGACTGCTAGGACACATGGAGCTACTTAGTAGCAGCTACTAAACGCAAGACAACACCCTGCCGTAGGTAATAATGAGAATTACCTGTGTTAAAACACACATAGAGAGTATGTAAGTAAGTAATCAGCATTGTCTGTTTTTGTAGCCGTGACAAATAGCTGCTACTAATAGCACTGTGTGTCTTCAACCTAACATGGTAGTGGGCAACATTCCATGTCCTTGGGGAGAGCTGTGACAGGTTTGGGGGGTGGCAAATTTATTAGCTTGGTTGTCATTTTCTATACTTCTTATGGTGAGGGGTTAACGTAGTGGTTCCCACTGCCAAGTCACACTCCAGGAAAAAAAATCATGGTAAGTATGATAGTATTTTCCAGTATACCAACATCAATACTAATTGTAGATTTAGTATCACAATAGCCTTGGATATTATATTTGTTCAAAAAATCATTAAAGTCACTCTTAACAGAGAGGTATGAACAGAATCACGACATCACTCAGAAGGGTATTCCACAACCTTGCAGCCCTTACCACTGCACTGATTGTTTTTAGGGGAAAAAGCTAATTTTTCCAGAGAAAATAACCCCAACCTTGACAGTCCAACCTCATAGTTTAAATCTTCAATCTCCTTTACCAGTTTAGTGGCAAATCTTTAAACTCTCTCAGGTAAATATTACTTGTTGATTAATTACTATGGGTTACTGCACCTAGGCAAACAAGACTTTTTCAGATAGTATCAGTGTAGTGGGTTTTAAAGTGGGAATAAAATTAAGCAGAAATAATAGCTCTATACATTTTGGTAGTTTCACCCTCCATTCTACCCATGCCTTTAGATCTAATATTTTATCTGTGGTTTTTTTTATAAACTTTTTACTGATATAAAACCACTATATAACTTGTGAAGTTGTCTTCAAAAGTAACATAGTTATACATAGAAAAATACATTAAATACACCTATAATCATTAAAAATATACAACCACTTAATTAACCAAACTGAACAGGATATTAAAACAAATGTCATTGTTTTTTTATTCTTTTTTTGTTATTTTAGAAATATTGTCCAATGTGGTTGACTTACTTAGGCTTATTTAGTGTGAACATTTTTCCCAGTTCAGTAACCCATAGCAACCTATAAGCAATTAGCTTTGAAATGTTTAGTTAAATTAGACAAATAAAAGCAAAAGTCTGATAAGTAGATATGGGTTACTGCACTAGGGCAAACAATCCTTCCAGCACTCACATATCATAAAAACAATGGTTAGAAGGGAAATAGACTTCATACACTTCATACTTTATCTAGAAATAGTTGGGTTTCCTAATTAATACAAAAACTATGTCAGTTGGATCCATATTGTTAAAAGATATTGCTCTAACCATCCGTGGTATAAAAAAAATAATATTATGGGCAGCATGTAATATCCATGTTTTATAAAGCAAACAAATCATTTGCTATCTATGATGCTGTAACATTAGTTGTGGACTTCAGTTTACTGTTTTCCCTTACCTGCTACTGTAAAACTCAAAAGTCTTTGTTAGGGCTACATTTGTCTATCTGTGTGCATCCCTTGTGGGTGCACACTATTGCTATTTTTTTTTCCTGGTTTAGTTTAACCCTTTAGCTGCCAAGCATGTACAGTGTACGTGCTTTCAGAAAAAGGGTTTATCTGCTAAGCATGTGCACCATATACATTCTTTGCAGATAAAGGTTTCTCTCTGCAGAGGTGGCATGTGTCACACAACTTTTAGATGTGTACACACATGTTTACACTAACACTCACAAACTTTTTTTACTTATTCATTTTACCACTTTGTCTTAGTTAGTTTTTTTTTCCATAAAAACTTTATTTTGACAGCGTGACTATTGGATCAGATATTCTGAACACTAATTACACTGTTGTGTGAGTTATTTTGTTGTTTCATTGATTTGCACAATTTTTGTGATTTTATTAAATTTTTTATCCCTGTATTAGTGTTCCTGATCTGTTTTTAGCATAGCTTTGCCATGTAGTACTTTGGTGTAGAAAAATACCTATTTTGAATTCATCAGAATGTGTACTTTATAAAAATATATGGTTTTCTGGGTTTTTCTGTATAGTTAGGGGGTCTTACTGCACATAAGGAGGAATAAAGCCCACCCCCTTAACTCTTGAATCTCCCCTGCTACCTCAAGCTCACAGCCTCTGGAACAGCACAGCATGCAGGTGAATAGACAGAGGTATCGCTGATCGTTCATAAAATATAGCAGACATTTAAAAGTTTGGGAACCTTAGGCTGGCCTTGTTAATATGGCTAGAAATTCTAATGGTACATTAATATTGTTTTGCTTTTAACTGATTAAGAATGGAAGAAAATAATGTAGATTTATGCACCACTGTAATTGGCCCTGTTTATAACTTTGGAAAATGCACAGAACTGTTGGCATGTCTGAAGTTGATATGCCCTTTATCAGTTTCATTTAGTAATTTTACTGGCATGTCTGGGGTTAATACGCCCTTTATCAATTTAATGAAGTCATACTGGCACCTTTGAAGTTAATATGTCCTTTATTCTTTTTATTTAGTGATTATACTGGCACATCTGGGGCATGTAAAGTGGGTGTGGCATGTGGGGTGTGGTCACAAAGCAGGCGTGGCCAAAAAAAATTTGCCACACTACTCGCGCCACATATTTTTGTCCCTCTTTCTCTTAATGAAATGTTGGGAGGTATGTTTCTGATTGGTACAGAAAGGCTTCTTTACCCATGTTGAATTTGTCAGAATGCGTACTTTCCAAAAACATATGGTTTTCACCATGTGTTTATGAATTAGGTAAAGCCATGAAATTAGCATGCACAAATTCAGGGTGTTTTATCTTGGTGCCTAATGCTGTGGGAGATAAGATGCTGCAAAGTAAAAGCTTTGAGTTAATATTTGGAAATGTCATCAAAATTGCCAAATTTAAGAAACCTTTGTGGCACTGTGGAGTAGAAAGACATAGGTACCCATTTTAGATTCAGGGAATGCGTACTTTCCAAAAATATATGACTTTCTGGGGTAAGCATACTTTTAACTAGCTTTAACCTACATAAAATGATTGGAAATGTGTTGATTTTGCAGGAGCTGAAATTACAGAAATAATAGATCCTATGGGGGTATGTTCACATGCCACATACTTAGGTAAACCTTTGCATATTGGGTATCAAACTGTTCAGTGGATCCCTGGTGTTCAAATTCAGGGTGTTTAATATTGGTGCCTAATGCTATGTGGGAGATAAGATGCTGAAATATGAAAGCTTTGAGGGGATTTTTGGAAATGTCATCAAAATTGTCAACTTTAGGAAAGCTTTGTGGCTTGGTACTTTGGAGTAGAAAGACATGGGTACCCATTTTGCATCAGGTGAATGTGTACTTTACAAAAATATATGGCTTCCTGGGGTGAGCACACTTTATTGTAGCGTTATCCCACATAAAATGATGAAAATGTGTTGATTTTGCAGGAGCTGAAATTACAGAAATGATAGATCATATGGGGTATATTCACATTGGGGCCCCTACATGCCACAACTTATTAAACCTATACATATTGGGCTTCAAAATGTTCAGTAGACCCCTGGTGTTCAAATTCAGGGTGTTCTATCTTGGTGCCTAACGCTATGTGGGTGATAAGATGCTGCAAAGTGGAAGCTTTGAGTTGATATTTGGAAATGTCATTAAAATTGCCAAATTTAGGAAAGCTTTGTGGCTTGGTACTGTGGATTAGAAAGACATGGGTACCCATTTTAGATTTAGGGAAACGTGTACTTTCCAAGAATATACTTTCTGGTGCGAGCGTACTTTTTACTAGCTTTATCCCACATATTATTATTATTATTATTTATATAGCGCCATCAGTTTACGCATCGCTTTACAGAATAAAGGGGTACAAAAGACAGAACAGTTAACATGTACATATAAACGATTCACATAAACGTCATGACATGACGTCACACGTCAGCGACGAGGCGCAACCTTATAGAAGTGCCTGTTGCCGCGGCATAAGAGAGAAGGGGCCGCCAACGATGACTTGGTCTGTTGGGGGTACTTTCTATGGGGGCAATTGGGGGCACTGTGTGTGGGGGCTACTGTCTATGGGGGGTACTGTGTATGAGGCAATTGGGGGCATTATTTTAACGGCGCAACTATTTATTTTGACGTGTGACTATTTTTTGATGCGCGACTTTTCTTTTGACGCCAGTGACTATTTTTTTTTTCTGCGCGACTATTCTTTTGACGCCGCAACTATTTATTTTGATGCCGCGACTATTCTTTTGACACCCGCAACTATTTTATAGTCGCGCGTCAAAGTAAATAGTTGCAGATGTCAAAAGAATAGTCGCGACATCAAAAGAATAGTTGTTGTGTCAAAATAAATACTCACGGCGTCAAAATAAATAGTTGCGGCGTCAAAAGAATAGTTGCGTGTCAAAAGAATAGTCGTGGGCGACAAATTTTTTTACGGACGGCACGCGCGATTCTCCATTTGGCGAATCTTTATTTTTCAGCTCATCACTACCCATCACTACCCAGTATCTTTTTGAGGAGTAAAAAAAGAGAATAGAAAAACTGATATAAGTAAGGATATATTATCTGGAATGCTGCTGACCTGGGGTTTTCTGCCTTAGAGATCTTTCCGCAATTTGGATCACCATACCTTAAGTCTGCTAGAAATTATTTAAACACTAATAAAGATTTGTGCAGCTTAGTTTGGATCAAGTATAAGGCACTGTTTTATTATTGTAGAAAAAAAATAATTTCTATGGGAGATGGCCCTTCCATAATTCAGAGTTTTCAGAGTAATGGGTTTCCAGATAAGAGATCCCATATCTGTACATAATTTTTGTTTAGGGGCACATTTATTAAGCAATTTTGAGTCTGAGTTTTTCTTACTTCTAGATAATTTTGAGATTTATGAGCAGTTTCACCTTTCAATGAGAAGTTAATCCCCTCATTGTTTTCAGTTTCACCCAGCTTCAAGGGGAAGTCAACCCCCTCATTGTTTTCAGTTTCACCAAGCCTCAAGAGGAAGTTAATCCCTCACTGTTTTCATTTTCATCCATCTTCAAGGGGAAGTTAATCCCCTCGTTGTTTTCTATTTCACACATTTTCAAGCAAAGTAAATCCCATTGTTTTATATTTCACCCAGTTTCAAGTGAAACTTAAACACAATATTGTTTTCTAAAAATGGAGTCAATGCTCCTAAAATGGCTGCTAGAGCAATTCCTGTTTGGGAAAGGAACATCCATTTAAACTCAAATTTTTTGAGTTTTAACAATACTTTCAACTTGAAAAATTCAGGATATTTGAAAGTAAACTCAAAATTTTCTTACGAAATTTTCTTACGATTCAAGCATTATTGTGTCATTTTATAAATACAGCAATGATCGAGTTTAATTTATACCATGTTGAGTTTACGACTTTCAAGGCCAGAAAAAAATGAATTTTAGTAAATGTGCCCTTTATTGGTACCTTGCAAGATTATGTAAGAGTATGTAACCAAGTACAACTAATCCTTTTCTATATGTGTGCCTACCAAAATAGGAACTTTATCCGTTATGAAAGTGGTCTTGTCTCCTCAAATACTTTCATTCATCTCATGGGAAAAGACTTACATCTAAAAATAAGGAAAAACATGCATTTTCTACAAGCAATCTGAGGTATTTTGTGCATTTGGCACTTAATCATAAGCATACCTAATAATCAAAAACAACATTAAAAGGAAAGAAGAACAGCTTGCATCAACAATTGAATTTAAACAGTCTGGTTGTCTCGAACACAAATATCCACTTTACCTCTGCTTGTAATGGTCTCTTATGTGGATCCCCACCTTTCTCAGAGGGTAATAGTATTCTTAAAGAGAAAAGGTTTCTCTCGCAACATGAAGTGCTTTGATGCAGGAGTATCCCCTTATATGAATGTTCAAAGAATGCATAGTACAGCCAACATATTCAATTTGTACACATGGAGCATTACAATTAGGGGATCATTTACAAATGGTCACATTTGTAAGTCAGATTTTTTAGCTCTAAAAGTTTTTTTTTATTTACTATACATCAAAACAGCTAAAAATTTGACAATACGCCAGCTAAATCCTGCCAAGATCACGTAGAATTCAATGGCAGATGTCCCTGCCCTTCCATGGAGGATGCTTCTTTTGCCAAAACGTTAGAGGTTTTGGATTTTTGACGCTGTGACTTCTGCAAATTTCTTGCCCCCTGACTTTTTCAGTTCTTCAGACTTCAGAAAGACCTCAATATGCTTGTAGGGGTTATATCTCCTCACTCCACAATGGTAAGTACAGGTATGGGATCCCTTATTCGTAACCCTGTTATCCAGAAAGTTCCAAATTACGGAAAGGCCATCTCCCATAGACTCCATTATAAGCAAATAATTTTAATTAAAAAAAAAAAAATCCTTTTTCTCTGTAATAATAAAACAGTGCCCTGTACTTGATCCAAACTAAGATTTAATTAATCCTTATTTGAGGCAAAACAAGCCTATTGGGTTTATTCAATATTTAAATGATTTTTAGCAGACTTAAGGTATGGAGATCCACATTACGGAAAGATCCAGGTCCTGGTCATTCTGGATAACAGGTCCCATACCTGTACCTTTACATTCAACTAATTTTCTTCTGAAGCTTTTCTTTTAAAACGGCTTAGAAGAACACTCCAAATTATATGAGTTCTGCTCGATGACCCACATGACATAAGTCAGCTCTAAGCAAGGAATTCTCTTCACATTCCTTCCTCTATACTGTATTTTCTACCCTATTACCTACACTAATTAGTTTTAAATCAAGAAAATATATATATATGGCTTTTTCTAAATTCATTCTTAAATGTCAAGTTAAGATCATTAACATTTAGCGCTTCCACAATAATAGTGTTCTTAGTCTGGAGTATTTCACCCCCATAAATGTGGATATCCTCCAACCAAACCATAGCAATTGGGCAGTACATTGGCCACAGGAGCCATAAAAACTCATTACTGTATGCGAGAAACCTTCTCAAAAGTTCCTGAACAAAGGCAAGGTGTGGTTTTTATCAACCCCATCTGATCAGTTGGTATGTGGGACAGTTGCTGAAAAGTTGCATAAAAGTGAACAGAACAGTAGTTAAAGGAGACATTTTGGGCCTGATTCACTAAAGTGCGATAAAAATTATCGCACGCTTTTTTGCGGTAAAAAAAGACACGAAAATTAGCGTGCGTTCACCATAGTATTATCGCGTGCAATAAGTCGCCATTTTCGCATGCGGTATTTCTTGCGCTAGTTTTACCGCATGCGTTAATTTCCGCGCTGAAAAGAATACGATCGCATGATTCACTATAACTTTTGAGCGCTAAATATCGCATTCGGCTATGCGAAAATTAACTCCTACTACAGGCAGGCAAAAAATTATAGAAAAGTACAGTAAATTAGTTTTTGGCAATAAAATATGGACTTACAGTGTTATTTATTCAAGTATGTGTCTTTTTACTCAATTTTACTAAAGTCTTGGCATGTATGGAATTTCGCTACTAATATACAGTACTATAGCGGTGAATATGTTGTCGCCAAAATATACAGTACTATAGCGGTGAATATTTTGTCGCGCAAAATACATTACTATGTATATTTTGGCGATTTTTTTTAATCGCGATTTTGTAATCTTGCGACTTGCAGACATTTTGTAGCGATTTTGTAATCTCGTCACATGTGCGACTTGGGGCCATTTTGTGTCATTGAACCTGCAGCCACCAAACTGAGAGGACCATGCCTGGGGTTTCTGATCTGCTTCCAGGGGAGAGGCGCTGCATTATCAGCGTGTTCCTGCGTGTAGGATATGATGACCCGCTGCTGGGGGACTTAGGGGTCCACAAGAGGAAGAGGGCAATCCTGGGCGAGCTAAGAGAGGGTTTGCTCGCCGGGTTTGCCCTTGATGTGGACCCCCGCCAGCTCCAGCGTCTGTGGTCCGACCTGAAGCGCAGGAGTCCAGAACTGGTCGCTGAAATAGCGGAAGGTAATTATTGTACTTTATTATGCTGTTACAGTATACGTTCAGTAAAAGATTTAGCAAGTAATTTGAACTAAAGGTACAAATGTAAGAAATGTCAGGGATGATGAAAGTAACATAGTAACATAGTAAGTTGGGTTGAAAAAAGACATACGTCCATCACGTTCAACCATAATGCCAGTGAGGAACTGAAACGTTGGTCACAATAAACCTCTGAATATTATTTCACATCTTTGTGACTCCTTGTGAAAATCCTGTGTGTGCCGTCACCCCATGCCTGTCTAGATTTTGTTTTGCCACAGGCACCCAGGTATTATTGTTCCTTATGGTGTGCAGCTTCCCAGCACTTCGTATTGTGTGTATATATATATATATATATATATATATACAGAAAAGAACAGAGCACACCCTAATAGTAATCAAATGCCCCAGGTGCTTGCAAAAACCATGTATATAGCAAGACAATGAGCCGCACACGCAGGGACTTTGTTAGAAAACAAAAAATTTTTTTAATGAAAACGATCCAACGTTTCGAGCACCAACTGTGCTCTTCCTCCCTGAGGAAGAGCACAGTTGGTGCTCGAAACGTTGGATCGTTTTCATTAAAAAAATTTTTTGTTTTCTAACAAAGTCCCTGCGTGTGCGGCTCATTGTCTTGCTATATATATATATATATATATATAGCGAACCCAGGGTGGCACTCTGCTTCAGCTCTTAGCTCGGGTGCAAGGTAAATGATTTAAATATCCAAAAAAGACCAGCAACACCGAGTTATGTTCCAAAAACAATCAATTGTGTATTAAAAACGCATGAACAGCCAACGCTACGTTTCGGTCCCCATCGGGATCTTTCTCAAGGCAACCATGCTAACCAACCCCATGTTCTATTTATCCATAGTGAACCAGCAAATAGGAAGTGACATCAGTGCACCCATGCCATAAAGTGACTATTGCAGTAAAGCATGTAACCAATGCTGCAAAGTGATCCGTGCCATAGATTATCATTAGATAATTAGTGCTCACATAAAGTGTCTATTGCACACATGCCATAAAGTGAATATTGCAGTAAAGCATGTAGCTAGTGCTGCAAAGTTTTAATGACAATTTATGGCACGGATCACTTTGCAGCACTAGCTACATGCTTTACTGCAATAGTCACTTTATGGCATGGGTGCACTGATGTCACTTCCTATTTGCTGGTTCACTATGGATAAATAGAACATGGGGTTGGTTAGCATGGTTGCCTTGAGAAAGGTCCCGATGGGGACCGAAACGTAACGTTGGCTGTTCATGCATTTTTAATACACAATTGATTGTTTTTGGAACATAACTCGGTGTTGCTGGTCTTTTTTGGATATATATATATATATATACACATCTATTTTCAAATACATATGCATAAATAAGTTTAAAGCAGGGGGGAAGCAGCAGGGAGCGGCCCATAGTGTGAGTAATTTGGGGAAGGGCCACGAATGTTTTAGGGGGCCCTGGCTAACAATGTCTGTGTGTCCTTTGGATTGATGTGAGGGTTCACAGGGGGAGGGGCCATTGGGGGCATGGGAGGCCCAAAAAATGTTGTTGTGAGGGGCCCCGTTATTTATGATGGTGTATGAATGTGTATATATATATATAATATATTACACAAAATAACATCTTGCAATACTATTTCACAGAACTTCAGCTGGCGCCTCCTCCCCAGGCCCTCCAGGCTCATGTGGGCCAGCAGGCTCTACCGGCCCCCGAGGCCCGACCTCCTCCGGCCCCCGCGGCCCGACCTGCGGCCCCCGAGGCCCATCCACCGGCCCCCGAGGCCCGACCACCGGCCCCAGAGGCCCCAGGACCCCGAGGCCCCAGAGGCAGAGGCGGCTGATGAGGGCGAGGAGGCCATGGAGGCCCCGGACACCCCCTCTTTACTCCTCCCCCAGTTTGTCCCCAGTTTCCCCGGCCCTTGAGTTCCCCTCCCAGCCCCCAGGATGCCAGCCACCAGGTTCTCCTGCTGACGAGGGAAGATCACGTCGGTCCATGCAAGAGGACCTGGACAATATGAAGGCCGAGATGGCCCAGCTCCGGGGGGAAGTTGCTGAACTGAGGAGGGACATGGAGGAGCTCAAGGGCAGCAAGCCCTAAGTTTTCCCCCCCCCCTCCTTTTTTATTTTATACTATTAAGTAAAAGTTTTTAGTTTTATACTTTTGAACTGAGTAATGTCTCATCATTTATCCTTCATTGATATGGTATTCTATACTTTCATGTAGTTTCCCCTACACTCTTACATTTATCAGTAACAGCATCAATATGCTATATGGGTTAAATGTTTGCAAATATTCTGCCAACAATTTTGTCTTTAGCCCATTTTGCTGAATAGTAAAACTTGCATTAATTAGTACGTAGCGTATTTTCTGGCGAGTGTGATAACTGCCAATCCAATGTTTTGTTGCCAGAATAATTGCAATATTATATATGTCCCCATTTAATAAAGTGGCCATTTATTTGTGTCTAAAATCTCCCACTTAATTTAAGCCACTTTAGCAAACGGACCCCTAAGTATTTGGCTAAATATTCTTAAATGCCCCACCCCCCCCATTTTATTATCTCTAGCACTTCTTTTTTTTTCTTACTTATATTTTTATTGCTTTTTTGGGGGGTTTTTTGCAAATAAACTTTTATACAGCACCTCTCTAGCACTCTGTGCTCTCCCAGGGCAAAATGTCGCCATTTTTATGCTGCCGATTGTCGCGTGCGTAATGTCGCGACAATTAGCGCATGCGATAAATAGCGTGCATGCGGAAAATACCGCTCACGCTATTTATCGCAACAAAGCTATTGCATGAAATACCGCACGTAAAATAGCGCGAGTATGCTTATAGTGAATCGTGCAAAAAGTTGCCAAAATTAAGACGCGGTAAAATTTTTAGCACACACTAAAAATAGCACACGTTTTATCGCACTTTAGTGAATCGGGCCCTTTGTGTCATACTCATCTTTTGGTAGTATATTTCCCTTACTCTAAAATGTATAGTGCATTTGTAAAAAAAAAGACTCCAAAGACGTTTTATCTGCTAAAACCATAACTATACTAGAGCTGCAGATAGAACCTCTCTTCTGTGTCTAGGCTGAAATGAGGACTGGGCGTGTCCTTTCATTCTCCCTCAGGAAGTGATCATAACTCTGAGTGACAATCAGAACTCTGCAGTAGCAGCCAAAGTCCCACACCCAGTACTACTTTTACTTCACTGATAGCCAGAGAGACATATCCCTTTTTTATATTAACAATAAATGTGTGAGTTGGTACTTCCAATGGAAAAGAAGTTGTATATGACTGCTTGAGGGCCCCCATATTACATCTGCACAAATCATATCTTGTCCCACCATCTGTGGTAGAAAAACATCAAACCATTAAGACACTAGCTTTTGGAAGGTGGTAATAAATTATGCCTTCTTCCCCCATGAGCCATGCCCTGCTTTTCCCCTGAGAGCTGTTCATTCGTAACTTCTAACAGCTGATCTGTGCTCCTTACAAGTAATGTTCAGCTCCCTGCTCCTCTACCCAAAGGAGTGAAAACTGCAAACTGCTTTTGTTGAGCCTTTCAAAAGACAGCTGCAGTTTTTATTTTTATTTAGGTTAGAAGCAGGGACCCAGACTTGCCTTGGCTCACAGTCGTCCCAAACTGACGTCACTGGAAACGCCTCCCTCCCCTCACAGCCTGAGTCATGGTAACTGGATGAGCCCTATCTAATGAAGCTGGAGCCGGCGGCCCCTTGGAGAAACTGTGAGGAGTCTAAAAGTTACTAAACAAACACCAATTCCTTCTATTTTACATTACACAGCATCTATTAATACACTATGAAAAATTATGGTATATGTCCCCTTTAAGGAACAAAGCATTGGGGAAAGCGTCTGAAGTTCCCGGGGGCAGCATGTTAGGACTGTAAGTCACAGGTTCTAGAGACCACTGAAGGAACTCACGATTAACTTGCTGGAGAAAAGGATACAGACCATCATGTTCTGTATTTGTTGGTAGTTATAATGTGATATAGACTATAAATAATCTGTAAATGTAAATAGTGTAAATATTGTTTTAGTTTAAATAATCATTTATGTGTAACAATTGCTTGATTTATTATTCAGTATATTCCTTTAATATACACTTATTGGTGTGAATTATGTGTCTGCTTCTCAAAGGAACCGAGTTAGAGGAGTGAATAATATTATGATTAATATTATATTAAATCTTACACAAGCTAAAGAAAGCAATGCAAGAAAGGTGGTTCCTTTCACAACTCACCTTCACTGTTGAGCATATTGCAAGAAAGTGGCAAAAGAATGCTGATGCCCTCTCTAAAGTCCACTGTCTAATGGCTAAAAGTGTCCAACCCCCACATGAGGAGAATAACAGAGTCTGTGTGTAGATCAACTAGTACAGGTATTGTAAGGAGGATATTAAGTGCTGCAGGTTACAGGGGTTGACACTGCGCTATAAGTTCCCAGTTATGCGAGTGCTCCAGGGGGTAGACTTTGAGTTTACTTTTAAAGAGACTGAGGGAGGATTATCTCTGTTGGAATTCAGGAATGGCATTCCAAATGTAAGGAACAGCAACACAGAAAGGTTTAAAGGAATACTATCAAGAGAAAATATGTTTTCAGGGGCGTGGCCAGCACCGGAAGGGAATGGTCGCATAGTCCGGAGCTCCGCACATTTCAAAGTCCACCGACCAACAAATAAGCAGATACCATGGGGAAATCGCAAACTAATCGATCTAATAAAGAAGGTAGCAAGACACCGAAACAAACGGGACAAAACAAAGACATCCCGTCCCTGTTTTATAAGAAAAATCGTGATCCACAACAGCCAAAAATGGCAGCGACTAGGCCCGAACCGCATGAAGCGGCGGAGTCACAAGCGCCAGAATCTTCAGAGGTGGATAGCGATGCAGACAGCACGGTAGATGTGCAAACTTACCTGAGACGGCAACCCTCAAAAATGGAAATAAAAGAAATGTTCCACTCCTTAACAAACGAGATACGCAGCGAACTCCAAGGTATCAAACAAGAACTCGAGAGCATGGGGACACGAACAGACTCACTAGAAAGAAACCAAACAAAAATCGTGAGTAACCAAAGACAATACAACACAATAATAGATAACCAAACAAGAGAAATAGAAGAGATGCACAGACAGATTGAGGATCTACAGAACAGAAGTCGCAGAAACAATATAAGAGTAAGGGGGATCCCGGAAACCACAGTAAAAGACGACATACTACCGACATTACTACAAATTTTTAATAACATATTGGAAAGAGACGCTAATACTCCAATTGCAATAGATAGAGCCCACAGAGTGTTTAAACCGCGGAACGCACCGCCGGAGGCTCCAAGGGACATTCTATGCTGTATAAACAGTTTTCCCCTCAAAGAAGACATACTGTCTAAAGCCAGAACGATGAAAAAGATCACCTTTGAGGAAAGTAATATCATATTACTCCAGGATATTTCGCTGTCCACTTTGATTAAGAGGAAACAGCTCAAACCACTAACAGAACAACTAAGAGCTAAAGGAATTCAGTTCCGCTGGGGCTTCCCGTTCAGCTTAACAGCAAACAAAGACGGAACACAAACCACGCTGAGATACCCATCAGACATAAAAGACTTTATGCAAAAACTACAACTGGAGGATACACACATACCAGGATGGAACGACGAGGAAAACAACTACCGAGAACCAAGCCTAGAAGCGGACAACCTATGGCAGGAAGTACCATTGGTACAACGTACCCCCAAAACGCCGCGCAGCAGGATAACCAAAGATTCGTCAGCAAGAAAAAGAACCCCCAATAAGAACTGGTCGGATCTGTGAGTATAACAAAGTATGCACATAAACACGAGTTGCTAAAATACGTGGATGTTCACCCACATACTCTCGAAAATGAATATTACATAAGGTCGGTGAGACGCGAAAGGAAAAACCTTTCCGCAAAGCTCACTCCCCCACAAGAGGTTAACCGCAAGTAGCCAAAAGGCAAAAGCGGATTATACCCACTAATCACCCACTGAAGATTCAGGACCGTTAATGTTTTACCCCAGTTTATTAAACCCTGGTTATGCCGCAACCCATTCCTTACCTAAACCAAACCTCTGGAAGCAGGACTCTTATAGGCAACAGATACAGGACACTTATTATCAGGAAATAACATGAAAGAAAACTTACAACTAACTTTGTGGTCACAAAACGTGAATGGTATAAACAGCCCAAAAAAGCGGGCGCAAATACTTAGTAACTGTCAAAAGAATGGTGCCAAAATTGTATTTTTACAAGAAACTCACATCACAACATCGCACCCAAAGGTTTTAAAGAGCAAATGGTATGAAAAAACTTTCTCCAGCACTAACCCAGATAAGAAAGTAAAAGGTACAGCAATTTTAATTCATAAGGATGTACCCTTCTCACTAATAGACCAGAAAGAAGAGGACAATGGGCATTTTATTATGGTAAAAGCAAATATTTATAATGTTGTATTTACTTTATGCTCTATATATGTACCAAACAAGGACCAAACTAAATTTATTAAGAATTTTGTAAATACTTTGTCTCAATTTGCAGAAGGTATAACATTGGTAGGAGGGGATCTCAATGTGGCATTAAACCCAATAATAGACAGCTCTTCACAAAAATCAGCCATTACTTACAAATCATTAAAGAAAATTAAAAATTACCTGAACCAATTAAAATTGATAGATGTATGGAGAACACATAATCCTAAAGAAAAGGATTATACTTTCTTCTCCACACAATAGTTACTCTAGAATCGACTATCTGCTTATCAATCAAAAATGGCTACATATTATGAAAAAAATTCAGATAGGCCCGATGTTTCAGTCAGACCATGCACCATATATAGCTAACATTGAGATCCCCAAATCCATGAAAGCGTCATTCATATGGAAATTTAATGAAAGGTTGTTACTACAGAAACAAACAAGGGAAGGAATCGCTGCCACTATGGCAGAAACTATTCTCCTAAATAATTTACCAAATACAAACCCCTCCACATTATGGGAAACACTGAAAGTAGTTACAAGAGGCAATTTAATAGCACTTAGCTCAAAAATAAAAAAAGAACACACAACCAAAATACAAACGGTATTGCAAGAAATTCATTATCTTGAAAGTAAACATAAAGAAACATTAGCTAAACAGGTATATATGGAGCTAGAAACCAAAAGAATCTACTTAAAACAATTATTAGATACTTTCACAGAACAAGCTTATCTGAAATGTAAGAGAGAATACTATGAATTTGCAAATAAACCATCCAAAATCCTATCTAAATTAATAAAAACACAGAAAAGTAAAACCTTCATTACACAAATTAAAGACTCCAAGCAAAAACTTCATCACACATATCCAGATATAGCAAATTGCTTTAAAGAATACTACCAATCTTTATACAATTTAAACTCCGGAGCCCAAGACCCAAACAAAATAGTAAAAATAGAACAATATCTTAAAAAGTTAAATCTTCCGAGAGTATCCAATCAAACACAATTACAACTAGAAGCTCCATTCTTGATGGGGGAGCTAACAAAAGTAATTAATGACCTGCCACCCAACAAGAGTCCAGGTCCAGATGGCTACAGCGCAGGGTTTTATAAAGAGTTTCAACAACAACTAACCCCTATCCTATTAGAACATTTTAATTCAATATCAGAGAAAAAAAACTTCCACAAACAGGCCCAAGAAGCACAAATAACGGTGATACACAAACCCAACAAAGACCCAGCAGTTTGTGGAAGTTATAGACCTATTTCATTAATAAATCTAGACCAGAAATTATTTGCCAAAATGATAGCTAACAGATTACAAACTATTACTCCCATACTAATTCATCCCGAACAAACAGGATTTGTTAAAGGCAGAGAGGGCAAGGATAATACTACAAAAATAATCAACCTAACAACATTAGCTATAAAGAAAAAAATACCATTACTATTATTAACAACAGACGCCGAAAAGGCGTTCGACAGGGTTGATTGGATGTTTCTAAAAACCACATTACAAAGCTTTGGATTTGGTCCAGCACTGATAGCGCGTATTATGGCATTATATCATGCACCTTATGCACGAATAAAAGTAAATGGCATCCTTTCACCAGCATTTGAGATTTCAAATGGAACCAGACAGGGGTGCCCATTATCCCCAATACTATTTGTGTTAGTCATGGAAACATTGATTACTTCTATCAGACAAAATGTAGATATAACCGGTCTCACACTTGGCACCCATGAACATAAGGCAGCAGCCTTCGCTGACGACTTACTATTGCTAATTACTAAACCTATAATATCCCTCCCAAACACAATACTAGAATTTAACAAATTTAGTGAAGTATCAAACTTTAAAATAAACTATTCAAAGTCAGAAATTCTAAATATAAACATACCACAAGAACAAGCTACAATATTACAAAACTCTTTCCCCTTCCAGTGGGCGAAAGAAACTATAAAATACCTAGGAATAAACCTGCCATCACACCCAGATAAACTATACGAGTATAATTATGTACCCCTCACTAAAGAAATTGAATCAATGCTTAATCAATGGCAAGGCAAATCAATATCGTGGTTTGGCAGGGCCAATGTATTAAAAATGTCAGTTATGCCCAAATTGTTATACCTTTATCAAATGATCCCAATTAAAATACCACGGAAATTTTTTGCTAGGATAAAATCATTATTTACAAATTTTGTATGGGCAAAAAAACAGCCAAGAATTAAATATGACCAGTTGATTGCACAGAAAGCAGATGGAGGGCTGGGTTTTCCATGCCCAGAAAAGTATTACATAGCAAACCATTTACATAGAATATGGTTATGGAAAAGGGAGCCAATTTTTAAACTCTGGAAAGAAATAGAACAATATGAAACAATATACAATTTATGTAATATAATGCATTTGAAATTTTCAGAACTATCACAGCAGATTAAAGAACACCCTACCATAGGAGCAACATTATCAGTCTGGAACTATTTACAACAAGACCCAGAGTTCTCACCATACCCATCACCAGAATTAGAACTAATGAACAACCCAAACTTTCCACCCAGCTGTGAGAAAGGACAAATAGATAGATGGGCAATAATACAGAATAATCCCACTAAGCTTCGTCACTTCACAGAAAATGACAAAATAGTCTCCTTAAACACAATACAAAAAAGGTGGGGCCAACACCCCAGAAACCAATGGAACCATATGCAGATTTCTACCTATTTGAGATCAATAGGATTAGAACGATTGACCAGACCACTCACTAGTTGGGAAACATTATTACAACAACAAAAAATACCCCACCCCATTGCAAAATTTTATAAAAAACTGGTAGAAGAAAAACAGGAAGAAAAAACGCTTTATATGAAACAATGGGAACAAGAACTCAAAATAACCATAGGTACAGATACGTGGAAGCAAATAACACTATCAGCGCATAGAGGCGTGAGATCAAACAGAGTACAAGAAGCAAATTTCAAACTCTTAAGTAGATGGTATAGAACCCCCCAATATTTGCATAAAATCTTCAACAAAGTATCACAAACATGTTGGAGATGTAATAACGCTGAAGGATCTTATAGCCATATATGGTACACGTGTGAAAAAATTAAACCATTATGGAGAGAAGTATACAATACAATAAACAGCTTAAGACCGGGGAAATACACAAATTGCATAGAAACAATGTTACTTAGTCTGGATAGAACGGGGAAAAAAATAATTAATGATAAATTGATAGTACATCTATTACAAGCAGCTAGAATAATAATACCCAAGAACTGGAGAAAGTCAGAAACTCCACACAAAATGCAATGGATAGAGGAAATAGAAAACACAAAAACAATGGAAGAATTAACAGCTATAAAATATGGGAGAATGAAAAACTATGAGAAAGTATGGCTGGATTGGCCATATAAGTTAGCACGATAGGGAATAACAAGATTAAGAAACATGTACATTGCATAAGAATATATCCCATAACAGGAACCAACAGTAAAGGTCAACAAGTGATAAAAGAGTAAGACCTAATTGAGCTCACCTGCTTCCCCCCCCTACTACCCGAGCAGTCTCCCATAACAAGAGTTATGTTCATATCCAAGTCTATTAACCTGAAAGAATTGAAATGAATGTATTTTAATACGAGATGTATAACACAATGATGGGAAAACTGCCATGTTTTGTACCAAGTTACACCTCCTATTTCTATGCTCCCCCCCCCTCTCTCCCTCCCTTTTTTCCTTTCTGTATCCCCACCCGCAAAAACTGAAAATGAAAATAAAGACTTACAAAAAAAAAAAAAGAGAGAAAATATGTTTTCAAAACGCATCAGTTAATAGAGCTTCTCCAGCAGAATCCTGCATTGAAATTGGTTTCTCAAAAACACAGATTTTTTTTAAATTTAATTTTGAAATTTCTATTGCCATGTTCTTTATTTCCCAGGGTGCTACAGCCATGTGACCTGTGCTCTGATAAACTTCACTGACACTTTACTGCTGAGCTGCTAATTGATATCACCCCCCTCCCAGCAGCTGATCAGCAGAACAAAAGGAAGGTAGAAAGATAGCAGCACCCAGTGTATATCAGAATAGCACTCAATAGTAAGAAATCCAAGCCCGGCTTGGGACTCCTCCAATTTGCATTCCATCAATATAGATAGTAAAGGGTAGAGTAGGACCAGGCTTATGTGGACAGATAATTAGTTCAACCATATAATAAAATATCTTTCTGATATATCACCTATATTATGCAACATATTCATGATTTTATTTTTATAGCTATTAAGAGTACTATATCCTCAGAAAGACCACTCTGCGGTGTTGAAACATCAACAACACAATAAACAGAATCTTTTTGTATCAGTGCATCAGAGTGCATTAGAGTACTTTATAGACTATTGCTTGTTAAGTGCAAAAAAAAAGTAGCAAAAACCCATATATATAGAAAAAGCAAAAGCTTGCATACACACTGTCACCACCGGGTGATGTTCATAATTTTCATCACAACTGCCAATTTAGGAAAAGCTTTACTGTTTGGTAGTTTGGAGTACAAAGACATATTTACATATTTTGGATTCAGGAAAATGTATACTTTCCAAAGTAAAATGCAGTAAATGTGTTGATTTTGATGTAGCTGAAAATATAGCAACAATAGATCTCATGACCTACATGCCACCTACTTAAACTTATTTACAATTAGAATCAAACTGTTCAGTGGAGTCCTGATGCTCATATTTAGGATTAGGGATAAATTAAAAACTTAGCCACTAATTAATTTTGTGGCAAAATTTGTGAGTTTGCCAGTGGTAAACTTTTCTCGAGTTTGCAGAAAAATTTGAGGCAAATATTTGCCTAGGGAGGGTAAGCAGCAGATGCATCAAACTATAGAATATTATAGATATTATAGCAAATGTAGTAGAATAATAACAGAACATCAGAATTATCTTATGTTTAAAAAAAAATTCTTGTACCTATTGTTTAATGTCTTTCCTCTGAGCCTGATCCAAAAAAAGGCTATATAATATTCAGCGCTATTTGCCATTGCAAATACATTTGTCCAGCATGGTAATGGTTATTTTTATATATTTATCTGATTCTAAATACATATAGAAGCAGACCAGCAGTTTAAATATGTCTTTTTTTTGGATGATAGCAATTAAATTATTTATTCTGATATACCTATTTACCTATTCAGCAACTTTAGATGGAAACACTGCCATACAGTATCTAGGGATAAATAACTTTCCTTAATTGCAAATATCTATGCATTTTTAAGTATTTAAGAAGTTATGCCTGAAATACAATGTAACACAGTAAGTTACCGTAGGTTGACAAAAGACGTACTGTACGTCCATCACGTTCAACTATAATGTCCTATATATAACCTTCCTAACTTCTAGTTGATCCAAAGGAAGGCAAAAAACCCCATCTGAAGCCTCTCTAATTTGCCGCAGAGGGGAAAAAATTCCTTCCTGACTCCAAGATGGCAATCGGACCTGTCCCTGGATCAGCTTGTACTAAGAGCTATCTCCCATAATCCTGTATTCCCTCACTTGCTAAATATCCATCCAGCCCCTTTTTAAAGCTATATAATGTATCAGCCAGTTCGACTGATTCGGGGAGAGAATTCCACAACTTCACAGCTCTCACAGTAAAAAAACCTTTCCAAATATTTAAATGGAATCTCTTCTTAGCGTGCCCTCGTGTCCGTTGGAAGGACCTACTGGTAAATAAAGCATTAGAGAGGTTATTATATGATCCCCTTATATATTTATACATAGTTATCATTAAACGCCTCTTCTCCAGTGTAAATAGACCCAACTTGGCCAGTCTTTCTTCATAACTGAGATTTTTCATACCCTTTTCAAGCTTAGTTGCCCCTCTCTGATTCAATAATGTCCCATTTGAGCACTGAAGACCAAAACTGAACAGCATATTCTAGATGGGGCTTTACCAGCGCTCTGTAAAGGAGAAGAATAACACCCTCCTCCTGTGAATCTATACCCCTTTTAATACAGCTCAAAACCTTGTTTGCCCTTGCAGCTGCTGCATGGCATTGCTTACTACAGCCAAGTTTATTATCTACAAGGACTCCAAGGTCCTCCCCATTATGGATTTGCCTAGTGCAGTCCCATTAAGGGTATAAGTGGCTTGCATATTTTTACATCCCAGGTGCATGACCTTACATTTATCCACATTAAATGTCATCTGCCACTTAGCCGCCCAGATTGCCAGTTGGTCAAGACCCTGATGCAAGGATGCCACATCCTGGATAGAATTGACTGGTCTGCAGAGTTTTGTGTCATCTGCAAACACTGATACATTGCTTATAATAGCCTCCCCTAAGTTATTTATGAACAAGTTAAACAAAAGTGGACCCAGTACAGAGCCCTGAGGGACCTCACTGAGAACCTTACTCCAAGTAGAGAATGTACCATTAACAACCACCCTCTATACCCGATCCTGTAGCCAGTTTTCTAACCATGTGCAAACAACTTCACTAAGACCAACAGACCTTAGTTTAGAAAGCAGTCGTTTGTGGGGAACGGTATGAAATGCTTGGGCAAAATCCAAATAGTTTACATCTACTGCATCCCCACTGTCCAGCTTTTTACTTACCTCATCATAAAAAGCAAATAAATTGGTCTGACATGACCTGTCCTTCATAAAGCCATGCTGATTACTGCTCATAATGCCATTCTCCAGTACCTAATTTTGTATGTGATCCCTTAACAAGCCTTCAAATAACTTGCCCACCACGGATGTCAAACTTACAGGCCTATAATTGCCAGGCTGTGATCTTACTCCCTTTTTAAATATAGGAATGACATTAGCCTTCTTCCAATCCCTAGGTACCATACATGATGAAAGCGAGTCTGAGAATATCAGAAACAAAGGCCACTGTAAATCTGACCCTAGCTCTCTCAGTACCCGAGGGTGTATTCCATCTGGCCCAGGTGCCTTGTTTACATTTATCTTGTGTAACCCTTTAAGCACCATATCCTGTGTCAACCACTGCGTAGTTGGAGCAGAGGCAACAGTGCAGCTATTGGGTGGGACTTGGCACTCTGGCTCCTCTACTGTGTACACAGAAGAAAAGAACTGATTTAGCACATACCTTTTCTGTATCTGCTGTAACCATATTGTTACTATAACTCAATGGGGCTACACCCTAAACCTGCATCTTTTTACTATTAATATACTTAAAAAACTTTTGGGGGTTACTTTTGGCCTCTGCCGCAATGCGCTCCTCATTTTCAATCTTTGCCTTCCGGATTGCTGTTTTACAACACTTGCTAGTGTTTACATTCATTACACACAGCTACTGTCCCCTCTGACTTATATTTCTTAAAAGCTTTCCTTTTTTTCCCTATTAACTTGTTGTTGTAGACAGTATAAAAAACAGATGCTACTGGTCTATCATTTTGTGTTTTTAAATTTGTACTTTCTATATTGATTGTTAATTTTAGTGACATGGACCATTACTAGCATACTTCTTTTATAAAGAATAATGATTTAAGTTATAATGCAAACATTGTATTTCATTTACAGTGTATTGGTTATACTGTTTTGTGCATGCCATAGCTTTTAGGTGAAGCAGGATTATGTTAAAAATGCCTTCATCCCAGGAGGGTCTTTAGCAGCAGTAGGATTAAATGCACAATAATTCTTCCTAGATAACACAAATCATTAAAATAACACCTGCCTATGTTAACCCCAGCTAGTAAGTGTAAAACATGCTACTGGAGTCTGTTATATTAGATACATCAACAAGAGGTTGAAACACTAAGGGGGAGATTTATTAACGCTCCAAATGCGTCCGAATGCGTTTTTTGTAATCGTCATTTTTTTTGCAACAATTCCGTACCTAGCACGACTTTTTCGTCGCTTTCACGACTTTTTTGTACTTTGTGACCAAATTTTCGCGAGGAAAGTTTCATTCCTTCAAGCTTTGGTATCGTGACTTTCCTTGGGCCAGGTTGGAGCTGCAGAGTGCCATTGATTTCTATGGGAGGCTTCCAAAATCATACACAGAAGGATCAAAGTCAGAAAGGTTTTCCTGCATTTTACGATCATTCGGTATGAAAATTTTGTGACTTTCGGATCGCCAATACGATATTATCGTGACTAATACAATTTTTCCATAAGCATTTTCGTGATTTTTGCGATCTTCAGAAATTATCGTATCCAATCTGAATTTGTCCCATTCGGGATTCAAACTCGTGTTTTAATGAATCGGCCCCTAAGGGGCAGATTTAACAAAGTGTGAGATTGGCACTCACTGATAAATACACTTCTAAAATTCCAAGAACAGTAAATAGAGAGAAGTTGATTTTTTCTGTGGTGAGCTCATGCTCTCACCCTTTGATAAATCTACCCCTAAGACATCCATTTCTTTGAGCTTGAGTCTTCGTTCTCTCAGGTATGCAAGAGGCCAATTGCGGTGTAAACAGCAGCTCTATGACGTTCATTCATATCCTTATGATACCTCCAACCACTCTCCTATTGAAAAAAAATTAATTAAAAAAATGTCTTCTATTGCAAAAAAAACTTAAACACAAGCAGCAGATTGTTACCTTTTATTACTGTAGTGTATTTACCTTTTCTATACATTTCTGGTCAAATGATAATCACAATAAGGAAACAGTGAACAAAAATTATGCTTATTTTGAAACAAATACATTCTCATGTCTGCACCCTAATACCTGACTGCCTTTATAGGTGAAGGTATATCAAGTGTTATCTAATTTAATGGGAGTACATTTTCCTGTTTCTCATTAAGTGCATGGTTATGAGCTTGTAATGAGCCAAAATAAAGCCCAAAATTATTTTAGGTTACTGAAGAGAATAGAAAAAATATGGCTGCATTACATGCACTCTTTTAAGAGCAAGCATGTGTGACATCTTGGACAAGTATAATATCCAAGTTTACAGTGACCACAAAATCCTATTGTTAGTTTATTATATATATATATATATATATATATATATACACTAAACTAACTATATATATATATACACGTTGTATATAGTACACAGGGAGGAGCACACTATACAAGTCCAAATGCCCTTGGTGCAGGTCAAAAACAAAAAATGTAATAGAAAGAGTGCCGCACACACAGGGACTTGATACAAAAGAAAAAGTGTTTTTATTGAAAAAATTCCAATGTTTTGAGCACAATCAGTGCTCTTCCTCAGGGTCAAACCAACAGACCATATCCCAACACCCACAGTAAATACCCCCACCCTATAAAATGGCGCCTGTATATGTTGACATTTGAATTTACCTTGCTCTGGTGGGTGTGGGGCTTGTTTACACTGGTTGCCATGGTAACTATGGCCGTTTTTTGGCGCCATTTTATGGGGTGGGGGTATTTACTGTGGGTGTTGGGATATGGTCTGTTGGTTTGTCCCTGAGGAAGAGCACTGGTTGTGCTCAAAACGTTGGAATTTTTTCAATAAAAACACTTTTTCTTTTGTATCAAGTCCCTGTGTATGCGGCACTCTTTCTATTTTATATATATATATTGCAACCAGGGCTGGAACTAGGAGTAGGCAGAAGAGACACCTGCCTAGGGTGCAACAGTGAAGGGATGCTAAGGCAGGTACCTCTGTTGCCAACCCCTAGTCCGGGATCTCTTACCCCCTGGTGGCTCCCTCCTCTGCACGCTGCCTACATGCTTTAGTGCTGTGATCCCTTCTCAATGCACACACGGAGGGAGTGGGAACAGGGAAACAGAAGTGGGGGGGTGAGGTGGCTGGCTGGGTAGCATAGAGTGCCCAGCCAGCTTGGTCCACCTCTGATTGCAACTTTAATTAGCACTCATGGCCACTAGGTCTGCATAGGTTATTTACCAATCTTTATTCTGTAACCATATCTATGTGTTTCGATCTGCTAAAGATTGTCATCAGGATATAGACAGGAAGTGAAACACACATTTAAATACAAGTGTTAACAACCTGTCACTATCCTGATGACAATCGTAGTGGATCAAAATGCTTAGATATAGATACAGAATAAAGATTGGTGGATAACCTATGCAAACCTAGTGGCCGTAAGTGCTTTCTGCTGTCACAATATTATTTTGTTGGTCAGCACAAAGCTGGTATTATCCCTCCCAAATCTCCAACAAGGGGGGGGTTGGAGATTTGAGAGAAGGGAGGGATAATAATACTAGCCTTGGTTAACAAACTGAAGCCTACCTTATTTGAAGCACAATATACTTGTGATGGCGTAAATTTATCTTAATCCTTAAACGTTTATTTTACTGGCCAGTAGTTTGTGTAGATAAATGTGTATAATCTGTATTTATGTGTTAAAAGTGGAAACCTTGCAACACTAGCTTAGGTTAACAAACTGAGGCCTACCTTATTTGAAGCATGTGCTTCAGCTGTGCTGGAGGTATTAAATGGTGCTGAAACAGCTGCTTATTAAAAGATGTTTGCCACATGTGCATACAAAAGTGTGTGCATTAAAAACTTTGCTTTTACAAAAAACATTGGAAATGATTGTACAAAGTACAGTTTCATGAAGCACATACCTAGAGCTCTCAGAGAAGCCACTTCCTAAAGGGGTGGGAAGCCTCTTTGCATGCATTTGCTAAAAAGAAAAAAGAACATAATTTCCACTGAAGATCTGTCTGGCTACTGAACACACACATGCCCAGTGACATATATATATATATATATATATATATATATATATATATATTTACATACCTCCCAACATTTTGAAAATGGAAAGAGCAACAAAATTAAATGCTGCACGCAGCACAGCAACCACAACCATTTTTGTGTCCACACCCCCTAAATACTACTCCCATTTGACTAAATTTGGCAGGTTATTTAAAGTTTGAACACATTTCTGGGGGTTTTGGGGTCCTGTTTTATATGTTATTACAGTTTTGATGAACAAGGTGAAATTGCCCTTTAAGCTGCAAGTCTCAGTTCCCCCAAGAGATCTATTTATCTTTTTAGTTACAGTACAAATGTGGCAATTAAGAAACACTGGCCAATCTTACAATTAGACTCTGGTCTACCGTTTACCCAAATACCACCTCCAGTGTGTGTATACCAACGTGGACACTCCCTTAGGGATATGTTGATGGTGACAGACTTAAAATCTGATTCATCAGGAACATGGTTGAGGACCAGTAAACGAGGTTGTTTTAGATGCGGTAATTGCAAAACCTGTGCATGTCTAATTACTTGGGCGACTT
This sequence comes from Xenopus tropicalis, assembly GCF_000004195.4. Taxonomy (NCBI): domain Eukaryota; kingdom Metazoa; phylum Chordata; class Amphibia; order Anura; family Pipidae; genus Xenopus; species Xenopus tropicalis. The sequence goes on from NC_030680.2 coordinate 44,876,551, forward strand.
TCGCCCATCCTCATACTGGGAAGAAGTATCTCATTCGACATAGGTTGTTGTGCACATCTGAATATGTTATATACTGCATCATGTGCCCTTGCGGCCTTTACTATATTGGTAAATGTATCACAACTTTCCGTACATGAATCATAGATCTGTGATTCATTTGGCTTTGACAGCTGAAAAGTCGGATATTCCGTTGGCCAGACATTTTGTACAACACAAACATTCATTGCCTACGCTAAGAGCAATACTGATTGACCATATTCCCCCTCTATCACGTGGTGGAGATAGATCAAAATTATTATTACAGAGAGAGGCCCAATTGATCCAGAGACTTGATACCATTGCCCCTCGGGGTTTAAATTAGATGTTCTCACTCTCTTGCTTTTTATGAACTAAAAAACTTGATTTTGGTCTCCCCCATGACTATAATCAGGATAACTCTGTGGACAAGATTATTGAGAATTATGAAGTTATTATATGTGAATCTGGTTGGATTTTTATCCAAGATATTTTTGAGATACAAATAATTATGACCTTTTTACTAATTTTGCTCTAGATGCCGATCATGGTCCCTTGTGCATTGATTTCCTCAATAGATATTTTTAATCTGATGTTTTTAATATTTTTAATTTTTGATATATGTATTTTTTCACTTTTTAACTGTATATCACAAATTTTATTCACTCTTGTATTCATCTGCTCTGATGAAATTGTGGTTTTATACACTATGGTTACTTAGAATAATTGTGATATTTATGGTGGGTTAACCTTATGATCCCTTTAAGCAGTAATTGCTAGGTTATATATGTATTGGTGAATATGTGAGTGCGTTTTGATGATACAGCAATATTAAGCTGTTTTATTTTTTTTGTAACTTACAATTTTTATTGAGAAACAAAAAGGGGGGGGTTAGCAATTTCACTTCCACAGGTGGACAGAGCATAGTAAAACATATCATATCCTTAATTATACATTCGTCGTCTGTTACAATCATGTATTGAAATGAAAAGGAGAAAAAAGGAAAGAGGACAGTGAATGGGAAATATATGGGCGAAGAGGGGGGTGATAGTTCAGTCATGGATTTAGGGAAGAGGGCCCAAGGGGGCTTCTTCTCAGCTATATAGAGGTACCTAGATTTAAGTTTGTGTTGGCTGTGTGAGTAGGTCCCAGGGTGACCATATTTTTACACACAATGGGGTTCTATTTTGTAGCCGGGCCAGGTTGTATTCAAATTGTTTGATGTAGTTAACTTTTTGTTTTACTTCTGAGAGTGAAGGCTGCAATGGAAATGCGGGCCACCGAGAGCACCTGGTTAACCAGTTTCTGTGCATGTTTTGACAGTTGTTTGTATGGCTTACCCAGGAGTAGGGTAGTAATGTCTTTTTCTAGAGGTGTGAGCGTGATCTGGCGTAGCAGTGCTAGGACTTTGTCCCAGTATGGTTGTATCAAGGGGCAATGCCAGAAGATGTGAGGTAAGTCTCCGGGTTGCCTGCATTCCCCCCAGCAGTTTTGTGTTGTTTCCGGGAATAGTGCATGGAGTTTGACTGGCGTATGGTACCAAAACATGATTATTTTATAAATGTTCTCTTGTTGCCTTACACACGTAATGCCTCGTTTCATGTTGTCCTATATGGATTCCCATTCAGTTTCCTCAAGTTCTCTGCCTATGCAAGTCTCCCATTTATGCATATAATTGTGTTTATAATTCTCCTCTATAAAAGGATTAGCTAACATTTTGTAGATAGCGGAAATCAGGCCTCTTTGAGGGAGGCCATGGACCGCCAAGCGTTCAAAAGGTGAAAGGGGGTCCCTTCTACCAGTTGACAGCATAGGACTAAAAAAGTGTTTTAGCTGAAGATACTCATACCAGACTAAAGTAAGGCCTGGGGCTTTATCGTTCAGGGTCTCTCATGGAAGAAACCCACCTCTCAGGCGATCTGTCATGTCTCTTAAGGCAAAAAAGGGGTATCTATCCATCTCTGTAGGTATTGCAAAGGTAGTGCTGGTTGGAACCTTGGGTTTCCCAAGTGGGAGAGTAGTAGGGATGTAGGTGATGCCAGTTTAAATTTAAATCTAAGTTTCCACCAGAGTTTTAAGGTATGCTCTGTAGATTTGAGCATTGCTATTTTTGGCTTATCCTTTCCTAGAGTGGACCATATCCAGGCGTTAGGGTGATAGGGTTTGAATTGATTTGTTTCAATGTTAGCCCATACAATATCTGAGGACCACCTTGACCATGCCAGTATCTGGTGAATTTGGGCTGCTCTGTAGTACTGCTGGAGGTCTGGGACGCCCAGGCCACCTAACTTAGTTGGGGAGGTGAGTGTCTTTTTGTTTATTCTATGCCTCTTTTTCCCCCAAATGAAGTTATGAAGCATAGCTAGAGTAGCCTTGAAGGTCGTGGGGGGGACACAGACAGGTAAAGTTTCAAAAAGATAGAGAAATTTTGGGAGAATAGACATTTTTATTGAGGCTATCTTGCCAAACCAGGATATTGGGTATTCCGCCCACTTTTGGAGCTTAGATTTAACCTCGTGTAATAAGGGGAGAAAGTTTTGGCTGTAAAGAGTTTCATATCTAGGAGTGATGCGTGTTCCCAGGTATCATATGTATTCTTTCTTCCAGTTATACTTAAAAGTAGATTTCAGGGCCTCCAGCGTTGAGGGAGGGATATGTAGCGGGAGTGCCTCTGTTTTAGTCACATTAATTTTGTAGCCAGAAAGGGTGCTATATGTTTCCAGCAATTTGTGTAAGGATGGGAGCGAAGTCTGGGGACTTGTGAGAGTGAGGAGTACGTCGTCTGCAAAAAGGGCAATTTTATAGTGGTCTGTGCCCATTTCTACCCCTTTGATATCTGGATGATTGCGGATATTGGCTGCCAGGGGTTCTATGCTGAGGGCATAGAGAAGGGGCGAAAGTGGGCACCCTTGTCTCGTGCCGTTGTATATAGGTATGGGGGCATTGGAGTGGCCTGGCAGTTTGAGGTGGTAGTTGGGGTGCTATATAGGGCATATAGTGCCTGGAGGTAAGGACCTCGTAGGTTAAGGTGGTGGAGGAGAGCGAATAGGTATGACCAATCTAGGCGATCAAATGCCTTCTCGGCATCTAGACTTAGAATTAAGGCTTGCTTCTTTTGCCTATTCAGAATGTCTATTAGATTTATTGTCTTCCTCGTATTGTCCCCAGCTTGGCGGCCTAATATGAAACCCACTTGGTCGGCATTGATCTTTTTTGTAAGGATAGGGGCTAAGCGATTAGCTAAGATTTTTGAGAACAGTTTTAGGTCTGTGTTTAGTAAGGCAATAGGCCTATAATTTGAGCACATTGTTGGGTCTTTTCCCTCTTTGGGAATCAGTGTAAGGAATGTTGCGAGGTCTGTTGGAAGAATCGGTATTCCTTGTAGATAGCTATTATACAACTTGGCGAGGTGGGGGAGGAGAGTTGCCTGAAGTAGTTTATAATATTGGTAGGGGAGCCCGTCTGGGCCTGGGGCTTTACCATTAGGAAGAGTTTTTAGAGTTGCAGATATCTCCTCTTGGGAGATTTCTGCATTTAACTGTTTTAGGTCATTTTCTTGAAACTTGGGCAGGTTTGCCTGTTGGAAAAAGTTCTGCAAAGTGTGGGTTCTGTTGGGGGGGTCTGTAGTTTGGTTTTGCTTCAAGTTGTATAGAGTTGCATAGTATTTATGGAACTGGCCAGCTATAAGGTCAGGGTTATAGGTCAGCAAACCTGAGTCATTCTTAATTGCAGTGATAACGGAATGTGTTTTTTGATCTCTCAGTTTCTTTGCTAGAAGGGTATGCTGTTTATCACCCTTCTCATAATATGTTTGCCTAGTCCATATCAGTGCTTTCTCAGCTAATTTTTCCTTGTGGTGTCGGAGTTGACTGCGCACATCTAAAATTTGCCTAAGTGTAGTGTCTAGTTTGTTTTTATTGTACATAGATTCTAAGTTTTTTAGTTGCGATAACAGTTGTTGTTGTGTTTGGTTTTGTTGCTTTTTCCTAGCGGAGGATAGGGCTATGAAGTGCCCCCTCTTGGTGGCTTTATGGGCTTCCCAAAGAATAGTTTGAGATTGGACTGTATTTGTATTTATAGTAAAGTATTCTTTTAACAGGGACTCTATTTCCTTGAGGGCTTCTGGGTCGTGCAATATAGTTTCGTTAAGCCTCCACTGTGGCTTTTTGGGCGGGGCTGTGTGTAGGTCGAGGGTCGTTGTGACAGGTGCGTGGTCTGACCAAGATATTGCTGCAATATCTGTAGTGAAGCGTAGTCTAAGGCATGGTTGAGAGATGAATAGATAGTCTAGTCGGGTGTGGACTTTATGCATAGGGGAATAAAAGGTGTATTGCCGACCAAGTGGGTGGTCAATGCGCCATGAATCATATAAGGCCGTTCTGTGGAGCAGTTGTCTAAGATCCCTGGATAACAGGTGGGCATTGTTGTCAGGAGAGGGGTGTGACCTGTCTTGGATTTGGGAGACCGGGACATTAAAGTCCCCTCCAACAATTTTATAGGGGGCCGTGGAGACTGAGATTTTGTTAAGGACCTTCTTAAGGAACTTTACTTGGCCTTTATTGGGAGCATAGATGTTGGCTATAAAAATCGGGGTGTTAAGAATATCTCCCTCTAGGATCAAAAAGCGCCCGTCAGGGTCGCTGGTTATTTGGGCTACCCGTAACGGGCAGTCTTTGTGCACAATAATGGCCACCCCTGCTCTTGTGGAGCTTGCTGAGGCATAGAAACCTGTTGGGTAGTTCTTAGAGTGTAGTTTATGCGGTTTCTTCTGAGAGAAATGAGTCTCCTGAATCAATGCAATATCTGTTTTATGGAGCCTCAGTTCTCTCAGTGTTAAATAACGTTTAACAATTGTGTTAAGACCCTTACAGTTAAGGCTTGTGAATGTAACCATCTAGTGAGTGGAAACAAGAGTTCATATTAATACACCTTTGGGTCCAAGAGGCGCGGGTGTCACTATCAGCTGGGTTGTGCCGTCTGGGTGAGATCATCCTAGGAGTAGGTCTGAGTTTTGGAACCGTCGACTGGTCTTGCGGTGGGGGTAGGCTGGTGGTCCCCGTGGTCTCTATCTTGGGTGTTGCATGCTTTTCGGGATTCAACATGGGGAAAAAGGGAGAGAAAAGGGGGAAAAGGAAAAAAAAAAACCTGGAATAGAAAAAAGTCAAAAAAAGAACCAACTAGTAAAGTGTTACTAACAAGTTAACAAACCCAGAAGTTCAGTTAGTGTGGGTTTTTGGGGAGCAAACCGTGCTCTCCGAGGGGGGTCCGGTCTGAAGGTGGAAAGAGGTAGGTCTTGGTAGAGAAACCAGGTGGGCTCGCTACGTGTAGGGTGTATTGGTAGGCGCTTTGCATGGATTCCGTCAGGAGGCTTGGTGTTGGTTTTTCTTTCAGCCTGGTCTGGAGAATTCGCTTTGACGTTCTGAGGTAGGTGATAGGTTCAATGGTAGCCTGCGTTGAGATGGGGGTCTGCCTACTTGTTGCCACTGTGGTCGAAGCGCTGGCTTCTGTCGGTTGTCCTTGGGGCTAGGGGGTAACATGTTTGGTATACCCAACGCTGCCAGAAAGTGCTGTGCCCTGTTCGGGTTCTGCAGAATATAGGTTTGTCCATGCTGCTGTAATATTAACTTAAAGGGATATCCCCAATGGTAGGGTATTTTCATGTCCCTTAGGCGTTGTGTAATTGGTTTGAGCTCTCTTCTTTTGCCCAAAGTGATAGGTGAGAGGTCAGCAAATATTTGGACTTTATGGTTTGGGTAGATCATTTCCGCGAAGGAGCGGGCTTTGGTTAGAATCAGCTCTTTCTGTTCAAAGTAATGCAGGCACGTTATGATGTCCCTAGGGGGTTTAGTTAGAGGGGGTTTTTGGCCCAAGGAGCGGTGTGCTCTGTCGAACTTCCATTGATCAGGAGGTATATCAGGGCATAGCGTGGTAAAGAGTCTGCTAAGGAAGTTCGGTATGTCTTGTGGTGTGATATCCTCAGGCACTCCCCGTACTCTAAGGTTTTGCCTCCTAGATCTGTTTTCTAGATCTTCGCACATATTAGTAATTTGTTGGAATTCGTCTTTGAGAAGTGCGTTTTCCTCCTCTAGAGAGGATTGTCTAGAGAGATTATGATATTGTCTGCTATGGATTCTAGTTTATCTGTACGGTTGCCTATTTCGGTGATCTCATTCTGCAGTTCTTTTACTGCTGTAGAGACTGCCTCGGTGACCGCTTTAGTCAGGGCCGCCGTGAGATTGTCTTGCAAAGCTAGCAGATGGGTTGAGAGAGCATGTAGAGTAACCAACTCTGAGTCAGTGGCCTGATCTTGTCGCGTTGATCTAGGGGCTTCTGTGGTCTGGAATGCCTGTGTGTATAGTGGCTGTGATATTAAAGTCGACTGACCTGGCAAGCTCCATTGTGGGGAGTCATCACCCTGTTGTGAGGGTGCTGGAGAGAGCGATGGAGACAGGTCCTCCTGTGCGTCGCCGTCGTCGGCGCCATCTTGGCTTAGAGCGCGCCTTTCAGCTAGGCCGGATTTATGCAGGTATGGAGACATCGTTACCCGTTGCTCTTTTGGTTTCTGTTTCACCATTGTTTTGCAGCAGATATTCTCCTGTGGTTAGTGTGGTCCCGATTTCTTCAATCAGGCTAATTTAAAAGCTATTTATCTGGGATTTTGTACACCCAGTGCACGGAGCTCTCAGTGAACACGTCCGCTCTCCACCATGTCAGGCCATGCCCCCCCTATTAAGCTGTTTTTTTAATATTATGACAGCACCTATGGCGTTTGCTACGTGACCTGTCAATATAATAGATATTGGTACTCATGATTATTTGTATTTACAGGGTTATAGGTTTGATGCTATTGGGATATTTAAGTGCCTACTATAATTGGAATGATATAGGTTTGTGATTACACATTACACATGACATGGAATATGCTAATGTATGAAGTACACTGATTGGTTGCTGTTTGTATTTAATCTTACACCTCACTTCCTGTTCACTATCCTGATGACGTTCCCATGTGGATTAAAACACGTAGATAGTATGTCTGAATAAATATTTGATTTGTTGGACACTTATGCCATGAGTGCTTTCTATATATTGGCGATATATATATATATATATATATAGCTACTGAACACACGTGCCCAGTGACATATATATACATATATTTTATATAAAGTCAAAAAGACCCAGCACACTTGATGTAGTGCAATTAAAATATATCGTAGAAAAAGTTCATAGATCGGACTATAATTAATTAACATACAGATTCCAGGTATCTCTTACAGAGTTTGAGTGAAGAGGAATAATAAAAACATGGAACTACATCCTATTAGAAAACATATACATCAAAATACATATTAAGCCCATATGGTGCCAAAGGTCATAACTGCTGTATCCCCCAGTCCACCATCCAACAGCTTCTCCTGGTCTCCTCCACACCTAGGCATATTTACCTGCTTCAAAACCATATATCTCCATTCTGTTTCTATATGTCCCTGCTCTACAAAATGTTTAAAAACAGGTCATTTAATTTCTCCTATCCTAATGGTACATTAGTTGTGATATCCATGTTGTAATCTCCAAAGTGGTTTCAACCACATAGAGGAGTCAATACCCACATAAACTACAAATTTTGATAAATATGTAAAATATACCCTAAAGTTATACTCACATCTTGCTTGTGGATGTATGAATGTATCCAACATTGGTTGCATGAAAGGCAAGGGTACATTCCCCTCGGCCTACTGTCCTATAATGTCTGTTGTTGACCTGATCCACTCCTGCAACCTGTTCTTACCAACTCTTTGTCCCCTCCTTTATGATAGGGGCTGTCTGAACTCAACTACTCCCGGATAAGCTGATTTAATTAGTCCCCAATGTCTCCACAGCACTGTGGCAACCTGATGACTACCAACATCAAATTATGTCACAAAAGGAATACGGCAGTTGCTTTTTTTTTGGCATGTAATTTAGTCCTATCCAGCATCTCCCACCCTCCTCACTTTAGCAAACTGACCAATTGAGATACAGTCCCTAATATGTACAAGATGAAAACTAGTATACAAGTATGGGATCCGTTATCTGGAAATCTGTTACCCAGAAAGTTCTGTATTACAGACCCCTTTTGGAGGCTAAATAATCCTGTTGGGTTTAATCAATGTTTAAATGATTATTTAATAGGTATTGAATTCCAAATTAAGGAAAGATGCATTTTTCGGAGAACCCCCCATCCCAATCATTCTGGATAACAGGTCCCATACCTTTATGCCAATAATTGGTTTCTATCAGTTAGTAACAAATTCAGTATGCATACCCCCACTGTCTTTTATCACCTTCACATCCAAAAAGGTAACTGTTCTCCTGTCCACATTTATTGTGTTATATAGGGATGTATACTACGTACAGTATTTTCCTTGTGGAACCGCAATAGAGCTTCTGCACCACCCCTCCACAAGATAAAAATATAGTCTATTTAGCACCACCAGACCATGCATCAGTCCTTTAATGATACCAGACAATGGGGTTGATTCACTAAAGTGCGATAAATTTTATCGCACGTTTTTTTGAGTTAATATAGACGCAACAATTAGCGTGCGATTCACTACAGTATTACCACGTGTGTTAAGTCGCATATTGTATGCGTTAATTTTCGCGCAACTGCATGCGTTAATTAGCGCACTGAAAAGAATACTAACGCATGATTCACAAACACTTAGGCGAGCTAAATATCGCATTAGGCTATGCGAAAAATAACACCTACTTGAGGCAGGCGATAATTATAGAAAAGTAAATGAGCTTTTGAAAATAAAATATGGGCTTTGCAGTGTTATTTATTCAAGTATGTGTTTTTTTACGAAGTTTTACAAAAGTATTGGCATGTATGGCTAACATGGCATGCATATTCGCTACTATAGCGGTGAATATTTAGTCGTCACAATATTCGCTACTATAGCGGTGAATATTTAGTCACAATATTCGCTACTATAGCGGTGAATATTTAGTCGCACAAATACATTACTAGGTAAATTTTTGTTGCGACTTTGTTATCTCGTGACACGCGCGACTTGCGGCCATTTTGTAGCGACTTTGTAATCTCGTGACATGTGCGACTTGTGGCCATTTTGTGTCATTGAGCCTGCAGTCACACTACAGAGAGCATCATGCCTGGGGTTTCTGAGCTGCTACCGGGGGAGAGACGCTATATTATCGAGGTTTTCCTGCGCTCAGGATATGACAGGCTGCTGCTGGGGCCCATAGGGGTCCATGAGAGGAAGAGGGCTATCCTGCGTGACCTAATAGACGGGTTGCGCAGGGGCTTCTTCCTGGAAATGGACCTCCGCCTGCTCCAGCGGATATGGTCGGACCTGAAGCGCAGGAATATGGACCTAATAGCAGAAATCACTCAAGGTAATTATTGTTCTTTAATATGGTTTTACACAATACATTTCTTAAAAGATTTAGCAAGTAATTTGAACTAAAAGTACAAATGTAAGAAATGTATATTCTATATATATATATGTATATATGTATGTTTTTTCAAAAACACACAATAAAGTTCACAATAAAGAGGGAATTTTAAATATGTTGTGGCATTTTGAAAAAAAAATACACACATATATATATATATATATAGCTGAAAAGGATATTCCGCACTCGCAGGACTTATAATCAACACAAAATTTTTATTGAAAAAGAGACTAACGTTTCGGCTGTCTCTGCAGCCTTTTTCAAAGTGCAAATGCAACAAACAAATCCACCCCTAATAAACCCGACAGTGGCACCAAACACCGAGTGATGTCATACAGTGGGAGTGTAATGCTATAAAAAATATCAAAAAACATCAAAACGTGTCATTGTAAAATAAAATAAATTAAAGTAAAATTATTTAAAGTGAAATAAGAAAGGAAAGATATCACAAGGGAACACCTTGGGGCACATTTACTAACCCACAAACGGGCTGAATGCGTCCGATTGCGCCTTTTAAGTTTTAATGCTACGAAAAAGGCGCAACTTTGCGCGCAAGTTTTAACGCTACGAAAAAATCGCGACTTTGCGCAACTTTCGTAATGGCTACGAAAAACTCGCGTTTTTTCGCAAAAATCGTAAAGACGCCGAAAAAATCGCAAAAAATACGAAAAAGTCGCAAAATGTTTGTTTCCAATCGGAATTTTTCCAATTCGGATTCGAAATCGTGTCTTAGTAAATCAGCCCCCTTGTGTGTGAAAAGAGAAAGTATGAAAAGAGAAAGGATTAAAATGAAAAAAGTGCTGATGCCCCTGTAACGCTGAACTACAAGCACTCGATTTGGGTCAAAGATTAAAGTACAGATTAGCCAGTCGACACTTACTTGCGAGTATATACCAAAGTAGATAAGGAGAGCCGGGACCCACTTCCCTTTGTGCGTCTGGCGCTACCTGCCTGTTCCTATATATTCAATGTGCTTAAGGGCACGATGTAAGGTATATATCAGCACAGAGGACCGTGCTGTCCGCGGAACAGCTCCAGACGGCTAGTCACAAGTGCGATACAGGAATCTAACCCATACAAGGGAGACCCATTACGTCAGCACAATGTGACAAATATGCACCGTTTGGGAAACTCGCATGTTAGTATTGCAATGTACAAAGTATAGCCCAGAGGGAGGTAAGAGGACTAGTACAATGTTGGTGTCAGTGCCCAGCAACGGGGAGACCGCCAATCCTAGTACGTTGTCCCACAAAGAGATTTAAAAAAGGGCATAAGTAAGACTCTACGAGAGCTGGCTGTTTAATGTGTCGGATTAGTCATATGAGAGGGAGTAAAATGGGCAATTATCGGGCAAAGTGGTGAAAATGAGAATGTATGAGCAGCTACAGGGCATATCTAAGTGATGAGATCGACCACCAAGGTAACATTTGTAGGGCACAGGATCAGGAATAAGAGACGCAGGAGAGTGACACATAGTTACCAGTTCAAGGTAAATTGAAATAGAAACAAACCCAAGAGGAGAACAGAAACAAAGGGTGACTAGTTTAGCAACAATAATGTAACAGTAACAATGAGGAAACAGTTACATCCTAGGCACTAAGTAGCATGCAGGCAATTCAATAGTGGGATATATTGGCTAGCAGGGATATGGCTAAACATGAGTCAGAAGGGGTCTGTAAGGAAAAATCACTTTAAATAAAATGAAGAATATGAAACCAGTTCATTCAGTCCATACGGGTTAATTGTGTTCAGTTTGCGCATCCATTTCAGTTCACATCTTAGAAGTAGTTTTTCACGGTCACCGCCCCTCACTGGAGAAGGAATTAAATCAATAACCATGCATCTTAGACTTGCCAACGAGTGTCTATAGGACAAGAAGTGTGCTGCCACAGGGGTGTCATGTCAGCCTTTCCAGTTGCCAGTGCGGAACATATTGCAGATCTGTGGTTCGCCATTCTGTCCCTGAAGGTGGTTATCGTTTTGCCTATGTATAGAAGCCCACAGGGGCATTTAATAAAATATATGATGTATTTTGAAGCGCAGGTTAGTCTGTGTTGTATTTGTATTAAACGCCCAGTGTGTGGATGGTTAAATGTGGGGCCCGTGATGAGTGAACTGCACGTGGTACAGTTGGGACAACGATAGCAGCCAGGATGTGCCGAAGGAAGCCAGGTGGTAAGTGTCTCAGACTGGTAGCAATGTATAGGGTCAGTTTTTACTAATAGATCTCGCAGACTCCTTCCCCTTCTGTATGCTATACGGGGAGGGGACCTGAAAATGGGTGGAAGCGTACGGTCCTTCTCTACCACAGACCAATGATATAGTATAGAGTTCGTCAATGGTCTCTTATCAGGAGTGTAAGTAGCTGTGAAAGTGAGTCTTTCAGCTTCATTATTCGAGTGTGAGCCTGATACATGTACATGTAAAGCCTGTAAAGCAGGGGTGGGCAAACTTTTTGGCTCGGGGGCCACATTGACTTTTAAAATTTGACGGGAGGCCGGGCCAGCACCAGATGCATACATATCAAACTTAAACCTTAAAAAGGCATTACAATGTTAATACTTACATTCACTTTTAGTGGGAACAGTGTTGTTGATCACCCTTTTTTGCCAGTGCATCGAAGTCTGGTATTAGTTTTGTTGTGGCAATTCTCAAAACAGATCTGAGGTGTTCATCACTCAACTGGGATCTGTGGGGTGCCATCATATTGCCCCAAGCCCACAGTCTGTACCTGTGCCAGCAGCAATCATTGCCCCAAAGCCCCAATCTGTACCTGTGCCAGCACCCATCATATTGCCCCAAGCCCCAATCTGTACCTGTGCCAGCAGCCATCATATTGCCCCAAGCCCACAGTCTGTACCTGTGCCAGCAGCAATCATATTGCCCCCAAGCCCCAATCTGTACCTGTGCCAGCAGCCATCATATTGCCCCCAAGCCCACAGTCTGTACCTGTGCCAGCAGCCATCATATTGCCCCCAAGCCCACAATCTGTACCTGTGCCAGCAGCCATCATATTGCCCTCAAGCCCACAATCTGTACCTGTGCCAGCAATCATATTGCCCCCAACCCAAGCCCACAATCTGTACCTGTGCCAGCAATCATATTGCCCCCAAGCCCACAATCTGTACCTGTGCCAGCAGCCGCCATATTGCCCCCAACCCAAGCCCACAATCTGTACCTGTGCCAGCAGCCGCCATATTGAATCGGTTAACATGTGCTTACACAGTGAAAATAGCTTCTTGCAGCCCCAGGTGCACGCTGTACCCACTGCCCGGGCAGATAAATTCAAGAATGAAGAAAACAGCAGCACTCCGGTTGTTTTGAAAAATGTGAATCTTTACTAAGTGCCAAAGGCCTTTGGCACTTAGTAAAGATTCACATTTTTCAAAACAACCGGAGTGCTGCTGTTTTCTTCATTCTTGAATTTAGCAGCCGCCATATTGCCCCCAACCCAAGCCCACAATCTGTACCTGTGCCAGCAGCCATCATATTACCCCCAACCCAAGCCCACAATCTGTACCTGTGCCAGCAGCCATCATATTGCCCCCAACCCAAGCCCACAATCTGTACCTGTGCCAGCAATCATATTGCCCCCAAGCCCACAATCTGTACCTGTGCCAGCAGCCATCATATTGCCCCCAACCCAAGCCCACAATCTGTACCTGTGCCAGCAGCCATCATATTGCCCCCAACCCAAGCCCACAATCTGTACCTGTGCCAGCAGCCAGCTTCAGAACTTTCAAGGGTTTGCAACGCACCAGCTCTCTATTTGAATGACGCTGTACGCGCGCTATCCCCTACTGCGCATGCTCACAGCGCCAGCGTGATAAGGTACGTGCCTGCAAAGAGAGGGGCGGGGGTGCGCTCCTGGGTGGCGCTGCACTCTGACAAACAGGGCCCACCAATCCGAGACGCTGCCGGCGCCCATGTGATGGGAGGAAGCAGCCCAGCTGCCATTTTTGACACTGGAGGTATTTTTTTAACTAGCAACTTTGGATGGCTTTGGCGGGCCGGATTGAAATCGTGAACGGGCCGGATGTGGCCCGCGGGCCGTAGTTTGCCCACCCCTGCTGTAAAGCCTGAGTGCCCTTTCTCTGCATTTGAGCAGATCCTGTAAGTCATAGCCCCTCTGCAGAAAATGTTGTACGAGGTCATACAGTAGGTGTTGGTCTGAGTTGTTACGTACCATTCTTACCATCTGTGAGTAGGGAATGCTTTTAAGAAGATGAGGGGGGTGGCAAGAGGAATGATGTAGCAATGTATTCTGGTTGCTTTCCTGTACGTGGTAGTAATTCGGGTTGACCATAAAATAGTAAGTGTTAGATCCAAAAAAGCAATGGACATTGAATCAATATGTGCCGTAAAGCGTATTGTGGTAGGGAGGTTGTTTAGCTCATGGACCATAGACCTAAACTGTTCCTGTGAACCCGTCCATAGGAGTAATAGGTCGTCAATGAAGCGAAACATCTTAAAGATGTATTTGCCGTATTTGGGAAAGATATACATGTTCTCATAATGTGACATATACAAGTTTGCAAAGGAAGGGGCAACATTAGACCCCATACTTGTGCCACTGGTTTGTAAATAGTATGAGTACTCAAATTTAAAGTAGTTCAGAGTCAGGCAATGAGTTAGTAGGGTCAGCAAAAACTCAGTCGGCGGACGTTCCTTTTCAGGAAAATCCAACAAATATTGTTTGACCACTGTTATACCTTCATCGGTCGGAATGACCGCGTACAAAGAGGAAACATCCATTGTAGCAAGTGAGAGACCGCATGGTATATATATATATACAGTGGTGTGAAAAACTATTTGCCCCCTTCCTGATTTCTTATTCTTTTGCATGTTTATCACACAAAATCTTTCTGATCATCAAACACATTTAACTACAGTGGAGGAAATAATTATTTGACCCCTCACTTATTTTGTAAGTTTGTCCAATGACAAAGAAATGAAAAGTCTCTGAACAGTATCATTTCAATGGTAGGTTTATTTTAACAGTGGCAGATAGCACATCAAAAGGAAAATCGAAAAAATAACTTTAAATAAAAGATAGCAACTGATTTGCATTTCATTGAGTGAAATAAGTTTTTGAACCCTCTAACAAAAAAAGACTTAATACTTAGTGGAAAAACCCTTGTTTGCAAGCACAGAGGTCAAACATTTCTTGTAATTGATGACCAAGTTTGCGCACATTTTAGGAGGAATGTTGGTCCACTCCTCTTTGCAGATCATCTCTAAATCCCTAAGGTTTCGAGGCTGTCTCTGTGCAACTCTGAGCTTGAGCTCCCTCCATAGGTTTTCTATTGGATTAAGGACTGACTAGGCCACTCCATGACCTTAATGTGCTTCTTCTTGAGCCACTCCTTTGTTGCCTTTGCTGTATGTTTTGGGTCACTGTCGTGCTGGAACACCCATCCACGACCCATTTTCAGTTTCCTGGCAGAGGGAAGGAGGTTGTTGTTCAGGATTTCACGATACATGGCTCCGTCCATTTTCCCGTTAATGCGAATAAGTTGTCCTGTGCCCTTAGCAGAAAAACACCCCCAAAGCAAAATGTTTCCACCCCCATGCTTGACGGTGGGGACGGTGTTTTGGGGGTCATAGGCAGCATTTTTCTTCCTCCAAACACAGCGAGTTGAGTTAATGCCAAAGAGCTCTATTTTGGTCTCATCAGACCACAGTACCTTCTCCCAGTCACTCACAGAATCATTCAGGTGTTCATTGGCAAACTTCAGACGGGCCTGCACATGTGCCTTCTTGAGCAGGGGGACCTTGCGAGCCCTGCAGGATTTTAATCCATTGCGGTGTAATGTGTTTCCAATGGTTTTCTTGGTGACTGTGGTCCCTGCTAATTTGAGGTCATTAACTAACTCCTCCCGTGTAGTTCTAGGATGCTTTTTCACCTTTCTCAGAATCATTGACACCCCACAAGGTGAGATCTTGCGTGGAGCCCCAGAACGAGGTCGATTGATGGTCATTTTGTGCTCCTTCCATTTTCGAACAATCGCACCAACAGTTGTCACCTTCTCTCCCAGCTTCTTGCTAATGGTTTTGTAGCCCATTCCAGCCTTGTGCAGGTCTACAATTTTGTCTCTGACATCCTTGGACAGCTCTTTGGTCTTTCCCATGTTGGAGAGTTTGGAGTCTGCTTGATTGATTGATTCTGTGGACAGGTGTCTTTTATACAGGTGACTAGTTAAGACAGGTGTCCTTAATGAGGTTGACTAATTGAGTAGAAGTGTCTAACCACTCTGTGGGAGCCAGAACTCTTAATGGTTGGTAGGGGTTCAAAAACTTATTTCACTCAATGAAATGCAAATCAGTTGCTATCTTTTATTTAAAGTTATTTTTTCGATTTTCCTTTTGATGTGCTATCTGCCACTGTTAAAATAAACCTACCATTGAAATGATACTGTTCTGAGACTTTTCATTTCTTTGTCATTGGACAAACTTACAAAATCAGTGAGGGGTCAAATAATTATTTCCTCCACTGTATTAGTCAAAGATAACACAAGTAAACACAAAATGCAGTTTTTAAATGAGGGTTTTTATTATTTAGGGAGAAAAAAAATCCAAACCTACATGGCCCTGTGTGAAAAAGTAATTGCCCCCTGAACCTAATAACTGGTTGGGCCACCCTTAGCAGCAATAACTGCAATCAAGCGTTTGCGATAACTTGCAACGAGTCTTTTACAGCGCTCTGGAGGAATTTTGGCCCACTCATCTTTGCAGAATTGTTGTAATTCAGCTTTATTTGAGGGTTTTCTAGCATGAACCGCCTTTTTAAGGTCATGCCACAACATCTCAATAGGATTCAGGTCAGGACTTTGACTAGGCCACTCCAAAGTCTTCATTTTGTTTTTCTTCAGCCATTCAGAGGTGGATTTGCTGGTGTGTTTTGGGTCATTGTCCTGCTGCAGCACCCAAGATCGCTTCAGCTTGAGTTTACGAACAGATGGCCGGACATTCTCCTTCAGGATTTTTTGGTAGACAGTAGAATTCATGGTTCCATCTATCACAGCAAGCCTTCCAGGTCCTGAAGCAGGAAAACAACCCCAGACCATCACACTACCACCACCATATTTTACTGTTGGTATGATGTTCTTTTTCTGAAATGCTGTGTTACTTTTACACCAGATGTTACGGGACACGCACCTTCCAAAAAGTTCAACTTTTGTCTCGTCGGTCCACAAGGTATTTTCCCAAAAGTCTTGGCAATCATTGAGATGTTTTTTAGCAAAATTGAGACGAGTCTTAATGTTTTTTTTTGCTTAAAAGTGGTTTGCGCCTTGGAAATCTGCGATGCAGGCCATTTTTGCCCAGTCTCTTTCTTATGGTGGAGTCGTGAACACTGACCTTAATTGAGGCAAGTGAGGCCTGCAGTTCTTTAGATGTTGTCCTGGGGTCTTTTGTGGCCTCTCGGATGAGTTGTCTCTGCGCTCTTGGGGTAATTTTGGTCGGCCGGCCACTCCTGGGAAGGTTCACCACTGTTCCATGTTTTTGTCATTTGTGGATAATGGCTCTCACTGTGGTTCGCTGGAGTCCCAAAGCTTTAGAAATGGCTTTATAACCTTTACCAGACTGATAGATCTCAATTACTTTTGTTCTCATTTGTTCCTGAATTTCTTTGGATCTTGGCATGATGTCTAGCTTTTGAGGTGCTTTTGGTCTACTTCTCTGTGTCAGGTAGCAGGTGTGGCAGTAATCAGGCCTGGGGGTGACTATAGAAATTAAACTCAGGTGTGATAAACCACAGTTAAGTTATTTTTTAACAAGGGGGGCAATCACTTTTTCACACTGGGCCATGTAGATTTGGAGTTTTTTTTCTCCCTTAATAACGTAAACCTTCATTTAAAAACTGCATTTTGTGTTCAATTATGTTATCTTTGACTAATAGTTAACGGTTTTTGATGAGCAGAAACATTTAAGTGTGACAAACATGCAAAAGAATAAGAAATCAGGAAGGGGGCAAATAGTTTTTCACACCACTGTATATATATATATATATATATATATATATATAAATATATATATATATATATACACATCTATTTTCAAATACATATGCATAAATAACATAGTAACATAGTAAGTTGGGTTGAAAAAAGACATACGTCCATCAAGTTCAACCATAATGCCTATATATAACCTGCCTAACTTCTAGTTGATCCAGAGGAAGGTAAAAAACCCCATCTGAAGCCTCTCTAATTTGCCGCAGAGGGGAAAAAAATCCTTCCTGACTCCAAGATGGCAATCGAACCAGTCCCTGGATCAACTTGTACTAAGAGCTATCTCCCATAACTTTGTATTCCTTCACTTGCTAAGAATCCATCCAGCCCCTTCTTAAAGCTATATAATATGTATCAGCCAGCACGACTGATTCGGGGAGGGAATTCCACAACTTCACAGCTCTCACTGAAAAAAATCCTTTCCGAGTATTTAAATGGAACCTCCCTTCTTCTAAACGGAGTGGGTGCCCTCGTGTTCGTTGGAAGGACCTACTGGTAAATAAAACATTAGAAAGGTTATTATATGATCCCCTTATATATTTATACATAGTTATCATGTTACCTCTTAAGCGCCTCTTCTCCAGTGTAAACAGACCCAACTTGGCCAGTCTTTCTTCATAACTGAGACTTTCCATACCCTTTACCAGCTTAGTTGCCCTTCTCTGGACCCTCTCTAGCTCAATAATGTCCCGTTTGAGCACTGGAGACCCAAAAAATGTTCTTGTGAGGGGCCCCGTTATTTATGATGGTGGCCCTCTGTGTATGAATGTATATATATATATATATATATATATATATATATATATAATGTATAATAGATTTAAATAACATCTTGCAATACTATCTCACAGAACTCCAGCTGGATATAGCGCCTCTTCTCCCTCCAGAGGTCCAAGACCAGGACCCCCAGGCTCCTGAGGCCCCCAAGGACCACCAGGCTCCCGAGGCCCCAGAGGCCCCAGCACCCGGCGAGGCCCCAGCGCAACAAGAGGCCCCAGAGGCCCCAGAACCCGGCGAGGCCCCAGCACTACAAGAGGCCCCAGCACCTGCCAAGGCCCCAGCACCCGGTGAGGCCCCAGCACCCGGCGAGGCCCCAGCACCACAAGAGGCCCCAGCACCTGCCGAGGCCCCAGCACCCGGCGAGGCCCCAGCGCCACAAGAGGCCCCAGCACCCGGCGAAGCCGAAGAGGCCCCCGAGGCCCCAGAGTCCCCAGAGGCCCCGAACACACCCCAGGCCCCAGACACTCCCCCCCTTGATTTTTCCCCAAGTTTCCCCCCAGTTTCCCCCCAGGCCCTTGAGTTCTCCCCCCAGGCCCCAGACTCTCCCCAGGCCAAGCGCTGGGCACCAGGTCCTCCTGTGGACGAGGGACCATCACGTCGGACCGAAGATGTGGGGACCCAAACAACACCTAGGTGGACTGACCCCACACTTCGGTCAATGCAGGAGGACCTGGATACCATCAAGGCCCAGTTGGCCGAGCTTCTGCGGGACATACGAGAACTATTTTTATAGTCTTTTAAAATATTTTATTGTTAAAATTAAAGTTTTTAGTTTTCTACTTTTGAACTGGTTAATGTCTAATTATTTAGACATATGGATATGGTATTCTATACTTTCATGTAGTTTCTCCTACACTCTTACATTTATCAGTAACAGCATCAATATGCTATATGGTTTAAATTTTTGCAAATATTCTGCCAACAATTTTGTCTTTAGCCCATTTTGCTGAATAGTAAAGCTTCGTTAATTAGTACGTAGCGTATTTTCTGGCAAGTGTGATAACTGCCAATCAAATGTTTTGTTGCCAGAATAATTGCAATATTATATTTGTTCCCGTTTAATAAAGTGCCCATAACATATTTGCCATTTATTCTGTGTCTAAAATCTCCCACTTAATTTAAGCCACTTTAGTAAACGGACCCCTAAGTATTTGGCTAAATATTCTTAAATGCCCCCCCCCCTATTTTATTATCTCTAGCACTTCTTTTTTTTTTTGTTACTTATATTTTTATTGTTTTTTTTAATTTTTTGCAAATAAACATTTATACAGCACCTCTCTAGCACTTCTGTGCTCTCCCAGGGCAAATGCGCAAAATGTCACCAGTTTTATGCTGCCGCGTGCGTCAAGTGGCAATTGCCGCATGCGTGATGTGATAATTAGCGTGCACACGAAAAATACCGCGCTGCGCGTGCGTTATTTAACGCGCGTAGAGTCTTCACGACTAAAATATTGCATGCAGTATCGTGCGTAAATTAGCGCGAGTGTGCTTATAGTGAATCGTGCGTTAAGTCACGAAAATTTTGACGCGATAAAATTTTTTACGCACGCTATAAATAGCGCACGTTTTAACGCACTTTAGTGAATCAGCCCTACTATATAAATTCCTTTTCCAGCCACCAACATGAAGGAGTTTGTGTAAGAGGGGGTAATGTTAGATCCCATCACAGTTCCACGAAGCTGCAAATAAAAGGTGTCCTTAAAACAGATATAATTATTAAACAAAATAAAATCAAGCATAACCAAGAAAAAGGTAATCTGGGATTTAACCACCATGTCTCAATAATTTACCCCATGCTTTCATCTTACCTCCATGGTGTATGGATGTAAATAAAATGGATACATCAAATGTGGCCAACATTATTATCCCAATTTTCCACATGTAATCATTAAGCTGTTCAAGAAAATGATTATTGTCTCTGACATAGGATACCCCCAGATGCACCAAAGGGCCAAGGACCCTGTCCAACAAGAACGCCTCAGGGCAGTAGACTGACTTGATCCCAACTGCTATAAGGTGCTCTTGTGACTGGACAGGGTCATTGTATATTTTGGGCAGTGTGTATAACAATATGCAAATCTTTTTATGGCTAGACTGTAAGAGCACTATATTTCATCCTGTAGTTCTAAACCAGTGGAATACCATAACTATATAAGAGATATCCTTATAACCTGGTCTACTTGTTAAAAGATCTGCAAATATTCCACTTGAATTCAGTACATTACCACAACTATAAAACTAAAACTGCTGTTTTCAGTAACAAATCAATTTCTGACCCTCCTACCTTAGAAGGGATAGCTTTCACCCCAATCACACAAAGTCAGGCCATAAGATACAGATATCTGCTCTGAAGCCACAGACAGGAACCAAAACAACCTGGGCAGCCTTTTTGAAAATTGGGCTGTCTGTGTCAAAACCAGAGAGGTGGCAACCCTGCCTTAGAGTCACTGTACTAACATGAGGGGATCTAAAACATACCCCTAGAATTAATTTACTGAAATTTTCAATCTGTAAAAAACTTCACTTTTATGGCTTTAGCCCCTCAACAATTCTTCCTTTTATTGGCCTTTAACTCCTACCTCTATATGTTCAATACAGTTTAATTAAAAAATCTGTACTGTTTTTATTAAAAAAAAAAGCAAATCTCCAGCACTTATGTTCCCCCTTCTCTCCACTTGCAATGACTACAGCCTGTATAAATCTTTAAATGGCTGCTCTACCTCAAAGCAATTAGCGCTGCTCTTCTTTTCTTCTTTTTCTCACTTTGGCTAACCTCGTGAGAAACAACCCCACATGCTGCTTTCCTACTTCCCAGAACTCAGAGCAGCACTGATAGTTTTAAAGGACCACAACCAGCAGGCCATCTAAAGATCTGTCCAGGTTGCAGTTAGCATGATTGGAGAGGAAGGGAAACTAAAGTGCAGGAGACTGCATTTAAAAAAAAAAAAAAAAATAGTACAGATTCCTTAAACTATATAATGGGAATTCATTTTTTGACTTTACATGCTCAGTCAAGTGACTCAATGCCAATACTAATCATATCCCTCCTCTAGTTCTCCCATTTTATTAGTCAGGCTTCTTGTATTTGTAAACAAATAATCACTAGTGATACCAGCTTGTAAATTCTGAAAATACAACTTCTGGCCCTCCCTGCCATTACTGATCCCCCTAAACCAAATCGCCACTAAGATTTTCCATTACTAAGCCCATAACATGACTTAACCTTGTCTTCCACAGAATTACTCACTGCTTTAGCTTTTCCAGTGTATACTGAGCACGTGATGAATGGTTTCAAATGCTGGGTAAGCAAAACAAATCTAGTCTCTCCCACTAGGCTCTGCAACACTGCTAGGATCTCACCTTCAGGATGGTTTTACTCTGTTGGGGTCTCCTTAATTTAGTTCTGGGTTTCTAATCACCATTTACCATGCATTAGATGTGATTGTATATAAATAGTATATTCTAGTGAAAAGAAAACAAAAAGCATAAGATGTTTAGAAACCATGTGCCCAACAGCAGCAATGAGATGTGATAACATTATATGCCAACAAGGTATGTTCCTTAAAAGTAAGAGCTTTATTGTACAGCAGCTCTACAGCCATGTACATTTAACCTGTATCGCCAGCTTTCAGTGCTTTGGTTGACCTTTAAGACATGGCAAGTAATATCTTGCACACAATCTGCTTGACAACTGGCCAAAATATCAGACTTCTGTTGTTTTTGCTTTCTCCTTCTCTGTCTAATGATAAATGCAGGTAAGGGCTTAGCTATGCTGCAGTGTTTGCAGACTCCACTTTATGCGTACTGGAAAGTACATTAATTTGTATGACAGGCCAGCATCCTAGGAGACACAGCACCACAAGCAGCTGACTTCAGCTACATGTTGTGCAGCTAGAACAATCATTATCTGCCATGTGTTGCATTCTAAGAAAACTAAAAAAATTATATCAGCATATTAGGCCATATGGACAGCACATCAATTACTAAGCCAAAGTAGAGAGGGCATTTGCTAACAGTGATTCTGAAGTCATGATTTTTTTAGGACTGTGCACTGTGCTTATTATTTGTGTCAAAACAAATAGTAAAAAAAAAAAAGATAACAATAGCTATATACAATTAAAAACTTTTAAAAATACATATAGATGTAGGGGGGATAGTTTATCTACAAAACAATTAAAAGGGATATATACCATAAATTTTTACAATGCACTAAACCATGTAAAACAAGGGAAGTGCTTTTATTTTATTACCTTTGGGTTCAAATATGTCCATAACTGCTTGAAAACTGCGCTCTACCCAGACCTTTTGCCAGCTGCAGTGAATATGCATAGGGTGGGCGGGGCTTAGCGATGCCACAGTCAGTGCTGTGCTGTGACCAATTCCTCTGGGAGACTGAAGCAACACCCCCATGTTTCATCTTGCTCTGGCTTCTGATTAGAGAGGTTGTGTATGCAGCTGGTTCTGTGTTTCCTGATCCTAGCTTAAGCCTTTTATTGTTTGCCTTGCTGGTTTTGACTTCTGCCTGTATTTTGACCCTTGAATCTATGCTGCCTGCCACCGACATTTGCCTGACTTGACTACGTCTCTGCCTGACCCCTTTTTGTACTGCGTTCACCGGAATACTTTGGCCGTGTGTTGGATCCCCGTCCGCTCCGCCGCAGAAAGCCCAAAAGGGCGGTGAACACCGGAGTTGGTAGGGCTCTCCTGCTACACTTAAAAGGTATTCCTTGCAGTTTACCCTACAGTCCGTAATAGTTAGCTTGGGCCAACATGGAGCCCTCTCACACTGCCGCTACTGGTTCTTTGGAAAATGTCTTGGAAGCACTCCTCAAGCGCCTGGAGTTTCAAGAGGCTCAACAGGCTCATCTCTCCCAGTCCCTTCAGCTCTTCGCCCGCCTGGATTCCCTCCAAGGGGAGCAAGGTGCTTCTGCTCCACCTCCTCAGGTTTCTGTTCCGGCTGCTCCTCCTGCTGTGGTACAGTACTCTGAGCCAAAGATTCCTGCTCCTATGCGCTATGCAGGGGATCCCGAGGTTTGTCGCGGTTTTCTAAACCAATGCTCCATTCAATTCGAACTGTCTCCTTTCAAGAAGTCGAAGGTGGCATATATTATTGCACTGCTCCATGGCAAAGCTTTGGCCTGGGCGTCACCATTTTGGGAGTGAGATGAACCCTTAGTTCACAACGCTTCGGCTTTCATTTCCACCTTCAGTGAGATCTTTGATGCCCCTGGCCAAAAGATCAACGCCTCTACCCGCCTTTTAAGGATAACACAGGGCACTATGTCTGCTGCAGAATATGCCATTGATTTCGATACCTTGGCGGCTGAAGTCTCCTGGAACAATGATGCCCTGGTCGCAGCCTTCTGGCAAGGTCTGAATGAAGGTATCAAGGATGAACTGGCCGCAAGGGATTTGCCTACACAGTTTGAGCAATTAGTGTCTCTTGTTATTCGCATTGACTCTAGAATTATTGAGAGACAGTCCCAGAAATCACGAGTCCGTAGGTCACCTGCTTCCTCGGTGCTGCTTCCTGAATCCTCTTCAACCCCGGGTTTTCAAGCCAAAGAGCCCATGCAACTAGGAGCCACTCGCCTGTCCCCAGAAGAAAGGAACCGTAGAAAGTCAGCAGGCCTTTGTTTCTATTGTGGTCAGAATGGTCATCTACTTTAGGCCTGTCCTGTAAAGCCTCAGCGTCAGGGAAATGCTCCCGCCTAGGTCCGAGTGGGGAGTCTCTCCAAGGCAGTTTAACTCCCAGACACTCTAGCTTCAAGAGCCCTTGTCCCTGCCACCCTTTCCTTTTGCTCCAAGTCTTTCCCTTGTCAAGCATTTCTGGACTCTGGGGCAGCAGGGAACTTCATTGACTTTTTATTTGTTAAAAAATGTGGCTTCCCCTCCATGTCTCTCAAGGTGCCGCTCTCAGCACAAGCGGTCGACGGTCAACCTGTATCTCCGGGGTTGTTAACTTCCTCCACTGTGCTGCTACAACTACAGGTGGGGTGGTTACACTCTGAGGAGATTTCTTTTTTAATCATCGAATGTCCTGCTACCCCACTTATTCTCGGTCTCCCATTGCTTAGACAACACAATCCAACCATCGATTGGACCACTGGTGACCTCACTGCTTGGGGTACCTCCTGTCGTTCTAAGTGTTTGCCTGCTTCAGTTATGCCACTTCATGTCTCTTCAATTGCGCAAGTACCCCCTCCTTTGCCTAGATGCTATGCCGACTTCCATGATGTCTTCGAGAAGAAGAATGCTGAAACTCTCCCACCGCATAGGCCTCATGATTGTCCTGTTGAACTGATCCCAGGCACTATGCCTCCGAGGGGTAGAACCTATCCACTATCAGTTCCTGAGACTCAAGCCATGAAGGAATACATCCAAGAAAATCTCTCCAGAGGCTTCATTAGGAAATCTAGTTCTCCTGCTGGTGCCGGGTTTTTTTTTGTCCAGAAGAAGGATGGGAGTCTCAGACTTTGTATTGACTACCGTGGTCTTAATAAAATTACAGTCAAAAAACGCTATCCTCTCACCTTAATTCCAGAACTTTTTGACAGATTAAAAGAAGCCAAGGTTTTTTCCAAGCTTGATCTTCATGGTGCTTACAACCTGATCCGCATCCACCAGGGGGATGAGTGGAAGACTGCATTCAATACCCGTGAAGGCCACTACGAGTATTTAGTCATGCACTTTGGTTTGTGCAACGCCCCTGCTGTCTTCCAAGACTTCATCAACTACATCTTTTGTGATATGTTGCAATCATGTGTTGTGGTATACCTTGACGACATTCTGGTGTTCTCCTCTTCACTCTCTGAACATATTCTAAAGTAAAGTCCATGTTACAACGCCTCAGGAAGAATAATCTCTATGCTAAGCTGGAAAAGTGTGAGTTCCATAAGTCTAAAATTTCCTTCCTTGGGTATATAGCTTTGAGATGGATCCTGTTAAAGTCTCAGCAGTGTCAGAATGGCCTACTCCAGTAGGCCTTATGGCCATACAACGTTTTCTTGGCTTTGCCAACTTCTACGGAAGATTTATTAAAGGTTTTTCTCAGATTGTAGCTCCCATCACAGCTCTCACTCATAAGGACTCTAAGTCACTCTGGTCTCCTGTGGCCCAAATGGCCTTCGAATCTCTGAAATCAGCCTTTGCCTCTGCTCCGGTCCTGATCCATCCTGACACTTCTCGTCCATTTACCTTGGAGGTTGATGCCTCTGATACTGGGGTAGGAGCTATTTTATCCCAGCGAATAGATTTCCAAGGTCCTCTTCACCCCTGTGCTTTTTTTTCACGAAAATTATCGTCTGCCGAGAGAAACTATGATATTGGCAATCGAGAGCTATTGGCCATTAAGTTGGCCTTGGAGGAATGGTGTTATCTCCTAGAAGGTGCATCTCAGCCTGTTACAATTCTTACTGACCATAAGAACCTAGAATATATTTCTTCTGCTAAAAGACTGAACCCACGACAAGCTAGATGGGCATTATTCTTTTCAAGGTTCAACTTCATTATTTTGTACAGACCTGGGTCCAAGAACATCAAGGCCGATGCACTGTCCAGATCCCTGTCTTCAGAAGAAGTTCCTTCTTGTCCTATTATTCCTCCTGAACGTGTGGTGGCTCTTGTGTCCCTTGTCTGAAAATGCCCGTCTGGTAAGACTTTCGTCCCTCAGGCTAAGGTCTCTCAGATCCTCGGGTGGGGACATTCCTCTAAGATTGCAGGCCATCTGGGGGTTAAGAAGACACTTGATCTAATTTCCAGATACTTCTGGTGGCCTTCTCTTGTCCAAGATGTTTCCCATTATGTTGCTGCATGTTCTGTTTGTGCACAGTAGAAGATTCCTCAGTGTCTCCCCTGTGGTCTCCTCCATCCGCTGCCTGTTCCAAACCGACTCTGGGCTTCTATATCTATGGACTTTATTGTCAATTTGCCAAAGTCAGCAGAATTTACCACTATCCTGGTGGTCGTTGATCGTTTTAATAAGATGGCCCACTTTGTTTCTCTTAAGAAGCTTCCATCTGCAGCTCTCCTGGCAAATATCTTCATTAAAGAAATTTTCCATCTCCATGGTTACTCGTCTTCCATTGTATCTGACCGAGGGGTCCAGTTTGTCTCCCTTTTTTGGCGTGCTTTTTGCAGATTATTGGGAATTGGCCTAAATTATTCTTCAGTTTATCATCCTTGGTAAAACTGAAAGAACCAATCAAGTCCTAGAGCAGTTTCTTTGCTGTTTTATCTCTCAAAATCATGATAACTGGACTGAACTTCTCCCCTGGGCTGGGTTCGCTCATAATAATCTCCAACACTAAGATTTAGGTTCTTCTCCATTTGTTTGTGTGTATGGACAGAATCCTCTTTCTCTTCCTCCTACTGAGCTCAAAGTGGATGTTCCTGCCGTTGAAGCTGCGGTGCATGATTTCAAGTCTATCTGGCCCTTTGCTCATCAGGCTTTGGTGAAGGCGTCTCTTCGTCAAAAGAAGGCAGCAGATAAGCACCGTAGACCCGCTCCTTGTTTTGCAGTCGGAGATTCCGTATGGTTATCTTCTAAGAATATTAAGCTTTGTGTCCCTTGCGCCAAGTTGGGTCCTCGTTATATTGGTCCTTTCCAAGTTAAGGAGGTCATCAGTCCTGTTTGTGTTAAGCTCAAGCTCCCTCCCAATATGAATATTTCGAACTCCTTCCATGTCTCCCTCCTGAAACCAGTGGTTAGTAATGCCTTTTCTTCTGCCTCTCCACCTCCATCTCCAGTTTTGTTGATGGGCATCAAGAATTTGAGGTCCAGGAGATTGTAGATTCCCGTAAGGTTAGAGGTAAAGTTCAATACCTTATTCATTGGAAAGGGTTTGGTCCTGAGGAGAGATGTTGGGTGGCAGCTAAAAATACCCATGCTCCGGGCTTGGTAAGGCTCTTCCACAAAAAGTTTCCAGAGAAACCTTGGGAGCACCCAGTGGGTGCTCCTGAGAGGGGGGGAGTACTGTAAGGAGGCCCGGGTGCCTGGCACGCGTCCCTACCTCTATGCGCTCCGGTCCCCGGGCTCCTCCACGTAGGCACGCTCCACAGCGCGTCCTTCTTCAGCGTGCCCCTGCATCAGCGATCTCGCTGACATCACGTTTTGTTTTGGATTGCCCAAGCTGGTTCTGTGTTTCCTGATCCTAGCTTAAGTCTTTTATTGTTTGCCTTGCTGGTTTTGACTTCTGCCTGTGTTTTGACCCTTGAATCTATGCTGCCTGCCACCGACTTTTGCCTGACTTGACTACGTCTCTGCCTGACCCCTTTTTGTACTGCGTTCACTGGAATACTTTGGCCGTGTGTTGGATCCCCGTCCGCTCCGCCGCAGAAAGCCCGGGGCCCCAAAAGGGCGTCTGTGAACACCGGAGTTGGTAGGGCTCTCCTGCTACACTTAAAAAGGTATTCCTGGCAGTTTACGGGCTCCTCTACCCTACAGTCCGTAACAGTACGACTATGAGTCAGCTTCCTGCTGATTGGCTCATATCCACATTCCTAAGGGGGGGAGTGAGTTCTTAGCATTATTGAGGGAGGGGGGAGCAGGAGAGAGCATAGAGCAGAGAGCTGCGTGTCTCTGGCACAGGAATTACAGACACAAGAAATATTTTGACAGAGAAGTCAGTGCAGTGTTTCTGTGAGTGCTTATGGCTGTATTTACATAGACCTTTCTGATAAAGCTTACTTAGGGCTTCATTAACGAAATCACGAGTTTGAATCCCGAATGGGAAGAATGGGAAAAATTGGGATTGGATACAATAATTTCTAATGATCGCAAATATCACAAAAATGCTTACGAAAAAATCGTATTAGTCATGATAATATCGTATTGGCGATCCGAAATTTTCATACCGAACGATTATGTGCAGGAGCAAGGCATTATGGGAACTTTCTTTACCCAGCTCAGCGTTTTTTCTTCCTGTTTGGCTTCTGATCATCTGAACGGGAGAAATATGGGGAGACTTAAGGGCACTATTGAGACAACTGAAGGTATGCCTGCAGCTTGAGATTAACTCTTTACTAGCCTTTCCTTCTCCTTTAAAGGGTGTAGTTTTGTTAACTGGACTGAATTAAAAGGTGTGTATGGTAAACATGGTGTACACATGATAAAGTGCATGTCTGTCCAAAATATGTAGTGGCTGCAATGGAATGAATCTTGCAGCATAGCAGCCTTTCTGCTTCCTCCATCTTACCTTCTTTTTATTGGTACTGGATTATTGTGTGTTGGACAGGTGCACAGTGGGTAAGCAAAGGAAACCTTATTCTGCCATACCTGCTTCTGCTGAATACTTCCTGCTTCAGGCCCATGTTCCCAGTGAGCATCCCATCACCATCTTAAGTAAGGTATTGAACAACTGATGTCTGGAGAGTTGAACACCCTAATGCAAGACAATTTACATATTATTAACCTCAACCAGTCATATTCAAGGACAGACTATAGGATTGATTCACTAAAGTGCGATAAGCGTTATCACATGCTTTTTTGCATTAAAATTGACACACAAAAAATGCGCGATTCGATAAGTATTATCGCATGCATTAGTCGCATATCGCGTGCGTTAATTAGCGTGCAACCAAATGCGTTAATTTTACTGCATTGCGTTAATCAGCACGCAAAAATAATACTAATGCATGATTCACAAACACTTAGGGGCTGATTTACTAACCCACGAATTCGAATCCGAATTGGAAAAATTCCGATTGGAAAACGAACATTTTGTGACTTTTTCGTATTTTTTGCGATTTTTTCGGCGCCTTTACGACTTTTCGGAAATTATCGTGACTTTTTCGTTACCAATACGATTTGCGCAAAAAAACACGAGTTTTTCGTAGCCATTCCAAAAGTTGCGATTTTTTTCGTAGCGTTAAAACTTGCGCGAAAAGTTGCGCTTTTTTCGTAGCGTTAAAACTCAAAAGGCGCGACGTTTTGCGCAAGTTTTAACACTACGAAAAAAATCGCAACTTTTTGCGCAAGTTTTAACGCTACGAAAAAATCGCAACTTTCGGAATGGCTACGAAAAACTCGCGTTTTTCCGCAAAAATCGTATTGGTAACGAAAAAGTTGCGATAATTTTCCGAAAAAATCGCAAAATACCGATCATTACGAAAAAAACGCAATCGGACGCATTCGCCCCGTTCGTGAGTAAGTAAATGGGCCCCTTAGACGTGCTAAATATTGCATTACTCTATGCAGAAATTAACACCTACTTGGAGCAGGTGGTAATTATAGAAAAGTACAGTTCATTAGCTTTTGGCAACATAATATGGACTTTGCAGTGTGATTTATTCAAGTATGTGTTGGCCCTAGAGTAATGTAGCCTCCAGTTTGCAGGGAAATGGTCATTTTCAAAAAAAGTAGTTTTACGAACGTAATGCTGTGTATGGCTAATATGACGTGCCCGCGAAAAGTAGCACACGTGCGTTAATTAGCGTGCGTTAATTATGCATCAAATACCGCATAAAAATAGTCTTTGTGACTTAAATAACGCAAACAGCATCGCGTCTAATTTAACGCAAATATCCTTTTAGTGAATCGTGCGTTAAGACGCAAAAAATTAGACACGATAACATTTTTAACGCATGCTATAAATAGCGCTCGCTTTAATGCACTTGTGAATCAGCCCTTATTTATTTTTATGCTCACGGCTTTGTACTACAAAACACCCAATGACTTGACCCAAAACAGACAATTGAATCCTTTTAAAACACCCTGATCTCAGAGGTGTCAATTATGGGAACACTTTTCTCACAATGCATTTTAAGTACTTTCCCAAGGCATACTGTGGGAGGCCCATAAAGCACTTATTAGGGTCATAACCTTAAAGGAGAACTACACCCCCCTCAGGTCAAAAAGCCCCCTTAACTGGCCTGCATAGACCCCCCTCACCTCTCCCTCCTCACATTGTGTATAACTTTAAAAACTGGCCCTATCGAAAAACCCAACCTGAAAAAGCACAGCATCGCACCTGGGTGCCATCTTCCATTCATTTGGATATGCTTTAGGTCTCACCTCCTGTGATGGCACCGAGCTGCGAGTTCACAGACATAGGGCAGGACCCAATACAAACGGTTGGTAAAACAGGATGAGGCATTTATTGGAGAATGGCAAGTAGACATCCACATGTTTCCATTAGCAAGTAAATGGTAGCCAGCCTGCACTCTTGTTCCTAGGATGTGCCAGGAATGGAACTGTTGGGCACTGGGTGATTATATTCAGCGGCATTGGCTTGGGCAGCTGGGCAGTCTCTTCCTCATGGCAGGACACAGCCTTGACTGTACCCTCTGATCTTCTGTACAAAGACTAACAAATTGGAATTGTTAGCAGCCACCTTTGTAAGCCAGAAAGGGAGCAGCCCCTGTCATAAAAGGCAGCTTCCAGAGCTTCAATCACAGCTAATACCACTGCGCCAATGAGATGCCATTTAGTGAGTATGCCCAGTTTAGTCTGTATGAAAGGTCCAGACAGGGCCCAGCCCTTACAGGGGGTCTTGGGGCCAACTATGTGTATTGTAATACAGAGGGTCCAGGCTTTATTTGCCCTCACAGCAGGGGTCAGTTACCTTGGGAGAACAGGAATTCAGGCTGGCTACACATAACATTAAACAGACATAAACACAGGCTGTACCATATGCCCCACAGTTACATTATAGCAGAAGAGATAACATTTTTCCTCAGAGTACAAAAAAGTCGTTTTATCACACCTCCGATATGGACCCTGCTTGAGCATGTGCAGTTGGGGCAAGCCAGAATTCAAGTACCCTATCCATTATTACCCCTTCCAAAAGCTTTTCTACTACTGATGTCAGACTAACAGACCTATAGTTTTCAGGCTGAGAACGGGATCCCTTTTTAAATAATGGCACCACATTAGCAATTCGCCAGTCTCTCGGCAGCATGCCAGACCTCAATGAATCCTGAAAAATTAAGTGATGAGGCAATCACAGCGCTCAGCTCGTTTAATACCCTGGGATGAATACCATCTGGTCCCGGACCTTTGTTTACCTTTACACGTTCAAGTCTCTTTTGAATTTCCTCCCAAGTGACCCATGCATCAACAGTTATATTACTAGAACTGGGTATATTAAAAGGGAAGCCTTCACTAGCTGGTTTCTCAGATGTATAGACAGATGAAAAATAAGAGTTCAAAATTTCTGCAGTTTCTCTGTTCTCATCAACCAACCTACCCCCCCCCCAACATGATAATAAGGTTCCTTATTGCTATTCATTTTTTTACTATTCACATAATTATATATATATTATATAATAATTAAAAAATAGGTTTGGATTATTTTTACTCCTAGCTGCAATACCCCTTTCCATTTCTATTTTAGCCTGCCTGATAGCTTTTTTGCATGCTTTATTTGCTTCCTAGTACCTGATAAAAGTTTTTGCTGTACCAGCTAACATGAATGCTTTAAAAGCACATTTTTTCACTAACACTTTTATTCAGCCATAAAGGTTTTTGCTTTTCGATGCCTTTCCTTGCTTACAAGAGGAATATACTGACCTGTATACTTGCTAAGCAATGTTTTAAAGATATTCCATTTTCCTTCTGTGTCTAACCCTGTGAAAAGCTTTTCCCAGTTGACATATTGCAGAGATGCCCTTATACTGGCAAAGTCTGCACGTCTAAAATTGAGTGTTTTAGTTAATTCCTTATAAAGCTGTCTCTGCGGCATTATCTCAAAAGAGACAATGTTATGATTACTGTTCCCCAAATGATCACCCACACAAATGTTAGAGATAAGTTCAATATTATTAGATATCACCAGGTCCAAATAGAGTCATTTCTAGTAGGTTCTTGAACTGCCTGAAATAAAAAGTTGTCATTTAGCATATTTACAAACCTACTAGCTTTTTCTGACTTAGCCACCCCATTACTCCAGTCATATCCGGATAATTAAAGTCCCCCATAATAACAACTTGACCAAGTTGTGAAGCTTCCCCCATTTGCAATAGTAGCTGGGCCTCATCCTCCTCGCTTATAGGGGGTCGTTTATAGCATACACCAATGATCATTTTCTTTGTAACCTTTAGCCCTGCTAAAATTTCTAAACAAAGGGATTCCACATTTTCCTTGGTAATGCCTTTAGCACATGACTTTAAATCTGACTTTACAAAAAGGCAAACCCCTCCACCCTTTTTATCCCTCTGTCCCTTCTAAAAAGTGTGTAACCATTTAAATTTACTGCCTAGTCGCATTTTTCATCCCACCGGGTCTCAGTGATACCAACTAAATTCTAATTTTAAATACGTGCAATAGCCTCTAGCTCCCCTAATTTACCTGACAAACTCTGTGCATTAGCCAGCATGCAGCAGAGATTACTACTTCTCCCTCTGCTATTTACATTAGTTAACGGAGAGTTAGAGCTAAGGTTTGTGGTTATAGGGGATTCAATCATTAGGAAAGTTTACAAAGTAATCTGTCGATCGGATTGCTACAACTGAACAGTTGTTCAGAAACAGACTAACTGTTCGGTTGTAGCGATCCAATCAACAGATTACCTTGTAAACTTTCCTAATGATTGAATCCCCTATAACCACAATCTACTAGAGAACTGGTCTACCGGCTGGTAGAGAGATCAGCCCTATCTAGAACTGCCAGTCCAGAATTCACGCTCCCATCTTCTTCACACAATCTGGCAAATCTGTTGGGATGCACAAACCGTGGCGTAGCCTCCCTCTTCCTTTTTTCCACACTAGATTTTTTAAATGTCATCCAGCTTACTGCCTCATCATCCTTTTGATGCGTAAAGCAGACAACGTCCTTTCTCAATAACTCCCGAATCTTCATAGATCTTTACAGAACTATGGCAATGTTTCTGGATACAAAATTAACAACTTAAAGTCAGAAGTGCTTCTTATTTAAGAACTATACCCCCAGAATGAATACAGACAGTTTATATTTATTATTTATATATGTAAGGTGACCTATTAAAGAATCTCGCCAAACTAGAATATATATTGCCTCTACAATAAAATTTCAAAATTGATCCTAAGACCTGTGTGAGCGGTACCTTTCTCCAAGCATCTGCAAACATTTTGTTGGGACTGCACCCAGGCACACTTATCAACTTTACACGTGAGTGCCGGCTTCTGCTGCATATTATATATATATATATATATATATATATATATATATATTCCTCCTCACTTATCACCTCCTCTCACTCTTGCATCCAAGACTTGTCACGCGCTGCACCTATCCTCTGGAACGCTTTTCCCCGTTTCATTAGGCACTGCCAGACTCTCCAAGCCTTTAAACGGTCTCTTAAAACTCACCTTTTCACTCAAGCCTATAACCTAAACCCCCAAAACATTCACTAACCACTGGTTTTCACCTCACTCCACACTTACTGTCACTTTACACCAGGGCCGGAACTAGGGGTAGGCAGAGTAGGCGCCTGCCCAGGGCGCAATCACTTGGGGGCGCACTTTAAAGGTTAGAGAATTTTTTTTTTTCTATTTTTAAAACTGGTTTGCATGGCTTGGCCTTTAATAGTTTCAAACGTTATTAACCCCTGCCCCAACCCCCCTTTGTGTGTGTTATGTACTGTGTCAGCCAGGACCTGGGATCGCTCCCCACCCGTATCTTTGCTGGCGCGTACCATTATTAAACTGTTCAACGCATCGCGCTCCTGTAACACGGTGCTGTGACGCATATAGCGGTGTGCATACATTGATGTCACAGAAATGGCCTGGGCGGCTGAGAAAACTGGCGCTTTGGTGTGGATCGCACGGAATACAGAGCAGGAGAAAACCCGGGCTTATTTTCTGATGCTGGGTGCTGGCACAGGAACATATTTGGGGGCAATATCTTGGCCGCTGTTGGCACAGGTACAGATTATTTGGGGGCAATATTATGGCTGCTGCTGGCACAGGTACAGATTGGGGGCTTGGGGGCAATATTATGGCTGCTGCTGGCACAGGTACAGATTATTTGGGGGTAATATGATGGCTTCTGCTGGCACAGGTACAGCTGGGGGGCAATATTATGGCTGCTGCTGGCACAGGTACAGATTGGGAGCTTGGGGGCAATATTATGACTGCTGCTGGCACAGGTACAGATTATTTGGGGGCAATATGATGGCTGCTGCTGGCACAGGTACAGATTGGGGGCAATATTATGACTGCTGCTAGCACAGGTACAGCTTGGGGCAATATTTTGGCTGCTGCTGGCACAAGTATGGGGGCTTGGGGGCAATATTATGGCTGCTGCTGGTACAAGTATTTGATTATTTGGGGGCAATATGATGGCTTCTGCTGGCACAGGTACAGATTGGGGGCAATATTATGGCTGCTGCTGGCACAAGTACAGATTGGGGGCAATATTATGGCTGCTCCTGGCACAGGTACAGATTGGGGCAATATGATGGGTGATGGCCCAGGCACATGGGGACAATATGAAGGCTGCTGGCATGGCTACATGGACAGTCAGAAGGGGGAAGGGTTGGATGATGGCAGATGGCACATTTATTAGTTTTTTCTGACTTTTCTGACTATCTGGGCTGCGGCTGGGCCTCCGGGTTGCGATATGTGACTGCTATGACTGGGGGCTGTTGTTTCATGTGTGCTTTTATTTAAAATGCAAAAAAAAAATTAATTAAACTGTAAAATAGTGAGGTGGGAAATGGTAATGCAGGACGCGCGGGGGGGGGGGCGCTGATTGAAGCCTTTGCCTAGGGTGCCAAAATACCTGGGTCCGGCCCTGCTTTACACACCTACAGTACATGAACTCCAACGCCATGCTAGTTACACTGACCTTATGTCTCAGCCCTCCCTTTTTAGAATGTAAGCTCTTGCAAGCAGGGCCCTCCCCCTAGTGTCTTCGATCCTCATCAAATGTAACTGTAAACCATTTTTGTGAATTGTTTATATGTACATGTTAACTGTTCTGTCTTTTGTACCCCTCTATTCTGTAAATATAAATAATAATAATAATAATAAAAATAATAATAATAATAAATATTGCCTTTTTACATCATTTCCCTTGATCCACCATTTTGTGATGGGCTGTGTGTTCCTCAGAGATCACATGACCAGAAATAACGCAACTTTAACTGTAACAGGAAGAAGTGTGGAAGCAAAAAACAGAACTCCATTAATTGTCCATTAATTGACTGATGTGGCCTAGCATATATGTGTACCTTGGCTTGTTAATTCTTAAAATGGCAATTTTCTATTTAAGATTACCAAATAGTACATAGAGGTATGTGACCTGTTATCCAGAAAGCTCGGGACCTGGGGTATTCCAGATAAGAGGTCTTTCCGTAATTCGGATCTCCTACCTTAAGTCTGCTAAAAAAAAATATTTAAACAGTAATTAAACCCAAAAGGATTGTTTTGGCTCCAATAAGGATTAATTACATATTAGATGGGATCAAGTACAAGGTACTGTTTTATTATTACAAAGCATTTACAAAGAGGAGATGGTAGCACCTTCCACAATATAAAATTAACTCCTTTGAGTGTATCCGATCAAGGGAGAATAGGGG
This sequence comes from Xenopus tropicalis, assembly GCF_000004195.4. NCBI lineage: Eukaryota > Metazoa > Chordata > Amphibia > Anura > Pipidae > Xenopus > Xenopus tropicalis. The sequence continues at coordinate 44,912,318 of NC_030680.2, forward strand.
TAAATGTGCATGAGTATCAGATAAATATATATACAAAGAAAAAAGAGCACCATTAAGGTGATCCTTTAGTCCGACTCCCATATACTGCACCATTCCCACCAATCAACAATCAGGTAAGTATATAGGCCAGGGAAAGAAACGTAAAACTTAACGTTTATTTACAAAAAATAAAAATATTTTTTCATCAAACAAATTGGTTCTGTGAATTATTAAGAACATGTAGGGTGAGTTGTGTTTTCTCACACATTTAGAGGTAGGCTTGATGTGAAAGTCAGTTCAAAGATTTAATCAATTTCCACTAGACAAGCACTGTGTGAAGTATTACATTTCATTCCTTAAAGCAGTTCAGTACATCTCCAATCTGCAACACTAGTAACTAGTTGTTGTAACACTTGTCTTAGCCCCAATTGGTAACAATTGGGTCACAATTTCAGCAACATGAGGACTGGAGGAATAACTGTTCCTATTACAGAGATTTAGAGACAGTGGAAGGTAATTACATCCTAATTTACTTTTCAGAGTTGCCGGAACAGCTGCACCACATCAATCATTTCACCCTCCCGTATTCTAACGTCTCTGACTAGGTCCTAAATCACCCTCAACCTAAACAAACACTTGTATGAGGCAGACAGTAAATCTACACAAAAGTATAGAACGACAATCACCTGACCAGAGCTCCCACCCTAAAATCACCCTCGCAGTTAAAAAACCCACATCAACACCCTTCCTCCCCCAGCCGAACAGAATGCCCAATGCGCGTTTCGCTCCCACACACGGAGTAATGTCAAGAGCTGACGGCGCCCCCCGGTTAGCTCCTTTTGAATCTCTCACCCGCTTGTCATTGGTGCATCGCTGAGTCAGTCCAGACACGCCCCTATAACATCATGTCAGGACCCAGACTGCTCTTTCCCGGCATTAAGCAGAGTGTGGTGAGAATCTCCACATTGTGACAGCAGGGGTGCTGTTATATAGAATACCAATATGTATTGTGACACTTGAGCCTACAGGGGGATCTGGTTCTATGTCTTAGGGCCACTTCCCACAGTCTTTTAGGGTAAACAGTTATTTTGTTACAAAACTTCAGTAACAAACACAAAATAAGAAACAAGAAAATAAACCCTTGCACCAGAGCGCTGGCTAAACACAGTTGGCAGCCTAACTACAGTTGGGTGGCTTTCCCAACTCCAACTTAACAAAAGAAAGTAAAATCACAAATCATCAGACAATCACAGGTCATCAATACCTTTCCCATGCAGCGCAGCTCCTGCTACCTGTGTAGTGGGGAAGAGAGCTCCCCCTCCCCACACTGGAGCCTTTTAAAAGGCTGTCAGCTGCAGAAATTACCTTGCTGCTAAGGTCTGTAGTAAAGGGCTGGGTTTGTGATTAATTATTCCATGTTCCAGGGTACCCACTATGCAAAACCCTGGGAGAAACATATCGTCCATCTACAACTAACCCAGCCATTTTATTACAGTATTATTTATTAATTAAGGGGAGAATGGCCCTAGTGTGTGTTTGTGCGGAGAAATGATTATGCCTAGAAATACACCGAGTTAAATAAAGCCAAACAAAACAGACTGATTAAAAAAATCAGATTGTGTGAGAGGGACAAATATGAATTTAGTCCAAAAAAGTATTTAAGGTCAAACTCATGTTTAAGCCTCTTGGGGACAAATAATTCAGAAGAAAAATACATTCACTTTCTTTTTGTATGCAAACTTTATCTAAATTACCCCAACGTAATCCCGGATTCACTTTAAAAAGTCCAGACATCCTTAGTCCTCCTCTTTTACCATCATGGGATTCTAAAAAGTGTCTTGCAATGGGGGTCATTTTGTTGTTCGCAAGAGCATCTATCTTAGATTGTTCAATATTTCTGAAATGTTCTAAAAGCCTGCTCTTTAGCATGCGTACCGTTTTGCCCACATATCATTTGTCACAAGGGCAAGTAATCAGGTATATAATGCCTTCAGTTTGACAGTTAAATTAGTCCTTGATCACGTGTCTTTGATTAAATCTGTCCATTAAAGATTTCAAATTATGAATGAATTTACAAGCCTTGCATCCCCCACATGCATATGATCCATTAAGTTTAGTCCTGTTTGTCCGGGCAGATGACTGGAAGTGGCTAGAGATCAATTTGTCCCGTAGGTTGGGGGATTTCCTACAGCAGATACTTGGGTGATGTCCTACATATTTCTTTAGGGATGCATCAGTCCCCAAAATGTGCCAATGCTTTTTTAAAATAGAGACAATAGAGGGCCATTGGTTGTTATAAGTACTGACAAAGTGTATACAGTCATCTGTGTGATGTGTTTTATTCCACCCTGTTGTTAAGAAATGTTCCTGTGGTAATCCACAGGCTCGATGCTAAGCTAATTTAACAACCCTTTTACTATATCCCCTATCAATGAGTCTCGCCCTCAGTTCTTTAGCCCATTATACAAAGGTTTCATATTCAGAACAGTTACGATTGAGTCGTACCGTGTTTCCCCGAAAATAAGACACTGTCTTATATTTTTTTAAGCTCCAAAATTTGCACTAGGTCTTATTTTCAGGGGATGTCTTATTTTTCCATGAAGAAGAATACAGTACACATTTATTCCATCGTTTGGGCGAGATTTATCGCCCAGCCCTAGGTGGGTGTCTTATTTTCGGGGGGTGCCTTATTTTCCGAGGGGGGTGAAAAATCGGGGGGGTGCCTTACTTTCGGAGGATGTCCTATTTTCGGGGAAACAGGGTATGAATTCACCAAAGGGCCAATTGCCATTTTGGTTGAATTCGGATGGTGGCTGGTATACTGTAAGATGGAGTTTGTGGCCGTGGGTTTCCTATAAAGTTCATCAAATCAGTTGTGTGCTGGCCATCAGCTGTGATATGAAGTGAGATGTCAAGAAAATTGATTTTATCTGTGCTCAAACAATGAGTCAGTTTTATATTGAGATAATTCTCATTTAATTTATTCAAAAATTCTTCTAACATCTCCACTGAGCCAGTCCAAAAAAAAAAGCAAATCATCGATATATCTGAACCAGTCTGTCACATATTTGGTATATTCAGCCATATCTTCGTTTTATAACCCAATTTGCCTCCCACCATCCCAAGAACAAATTAGCATATGTGGGAGCAAAAGCAGCTCCCGTTGCCACACCTCTTTGTTGAAGATAAAATTTGTCATTAAATACAAAAAAATTGTGAACTGAGTTAGTAAAATAATGAAATCGATGTACTGAGGGTCCCAGTCACTTTCTGTTTCCAGAAAGAATTTAATAGCCAATAAACCATATATGTATTGAATGCAAGTGTATAACGATTCAACATCACAGCACACTAAAATTGTTCCCGGCTGCAGCTTCATAACCTGAAACTTAGATAAGAGATCACTCGTATCTCATATACTGTATATGATGGTAATCTACAAACAAAAGGATGTAATTTCTCATCGATATAAATGCTGGCTTGTTCACATATATTTCCATTACCAGACATGATTGGTCTTCCTGGAGGTTTGGTAATACTTTTATGAATTTTAGGGAGCATATAAGATGTTGGAGTTCTCGAGTGCTCATTTGCTAGAGCCCTACGTTCTGATTTGATAATAGACCAGTTTGATAACCATCCTCAATAATAGTATTATATGACCCTCGAAAACTATCACTCAGATCGCGATGAAGCTTGCTGTAACATCTAGTGTCTGTGAGTTAAGTGCCTCGGTAATATATCGAATCTTAGGCCATATGAGAACATTGCCTCCGTTGTATTACTATATCCTCCCAATTTTAGATTTGTTTAATGGCCAATCTCTCATCGGGACTTAAGTTTGAAGGTCCCCTATCAGGTAATTGTAGAAAACCTCACATAACTAGTCCACCGAAAGTTGTAATTGCCGAGCTTAAATTTCTCGGGGGCATAGATGTGCTTTTAGGTTTAACCACAAAAAATCTTGTCCTGGTTTTCAAGCAGTAACTCATTAAGATCTGTTAAAGCTTGTTGGAAAGTGATATCCAAATCAGGTTGAGTTAAGTCAAAAGGATTTTACCGCTCTGGAGTTACTGATAGGGGATTACTCATATCACTCAATGGTAAATACAAATCTCTGTCAAAGTGTTTTTTGAGCAGTAATTTACGGCAAAAAAAGAGAAGATCTTTAAAAAGTTGAAATTTGAATACATTGCTGCTGGTGGAGAATGATAAACGTTTGGACAGGACATTTAACTGATCGCCAGTAGTGATGAGCGAATCTGTTCCGTTTCACTTGGCCGAAAAATTCGCGAATCTTTTAAAAGATCCGCAAAACGGCGAAAAATTAGTGAATCTTTTAAAAGATCCATGAAGGGCGAAAAATTTGCGAAACGTTGACAATGTGCGGCAAAAAAAAATTGTCTCCCACGACTATTCTTTTGTCGCCCGTGGCTATTATTTTGTCGCACGGCTATTATTTTGTTGCCTGCGGCTATTATTTTGTCGCACGCGGCTATTATTTTGTCGCACAGCTATTCTTTTGTCGCCCGCAGCTATTATTTTGTTGTGTGGCTATTCTTTTTTGACGCCGGCGACAATTTTTGGACGTGCTGCGAATTTTTCGGCAGCTAATTTTTTCATCCGTTTCACGAAACAATCCGCCAGTGGCAAAACACGCAAATTCACCGCGAATCCATGCCTGCCGAAACATTTCGCCCATCACTAATCGCCAGTCAACACACGTTCGTTAAGATTTATTACAGTCAGTAGCAATGTGTCCTGTGTCTCATTCTCCCCCTCTGTGGCTCCCACTGATTCTGACGGGGATATGCCCATCTTTCGCTGTCTCTTAACCTTCTGTCCCCCCCCCCCTCCGTATTCTCTTCTTTCTAAAAAAGAAGAGGATAGATGTGGAGTAACGGGTAATCAGTGTCTGATACCTCTGAATCTGAGGTCGTAATTCTAGATGAGTTGTCCCTGATATGTCTGTGACTGGGTTTAGACCATTTATACACCATTCCCACATCATAATCATGTACATCCCTCAAATACTTCTGTTTTTTTTCTGTCTATCACCTCATGTTCTAGGCGATCAATCTCCGCATTGATACAAGTTAATTGTTTGATTACCATCTCCTGGTCTTTGATAGCCTGTAGTTTATCCTCAATTTCTTTCTGAACTGTTAGTTCTGAGACCACGGGCCTGATTCACTAAAGGGCGATAAAAATTATTGCACGCTTTTTTGCGTTAAAAAACGCAAAATAACTTGCGCGCGATTCACCATAGTATTATCGCGTGCGAAAAATCGCCATTTTCGCATGGGGTATTTCTCGCACTAGTTTTACCGTTTTGCGTTAATTTCCGCGCTGAAAAGAATATGATTCACTATAACTTTTGCGAGCTAAATATCGCATTCGGCTATACGAAAATTAACACCTACTACAGGCAGGCGAAAAATTATACAAAAGTACAGTAAATGATTTTTTGCAATAAAATATGGACTTACAGTGTTATTTATTCAAGTCTGTGTTTCCCCTAGAGTGACGCAGCCGCCAGTTTGCAGCGAAATGTTCATTTTTAATACAGTAATTTTCCGCAAGTATTGGCGTGTATGGCTAACATGGCGTGCGTTCATTTGCGCAACTATTTCTATTTGGCTACAAGTGATGAAATGTTTCGCCAGGCATGGATTCGCAGCGAATTTTTGGACGTGCGTTGAATTTTTTCGCGGTGTATTTTTTCATGCGTTTCGCAAAACAATCCGCCAATGGCAAAACGCATGAAAAAATTCGCCACGCAAAAATTCACCGCACATCCAAAAATTGATACAAGTGTCAAAAAATAATAGTCACGGGCAACTATTTTTTTGCCCGCACAACATTTTTGCCGTTTCGGGGATCTTTCGAAAGATTTGCTAATTTTTCACTAAAGAAACCAGAACACATTTGCTCATCACTAGTGGCTACTATTTATAAGCATCTACTATTTATATGTGGCTAATATTTATATACACCATTTATATGCTTCGACAATTTTTATACACTATTTCTATGCTACCATTCATATTCGGCGATTATTCGCGTAATTTAGCGCATGTACAGGCAAATACCGCATTGAAATAGTCTTTCACGAGTTAAATAACGCTTGCAATATCGCGCGTAAAAAAGCGCGAGTATGCTTATAGTGAATCGTGCGAAAAATCGCCAAAATTAAGCGGCGGTAAAAATTTTAGCGCACAATAAGAATAGCGCACGTTTTATCGCCCTTTAGTGAATCAGGCCCCACGTCTTTTTCATGATCGGATAATAATTGGATAAGTTAAAATGAGCATTGATGTAATATATGTTCCCATTTGGACTTAAAAACTGGGTCAACCATATCAAAAGTTGGAAAGACCTGAACTCTTAATCCCCTGGGAATAATGTTATTATCAATGTACTTTTGATATGAACATGAAGTCCACCATGACTTCAGTCAGTTTCAGTTGTTTATTTTCATAGTCCTGGAGCAAAAGCCTCCAGCCCTGGTTAGAGGTAATTTCAGACAAAGTGCCAGCTGAAAAGACATCTAGAACTTGAGTGTTCCGTTTCTCAAATCTTGATTGAACATTGACCCAATTGACCTCATTTGTATGAGTTAAAATGTGTGTGCTTACCAAAAGAAAAATTTTCCAAGAAAATCTTGGTAAATTAGTCACAAAGCATTTACGAAGAGGAGATGGTAGCACCTTCCACTACTATTCCATATAAAATTAACTCCTTTGAGTGTATCCGATCAAGTGAGGATAATGGTGCTTAATGGTGCTACTTTTTCTTTGTATAACTGTTTTATTATTACAAAGAAAAAGGAAACCATTTTTAAAAAGTCTATGGGAGATGCCTTTTCCGTAATTCAGAAACTTTTTGGATAATGGGTTTCCAGATAAGGGGTCCAATACCTGTACTACTAAAAAAGTATATTTATATTAAAGTGGTTTATTTAGATGAAGCAGGGTTTTACATATGAGCATGTTTATGATATATATTTTTATAGAGACCTACATTGTTTGGGAGTATAGTTTTCCTTTAACTTGCCTTCACATCAGATAAAATTACTATGGCTAAATTCCCATTATCAGTGGAAGACTGATTCTATTAAATATTTGGAGATTAACATACCTTCCTTTTTTCTTGTAGAAGGCTCACACACTGGATTATTATTGTTCAAAGTCCTTTATTCGCCATCAAAACAATAAAACCAGCTGACGCATTTTGGCCACACTGGACGTAATCAGAGGCTATTCCCCCTTTTAACCCTTTAAGTGCCAAGGGACGTAGATTCTACGTCCCAGGTACCAAGGGACCAAAGTGCCATGGGACGTAGAATCTACGTCCAATGGCACTGTCGGGTTTACAAGCGCTGCGCTCGCTTTTAAAGCAGCGCAGCGCTTGTAAAGCCTTCACAACCCCCTAGGCAACGAGCGAATAAGGACATACTCACCGATCCGGTCGCCCAGCCGCACCGATCGTCGCTCCAGCCAATGACAGCAGTGGACACGCATTGATGACGTGTCCACTGCTGTCCCTTTAAATAGCGCCGCCTACTGTCGGCTCCCTCACTCCTGCTGCGCACGTTGGACCGGATGGAGCTCCCCTGCTGCCTGCCTGCTGGATTTATCGACCCTGATCGCCTCTGATCGCCTGCCTGCCTTGGGTAAGCTGAACTACAACTCTCTACCACTGTTTATTTTGCTTATTTCTATCTCAACTGTCTAAAAATTTTTATTTTTTTTTTTTCAATTTTTTCTTCTATCTTTGTCATTATTACACTTTTGTACACATACACACTTATTTACAACTTTCCCAAGCACACACAGACACTTACACACACACTTACACTTACACTTTTTTTTTTTTTTTTTTTTTTTTTTCTTTCTTTCTTTTCTTTTCTTTCTTTCTTTGCTTTCTTTGGCAGTCTTTTTTTTTACTAAAACTTTATTTCTGATCTTGCTCTATAATTATCTGATTTATTTGGTTGCATTTTAGTGTTTTTTTGGCATTTTCATAATTGATTTCTGTTTTTGAATTATTCTATTGCACTGTAACTTTTTTATTGCTATTGGGTGCTGAATTTGCAGTGACGTTGGTGGATCCAGGGCTCTGACCACCGATTTCATTGCAATTATTGTTCTTCTGTTGGTTTAGGTGGTTTTATTGGATTTTACTGATTTTATGGTGTTTTATCTTTGCATTGTTCTTTGTGTGTTTAGTGCCCCTAAAAGGTTGCTTTTGCAGTGACATTGGTGGATCCAGGGCTCTGACCACCGATTTCATTGCAACTATTGTTCTTTGATTGCTTTTAGTGGTTTTATTCCATTTTAACTTCATTTGATTTCAGTTGTTCTAGAAAGGTCCAGAGGTGCTAAGATTGTTCTGGTAGTTTCTATTGCCAAGGGTTAGGCTGATGCCACACATGGCGTAGGGCTGATTTTTTCAGCAAGTGGAAAAACGATTGCCGAAAATTCAGCCCTACGCTTGCTACTTGTGCCTGCACCCGAATGAATGGGATACGCTCGGGTGCAGGCACATGTAGCCGATATACGCATGAAAACGCGAGACTTTGCATTCTCACGCGTTTTCATGCGTATATCGGCTACATGTGCCTGCACCCGAGCGTATTCCATTCATTCGGGTGCAGGCAAAAAAAAAGGGGTGCATAGAGTGCAGCCCCAATATTATGCATTTTCAGGTTTGGTGGCCATGTACTTATGCGCAACCAGACATAGGTATCGTTTTATTCAGGGGAACTTGCAGATTGATGGTTAGTAAGTTTTTGGTAGTTGCCATGGAGATTTTGGGGAGAAATCTAGGTTTTTTATCTGGTTTTTCCTTGATTTCTGACCAAAGCGCTGACTTCTGCAAGGGACTGCGGCCACAATTTTCCATGTAGAAAGAGAAGAATGGTGTCTCTGAATAGCTGAAGGTGTGCACTTTTCGTAAATATATAGATTGTGGGGGTTATCTCACAGGTAGGGGGGGTTAACACTGAAAAACTGCAGGTAGTGCACATAGAGCGCAGCCCCCAAAATTTCAACTGAAATTGCCCTTATGCATTGCCCCTGTTTTGGGGCATTTGGTGGCCACGTCTTTATGTGCACCCATACATATGGGGTATCGTTTTATTCAGGGGAACTTGCAAATTGAGGTTTAGTAAGTTTTTGGTAGTTGCCATGGAGATTTTGGGGAGAAATCTAGGTTTTTTATCTGGTTTTTCCTTGATTTCTGACCAAAGCGCTGACTTCTGCAAGGGACTGCGGCCACAATTTTTCATGTAGAAAGAGGAGAGTGGCGTCTCTGAATAGCTGAAGGTGTGCACTTTTCAGAAATATATAGTTTGCGGGGGTTATTTCACAGGTATGGGGGTGTTTAGACTAAATAACTGCAGATAGAGCACAGCCCCCCCTTATGCATTGCCCCGGTTTGGGGGCATTTGGTGGCCACGTCTTTGTGTGTACCCATACATATGGGGTATCGTTTTATTCAGGGGAACTTGCAGATTGAGGTTTAGTAAGTTTTTGGTAGTTGCCATGGAGATTTTGGGGAGAAATCTAGGTTTGTATCTGGTTTTTCCTTGATTTCTGACCAAAATCTAGGGTTGTATCTGGTTTTTCCTTGATTTCTGACCAAAGCGCTGACTTCTGCAAGGGACTGCGGCCACAATTTTCCATGTAGAAAGAGGAGAGTGGCGTCTCTGAATAGCTGAAGGTGTGCACTTTTCAGAAATATATAGTTTGCGGGGGTTATTTCACAGGTATGGGGGTGTTTAGACTAAATAACTGCAGGTAGAGCACATAGAGCACAGCCCCCCCTTATGCATTGCCCCTGTTTGGGGGCATTTGGTGGCCACGTCTTTATGTGTACCCATACATATGGGGTATCGTTTTATTCAGGGGAACTTGCAGATTGAGGTTTAGTAAGTTTTTGGTAGTTGCCATGGAGATTTTGGGGAGAAATCTAGGTTTTTATCTGGTTTTTCCTTGATTTCTGACCAAAATCTAGGGTTGTATCTGGTTTTTCCTTGATTTCTGACCAAAGCGCTGACTTCTGCAAGGGACTGCGGCCACAATTTTCCATGTAGAAAGAGAAGAGTGGTGTCTCTGAATAGCTGAAGGTGTGCACTTTTCGTAAATATATAGATTGTGGGGGTTATCTCACAGGTAGGGGTGGTTAACACTGAAAAACTGCAGGTAGTGCACATAGAGCGCAGCCCCCAAAATTTCAACTGAAATTGCCCTTATGCATTGCCCCTGTTTTGGGGCATTTGGTGGCCACGTCTTTACGTGCACCCATACATATGGGGTATCGTTTTATTCAGGGGAACTTGCAAATTGAGGTTTAGTAAGTTTTTGGTAGTTGCCATGGAGATTTTGGGGAGAAATCTAGGTTTTTTTATCTGGTTTTTCCTTGATTTCTGACCAAAGCGCTGACTTCTGCAAGGGACTGCGGCCACAATTTTTCATGTAGAAAGAGGAGAGTGGCGTCTCTGAATAGCTGAAGGTGTGCACTTTTCAGAAATATATAGTTTGCGGGGGTTATTTCACAGGTATGGGGGTGTTTAGACTAAATAACTGCAGGTAGAGCACACAGAGCACAGCCCCCCCTTATGCATTGCCCCGGTTTGGGGGCATTTGGTGGCCACGTCTTTATGTGTACCCATGCATATGGGGTATCGTTTTATTCAGGGGAACTTGCAGATTGAGGTTTAGTAAGTTTTTGGTAGTTGCCATGGAGATTTTGGGGAGAAATCTAGGTTTGTATCTGGTTTTTCCTTGATTTCTGACTAAAGCGCTGACTTCTGCAAGGCACTGCGGCCACAATTTTCCATGTAGAAAGAGGAGAGTGGCGTCTCTGAATAGCTGAAGGTGTGCACTTTTCAGAAATATATAGTTTGCGGGGGTTATTTCACAGGTATGGGGGTGTTTAGACTAAATAACTGCAGGTAGAGCACATAGAGCACAGCCCCCCCTTATGCATTGCCCCTGTTTGGGGGCATTTGGTGGCCACGTCTTTATGTGTACCCATACATATGGGGTATCGTTTTATTCAGGGGAACTTGCAGATTGAGGTTTAGTAAGTTTTTGGTAGTTGCCATGGAGATTTTGGGGAGAAATCTAGGTTTTTATCTGGTTTTTCCTTGATTTCTGACCAAAATCTAGGGTTGTATCTGGTTTTTCCTTGATTTCTGACCAAAGCGCTGCCTTCTGCAAGGCACTGCGGCCACAATTTTCCATGTAGAAAGAGGAGAGTGGCGTCTCTGAATAGCTGAAGGTGTGCACTTTTCAGAAATATATAGTTTGTGGGGGTTATTTCACAGGTATGGGGGTGTTTAGACTAAATAACTGCAGGTAGAGCACAGCCCCCCCTTATGCATTGCCCCTGTTTGGGGGCATTTGGTGGCCACGTCTTTATGTGTACCCATACATATGGGGTATCGTTTTATTCAGGGGAACTTGCAGATTGAGGTTTAGTAAGTTTTTGGTAGTTGCCATGGAGATTTTGGGGAGAAATCTAGGTTTTTATCTGGTTTTTCCTTGATTTCTGACCAAAGCGCTGACTTCTGCAAGGGACTGCGGCCACAATTGTCCATGTAGAAAGAGAAGAGTGGTGTCTCTGAATAGCTGAAGGTGTGCACTTTTCGGAAATATATAGATTGTGGGGGTTATCTCACAGGTAGGGGGGGTTATCAATGAAAAACTGCAGGTAGTGCACATAGAGCGCAGCCCCCAAAATTTCAACTGAAATTGCCCTTATGCATTGCCCCTGTTTTGGGGCATTTGGTGGCCACGTCTTTATGTGCACCCATACATATGGGGTATCGTTTTATTCAGGGGAACTTACAGATTGAGGTTTAGTAAGTTTTTGGTAGTTGCCATGGAGATTTTGGGGAGAAATCTAGATTTTTATCTGGTTTTTCCTTGATTTCTGACCAAAATCTAGGGTTGTATCTGGTTTTTCCTTGATTTCTGACCAAAGCGCTGACTTCTGCAAGGGACTGCGGCCACAATTTTCCATGTAGAAAGAGAAGAATGGTGTCTCTGAATAGCTGAAGGTGTGCACTTTTCGTAAATATATAGATTGTGGGGGTTATCTCACAGGTAGGGGGGGTTATCACTGAAAAACTGCAGGTAGTGCACATAGAGCGCAGCCTCCAAAATTTCAACTGAAATTGCCCTTATGCATTGCCCCTGTTTTGGGGCATTTGGTGGCCACGTCTTTATGTGCACCCATACATATGGGGTATCGTTTTATTCAGGGGAACTTGCAGATTGATGGTTAGTAAGTTTTTGGTAGTTGCCATGGAGATTTTGGGGAGAAATCTAGGTTTGTATCTAGTTTTTCCTTGATTTCTGACCAAAGCGCTAACTTCTGCAAGGGACTGCGGCCACAATTTTCCATGTAGAAAGAGAAGAGTGGTGTCTCTGAATAGCTGAAGGTGTGCACTTTTCGTAAATATATAGATTGTGGGGGTTATCTCACAGGTAGGGGGGGTTAACACTGAAAAACTGCAGGTAGTGCACATAGAGCGCAGCCCCCAAAATTTCAACTGAAATTGCCCTTATGCATTGCCCCTGTTTTGGGGCATTTGGTGGCCACGTCTTTATGTGCACCCATACATATGGGGTATCGTTTTATTCAGGGGAACTTGCAGATTGATGTTTAGTAAGTTTTTGGTAGTTGCCATGGAGATTTTGGGGAGAAATCTAGGTTTTTATCTGGTTTTTCCTTGATTTCTGACCAAAGCGCTAACTTCTGCAAGGGACTGCGGCCACAATTGTCCATGTAGAAAGAGAAGAGTGGTGTCTCTGAATAGCTGAAGGTGTGCACTTTTCGGAAATATATAGATTGTGGGGGTTATCTCACAGGTAGGGGGGGTTAACACTGAAAAACTGCAGGTAGTGCACATAGAGCGCAGCCCCCAAAATTTCAACTGAAATTGCCCTTATGCATTGCCCCTGTTTTGGGGCATTTGGTGGCCACGTCTTTATGTGCACCCATACATATGGGGTATCATTTTATTCAGGGGAACTTGCAGATTGAGGTTTAGTAAGTTTTTGGTAGTTGCCATGGAGATTTTGGGGAGAAATCCTAGGTTTTTATCTGGTTTTTCCTTGATTTCTGACCAAAATCTAGGGTTGTATCTGGTTTTTCCTTGATTTCTGACCAAAGCGCTGACTTCTGCAAGGGACTGCGGCCACAATTTTCCATGTAGAAAGAGAAGAATGGTGTCTCTGAATAGCTGAAGGTGTGCACTTTTCGTAAATATATAGATTGTGGGGGTTATCTCACAGGTAGGGGGGGTTATCACTGAAAAACTGCAGGTAGTGCACATAGAGCGCAGCCTCCAAAATTTCAACTGAAATTGCCCTTATGCATTGCCCCTGTTTTGGGGCATTTGGTGGCCACGTCTTTATGTGCACCCATACATATGGGGTATCGTTTTATTCAGGGGAACTTGCAGATTGATGGTTAGTAAGTTTTTGGTAGTTGCCATGGAGATTTTGGGGAGAAATCTAGGTTTGTATCTAGTTTTTCCTTGATTTCTGACCAAAGCGCTAACTTCTGCAAGGGACTGCGGCCACAATTTTCCATGTAGAAAGAGAAGAGTGGTGTCTCTGAATAGCTGAAGGTGTGCACTTTTCGGAAATATATAGATTGTGGGGGTTATCTCACAGGTAGGGGGGGTTAACACTGAAAAACTGCAGGTAGTGCACATAGAGCGCAGCCCCCAAAATTTCAACAGAAATTGCCCTTATGCATTGCCCCTGTTTTGGGGCATTTGGTGGCCACGTCTTTATGTGCACCCATACATATGGGGTATCGTTTTATTCAGGGGAACTTGCAGATCGATGTTTAGTAAGTTTTTGGTAGTTGCCATGGAGATTTTGGGGAGAAATCTAGGTTTTTTATCTGGTTTTTCCTTGATTTCTGACCAAAGCGCTTACTTCTGCAAGGGACTGCGGCCACAATTTTCCATGTAGAAAGAGAAGAGTGGTGTCTCTGAATAGCTGAAGGTGTGCACTTTTCAGAAATATATAGTTTGTGGGGGTTATTTCACAGGTAGGGGGGGTTAACACTGAAAAACTGCAGGAAGTGCACATAGAGCGCAGCCCCCACATTTTTAGCTGTAATTGCCCTTGTGCATTGCCCCTGCTTTGGAGTGTTTGGTGCCCATGTCTTTATGTGCACCCATACATATGGGGCATCATTTTATTCAGGAGAAGTTTGTCTTTCAAATATGCCTTTGTTAGAAAATTTTTATGAGATTTTTTTTTGTCAAATCCACATTTGATCATGCGTCCAAGTTTACGTTTTAGAAAAAAAAAAAAATGTCATAAAAAGTTCCAAATTTCACAATGCACTGACAAAAGGTATTTGGCTTTTGAGTGAAAACTACATTGCACCTAGAAACCTGAAGGTCTGTAGTTTCTAAAGATACCAAACATGAGGGGATATTTTAGATTTACATATAAGTTATGCTGCATTAACTGTTACAAGCGCTTTTCTGCTTTGTTCTGGTGTGATATTGTACTAAGTATTGCTTTAGTTTGGGGGTTACTTCTGGACAGGAACTGTGGGGTACCACCACATATTTGGTATCGTTGGAATTGGGAGTATCAGGGCTTTTACAAACAATAAAAAAAAGTGAGTAAAATTAACTTTTCTATGGAAAAAAACCTCAAAATATACAGAAATTTTTCATAATTTTATTTTTTTTTTACATATTTCACCCAAAATACACATCATATCTCCAGAAAAGTTATAAAATTTGGTATGTATGTCGAAGCCCAATTAGTGACGAAAAAAACGATATATAATTTCCCTAGTTTCGTGGAGGTTTTCCTACCAAAAAACATTGTTAAAGTGAATGAGTACAAAATGCTTAAAAAACGTCTGGCACTGGGGGGAACCGAAATGACGAATTCGGCTGGCACTTAAAGGGTTAAAAGACATTCACAGGAAATTACATCATACTTAACATGTTAAAAAGCTACCACATTTTTAACCCTTAATAATTCTAAAGAGAAGAAAAAAGGATAAACACCTTTTTTGTCCATTTAGTACTGTTAGAGGCATGAAATATTTCACTTAGACATA
Organism: Xenopus tropicalis; assembly: GCF_000004195.4. Classification (NCBI taxonomy): domain Eukaryota; kingdom Metazoa; phylum Chordata; class Amphibia; order Anura; family Pipidae; genus Xenopus; species Xenopus tropicalis. Next base: position 44,927,414 of record NC_030680.2, read on the forward strand.
CACAATCTAAATAAAACAGCAAAAAAACAGCAAAAAAATATATATATTTTTGCCTTTTTTATTTTTTTCCCTTCCTATTCTTTTTCCTTTTTTTCCAGTCCCTCTTTTCTTTCCTTCCCTTTGCTTCCCTTTCCTTTCCTTTCCTTTCTTTTCCTCTCCTCCTTCTCTCCTTTTTATATATCAATAGGGCAAATATATCTTTTGATTTAAGTAAAGCAAGTAACATACCTTCATCTTATAACTCTATATACCATGCTAATTATAGTAAGTTATTTATACCCTATATGGGACTGCACTTGGCAAATCCATAATGGAGAAGGACCTTGGAGTCCTTGTAGATATGTGCTGTTCAACTGGCGGCCCGCTGCCCCCTTCTGTGTGCACCCCCAACCTGTCCGGATGCTGTCACTGCTTAGCTTTGTGTAAGATTTAAACTGTATCAGTACTGAGACTAACTGGCCCCCTGCATAGTTCACACCCCTGTACTGTTTAAACATATAATGTAATCCCCTGTAATGTTCACACCTTTTAGTCCCTGCGTTTGTCCACACCTCAGGCCCCCACATTGTTCACCTGTTCACACCTCAGATTGTGGGAGCAGTGCCAGCATTGTTGTAAGGCATAAGCAGGCAGGGTAGGGCAGGCATAGTATGGCACACATAGGCAGGGTAGAGCAAGCATAGTATGGCACACATAGGCAGGGTAGGGCAGGGAGAGTATGGCACACACAGGCAGTACTTTGCCTGCTCTATGCTATCTGTGTGTATGGTGCACACAGGCAGCATAGGGTAGACAAAGCATGGCACACACAGGCAGCATTGGGCAGGCATAGTATGGCACACATAGGCAGGGTAGGGCAGGCATAATATGGCACACATAGGCAGGGTAGGGCAGGGAAAGTATGGCACACATAGGCAGGGTAGGGCAGGGAGAGTATGGCACACACAGGAAGGGTAGGGCAGGTAGAGTATGGCACACAGTGGCAGTACACTGCCTGCCCTATGCTGCCTATGTGTGCCAAATAAGACCTACAATTGGCAATTTGGTAGCCCCTATGTGGACTGGCAACCTACAGGAGGTTGTTTGGCGGTACACCTGATTTTTATACAACCAAAATTTGCCTTCAAGCCAGGAATTCATCTGCTTTGAGGCCACTGGGAGCAACATCCAAGGGCTTGGTAAGCAACATGTTGCTCGTGAGCCACTGGTTGGGGATCACTGCCCTAGGGGAATACTAACCCACCCTATTCCTGGGGGCAATATTACGAATTACGTATGAATTTTCAAGCCATAGAGGAATTTAACCTTACAGGTGTCTACACATGCACATCTTGATTCTTAGTTAAATAGAGGCAGCATGTGGGAAAACTGCAGTTGCACATTGGTCGGGTACAGAAACAGTATAGATAGGAAGAAATGGGGGTTTTACAGATATACCACACTTGTGGTTCTTCCATATTATTACAAATGTATTATGTATAGCGATGCGTACCCTTATGGCACTTTATAAATAAAGTTATACAAACATACATACATACATATATCGGACCATAACCCTCCTCTATTATGAACAGTAGTTGATATAGCTTCCTTAAACCCATGATTTGGTTTTGCTCTGTTGTAGAAAAAGTACAATTAATTCTAAAGGGTGAATGCTCTTTTCTGAATTCTGTGGATTTTAATTTATAGTAGTTTACCATACTAAGGAAAATAACAAGCAAATGATGTCTGTTTAAATAACAAGGGCTTAAAACATTAAAATGTTTTTGAAAATAATACTTTTTAGGGATGACCTCAGAAGGCCCAGGTTCTAGGACAGTAATAAGTTGAGTAACACATTGTAAAAGCTGAAATTTTAAAATCAATAAATGTGAACTTTTCAAGTTTCTCTGTAAATTTTCTATTGATCTGGTGAATGGCATTTAACTTGCTCCTAGAAGTCAAAAGCTGAACTACAGGAATACCCAAAAGAATAAAAACCAGATTTACATTTGTGCCTGAGTACTCCATACAGAAGAAGCAATAGAGAGGCAAAAGAGAATACTCATAGTCAGAAGCATAGATTCTGAGTATGGGGTGGAGTGGGTTTTTGCTTATATAGGGTTTTAAGTAATAATTTCATGGCCTGGAGGTTCTGGGAGTGTCTAATGCTAGGGGAAGTGAGTTCTAGAGGATGGCTGCAGCATGTGAGAAGTCTTGGATGTGGACCTGTAAAGAAATAAAATGTGAGGAGATGGGAGAGAACTTGGTCTATACTCAATATGACAAGGACAGGGATGAGTTTTGCCAATCTTTTGTGTGAGTTGAGGGGTTGATTAGGGGAAACTTTCCTATGGCGAAGGCCACATCATTTTGTATGCCTTTGAATTTTTGAAATGAATGAGAGGGCAGAGGGGAATTTTGTTTTGTAAACTACCAATAAAGGCTCAGCCTCCCTAAAACTTCCCTATTCACTCTTATGGGGCAGTGGGAACTTAGGAACTGAGGTAATATGGTTGTTTTCAACAAAAATGTCAGGTAGGGAAACAGAAAGTCGAAAGATAACAGGTTAATTTTTGTCCATATTAATTTCTCAACAAGAAGGCATAAATGCAGTCTGTGATGGGAGCTAGAAGTGAGGGTAGGTCTGGAGAAGAGATATAGATTTGAGTATTATCAGCACATGAACGATAAAAAAAATTAAATATGTTGATTTGCTGACCTGTTGTGTAGATCAAGAAGAAAGGAAAAAAGGTCTAATAACAGGTCTAATATCTTGAGGTACCTGAGCTGAGACAATGTGAGGCAATGTGAGGAGGTGAGTCAGAACAGGAGACCAAAGATATTTGATTAAAAAGATAGGACAATACCCAAGTTTCTTGGATACCCATACTAAAAAAAGTATACTAATCAAAGATTTAAACATTAAATAAACCCAATAGGATTGTTTTGCCTCCAATATGGATTCATTATATGTTAGATGGGATCAGGTAAAAGGTACTGTTTATTATTACAGAGAAAAGGGTAATCAGTTTTAAAAAACAGAATTATTTGATTATAATTGAATTAATAGGTGATGTTCATCTCATGTGGAGCTTTCTGAATAATGGGTTTCCAGATAAGGGATCCCATAACTGAATCACTCATAATTTTCAACTCACTGAGGAAGTCCAAATATTTTCTTCTATTAGCTTTATGCAATCGCCTCTTATGTATGAAATCTAATTATCCTGGCTAAATACACACAAGCTTAAAGAAATGTACTACTTCATTTAGCAAACTTTTTTACTTTTTGTCAATCAGTGTAACTTGTCCTAAAACCAATTAGCTGTTATTTATGTAGTGTGTAAACTTATTTATAGAATCTGTTTGCATGAGTTACAAAAGCAAAATGTTTTCACAATACAGTAATACTGCACGACTTCAATACAACAGTGAAGCTGAGGTTTTTGTTTAAATGCAACAATCAAACTGTTGCAAGAGGTTATACATATTTGTTCTTTTGAATTCAATGCATTAAAAGCATTCTGTAAAAACTGTTACTTTTTAAGCTATATTTTATTTATCCTTTTTCATACAAAATATCCCAATAAATTACTTATGTACAGGGCTTTAAGATACTAATCACGTCTACCATTGGGACAGGAACTGATGTGAATACTGTATAATGCCTGTTAAACACTCAGAAATATGTCTGAAATATTGGGACAAATAAATCACCTTTTGAGCCACTATTTGTCAAAATGCAAAGGAAACCTAATTTCACTTTTGTCCTGATTTCTTTGTTAAAAAACTTCCATAAATAATAATGAAAATAACTATGATAACATATTTTATATTTTATCTTATACTAAAATAGAGCTTCTTCAAATATTTGTTTGAATATCACACATGTAACTACAATTTTTCACATTACCAAAAGTGTTTTTAGTGATAAAAACTAAATTAGTGCATCTAGACACAAGTTTATTTTTTGAGATGTGAGAATAGCACTTTTGCCAGACATTAATGTACATTAATGTACATTACTGTAAAGGGATATTTGATATTGATTGATAGTAGTGTGTGATCACTGTAAAATTGTAAGAATTTTCTAGTTATGATGTAAAATGCAGAAAAGATTCAGGGAATGCTCTTATACAAATGCATTAGAATATAAAGGGACTGTTAAAAAAATGAATATCAGGGAAAACATAAAATGAGGGAAAGTGATTGTTTGATTGTACTTAACTAAAAATGACAATGATCACCTTCATGCAACTAGTGTTAGCTGTCTGAACTGAGTTAAAGTACATTTAGCTCTTGGTAAGATTTTAAAAATCAGCATATAATATTGTGCAGCTGTAATGATTTAGGAGAAGTACTTTCAAGGCCTTGTATTTCATTTTCATGTCCAATCTCTGTGAGGCAGACATCATGGAAAAAGTCAAAAACCTGTAGCACTTGTAAGTTATGTTACACTTATTAGAAAAAAATGAGTGGGTACTGAAAATCTTTTAGCAGGGGATAAAAACAGAAATGCCACTATAAAAAATATGTAGCCCCTAGTCAGTTGTTTATCTCCTTGGGATGCAATGTATCTGTTCCATAAAGCCAGGAGTTACTGCTAGTATAAAGCATTAAAGCTAGTGAATCATGTCATCTAAAATACAATCTAAATCCCACTGTATACTTAGAAGTCAAAGTCGAAACACATCTGTACAATTCTAGATTTCATATTAGGAATTTGTCCAAAATATCATTAATATATAAATATCTAGTATAAATAAATTTAAAGCAACTGGACTTGTTTGGTAATCATTGAAGACGTTTCACTACTCATCCGAGCAGCTTCTTCAGTTCAACTGACTGGTATGAGAAGTCCTCAGCAGTTGAACTGAAGAAGCTGCTTGGATGAGTAGTGAAACGTCTTCAATGATAACAAACAAGTCCAGTTGCTTTAAATTTATTTATACTAGATATACCATGACCTGGATGAATGAAAATCTTCATAGACATTAATATATAAACTTTAAAATGTTTTTAAGACTGTATGCAATAAGTTAATCTAACTATCCCTACACAGGATAGATACAGGGTTGCAAAGTAGTGAACAATGTAAACAGTACAAAATAAGATACACTGTGCAGTGAAAAGGCGCATGAAATCTAGTACAAATTGTAGAAAACAAAACACAGGATACATAGGATCTGTCCTCTGCATTTTTCTGACTCACCTTCCTGCAAGTTGGATTCAGCTGTCAGGCGCTAAACCGACCATAAACGTTACCGCCACCACTAGCAACACCTTGCCACCTGCCTCTGAGTCCTATAACAAGTCCAGCACAATCACGTGAAGTGGGTCAGGCTTCCATCGGATTGGATGACTTTCTGAGGTTGTGGAAGCAGATTGGCAAAGATGGGGTGTGGGCGTAGACTGTTGGCTTGTCTACACACTCCTGCGTTTCTTTGAGCTTTGGAGCTAGAACTGGTTGTAGACTGGAGCTACGTTATGCTTGCTGCTCATGTTTTTCTGCAGCTCTTATGCCTGTTCTAAGGCATTGGACAGGGATAAGCTGAGGCACAGGTACTCGATATCGGAGTCTGCCACGGAAAGCAGCCTAAAACTGCAAACGTTCCATATTCATCGTAATCGTAGAGCTTTTTTAGATCACTAGCGGACCTCACTGGACGCCGTCCATGGTATATTTAAGAAAAAGAAGGATTCTAATTAGGAGATTTAGCGCTTTTGTCTGTGTCTGAAATAGGTGCGAAGTGTGTGGCGCTTTGCAGTAGCCTGCTGAGATGTGGGGTTTTGAGCTGCTGCTTGGGGCGCTGTACCTGCTCGGGCTCACCTGTGGCCAGAACGAAACGGAACCTATCCTGCTGGAGGGCAAGTGTCTAGTGGTTTGTGACTCCAACCCTATGTCTGACCCCACTGGCACAGCGCTGGGCATTTCGGTGCGCTCGGGCAGTGCCAAGGTGGCATTCTCTGCTATTCGAAGCACCCATCACGAGCCATCGGAAATGAGTAACCGGACAATGATCATCTACTTCGATCAGGTAGGCTTTTACAACAATACAACGTGAGCGCTTTGTGTATTATAACGAATGTCATGCTGTACTTGGGGGTAAAACAGTGTGAATGGAGTGTTGGCGTCCTTGACACCGGGGCAAAAGGCTCGGTTTGGTAAAGATCTGTCTAAGACCCTGGTAGCAATGTCGAGTTATGTTCTTATGTTGTAGTTATGGCGAAAATATGCAAGATAAGTACTATGAGCAAATGATACTGAAACATTCTGGACGCACCAATCCTGGAGAGATTTAAACTTATTTAACTACCTAAGTCTAAGTAAGACTTTAAACGTTGATCACTAGTAACAAAGAAAGGCACAGTTGGATTCTCTCTGGAAAAAGGAGATCTGTACATGTAATAAGAAAACAGTCAGGTCTCTTTAAAGAGCTTAAAAGGACTTTGGAATTCAGTCATGAATGGATTACAAAAGAAACATAATGAAATAAAACGTTTCCAGCAACAGAAATGTACTCTTTTCTTTTACTTAATTATTTGAAGTAAATATGTCCCATTGCGGAAGCAAGTGAGGTAGAGTCAGATGAAATATTTGTGAACAATACTTTGCAAGGTTTTAAAGGAAAAGTGTTACCTCATGTTATATTTGATATGGGGTTGGAGTGACACAGTTACCTACATTTTAAAGACCAATTATATTTTGTGTGGGTTGACACATATTCTTTGAATGGGACTTATGTTTTTTTAGGTCCTTAAAGTAGTACTGGAGTTTAGCAATCAGGATTCTAGTAAAAAAAATAAATAAAAAATGTTCAAGTAAAATGTTTGGCTGTACATAAATATTAGTCCCTTTGATACCTCATATCTATTTGTTTCAGGCCTCTGACTTCAAACATGATTTAAACCTTGTAATAAGTAATGTTATTACAAGGAATGTCATTTGTTGATGTTTTACTCTAGACTTTGGTCAATATTGGAAGCAGTTTTGACTCAGAACGAAGCACTTTTACATCACCAAGAAAGGGGATTTACAGTTTTAATTTCCACGTGGTGAAAGTATATAACCGGCAAACCATACAGGTCAGTAAATTATGTAAAACCTTACCTCTGTGCTACCAAGGGAGCTTAAATCTAGAAATTGTTTTTGTCACATTTTCTTTGCAATGGCTTTTGAATTCTCTGAACATGTTATTATCATCCTTTATAAATCATGCAGTTTATAATCCATCCAGAATTTATTCTCTTGGAAACAACCAAGTAAAAACTGTTGAAATTTATAGGTGACAACTTTTTGGTTTGCTTATTTCTGAGTATCAATGAAGGATATATGATTGTAAAACACAGATAACGTAATTAGTACAGTGTACATATAAAAGGCCCTTTAAAAGAGTGTGCATTGCAGGACTGGAGTTTTTCAACATTATCATGTAGTGTGCATTTTTCATAAGCACAGAAATTAGCCAAGAGCTAAATGAATAGCCACTAATGTGGTTTTAATCAGTAACCTTACTGTTTTGTTTTGTTTTTTATTATTTAATCTATAAGATTTTCCTGCTTTTATATAAGTCTTGAAAACCTTTAATTTTACAAAATTATCACTGTAACCCAAATTTTCTCCTATTCACATAAGTAAGACAGTAATGGTTATCTTCTTTCAATATAGTGGGCCTATTATCTAAAACAATGCAGATCACAGTACAAAAAAATGATTGTATCATACAAAGAAATTGAGGTCTTTGACAAACTTGGAAGCGCTTTAAATTCTGTCTTGGGCTGAATTTGCCTATTAAGGCCTTTAATAAAGATAAAGTTGCACGCTATAAAATGAACAAATGGATAGCTTTTGCATGTTTTATAGTTTTTCTAATTAGCTCAGCACATTTTTGATGTTTTGGTGATAAACACCCTTTTAATTACTTGAGCTTCATTAAATAATTCTGATGGTATATCAATGTTAAAAACTTGCACACTGTTCCACAGCATATAAAAAAATAACATTTTAGCTTGTGTGAAAAAATTGTTGATACAAATATTATTTGCAGATCTAGGCTTCTAAATTGAATGACAGTTTGATGATGATAACTTAGAGTGATGACTTAGAATTGTTAAAATATTTGTTGAAATTTTAATTTTCTGCTTAAGAAATATTTGAATTTTGTTCTTCTGCAGAAATGTAAAGGGTAATTAAAGTTAAAAATGTTTAAGAAACAGCATTATTAAAAGAATAATGCAAATACACTTTTACATATAATATGATCTTTGTTAGCCCACTGGTGCAAATTTTATCTTAGCTGCAGTGACTTCTATTTCTTATTTTACTTTCACTGCTATTTCACACTGATTAATTTTATAACACCTAGATAAAGTGTTAAATATTGTTAGGAATGATGCAGCATATACAGCTACATTATGACTAGATCACAGGTTCTACTGATTTTGTTTTGTTTTTGTTGCACAAACGGCATCATAAACTAACATAAATAAAAATGGGAAAAAAATGTGCCCCGTGAGCTTTAAGAAAAGAACATTGTGCCCAGTAACCATTTTTGTTGCCTTGTGGGTTTTTGACAATGACAATGAGTAATGCATTTTCACCCAGACATTTTAATTACAGATCCATATATATATATATATATGTACACACACATACAGAATTTCAGATGCAAGCTTTAAAATGACTACATTTGCTTTTTAGTTCTAAGATAGATTTTCAGAGAACATTTAGACAGCTGAGGCTCTTTGGAACAAGGGTATAAAAAAATCTCTGATTTCTTCTTACCTTTCTTAATTCAAAGGATGAATAATGCAGTAAAGTGTTAAAGAATGCCTTTAGCAATTTTGACTTATTTAAATAAATATTAATTGCTGTTATGTAGTTCAGTGTAGAATTTGGGGTTAAGTAAGTGGCGAAAGAAAACTGTTGAACCTTTTTATTTCTCAGTATTGCTACACCTAACAGTTATCCTTTATATAGCACTTACATATTTTACAATGCTTTACAGAGATTGTACAAAATTTAGTCCCTACCCCAGTGGAGTATACAATACAAATACACTAGATAACAAAAGTGTTTTACAATGCTATAATCACATTGCGCTTTTCTGCTGTAAGAAATTATTATAAAAATATTTCTCCTGCAGGATATAATATTTGAAGCAAATATTCTTTAACTGGAAGTGTTACTTACTGTGGGATTTTTACATGTTTTTTAAGCAAATTATGGTTGTGGGTTATAAATAATTTTAATATACATGTGAAAACATATGAGGTTCTTTACAGTTTAGGGGGGGGGCTGAGCAAAAAAGAAATATTTGGGGTCCCAGAAATTATAATTTCATCACTGCTTAGTGAGGCTTATCACTGCTTACTGCATATTGAGGCATTATTGAGGTCTCTCTGCAGTAAAAACACTTCCTAAATTTCAGTATAATTTAATTTTAAATAAACATAATTCTCAGAGTATGTGAAATCTGTAATAGGTAGGAAATCTGTAATAGGCATTTATTCATTGGAGACACCAGTTAAAATCAGGTAAATAAAAAACTAAATAGATATTTCAGATTTGTGGGGTCTTACTAGTAGGAATTCACTAATTGCTTTTCTTCCAAGCTGTGATTAAACCTCACTATAGACAAATCCTAAGTAAGCAATATATTCTAAATGTATTTAGTAGCTGTAATTTGTGACTACATGCTTGTCATAACAAAGACATTATAGTCATCATTACCATTTATTTATATAGCACCGTTAAATTGTGTCCTAGAAATAAGGACCAAAATTTGCAGTATATATTTCTAAAAAATATTTTGTGATTGTAAATTAAAGAAGTATTTTTTTTTATCTCTTTCTGTTCTCTTACTTTTTGTTCTAAATTTAAAACAATATAGCAGGTCAGTTCCCTCTAGGTTTTTTAATAAGCTAGTTTCTGCTACATTGTTAAAGGAGTAATAATGAGCAGTTTAGATAATAGAAAAGGAGAGACAGATACCACTTTCAGTAGCAATAATATTTACCAGTAATTCCAAAACCACTTCAAATGTTTAATTAATGTATACAGTAAAGTTGCTTAGAAGTCCCTACGTATAATGTACAATTAACCTGCACTAGAAAAAAAATGTTTAATTAGGATAGTCTAATATAGTTTAAATAAATACGCTACTGTGTAGGATGAAAATCTTTCTTATATGATATATGCTCACTACCAAAATATGCTTGACATTTAAATAAATATTTCCCTAAATATTTTTATGCTATTACTGCTATTTGCAAATTTTGTTTTAAATAATAAATGTATTCAATGAATAATTATTTCTTTATTTTGCTTCCTAGGTTAGTTTAATGTTAAATGGTTGGCCTGTGATTTCAGCTTTTGCTGGTGACCAGGATGTGACAAGAGAGGCAGCCAGCAACGGAGTTCTTATTCAAATGGAGAAAGGGGACAGAGCTTACCTAAAACTTGAGAAAGGAAATTTAATGGGTGGTTGGAAGTTTTCCACTTTTTCTGGATTTCTTGTGTTCCCTCTTTAAACTGACATAATTTCAGATAAGCAAGAGACATAGAAAAGAAACAAATGTCTGTTTCAACCACAAAGCTGCTCTGAGAGACATGAATAAAACTCTTGTGTACATGAAGTGTAAAAGACCTTGCATATCTAAATGTATGTGTTCCTGCTTTGGAAACTTTATATTATAGTAAAAGACAAGAAACTGGTGAGATCAACTATCATTTCATTAAGTGGCGCGTTTAGGAGCAAATGTCTTGTGTCCCTGTTCGTCATGATGTTGCTATGACACAGTTTTAGACACATTAAATTACTTTTTTGACTAACATGGAAAATAGTAACTTACTTAAGATAGCATATATAGAACTTTTTTTTTCCTTCAGCTTCAGGCTTCACACCATGGATATAAGAGGCAGAGTGGCAGGATCATGTATTTAAATCTCTTCTTGTACTACAGAGTGATAATTATCGATTTAAGGCTGCTCAATATGTGATGCTTGTTTTGCTCTTGTAAAATGTTGGCCAATTAAATGCGATAAAATATATTCAACTTTCAGTATTACGTATAAATGGTGTGAATGCAGAAATGTAATTTTGCTTAAATCCCAGGTCTCTTATTTTTTGTGATAGATAATGATAAATAGAGAGATAGATAGATAGATAGATAAATAGATAGATACAAGAGAATTTGTAAGCTGTCCCTTTTTCTCTTTCATGAGAAATTACTGATTTTGTGAATATTCAGAATGATCAGATTAATGCTTTATGTAGCTTCCACTTTTTTGGTGGACTAAATGTTCTTTGTAATTGGTAATCCAAGCCAATTAATTTTCTGGTAAAAATATTTATCAGGCTATCAATAGTTTGTCAGCACTGCAGCCTAACTATATATGTTGTTCACAGTGCATATGTATACAGACACAAGTGTGTACATACACAAAATTACATAAGCATACATAAGTGTTTTTTTACTCTCAAAACTTTGGGCATATTTATAAAGTGAATACACCTACATTAACAGCAATTAATTAATTAATTAAGAGCTTTGCTTTTTTTTTTTTAAAAGAGCTTTTGGCATCACATTCAACTGTAGAGTTTCACATTGACTTCAATGGGTTGTGCCAGGTCTTAGTTGGTGTAAAATATTGCTGTAATTCATTGGTACACAATTATTGTGTATATATTATTTATAATAGATTGTTTTTCTGCTCATAATAATCATTGGCAATAATTCATGCTTAATGACAACAGAGAATAAATGAATTCATTTTAACCACTTTTTATGTTAACTTATTGTTAGCATATAATATTTTACACACATTTATAAATATGCCCCTTAGAGTGTTGTTACGTTTAATTAGTTTTTCACCTGTACTATCTGGCCATGTGGACCAATAAAATTCCCACAACAATGTATGCTTCTTATTATAGTTTTAAAGAATCTATGTTATTATTTTGCAGTAATTAAAGATTACTACTTTTATGAAGTGATCATACAAAATATTTCATTTGTAATTTAAACAGTAAAATAAAAGTGTACAAAAACTGACTAATTTCCACTTATTCTAAATGTTCACAAGAGCCAGATTTTGGAAACAGGTTTTTACTGGCATGTTAAATATAAAAACAAAATCCTCTAATGACATAATATTGCCTACTTTGCCAAATAAAATAGTGTGTAATAATGAAAGGAAGCTGCAGAGTTAAAATGCCATGGTTTTATTTCAAGACTCCTGCTTGAAGACGGAATTTAATTAGCTCCTAAGGGGGAAATTAATACCAGCATAATAAGCAAAGCCCCTTTATTTATTCCTAGGTTTGTTGTAAAAAAATTTCATGAAACTGGTAGGGACATGGCAATATATATTCAACTAGGTCAGTTTGATTTTACTTGGACAGGTAATTATTACAACAGAAGAACATAAATGCCACACAATTTGACTTACATGTAAACAACTGTCTATGTTAAATTTCTGACTTAATTGCATTGTCCATTTTTACTTTAACTGTTGAACAATTGTTGAAAATATTGTTTCATATTATGGCTATAATATAGCGTCAAGCACAATGTAAAGGTTTACTAAGTATTGCAAATTTCTCCATATAATTCTTGTACTGGTTAAGCCTAATAACAAGTTGGATTTGAAATGTTATTTCTTCCAAGTTGTTTACTGCCCAGTTCAGTAGTAATTTGGCTTTGAGTGTTATTATACATTACTTAAATTAGAAAATAATCCAGCAAAAATTTCTTAACAAGGGTAAACTCACGATATAAATGTAGCGGACCCAGGTGCACATGCCTCAAACCTTCAGCATATACCAGCATACACTGTCTGAATGTTAAGGTTAATAACACTAAGGGGAAATAATGTCAATTGAATCACTTCATAGTGAAAAAGGCTGACACAAAAAACTGGACCATTGAAAATAACATAGTAACATAGTAAGTTAGGTTGAAAAAGGACGTACGTCCATCATGTTCAACCATAATGCCTATATATAACCTGCCTAACTGCTAGTTGATCCAGAGGAAGGCAAAAAACCTCATCTGAAGCCTGTCTAATTTGCAGCAGAGGGGAAAAAATTCCTTCCTGACTCCAAGATGGCAATTGGACCAGTCCCTAGATCAACTAGTACTAAGAGCTATCTCCCATAACCCTGTATTCCCTCACTTGCTAAAAAGCCATCCAACCCCTTCTTAAAGCTGTAAAATGTAGCAGAGGTACATCAGATTCGGGGAGGAAATTCCACTATCTCACAGTAAAAAAAAAACCTCCCTCCTTCTAAACGGATTGGGTGCCCTCGTGTCGGTTGGAAGGACCTACTGGTAAATAAAACATTAGAGAGATTATTATTTGATCCCCCTTATATATTTATACATAGTTATCATGTCACCTTTTAAGCGCCTCTTCTCCAAGGTAAATAGACCCAGCTTGGCCAGTCTTTCTTCATAACTGAGACTTTCCATACCCTTTAGCAGCTAGTTGCCCCTCTCTGGACCCTCTCTAAGGGACCCCACTGAGAACCTTACTCCAAGTAGAGAATAGTTGGGTCTATTTACCTTGGAGAAGAGGCGCTTAAGAGGTGACATGATAACTATGTATAAATATATACATATATTTACTGTTTTACTGTTAACAACCACCTTCTGTACCCGATCCTGTAGCCAGTTTTCTATCCATGTGCAAACGACTTCACTAAGACCAATAGACCTTAGTTTAGAAAGCAGTCATTTGTGGGGAACGGTATCAAATGCTTTGGCAAAATCCAAATAGTTTACATCTACTGCATCCCCACTGTCCAGCTTCTCACTAACCTCATCATAGAAAGCAATTACATTGGTCTGACATGACCTGTCCTTCATAAAGCCATACTGATCATTGCTCATAACGCCATTCTCCAGTACATAATTTTGTATGTGATCCCTTAACAAGCCTTCAAATAACTTGCCCACCACTGATGTCAAACTTACTGACCTATAATTGCCAGGCTGAGATCTTATAGGAATGACATTAGCCTTCTTCCAATCCATAGGTACCATACCTGATGAAAGCGAGTCTGAGAATATCAGAAACAGAGGCCACTGTAATTCTGACCCTAGCTCTCTCAGTACCCGAGGGTGTATTTCATCTGGCCCAGGTGCCTTGTTCACATTTATCTTGTGTAACCCTTTAAGCACCATATCCTCTGTCAACCACTGCATAGTTGGAGCTGAGGCAACAGTAGCGCTATTGGGTGGAACTTGGCACTCTGGCTCCTCTACTGTATAGACAGAAGAAAAGAACTGGTTTAGCACATCTGCCTTTTCTGTATCCACTGTAACCATATTGTTACTATAACTCAATGGGGCCATGCCCTAAACCTGCATCTTTTTACTATTAATATACTGAAACTTTTTGGGGTTAGTTTTGGCCTCTGCCGCAATGCGCTCCTCATTTTCTATCTTTGCCTTCCGGATTGCTGTTTTACAACACTTGATATAGTGTTTATATTCATTAAATGCAGTTACTCAGATTGTAAGCTCTACGGGGCAGGGACCTCCTTCCTACTGTGTCTCATACCACATGGCACTTATATATATATATATACATATATGTATTTATTGTATTTATTTATTATATCACTCGTCCTCCCTGTGTGTAATTTTGTATTCTGTAAGACTGTACAGCGCTGCGTACCCTTGTGGCGCTTTATAAATAAAGTTATACATACATACATACATACATACATACTGTCCCCTCTTACTTATATTTCTTAAAAGCTTTCCTTTTTTTCCCTATTAACTTCTTTACCTCAGAGATAAGCCACATAGGGTGATTCTTAACACTTCTACTTTTTCTTATTAATGGAATACATTGAGAACAGTAATGATTTAATATCATTTTAAATGACAACCATTTCTGCTCTGTGTTTTATCAGAAAACATAATGCACCAATCTATGCCCTGAAGCACTGCCCTTAAGGATCTAAAATTTGCGTTTTTAAAATTCAGGGTCTTTGTTTCCCCAGTGTAAATTTGTTTCCTGCACCAAACATCAAATGAAATAACATTATGTTCACTGTTACCCAGGGGTTCAACCACTTGCACATTTGCTATACGTTCTGGGTCATTTCAGGTCACTAGATCCAATATAGCATGGTTCCTAGTTGGCTCCTCAACAACCTGTGACAAAACGTTGCCATGCAACAAGTTTATAAACTTGCTCCTATTTACTGTCCTCCAGTCCATATTAGTATAATTAAAATTCCCCATTATTATCACTTGCCCCAAAACTAGCAGCCTTTTCTATTTGCAACAAGAGCTGAGCCTCCTCTTCTTTGCTTACATTAGGGGGTCTATAGCATACCCCTACCATTAATTTGGTGGATTCTTTACTATCTGTGAGAAGCTCAACCCATAGGGATTCAGCTCCCTCTGTTACCTCCATCACTTCTTTCTTAATATTTGCTTTTAATTCCTGCTTAACAAACAGACACACCCCTCCTCCTTTTCTATTGCCCCTGTATAATCTCCAATATTAACAGGATAGATGAGGTAGTGGGCATAGTAAGGGAAAATGGGGGAGGAGACTTGCTTTGGGATACTGATAATGGCAGGGAGGACCATAAGTTGTTTACGCGACCTTCTCACGCTGGTACTAGTATTAAAGGAGAATGCAAGTCAAAATTTAAAAAGCATACTGCGCAATAGTCCTCCTATTGTTGAGTAAAAACGCCAAACTTTTGGCTCATGTAATCAAATATTTACTCAGTCACACTTACTTCACATTTTCTAGAACAGGCTGCCATCTCTAAAAATGTATTCTCCCTTCATGTCCCTCCTTGCTTCATACTGCACATGTGTTTAATTCCCTCCCCCCCTCCCCTCTGCCAGATCTGCTTCTGATTGGCTGGTGGGCATGTGTAGCTCAGAACAGGAGACAGGATCAAGTTACACACATGCTCAGAGAATAGGAAGGCTGCCACTGGCAGCCTACAGGAAGGGAAGAGAGATTTCAGTGATGTCACTGTAGTCTTCACACTGCTGTAGGCTGCCAGCACCATATCTCAGAGAAGCAAGAAGGGATCTGGGAATTTAGATATGCAGTAAGTACTTAAAAAGAATGCCTTTAGACTTACTTTTAATTTATATTAACCTTTCATTGTCCTTTAAGTGTATGTTTACCAATGCAAGGAGTCTGACTGGTAAAATGGGAGAGCTGGAGGTACTAGCGTTGGAGCAGAAATATGATTTGAATGGCATTGCTGAAACTTGGTTGAATGAGTAGTTAACCTTTTAAGTCAGGATTATTAAATATGCCCAACAACTCACCACAGAGATAAAGTTCAGATAGTGGAGTGGATGACAAACAGTGTCAACCTTTTAAGTCAGTTGAGATTGGTGCGCTTACTGCTAACTCTATCTGATGCTCATTATAATAATGTTGCATTTGAACTGAAAAAGAGCTGGAAATAAATGGGAATAGCACTAATGGCAACACTAAAGGGATGCCTTTCAGCGAAGGTTACATTTTTAATAACCTTTCCTTGTCGTTTAAAATCACTCTGAGCTCAGTACCAAATGACTCTGTGTTATTCAACTACCTGTCCTGCTGGCTTCTGGTAAATTACCTTTCCTTTGTGTAAATGAACATTATCCCAGATTGCCTCCTCTCCTCTTACCTGTTTTGCTGCCAATGCCAATCTTGCCCATATGTCCCCTATTTGGCTTACTTCTAAGGACACTTTAGAGAAATCCCTCCTCACACATAATAATTTGAAGACAGACAATGTAGAGAGGCACCCCAGTACTCTGTTGGTGGAAGGTCTGTATTTCCATAAAAATTGTAATCTTTGGAAACCTTCTCCCTAAATAAGTTTGTTTTCTTGCTTTTAAGTTTATAATTGCAATAAAGTTAATATAAACACCAGTACACTATGGGGCACATTTACTAATCCACGAATCCGAATCCGAATGGGAAAAATTCGGATTGGAAACATTTTGCGACTTTTTCATATTTTTTGCGATTTTTTCCTCACCGTTACGACTTTTTCGTAAAATGTCGCGACTTTTTCGTAGCCGTTACGACTTGCGCGAATTGTCGCGACCTTTTCATAGCCGTTACGATTTACTCGTATATTGTTGCGACTTTTTCATATTGAGCGCTCGTAAACGGCGGGCAAAACTTTCAGACTTTTTGGATTTGGGAAGACTCCCATAGGACTCAATGGCACTCTGCAGCTCCAACCTGGCCCAAGGAAAGTCACGATACTGAAGCTTGAATGAATCCGAAACTTTCGTACTCGGCACGACGGCTACGAAAAAGTCACGACACTTCGCGCAAGTCGTAACGCTACGAAAAAGTCGTAACGGCTATGAAAAAGTAGTGACAATTTACGAAAAAATCGCAAAATACCGATCATTACGAAAAAAACGCATTCGGACAATTTTCGGACATTCGTGGATTAGTAAATGTGCCCCTATGACTTACAAATTATGTACTACTTTACTAAACAAACTTTACAAAAACAACAGAAGCAATTCCAAAGTAGAAAGGGAAGTTTGAGAACAAACTTCAGATTTCATTCAGTGACTTCATGTTTTTCAGCCCAACATGATCTGTTGTTGGCTCTGCTCACTTTATCTAACATTGGACCACAGTTATATAGTAAAAATCACTGTGCAAAGTTTGGGGACCTTGGTTTTAATAGTGTCTGAATGGCAGCAATTTAAATTTTCCCACTGAAAGTCAACAAGTGACATCTGATTGGTGGTTGGTGGCTTGGCCCCCTTTTCTAACCCGGAACTGCAGTTCCCATATAGGTTGCAAGCTCTACGGGGCAGGGACCTCCATCATCTTGTGTTTTTGACTCTTATTGCAACTGTATCTTGTATTTATTTGTATTTATTGTTGTACTTTGTATTTATCTATTATCTTAATAACCCCCTGTTTGTATAAATGTATTCTACTGTACAACTTCACCATTGAGGCCCTTAAACAGAAAATTGAACAACTGAAACAGAGTCTGAATAAACAGCTTCCTGATGTAACTCTGGAAAGGGTGGTTCAGTTCATTGAACATGCACAGATGGCCCAACACATTAAGAGTAAGGAGAGGCAAATAAGCAAGTTCACCAGCTTACTGTCACCTAGCAGCGGTTTGAAAAGGACAGAAGAACTAACCTGGAGGCAGAAAGATGAGACATCCAAGAACACCAAAGATACATGGGTTAAGAACCTATCAGACCGGGTACTTACTCAGCCAGAAAAGGATGTGCTAGCCAAGGGGCTAAACTATGCAGTGACACCACAACACATCCCAGTGGTTGAGCTCATCGCAGCCACAGAATCTGCCATCAATAACAACCATATCAAGGTGGAGGAAGCAGAACAACTCAGACTAAAAGTGTCAGCTGCGTTGTCAAGTGCCAGAGCACCCCCCTCTAACCTTACTACACAAGAGAGGAGAGCTCTCACATCTCTTATTAAGGACCCGAACATCATCATCCTGCCAGCAGATAAAGGGCGATGCACAGTTGTGCTAAACACAACTGACTATCACTGCAAAATGACCTCGCTACTCAGTGATAGCAATACATATGAACCTTTAAGGAGAGACCCAAGCAGCAGTTACAAGAAAAAGGTGATAGATTGCCTACAACAACTTGAAAAGGAGGAAGCCATTGATCGCGCTTTATACCACCGCCTGTACCCCAAAGAAGCTACAACATGCTTATATGGACTCCCCAAGATACATAAAGATGGAGCACCACTCAGGCCTATTGTCAGCAGCATCAATTCAGTGACTTACAGCATTGCAAAATACTTGGCTAACATCTTAGCCCCATTGGTAGGTAAAACAGTGCATCATATCCAAAATGCCCAAGAGTTTGTCACCAAGATTCAAGGAGTTAAACTAGAGGCAGAAGAAACTATGGTATCATATGATGTCACTTCACTGTTCACATGTATACCTACCACAGAGGCTATTGAGACTGTAAGAAATCGACTGCAGAAAGATAACACCCTCAGCAGCAGAACGAAACTCAGTCCCAACCAAGTATGTTTATTGTTAGATTTGTGCCTTAACACCACATACTTCAAATACAAGGACCAATTTTACAGGCAAAAACATGGCTGTGCAATGGGTTCACCAGTTTCTCCCATTGTAGCAAACTTGTATATGGAGGAAGTGGAAAGGAAGGCCCTACTCGCATTCAATGGAACTACACCAAGTCACTGGTTCAGGTATGTAGATGACACGTGGGTTAAAATCAGATCCAACGAAGTGGCGGCTTTTTCAGAACACATTAACTCAGTGGACAACAACATCAAGTTCACAAGGGAGGATGTCCATGAGAACAAACTTGCTTTTTTGGACTGTTTGATATCCATTCAAGAGGGGGGTATCTTGAAAACAGACGTATACAGGAAACCCACTCACACGGATCAATATCTGTTGTTCGATTCCCACCATCCGCTGGAACACAAACTGGGTGTCATTAGAACTCTACACCACAGGGCGGAAAGTGTGACAACTGATACAGAGTCCAAGGACAAGGTATGTAAACATCTAAGAGGAGCACTGAAAGCTTGTGGCTACCCAGACTGGGTACCAAAAGGAATAACCGTCCTGAGGCAGAGAGAAGGCGCAATATAGTCATCCCATATGTAGGATCCCATGTATGCAGGAGTGTCGGAGAAACTCAGGAGAATTTTCAACAAACACCACATCCCTGTGTTTTTCAAACCTAGCAACACACTGAGACAAAAACTTGTACACCCAAAGGATCCAACACCAAAGGAAAAACAAAGCAATGTTGTATACGCAGTCCAGTGTAGCGAGGAGTGCACAGACCTTTACATTGGTGAGACAAAGCAACTGCTCTCCAAGCGAATGGCTCAGCATAGGAGGGCGAACACTACAGGCCCGGACTCTGCTGTATTTCTACACCTAAAAGACAAGGGACACTCCTTTAAAAATAGCAACGTCCAAATTTTGGACAAAGAAGACCGCTGGTTTGAAAGAGGTGTAAAAGAGGCCATTCATGTCAAAGTGGAGAAACCATCCCTAAACAGAGGCAGGGGACTTCGACACCATCTGTCTGCTACATACAATGCTGTTCTAACATCTGTACCCCGGCAGTTTCAGAACTCTTCACACATCCATTCATGCAACTCTAACAAGTAACACCTGCTTTGAAGAGTTGCATGAAGAGTTGTAATCCTTTAAAAGTAACTCCACAGCATTCACACCTCTGTGAGTTTCAGATGTCACCTTTCTGAAGAGTTACAAAGTGCCATTGTGATTGGATTAATGGAAGAGTATATATGCTGGGGACTTCCCATCCCAGTTGAACTGAAGAAGCTGCTCGGATGAGTAGTGAAACGTCTTCAATGATTACTTAACAAGTCCAGTTGCTTTAAATTTATTTATACTAGATATTCTACTGTACAGCGCTGCGTACATAAGTAGCGCTTTATAAATAAAGATATACATACATTACCCAGTGACTAACTCTGCAAAGTTTAGGGACCCTAGGATTAATAGTTAAAGAACGGCAGCAGTTTAAATTTAAACCAATAAAAGTTAATAGGTAAATTGTGATTGGTGATTGGTGGGTGTACCCAATTTTTCTAACCTTGAATCAAAGTCACCTAGTGACAAACAGTGGGCACCCTGGCATAAATAGTGTGAGAATGACAGCATTATAAATTTAAATCAATAAAATGTAAAGGATGAAATTTGATTTGGTGTTAGTGGCCCAACCCACGTTTCCTATTTTCTAACTGCAGTCCCACAGTGACCAACTTTGCAAAAATAAACGTTGCATAAAAATTGTGAGACTGACAGCATTTTACACTTCACCATTGTAAGAAAATGGGAGAAATGTGATTAGCTGTTGGTGGCTTCGCCCACTTTTTTTTTCTAACTTTGAATGGCAAATACCCGGTGACTAAGTGGAAAGTTTAACAATCCTGGAATTAATATTTAAATAATGGCATCAGTTTAAAAATAAACCAATGAAATTTAATGGGTGGAATGGATTGGCTGTTGGTGGCTCTGCCACTTTTTCTAACCCTGAATATGTAGTCAGCCAGTGACTGACTGTGCAAAGTTTAGGACCCCTGACATAAATAGTGTGAGAAAGGCAGCATTATAAATTTAAACAAAAAAAAATCAATAGGTGAATTGGCTGTTGGTGGCTCCACCCACTTTTTAAAACCTAAAAATGCAGTTCCCTGGCGACCCTGATGTTAATACTGTGAGAATGACAGCAGGTTGAATTTCCCCATTGAAAATCAATAGTTAAAATCTGATTGGTTGTTGGTGGCTCCACTCACTTTTTCTAACTCTGAACTGCAGTTACCTGGTTACTAGCTCTAAAAAGTTTGGGGACCTTAGTATTAATATTTAAAGAATGGCAGCAGTTTAAATTTAAATGTATGAAGTCTGTAGGTGAAATCTGATTTGCTGTTGTTGGCCCTGACCGCTTTTCTAAACTTGGAACATAGTCACCCAGTGACAAACTATACAAAGTTTGAGAATGTGAGAATGGCAGCAGTTAAAATTTCCCCATTGAAAACAATGAAAGAAATGTGATTGGCTTTTTCTAACCTTGAGTACGTAGTCACCCAGTGACTGCGTGTGCAATGTTTGAGAACCCTGGCATCAAACCAATAAAATTTAATAGGTGAAATCTGATTGGCTGTTGGTGGCTCTGGCCACTTTTTTAAAACAAAAACTGCAGTCCCCTAATGACCAACTGTGAAAAGTTTGGGGACCCTGGAGTTAATAATGTGTGAATGGCAGCAGGTTGGATTTCCCCATTGAAAGTCAATAGGTAAAATCTTATTGGCTGTTGGTGGCTCTGCCCACTTTAGAAAAAAAAACTTGAATACATAATAACCTAGTGACTGACTGTGCAAAGTTTGGGAACCCTGGCATCAAACCAATAAAATTCAATTGGATGAAATATGTTTGGCTGTTGGTAGCTCTGCCCACTTTTCAAAACTAAAACTGCAGTCCCGTAGTGACCAACTGTTTGGGGACCCTGGTGTTAATACTGTGAGAATGGCAGCAGGTTGAATTTCCCCATTGAAAGTCAATAGGTAAAATCTGATTTGCTGTTTGTGGCTCCGCCCTCTTTTTCTAACCTTGAACCGCAGCTACCTGGTGCCTAATCCTGCAAAGTGTTGGGACCCTGGTGTTATTACTGTGAGAATGGCAGCAGGATGAATTTCCTAAGTCAATAGGAAAAATCTTATTGGCTGTTCACAGCTCCACCCTGGGCATCCAACAATCATCATATTTTCATTCTGGCTAAACCCATGAGTATGTTATTCAAGTTTGGGGAGTGTAGCCTCAAAGCTGTAAGATTGGCAGCAGTTTCAATTTCCCCATAAAAGTCAATGGGTGAAATTTGATTGGCTGTTGTTGGCCCCACCCGCTTTGGGTCATTCAACAAATGTGGCTCTTTCATTTGGGATGACACAATTATTATGTTATTCAAGTTGTGATTGCTTAGAAAAACAAAAGCAACCTGCTATAGGGCAATGAAGTGTGGAGAGTTTGCATGTTGTACCCCAAAAACTGTAGGAGGAGTAGGCGTTTAGAAAATGGGGGGTGCTAAGAAGAAGAAAAAGCAGAAGAATAAGCTGAAGTCGAAGAACAGTATGTTGGGTTTTTCAGCCGTGTTGGGTTGAAAAACCAAACATACTGTTCTTCAACTTCAGCTTATTTTTCCGCTTTTTCTTCTTCTTCTTAGCGCCCCCCATTTTCTAAACGCTACTCCCCAAACTTGAATCACATAGTCATGGGGTCAGTCTGAATAAAAATATGATAATTGTTGAATGGCCAAAAGTGGGTGGTGCTGTGAACAGCCAATCAGATTTTACCTATTGACTTGGCAGAAATTCAACCTGCTGCCATTCTCACAGTCAGAATGCTGCCATTCTCTCAGTAGTAGGATTATATCAGTGGTAGGAAAGCTTTTGGAAGGGGTAATAAGGGATAGGGTACTTGAATACCTTGCAAATCACAATACTATATGTTTGTGCCAGCATGGTTTTATGCGTAACAGATCATGCCAGACTAATTTAGTCGCCTTTTATGAGAAGGTGAGCAGGAACCTCAATGCTGGAATGGCAGTTAATGTCATCTACTTGGACTTTGCTAAACCTCACAGAAGGTTAATGATCAAATTGAGGAATATTGGCCTAGAACATAATATTTGTAATTGGAGAGAGAACTTGCTGAATTACAAAAAATGGTGCTAAATGGAACATTTTCTAGTTGGACCAGTGTTGTTAGTGGAGTACCGCAGGGGTCAGTCCTTGGTCCTTTGCTTTTTAACTTGTTTATTAATGATCTGGAGGTGGGCATAGAGAGTACTGTTTCTATTTTTGCTGACGACACTAAATTGTGCAAAACTATAAGTTCCATGCAGGATGCTGCTGCTTTTCAGAGCGATTTGACAAAATTGGAAAACTGGGCAGCAAGCTGAAAAATGAGGTTCAATGTGGACAAGTGCAAAGTTATGCACTTTGTTAGAAATAATATAAACGCAAACTATCTACTGAATGGTAGTTTGTTGGGGGTATCCTTAATGGAGAAGGATCTAGGGGTTTTTGTAGATAACAAGTTGTCTAATTCCAGGCAGTGTCATTCTGTGGCTACTAAAGCAAATAAAGTACTGTCTTGTATAAAAAAAGGGCATTGACTCAAGGGATGAAAACATAATTTTGCCTCTTTATAGGTCCCTGGTAAGGCCTCACCTTGAGTATGCGGTGCAGTTTTGGACTCCAGTCCTTAAGAAGGATACTAATGAGCTGGAGAGAGTGCAGAGACATGCAACTAAATTGGTAAAGGGGATGGAAGCTTTAAGCTATGAGGTTAGACTGTTGAGGTTGGGGATGTTTTCTCTGGAAAAGAGGGGGACATGATTAATCTGTACAAATACATTAGAGGTGATTATAGGCAGATGGGGGGGTTCTTTTTTCCCATAAAAACAATCAACGCACCAGAGGTCACCCCTTTAGGTTAGAGGAACGGAGCTTCCATTTGAAGCAGCGTAGGTGTTTTTTCACGGTGAGGGCAGTGAGGTTGTAGAATGCCCTTTCTAGTGATGTGGCAATGGCAGATTTGGTTAATGCCTTTAAGAGAGGCCTGGATGAGTTCTTGAACAAGCATAATATCCAAGGCTATTGTGATACTAATATCTACAGTTAGTATTAGTGGTTGTATATATAGTTTATGTATGTGATAGTATAGATTGGTAAGTATAGGTTGTGTGTGCTGGGTTTACTTGGAAGGGTTGAACTTGATGGACTCTGGTCTTTTTTCAACCCTATGTAACTATGAAATAACACCCGGGTCCCCAAACTTTGCAGGGTTAGGCACCATGTAACTGCGGTTCAAGGTTAGAAAACAGCCAATCAGATTTTACCTATTGACTTTCAATGGGGACATCCAACCTGCTGCCATTCTCACAGTATTTACACCAGGGCCCCCAAACTTTTCACAGTTGGTCACTAGGGGACTGCAGTTTTAGTTTTGAAAAAGTGGGTGGGGCCAACAACAGCCAATCAGATTTAACCTATAGACTTCATAAGTTTAAATTTAAACTGCTGCCATTCTTTAAATATTAATACTAAGGTCTCCAAACTTAGCAGAGCTAGTAATTAGATAACTACGGTTCAGAGTTAGAAAAAGTGGGTGGAGCCTCCAACAATTATTTAAGTATTAATTCCAGGATTGTTAAACCACCAATCACAATTTACCTATTGACCTTTATTGGATTAAATTTAAACTGCTGCCGTTCTTTAACTATTAATCCTAGGGCCCCTAAACTTTGCAGAGTTAGTCACTGGGTAACTGTAGTTAAAGGTTAGAAAAAGTGGGCTTCATGTTTTTCAACCCAACATGAAGTTGGAAGTGTTCTCAAACTTCCCTTTCTAGTTGCCTTTGAGGTCATTAAATCCCTTATATAATTTAGATTTATTGCTAAAACATTCTGTTTCATTGATCTACAATTTGCCCCCCTCCCTCATTTGCACCAGACTTCCCTGTCATCTACACTACCAGCTTACTACTCAGTGTTAGTTTCCTAATCTATACAGCCTTCCAGGCCTGATACTTGTTCTGTCATTTTCGGTATATTCCCTGCATCAACAACCCTAAGCAATAAAGGTAATGCTTTGCATGAACAATAGGCACAAGCATTAAACTGACTGTAGAATTTCTATATTGTTCAGAAAAGACATTGGTATAGTTCAGGGGTAGGGAACCTATGGCTCGGGAGCCAGATGTGGCTCTTTTGATGGCTGCATCTGGCTCGCTGCCAAATCTTTAATAATAATAAAAAAAAAAACGGGGGCGTGGCCTGCGATCGGCGGATAGAAGACGTGTTCAAAGACGTGTACGAGCGTAGGCCACGCCCTCCTATGCATCGCATCCGGCATCCTTGGGACCCACCCTTGCCCCGCAGCATCCGTGGCCAAACATACTGTATGGCTCTCACAGAATTACATTTTAAAATATGTGGTGTTTATGGCTCTCTCAGCCAAAAAGGTTCCCGACCCCTGGTATAGTTATTGGTTATTCTGCATCTGAATTCTTTTTTAATTCATTATTATTGTAATATTATAATGATTATATTAGTAGGAGCAGGATGACTTTGTAGTTCAGAGAAATATGCATTCAAAAAAATTGAAAATTGCTTAAATCTGCCACATAAAATGGTTTGCCGTAGTAAATACAGCAATGCAATAGCCTCATAATTTTCAATTAATTTTCAGTGAATGCTTTTCACTGCAGATCTTTGGGTGTTCTCATATAAATTGTCCCCCATGTGTTCTTTAGTTGATGAAGTGCTCTTGTTTAGAAAAGAAAAAAGAAACCTTGATGCTTTTCATCTGCTGATACACAGGATCTGCTACCAAGTCTTTTATTATCAACCACATCCAGATACATTCACAACATCTGTTTGGGGCTATAGTTCAGGGAAATAATTTATGAAGAGGTTAATAAAAGAAAATTCTTTACTTGTCTTAAAGCCAGATACCTCTGTGGAAAAATGCTGTTTTTGTGTTGTTGAAGAGTTCTTTTCCAGTATAATATAATTTAATCTCTACTGACATATGATTTAACGTTTGTTTTTTTTTTGTGCACAGAGCATATTATATAAATTGATATACGTTGTCAATACCAGGGTTGCACTTAATACAAACACAGGGTTTTATTGTCAGTTTAATTTGTTATATTCTGCTGCATATCAAGAAAGTTTATATATCTTGATAGTCATGTAACTGAGTTTCAATTATTTATATTTTTGTTTAAATAAAGATTTATTGGTAGCTGAATTCAAATTACATTTCAAGTTGAAAAATCATAAAAACCCTAAAATTATATATTTTTATTAAAGGGGACCTGTCATCTTAAGAAATAATTTCAGATCCTTCTCTATCCATGTTAATCACTTACCTGATACCCCAGTTGCCCCTGTCAGCAGAAACCTGCATCTGCTTGGGGTACCTGTGTGCGAGCTATCCTCTTTCTTCTGTCTTCTTCCTTCATGATCCCAGGGCCCGCGCATGTGTGAATGGCAAAAAGACAGAAGAAGGATGAGGATCACTTACTGCAGGTATTCCGAGCCAGTGCAGGTTTCTGCTTGCAGGGACACCGGTTATCAGGTAAGTGATTACAAAAGCATTAGGCTTCCCCCAGTGAGGGGGTCTTTTAAGCAAAATAAACTTTACTTACACTGTATAAATTATTAAAATTTTGTTTCCTTCAGTCACAAGAAAGAGGCAGGTGCCATTTTGTGGACCACCTCTACACCTGAGTAATAAAAGCAGGGCAGGCAATATATGATTAGTTCAGATTTTTTAATCCATTTATAAGAAGTTTGAATGTTTAACACATTGACCGCATTAACACATTGATGTAGTCCTCTCCTGACAGCCTGCATTGGTGCCCATTATGATCTCATTGTTGGCCCATAAGCAATATGGCCCAGCACAAAGGTGGTCATATTGGGAAAAGATCCAGAAGCAGATCTTCATAGGTATGGCCAGCTTTAACCCCAATTCCTCTTGTGAGCAGACTTTTCTTACCAAATTGCACCCTATTAGCTGTGTTGGCACAATAACTATTCAGGGCCAGAGTGTCCCTAGTATGGTCCACCTGGAATGCTTTGTGATTTGTACACTCTGGAAGCTGCTTTTGTCGAAACAATCATAACCTTTTCTGCATGACTTGGCCACCAAGAAACTCATGTTACTAGTCTGTTTTTTACAGACAAAGACAAAAGGACCTCTGCACTCACCTATTATGAATATATTGAGGACATGAAGACATTTTGTGCTCTAAACCAGTGCTGTCCAACTGGCGGCCCTCCTTTGTGTCACCTCCCACCAGTCTGGCTGCTTTGATGGCTTACCTTTGTGTAAGATTAAATAGTATCAGTACTGAGATTAACTTTATATATATAAATATACTGTATATATATATATATATTGCAAGAAGACAGGCACTCACGTATAAGTAGGTCCAAGGGAGCCTGGGTGCAGTCCCAAAATAATAGATGGAATAGCTGTAGAGAGAGTCCGCACTCACAGGTCTTAAGAAAATATAGAAGTTTTATTCAAATCAACATCTAACGTTTCGGCTGCATCCACAGGTCTTTGAGAAAGGCTGTGGATGCAGCCGAAACGTTAGATGTTGATTTGAATAAAACTTCTATATTTTCTTAAGACCTGTGAGTGCGGACTCTCTCTACAGCTATATATATATAGAAAAAGAATTCAGCAGTCGCACTCACAGGTCTTAAATGAAAATAAAAAGTTGTTTATTGCCAAAAAGGGTGAACTAACGTTTCGGCTGTTACACCAGCCTTTGTCAAAGTTGAAGCATACAGAAACAAAACAGCCATATATACCGTGTATGGCGGGAAAATCAAGCCAAGGCGTGAAACAAATTAGCATGACGTGTACATTACACACACTGGTAACCCCACCCCCGTACAAAACAAACTAATACGAACAGTGCATACAGTAATAGAAAACAAAATACATCTGTGAATATATAGACATAAGGGTAGGAGGTGTGTAAATGAACAGATATCGATGTACAGACAAAAATTAACAACATAATAAACAGGGGAACAATGATCACGAAAGACTAAGAAATAGACCATACTAAAAACAAGTCATAAATGAAAAAAACGAAAGCCGTCGGAAAACAAGTGTAGGAGCAGAAGGAAAACATCAAGATTGATGTGTGCACAGGTAAGTGTCAGTGTCAGAAACATATAGTAAACCATCGCTAAAAGGAGAGTGCAGTACGGACGCATCAAAAGTAAGTATCAAAATAGAGTGAAACAGAGGTGTAAGTCAGTTGTGTCTACAACCGGGTGCACCGTGCCTCCAATAGTTCACGGGTGTGGCATCCAGGGTAATAGCTGGGAGATCATATATACTCACCGGAGGATGTCCGTTGCCAGTGTTACTTGCGGCGGAGTTTGCACTCTGTTACTTGACCGCTGCTAAGGGCTGTGGCAAGAGCGTGTGCTGACGCGGGTCAGTCAGTAAATTGGAGATGTCCAAGTGAGGACAGACCAATAGCCCACAAAATCTAGTGGAACTGCAACTGTACATAGAGGGACGGGTGTCAATTGTAGCTTATGCACGGGCGGGTATTACTAAGAGGAATAAGCACCTCACTAGTACAACGGGACAACAAGAAACGACACCAAGGAGTTAGAGTGTCCCAGGTATATAGGAGTCGGCCGAAGTGGTCCAGAAAATAGTATTTTATAAGCACGCTGTGCAGACTTGAGGGGGGAGATTGGTCGGCATGTGTGGCACAGGAACCCGAAATAAACACAGGACACGGACCAACACAGCCTTCCCATAGTATCACCCCTGTCCAGTAGTTTCAAGAGCCGAGCTGGGGACTGGTCAGCACATGTGGCACAGGAACCCATGATACACCGTGGGACACAGACCAACACGGCATTCCTATTGCGTCCCCTGTATCAGCTCGGTGTTTTCACACCAGGGTCAGGTTCAAAGTCAAGAACCAAGGTCGATTATAGTGCCCAAGGTGTCCCTTATAAATAATAATACATCACAGAGGAATTCAACCTCAGAATTAAAATCGTCCCTGTGGGTAAAGAGGGCCTGTCATTACGAGTCAATGGGTAAGACTTCAGGGGCCACAGTCTTTATTACCTGCTGGGCTTCTGGAGAGGGCATGTTCAGCCACAGTCACCTTAGTGCAAACAGCCGGTTGGTAGAGACCGATGTATAAAGGAATAGAAAAAGGTGAGAGGAAATCAGTCAAGCCAAGGTGACAGAAAATAGTAACGAACTGAACAAAGTAACAGGTGCACGGATGTAGCAAAGGAAACTTGCGGGAAATGTTACAGAGTCGCAGATTGGAAAGTGTATCAAACAATTGGTCATAAAACTGCAACAAATCAGTGGTGCAGACTTAATCTCCGGGTACAGATGCAAAGAGACCTAAGTCTCATATAAATCACACTCGGATAAGTAACTGGGTCATATAAGCGAAACGAATTATACCTATAGCAGCTATAAAATATTAAATAAGTCTGTATATACCCAAATCAATCTGGTAGTTATATCCCACACTTAAAGCAAAAGGAATGGGGAGACACGGTTATAGCACACAGCAGGAGAAACAGCAATCAACTGAATGAACAAAATTATATGTTGAAAACTAAGTAAATAAATGCTCAAGGTAGGTAAAAGGAAGAGTACGAGACTAGTTCATTGAGACCAGACGGGTTGAGAGTATTCAGTTTATGAATCCACCGAAGTTCAGTTTGTAGTAACAACCTGTCACGGTCACCACCGCGAACAGGGATAGGAACATGGTCAATAATCATACTCCGCATGGTAGCCAAAGGGTGTTGCTGTCTCAGAAAATGTAAGGCAAGAGGGGTATCGGCTTTTCCGGTGTCCAACGCGGAACGGATGGCCGATCGGTGGTTCGCCATTCTGTCACGAAAGGTGGTAATGGTTTTTCCCACGTAGTATAACCCACAAGGACATTTAATGAAGTAGACTACATATTTGGAAGTACAAGAAACCCTATGCTTAATAGTGATAGGTTTGCCAGTGTGCGGATGGTTAAACGCTGTACCTGTCATAAGGTAGCCACACGTGGTGCAGGAGGGGCATTTATAGCAGCCAAGCTTGGCATTCCCGAGCCAGGAACTGGGTTTATCCTGATTGTAACAGTGTACCGGGTCAGTCTTTACAAGAAGGTCCCTCAGACTACTGCCCTTTTTGTAGGCAATACGTGGTGGGGTTCTGAATACTGGAGGGAGTGTCTTATCCCTAGCCAGAACTGACCAGTGATTAAAGATGGCATCAGTGAACAGTTTTTTGTCAGGCGAGAACGTCGTTAAAAACGTAAGTCTGTCATCAGTACGACACTCAGCTCGTCTGTTGTCATTCCGTAAGAGGTCCTCCTGGCTGTAAAGGAGAGCTCGGTCCCTGCTTTGTAGGAGTGTGGATCGGTCATATCCCCTTGCCATGAACCGATCAATGAGGTCATCCAGTTGAAGTCCAAGTTGTGATGCATGTGTATTATTCCTAACCATGCGAATCATTTGGGAATAGGGAATACTCCGAAGCAGGTGTGGGGGATGACAAGATCTGCGGTGCAACAAAGTGTTGCGATCGGTCTCCTTTCTGTAGGTAGTAGTTTGTATCCCCTTAGGAGTAATAGAGATTGCCAAATCTAAAAAGCAAATATGTGTGGGATCAATAGTTGATGTAAATCGTATGGGTGTAGGTAAGGAGTTTAGTTCTTTAACCATGTTTTCAAATTGATCCACTGTTCCTGTCCATATCAGAAAGAGGTCATCGATATAGCGGTATAGTTTATGTATGTACATCCCATATTTAGGTAGGATGTGTGTCTGCTCATAGTGTGACATATATAGGTTAGCGAAAGAAGGTGCCCCATTGGAGCCCATACTGGTGCCGCTGACCTGTAGAAAAAAGGACCTTTCAAATTTAAAGTAATTCAAAGTCAGACAGAAACGTAACAGTTGAATAAGGAACTCCAAGGGGGGTCTGTTAGAGCATGGATTCCTCAATAGAATATCACTTACTACCTCTAGGCCTAAATTGGTGGGAATCACAGTATACAGGGATGAAACATCCATAGTGGCAAAGCTTGCCGTGGAAGGTAGAGGTTGTAGAGAAAGTAGTTTGTCAAGAAAATCCCCCGAGTCTTTGATGTAGGTGGGCATTACCTGGACCAAAGGTTGTAGAAAATGATCCACAAAAATGGCCAAAGGTTGGAGTAGCGATCCACGTGCGCTGACAATCGGGCGGCCCGGTGGAGCAGTAAGGTTCTTATGGATCTTCGGGAGTGTATAGAGAATTGGACATATAGGGTGGTCTTGTGTTAAATAGTTAGCCGTGCTCTGTGTAATGCAGCCAGATGAAAGACCAACCTGTAGGAGAGAATCAATTTGTCGTTTAAATTGAGTAGTAGGGTCCTTAGGTAATTGGAGATAGGTGTTCAGATCACTCAGTTGACGTAAGATTTCCGATCGGTAGTCAGTATAATCTTGTATCACGATGGCACCACCTTTATCAGCGGGTCTAATCACAATGCTGGAGTTCGTTGCTAGGTTATGGATAGCCTGTTTTTCAGTCCTGGAGAGATTGGAAAAACCAGTTGTGTTCAATGGTATTTTCTTGGTCTCGTCAATCATCAAACGGGTAAATGCTTCAATGGATTTTGGTGTATTAGTGGGCTCAAAGGAGCTGGGGGCTTTGAACTCCGAAACTTGTGGGTTAGGGTCTCTAAAGTGTTCTTTAAGCTTCAGTGTGCGCTGAAATTTGTGTATATCAACCAGGATATCTAAAGGTTTTGTGCTATGTACTGGAACAAATGACAGTCCTTTTGTCAATAATTTCCTCTCAGCTTCAGAGAGAGTTAAGGAGCTGAGATTGAACACTACTTCCTCTGGGATATTCTTCTTGTTGCGGATCGAGTGTTTAAGCCCACCCCTTCTTTTGTGTGGGCGACCCGGTGCCGTTGTGAGGACGTTCGCCCTAAAAAAGGTTCAGATGCGCTGGTCTGGGAGGGTGTCACTGGGGATGTCCGCGAGTAAGCCCCTGTAGGGTCGGGGTGATGCGGGGGCATCCGTCTGTATCGGCCTCTGCCTCTGTTCCTACCCAGTAGGGGTGTGTCAATGGGGAATGATCGTGTAGATCTGGAGAAAGGAGTACGGGTGTTTGCTTCACCCCCTGTTAACCACCGATACACACGCCTGCTTTGGTAGTCCGAAGACACAGTCACGACTTTTTGTTTTTTAAAACGATGCAATTCAGTGGTGTAATGAGACAGTTGCGTCTGTAATTTTTCCAGCCAGTTGGTATCCTTATCGGTTGTCAGTGGTTGCAAGTGAGCAAGTTCAAATGCTGCTATCTCTGTACGGGTCTTTGTTAAGCATTTAGAGACTTCCTCAATTACCAGCAGCATCAGGTCCATTGAGCATTTATTTAATATTTGACACCATCTTTTACAGAATTCAACTCTGTTTCTCCCAATAGTGGGAATATTACGGATCCTAAATCCACGTGGAATGTGCTGTTTTTTATAAAAGTCTGAAAGGTAAATACCGTGGAGTTTGTAGTCAATTTCACGTTCCTTTAATCTCAGCAACTCATGGTAGAGGTCCGTATGGGAGGCACAGGGGGAGATTTCCTCAGCCGTTTCAGTGAAGAGGATATCCGCCGCTTGTGCTGTCCAACTGGCGGCCCTCCTTTGTGTCACCTCCCACCAGTCTGGCTGCTTTGATGGCTTACCTTTGTGTAAGATTAAATAGTATCAGTACTGAGATTAACTTTATATATATAAATATACTGTATATATATATATATATATATATATATATATATTGCAAGAAGACAGGCACTCACGTATAAGTAGGTCCAAGGGAGCCTGGGTGCAGTCCCAAAATAATAGATGGAATAGCTGTAGAGAGAGTCCGCACTCACAGGTCTTAAGAAAATATAGAAGTTTTATTCAAATCAACATCTAACGTTTCGGCTACATCCACAGGTCTTTGAGAAAGGCTGTGGATGCAGCCGAAACGTTAGATGTTGATTTGAATAAAACTTCTATATTTTCTTAAGACCTGTGAGTGCGGACTCTCTCTACAGCTATATATATATATATATATATATATATATATATATTATAGTGACATGCTGACTGCCTGTACACATCATTTTGGGGGAATTAGCAATGGTATGCAGGCATCTGGATCTGGATCTGGAGCATAAGAGACAGGGACACAACTTCTTCTGGCAAAACACAGGTTTATTTAGGGCCAGTTCTTCCCAATATCAACATAAGACAGTTCATAAGCAGTTCAGGGTTATGATTTGTCCCTTCTTCAGGGCTCTCACCTTTCAGGGTAACTCACACTCAGACTTCACATTAAGCCTTGCTGACTCCTCTCAGCAGTCATCTGCCTGGTCATGACTCCCTCTGCTCCTCGCAGTGGCAGGAGGCACCCCAGCTCCTCTGGGAGTTTCTGACACAGGCAGGCAACCTTCCTGCCCTGTGCCCTGCTCTGAGAGACCTTACTCAGTGACTCCTGGCACTTCTCTGGGTGACTCCTCACTTGGTTATCGCTCCCTCTGCTCCTTGCAGTGGCAGGTGACACCCCCAGTGCCTCTGGGAGTTCCTAACACAGGCAGGCAGCCTTCCTGCTCTGTGCCCCGCTCTGAGAGTGACCTTCACTGAGTCAAGAACCAACTTCAACTCCACCCCAAAAATAAAAAATTATTGGTGAACTTTGTATAAAATACTTGCGAAAAAAAGCTGTAGCTCCTAGTTGTTGCTCTGTGCTGTAATCAAATTCAATTGTAGAAATCCAAAAAATAGGAAAAAAGCTTCAGCAGGTTTACTGCAAAACATGTGTTACCACTACCCACAATAAATGTTTTGCAGTAAACCTGCTGAAGCTTTTTTCCTATTTTTTGGATTTCTTCAACTCCACCCCCTGTGTAATCACACAGCCCTTTTATGTGCTGCTCACCTGCAGCCGTATCAGGCAACTACCTACAGCTGGCCAACTGAAAATACTAAGTGGAGTATGGAATGGAGGGTCTTTCCTGCTCTCCCTTCATTTACTCCAGGGACCTTTTCCTTTGGCTTTTCCTAAGCCAGTAACATAAACACAGCTGTGCTGCTGTAAAACCAGGCATTTTACCTGGTGCTACTTGTTTCCTACCTTCAATACTGGTGGAAAACACACCAAACAATGATCCTTTCCATTGCACCTCTCACAATATATATATATATATATATAGAATACTGAGAGCTAGGAAGCTGCACACCAAAAAACGCTGATAATACCTGGGTAGGAAATAATCATACAGGCATGAATTTGAAAACCATGACAGTGTAGTGTTCTACCAACCGTGACCTTTGAAACTGTGGTCCCAGCTCTCTTCATGTCATTGACCAGCTCCTCCCTTGTAGTTCTGGGCTGATTCCTCACCTTTCTTATCATCAGTGATACCCCACGAGGTGAGATCTTGCATGGAGCCCCAGTCCTAGGGAGACTGACAGTCATCTTTAGCCTCTTCCATTTTCTAACAATTGCTCCAACAGTTGATCTATTTTGACCAAGCTGCTTGGTAATTGCCCCGTAGCCCTTTTCAGCCTTTTGGAGGTCCACAATTTTGGCTCTGGTGTCTTTTGACAGCTCTTTGGTCTTGCCCATGGTAGTAGTTGGAGTCTGACTGACTGTGGGGGGGACAGGTGTCTTTAAAGAGCTCAGACAGGTGCTACTAATTTAGATTAATGAGTGTAGTAGAGGTGGACTTTTTAAAGGCAGAGTAAGGCTGATGCCACACCAGGCGTAGGGCTGATTTTTTCGGCAAGCGGAAAAACGATTGCCGAAAATTCAGCCCTACGCCTGCTACTTGTGCCTGCACCCGAATGAATGGGATACGCTCGGGTGCAGGCACATGTAGCCGATATACGCATGAAAACACGTGAGAATGCAAAGTCTCGCGTTTTCATGCGTATATCGGCTACATGTGCCTGCACCCGAGCGTATCCCATTCATTCGGTGCAGGCACAAGTAGCAGGCATAGGGCTGAATTTTCGGCAAGCGTTTTTCCGCTTGCCGAAAAAATCAGCCCTACGCCTGGTGTGGCATCAGCCTAACAGGTCTTTGAGAGCCAGAATTCTTGCTGATTTCCAGGTGTTCAAATACTTATGTGCAGCAGTGTAATACAAATAAATTCTTTAAAAACCATACAATGTGATTTCCTGAATTTTTTTTTAAATGCTGTCTCTCACAGTGGGAATGCACCTACAATGTGAATTTCAGACCCCTCCATGATTTCTAAGTGGGGTGACTTGCAAAATCGCAGGGTGTTCAAATACTTATGTTCCTCACTGTTGTTTATTGTCCATATATTAAAATATGATTAAGCTGGCCAACTATATCAAATCATCCCTAGAATGGCCAATCCTACAATGACTTTAACCGGATTCATTAGGAATTGTACTGCCTCATTATACATTGTATATAGAAACAAAGTTTAACCTGTGATGTGCTTTTGTATGTATGTATGTATAACTTTATTTATAAAGCGCCACAAGGGTACGCATCGCTGTACAATCTTAAAAAATACAAAATTACACACAGGGAGGACAAGTGTTATAATAAATAAATACAATATATATATATATATATATATATATATATATATATATATATATATATATATATAAATACATAGGGAGTAAGTGCCATGTGGTATCAGACACAGTAGGAAAGAGGTCCCTGCCCCATAGAGCTTACAATCTAAGTGGTTGGGTAACATACAGGCACAAATTGGAAGGTAAGAATGCGCCAGTTATGGGCATTTGCCCTTAAGCGCAGGACTAGGCAAAATAGTTTTTTAGTGCTCCAGAAGGTAACAGCTGAGCTTTTTCTTAAAGAGAGTTAGTGAGTGTTCCGTACGGAGGGATTCAGGGATAGAGTTCTAGAGGTAAGGAGTAGCGAGATAGAAAGGTTTAAGATGAGAGTGCGCAGTGGGTGTGGATGGTGTAAAAAGACAGAGGCTCCAAGAGGAACGGAGGAGACGACCAGGAACATGCAGGGAGACCAGTGAAGATATGTAGCTATCCTTTGCTTAACAGGCAGCCATGCAAGAGAGCTTAATTGAGGCTGAACAGGTTCCCTCTTCGGAGAGAGCAGGAGGATCCTGGCAGCAAGTTTAAGATTGATTGCAAGGGAGAGAGATGGGAGTCTGGAAGGCCGGTTAGCAGGCGATTGCAGTAATCTAAACGAGAAAGGATAAGGGCATGGATTAGTGTTTTAGCTGTTACTTGTGAAAGAAAGGGGCGTATCTTGGCAATATTGCGGAGGAAAAAGCAGCAGGTTTTGGCAGTGTTATTAATATGGTTAGAGAAGGAGAGTGACTGGTCAAAGATAACCCCAAGGCAGCGTGCAGAATTAACAGGGTTGATGGTCATGCCATCAATAGTAATAATGAAAGGAGGAAGAGGAGAAGGGCTAGGTTTGGGCAGGGAGCTCTGTTTTAGCTAGGTTAAGTTTGAGGTGGCATTGGTTCATCCAGGAGGAGATAGCCAGGAGGCAGTTAGCAATATGGGTTTGAACATCAGTGGTTAGTGCAGGGGTGTCTAAATATATCTGGATGTCATCTGCATATAAGTGATATTTAAGACCAAAAGAAGAAATAAGGTCTCCTAAAGAGAGAGTGTACAGGGAGAACAGCAAAAGACCAAGCACAAGAGCCCTGAGGCACTCCCACACTAAGCGGAACCGGGGTAGGAGGATAGAGATGTAGCGAACTGTTCGCTGGAGAACTAATTCGCATGAAAATCGGGTGTTCGCAAGTTCGCGAACTTTTAGCGATGTTCGCAATTTTGGGTTCGCCTTAGCTGGAGCCAAATTTTGACCTCTCACGCCAGAGCCAGCAGATACATGGCAGCCAATCAGGCAGTTCTCCCTCCTGGACCACCCCCGGACCACTCCCTTTCATATATAAACCGAAGCCCAGCAGCCATGTTACATTCTGTCTGTGTGTGCTTGATGAGTTAGCATAGGGAGAGAGCTGTGCAGGGGTATGAGGGACAGTTTAGGTAGCTTTGCTGACTAGTAATCTACTTTCTACTGCTCTGTATTAGCACATAGTGAGAGAGCTGTGCAGGGATTTGAGGGACAGTTTATGTAGCTTTGCTGACTAGTAATCTACTTTCTACTGCTCTGTATGTAGCTGCTGTTGGCAGCTGTCCTGCTGATCTCATCTGCTGTAACCCAATAGTCCTTGTAAGGACTGCTTTTATTTTCTGATTACTGTTACTCTTCTTTTCATTGTGTACTGCAGCTCCGTCTGTGTGTGTTGGAGACAGGTGTGCTGCTCATAGTAGTGCACTAAGCACCAACCACACATTCACATCATTTTTTTTTATTTGTGTTTTTTTACTTTGCTGCTGTAATTTATAGATCTGAGTGCTATTAGTCTAGCTGTGGGGTACTGGTGTGCTGCTCCTAGTAGTTCACCCCCAGCACCAACCAGAGATCTCTTTTTTTTATTATTAATTTTTTTTTTTATTTAACTTACTGTTCTTTAAAGTGATACTGACAGGAGAAAACAACTTTTTAAAATATAAATCTACATAAAAAGTTGCCTATAGGTCGTGTTGATCATTTTTTACTGATAGGGCTGCTTTTGTAAGTAATTGTTACTTGAAATCCCAAAACCTGACTGTTTTGTCAGCCTGACTGTCCCTTCTCAGCCTGTCAGTTAGCTTCTAACGCTAACGGCCTCCTGCTGGACAAATATGGCCGCCCCCTCATAGAGGAAAATGGGGGATCAGATAGGGAATGTAAAAGCTTGGACAAATACTTTTATGGCAAAATTATAAATAGCATGCAAAGACAATGTTATGACAGATGTAAAAATAATTTCATTTCTGGTGTCAGTATCTCTTTAATGTGTCCAGTGCTGTTTGCTGTTATTCATAGTAGTGCACCAAACACGTTACACATAGTAGTGACATTGCATTGCAATAAAATCACCTGAGCGATGTTTTTCCACCAGCAATAATATATTCCGTATCTACTACTGCGGCGTTTTGTCTTTGCGTGTGAACCGGCTGTAACCTTTACACGACTTGATTGGCATGTAGACGCCGGACGTTTTAAAGCAGTTTATTACACAAGTTTAGAAATGTAGTGTGATTTCTGCCCTTTACAGCACAAAACGCAACGCTGTGTCAACAACGTATTTTTCAGAGAAATTTTTGCCCTTGATCTCCCTCCTGCATGCCACTGTCCAGGTCGTGGCACCCTTTAAAAAACTTTAAAATCAGTTTTCTGGCCAGAAATGGCTTTTCTAGGTTTTAAAGTTCGCCTTCTCATTGAAGTCTATGGGGTTCGCAAAGTTCGCAAAAGTTTGCACTTTTTGGCGGAAGTTCGCGAACGGGTTTCGCAAACTTTTTTTGTGAGGTTCGCTACATCTCTAGTAGAGGATTTGTTAGCAAGAGTGACAGAGAAGGAGCGGTTAGAAAGGTAGGAAGAGAACCAGGATGCAGCCTGATCCTGGATACCCAGAGAATAGAGAATTTGCATAAGGATAGAATGGCAGTATCAAAAGCAGAGGAAAGGTCAAGGAGAATGAGGACTGAGTAGTGTCCTTTGGCCTTGGCAGTCTGGAGATCATTTGCGACTCTACATAGGCCGTCTCAGTGGAGTGCGCAGGCCGAAAACCAGACTGCATAGGGTCCAGCAGATTATGGGTGCAGAGAAAGTTAGTGACACGAGAAAAGACAAGACGTTCCAGGAGTTTAGAGGCTAGGGGCAGGAGAGAGATGGGACGGTAGTTAGATAGGCAGGACGGGTCCAGCGTAGCCTTTTAAGAATGGGTTTGACACATGCTTGTTTGAATAGAGAGGGAAAAGTACCAGAAGTCAGAGAGGAATTAAATATGTGGGTAAGAGCTGGAGTAAGGGCAGGGGCACACTGTTTTAGTAGCGATGAGGAAATGGGATCCAGTGAGCAGGTAGTAGGCGGAGAGGAACGGAGAAGCCGAGAAACTTCAGACTCTGTTACGGGATCAAAGGAGCTGAATACGGAAAGAGGAGATTCTGGAAGGCTGAGATTACTGGTATGTGAAGGTTGGGAAAATTGTTTGCGGATGGAATCAACTTTGCTTTTAAAGAAGTCAGCAAAGTCCTGGGGTGTATGTTCAGATATGATTGATTCATTAGGTGAAGGATGAAGTAGCAAATTAAATATGGAAAATAATTGCCGTGGGTTTGATTTATTATTTTTTATAAGTGTGTTATAGTATACATGCTTGGCCTGGGATAGGGCAGTGTTGAGACACACCAAAAAAAAATTTATAGTGGAGGAAATCTGCTTTTGCACGAGATTTCCTCCAAATGCATTCAGCAGATCGTGTGCAGGAGCGCCGAAATCGCATCTGAGGGTTAAGCCAGGGATTACGGACACGACTGAGTTGCGGCTGCAGGGGGGCATGGGTGTCTATTGCGGATGATAAAATAGAGTTGTAGGTATTTACCAGTAACTCAGGATCAGAGAAAGCACAGAAGGAGGAGAGGCTAGAGCTAAAAGAGTTAGAAAGAGCAGTAATATCAACCCTTTGAGTGTTGTGAATCAGGGTTTTAGGGTGAGCGTTAGTAGAAAGAGAAAAAGACGCTGAGATAGAAAAAGAGATAAGATGATGATCTGAAAGAGGAAAAGGCTCACTGTTCAATTCAGCTAGATCTAGATTTTTGGAAAAGACCAGATCTAGGAAATGACCATCCTTATTGGTAGCTGAATTAGTCCACTTCCAGAGATCAAAGAAGGAGCTTAGATGGAGAAATCGGGAGGGCCAGGGCTGAGAGGGGTCATCTATATGGCAATTGAAATCGCCTAAAATAATTGCAGGGGTTTCAGAGCATAGAAAAAAAGAGAGCCAGGATTCAAAGTCAGAGAGAAACGTAGCCAAGGATTTTGAAGAAGGAGGTCTGTAAACAACTGCCACCCGCACAGAAAGAGGGTGGAACAGCTGAACCACATGCACCTCAAAAGAAAGAAACCTGAAAGAAGGAGGTATAGGGATTAGTTTAAACCGGCAATGAGGGGAGAGCAGAACCCCTACCCCTCCTCCACGGCCAGTAATGTGGGGAGTATGAGAGAATGAAAGGCTGCCATAAGAGAGAGCTGTCTCAATAGCATTATCATTCTGAAAGTGCCAGGTCTCTTGTTATGGCAAACAGGTGAAAGGACTTTGTGAGGGTTTTACCAGAAGAGAAGCTTTGCATGGGCGAAAGCAGATAGGTATATGGCAGGGTCCAGGATTTGGAGAGATATCACCTGCGGCAAGTAGGAGCAGTAAGGAGAGGGAGAGGAGGTGGGAGAATGATTTGAAGTTGTTATGCTTATGCGGGGTATTAGTTGGAGGCGCTAGATTTTTTAAAAATGTATAAAGATTATAAGAACAGCAGTGTGTTGAATGGAGCAAAGAGGAAGATATTACTATGGAGAAGGGGCAGTCAGCTGGAGGGCTAAAGGAAGATGTTACCTTTGGAAGCACAAACATGACATATAAGACTATCATGAGAATGACATTATGCAGGGATATCCAGGAAACTGGGTCCTGATTCACATTCACTTCTTCTGTTGCTCCCTAGTTGCTCCTCTTGTTGAACTTTAGTTCACTTATGAAGGATTCACTCTTGCGCTGCTTTCCCAAATGAGGTTCTTAAGATATAGGGAGAGCAAGCTGGGCCACTCCTGAACACAGAACTGAATCAGAATCAGAGCTGATTGCAGCTAGTTAAATAAATTATATCACTCAGCTGTGTCCCAGGATGAGAGAAGTGCAAGAGTGAAGATCACCCCAAAGATATACTGAACTACAAAGTTTATTTAGATGAGTTTACGACGGGGGTCATAAAATCAACAAATTGGTGGAGCACAGGAATAGGGCATGCAATATTGGAAATTGAGAATGGAAATAGAAAATAGTGCAGCAATTAACAATAAACTAGCAAAATGCAGTATTCAGTGCCACAGTGGAGATGGAAATAGAATAGTGCAGCAGTTACCAATAAACTAGCAAAATGCAGTATTCAGGGCCACAGGGGAGATGGAAATAGAATAGTGCAGCAGTTACCAATAAACTAGCAAAATACAGTATTCAGGGCCACGGTGGAGATGGAAATAGAATAGTGCAGCAGTTACCAATAAACTAGCAAAATGAAGTATTCAGGGCCACAGTGGATATGGAAATAGAATAGTGCAGCAGTTACCAATAAACTAGCAAAATGCATTATTCAGGGCCACGGTGGAGATGGAAATAGAATAGTGCAGCAGTTACCAATAAACTAGCAAAATGAAGTATTCAGGGCCACAGTGGATATGGAAATAGAATAGTGCAGCAGTTACCAATAAACTAGCAAAATGCATTATTCAGGGCCACAGTGGAGATGGAAATAGAATAGTGCAGCAGTTACCTGTAGAATAAGCAGAAGAGAGAAGGTGTCAATTCCTAACTCCTTGTTAAACTCCCTTTTTAGTTCACTTGTGAAGGATTCACTTTGGAAGGATTCACTCTTGCGCTGCTACCCTTGCTCTGCTTTCCCAAATGAGGTTCTTAAGATATAGGGAGAGCAAGCTGGGCCACTCCTGAACACAGTTCAGAACTCCCAAATAGTTGGCCTTTTTATTACCCACCACTGGGACCACCTAACTGTAGTTGGGTATGGTGTGAACTACAGCATAGAACTGGCCAGCTTGAATAAATTGCAATATATGCTCAAAAAATTCCTGTTTTGTTTAAAGGGGGGGTGGCATATTTGGTAGTTTAATGCACATACCCCCATATGCAATAAAAGGCAGAAGGCAAAAGTTTACCTAGGAGCAGTAACCCATAGCAATCAATAAGATGTTTGCTTTTAAACAGGTGACCAGAAAATTCTAGTAATTGCTAAATGCTAACTGCTAATTGGTTCTATGGATTTCTATTCCTGGGCAAACTTAGTGCCTTTTATTACATAACCCTTAACATGTCTTAATGTCCTTAATATGTATAGCGCAAATTACCTCTTGCCTTTTTTTTTTTTGTATTTCAACAAATCTTTATTGAATACTCACATTTTAGTTACAGCATAGTTATCTCATAAAAGTAGAATATGCATTTCTAATCAGATACCCTTAGATATTGATAGTTAGCTATATAAGAAGAAGAAGAAGGGGAACCGGAGAAGAGGGGACAGAGGAGGGACACTCAACCGTAATGAAGGCGATGTTCAAGAGGGCCCAAGGGAAGGAGAGAGAAGGGAAAAAGAAGAGAGGCAGAACAAAGAGGAACTACACAGCATTTTCAAGGTAAGTACAGTGTAATAAAGTTACATTAAGTTACATTAACTCGGTATGGCATGGCAATACGTGTTATAGTGGTCATAGACTATTATGAGCGTTTAGATAAGAGAGCCAGGGCTGCCAACACAAAACAAACTCCTGTTGTTTCTCATGTATTGAAGAGGTAATTTCTTCCATTGTGTATATCTCATTCATGACTAGGAACCATTCTTCTACAGTGGGGGGATTTTCATCTCTCCAGTGTCTGGGGATGAGAATCTTAGCTGCAAGGAGCATTTGCAATAAAAGACTGTGTTTAAAGATATATTCAGGTGCATCCGTATGATGCAATAGAATGAATTGAGGAGTTAGTGTTGTTTGGCGGGCCAATATCTCTTGGCAAATCGATTGTATACTATTCCAAAAATGTGATAATTTTGGGCAAGTGAACCAGAGGTGAGTGAGGGACCCCTGTGCAGAGTTACATCTCCAACAAGTATCATTCGCTAATAGGTGCATGCGACAGAGTTGGAGTGGGGTTCTGTACCATTTTGAGAGAATTTTATAGGAATTTTCCTGGTATCTATTGCTAATGGAGCATTTCGCTATAAGTCTGAACATTTTCCCCCAATCTTGTTCTTGCAGATCCAGTTGAAGTTCCTCGTTCCAGGCCCGCGTAAAATAAGGTAAGTTTGGGTATTTCTTGGATAATATTTGTTTGTACAATATAGAGATCAAGTGATTTATCGGTGCTTGTATATCGCAGAGTTTTCCAAAGGCAGTGAGGGGTCAGTTTGCTTTTTGTAAGTCCGGATTTTTATATAGGAGTCTCCAGTGATCTCTCCTAGACCAAATAGGAACGGTTGTATTTATCAAAGCGGGTTGGTTAGGTGAGTCCAGTACGTGCCGTAGTTGTACATTTTGTAGTCCAAATGCATGGGATAGGCCATCATCGGTTGTTCCAGGAGGATATTCCGAATTGGAACATAACGGGTACAGTGGAGATGGGTATGGAGCTATTTGAAATTTCAAGTTGAACGGCTTCCAGAATGCCGAAATGGCATGTATCTGGGGGTTGTTGCTTATGTAGGGTATTTTGAGGTTGTCCTTATTCCAAATAATATTTTGTAGTGGTTGTTTCACCAAAAAGTCCTCTAGTTGTTTCCATTGTTTGCTAAAAGCAGGCTGGGCATGTTCCGTCAATTTAGCCAGTAGACTGGCTTGGTAATACGAAGTGAAATCTGGTAGACTTAAACCTCCATGGTTTTTAGGAAGATATAGAATGCTTTTTCGTAGTCTAGGGCGTTGTTTGCACCAGATAAATCTGCTAATGATTGAGTCAAGAGATTTAAAGAAGCTTGCTGGTACAATAATCGGGAGGGTTTGGAAGAGGTATAAGACTTTTGGAAGCACCGTCATTTTGATTATACTAATTCTACCAGTCCAGGTGAAATGCTTGAGGTCCCAGTCCCTGAGTAATTTATCAATTGTGTTTAATAGGGGTTTATAATTAAACTGGAAGGTTTCATTTAAATTTCGGGGTACCTGTATCCCTAGGTAGCAAAGCTTATCTCTTTGCCATTTAAATGGGAAGTTCATTTTCAATAATGATTCAAGGTGTTTCGATAGGAAGACAGGTTATGCCTCTGACTTAGACATATTAACCTTATAATTAGATATTTCACCATAGAGATGTAACTCTTTCACAATATTAGGCATAGAGATATGTGGTTTCGTTATAAACAATAATAGGTCGTCTGCGAAGGCCGCAGCCTCGTATTCATTCTCCCCAATTCTTAGGCCACTGATATCCTGATTAGCTCTAATTGCTATCAGAAGATGTTCCATACATAAGACATACAATAGGGGTGACAGTGGGCACCCCTGTCTAGTCCCATTGCGTATAGAGAAGGTTTCTGATCTGATACCATTTATTTTTATTTGGGCTGTGGGGGTTGAATAGAGTGCCATTATTTTGTCCCTGAAAGCATTAGTGATACCTAGCCCTTCCAGCATTTGTTTCAGGAACTCCCAATTGACCCTATCGAATGCTTTTTCTGCATCCGTTGAGAGGAGCAGTGAGGGTAAATGTTGTTTTTGGGCGATCGCAATTAAGTGTAAGATTTTCATAGTATTTTCCTTTCCTTCTCTGCCCTTTACAAATCCGACCTGATCCCTGTGGATAAGTTGGGGTAGAAGGGGATTGAGCCTCCTAGCAATAATTTTGGTGTAGATTTTCAAGTCTATGTTCAGAAGGGAAATAGGTCTATAACTACTACAGTTAGTCGGGTCTTTACCTTGCTTGTGAATCACCGAGAT
The DNA here is from genome assembly GCF_000004195.4 of Xenopus tropicalis. Taxonomy (NCBI): domain Eukaryota; kingdom Metazoa; phylum Chordata; class Amphibia; order Anura; family Pipidae; genus Xenopus; species Xenopus tropicalis. The sequence goes on from NC_030680.2 coordinate 44,972,129, forward strand.
ATTAGCAGATAGGAACTCCTTGTTGAGCGGGCGGGATTGGTCTATATCGTTAATAAAATTTAGGAACAATGGGCTAAGAGAGGAGACATATTGTTTATAAAATTGACCCGAGAATCCATCGGGGCCTGGGGCTTTGTGTGGGTATATTTGTTTGACAGCCTCTATTACCTCTTGTAAGTGAAAAGGTGCGCAAAGGTTGGTTAGGGCTGGGGTTTCTAATTTCGGAAGGGGGTATTTTGTTAGATAGTCTTTAACCTTGAAAGACATGGTCTCCTGGTTATATGTTTGCAGTATGTTGTAGAGGTTTTCATAGAAGCTTTTAAATATATGTGCAACTCACCTGTCACACACGGTATCCCAAACTCAGAACAAAAGCCAAGGTCCCGGTCTGAGCTCACTCTTCTGCCTATAACAGCTACCTTTCACTTCGGGAGGAGCCCTCCGCTACTCGGGTTCCGCCAGGACTTATTGCGAGAGGACCAGGGCAAATGTTCTGAGCAGGCAAGCGAACCTAGCATATTGCAGAATTTGGGATTAAGAGACGAGATGATCAGACCGAGGTCAAACCGAGCGGGCAGCGAATTACAAAGTCAGATTCCGGAATCGTAGTCAAAAAACAGGCAAAGGGTCAATACAGGCAGCAATCAGCAAAGTCAGGATCAGGCAAGGGTCAAAACACGAATCAGAGACAAATAGCAGTGAAACAAGAATCAGGAGACAAAACCGAAGTTGGGCACTGAAAATACCTAGAGGGACCTTTAAATATTTGAATTTGGCGCCAGCGCGATGACGTCATGCGCGCGCCGGACTTTAAAAGGATGCGTGCGCACCTTCGCGCGCCAGAGCAGCAGAGGACGCGCACAGAGAGGCGGGCGTCCCCGCCGCTTAGGTAATGTTACATCACCTTTAGGATCTTTAATTTTATGGATATACTGGCTCGCCTGTCTATTTTTGAGTGCCTTGGCTAGTAATTTCCCGGATTTATTGCTGTATTCATAATATTTTTGTTTAAGTTTAATCATGGCAAATTTGGTCTGGGAGGTAAGGTACTGTTTCAGCTCCAGTCTTTTACTAGTCAAGGCCTTCAAGCTATCCCTGTCGAGTTTTGCCTGGTGTTGCATTTCTAAGTATTTTATTTCCGCATAAAGTTTATCAATAGCAGCTTGTTTAAGTTTCTTGAGCCTGGCCCCATGTTTAATTAGGATTCCCCTGATTTGACATTTTAGTGCTTGCCATTTAAATTGATGGGGGGTGGGATCATTGGCAATATTCTTTCTATATTCCTCTATGCTTTCATGGATTTCTTTCTTACATTCGGGGTCCTTTAAAAGGTTATCATTAAGCTTCCAACTCCATACCATTTTAGTTCTATTGGGGATAGAAAGGGATGCTGATATCGCGGTGTGATCTGACCAGGTAATGTTATCGATAGTGGCTTGGTTCAACCATTGGAGATGGTGTTGGGAAATAAATATATGGTCAATTCGGGAGTAGCTATTTTGAGCGTGGGAGTAAAAGGTGAATTGTTTCGTGTTAGGGTTTAGGAATCTCCAAGAGTCTATTAGTCTAAGTGATTGTAAGTTTCTATGCACTTCTTTAAGTATTTTCGTTGAATGGCCTGAGACCCCTTTAGAGGTATCTAAAAGAGGGTTTAGTGCTAAGTTTAGGTCTCCCCCTAAAATAATAATACCTTCAGCAAAATCCAATAACTTAGGTACCAAATGGGAAAGGAATCTTTGTTGTTTAGTATTGGGCAGGTATATGCTTTCTAGGGTACAGGGTGTGTGGAATAGTAATCCTTTAATTATTAAATATCTCCCATTCTGATCGGAGAGTGTTGCCTGCAGTTTGAAGTCTATGGTGTTCCTAATTGCTATTGCTACCCCTTTCGTTTTCTGAGAAGGGTTATTACTAAAAAACCATTGAGAATAAGTACCTAACTTATGCATTGGGGGAGCTTCTTTCCTGAAGTGTGTTTCTTGTAAAAAGTTAATGTCCCCTTTTTGTTTCCGCAGAATATTGACTAATTGCTTTCTCTATTCTGGTGTGTTTAAGCCATTCACATTTAAGGAAATTACCTTTAAGTTACTTGCAATCATAGTTAAACAGATACATGTTACAGTATGCACACAACAATGACCTTATGCCTGTAATGTTATTGCCATACCGAGTGTTTCCGTAAGTAAAGAAAGGAACAAATAGGAGATGCCGTGAACTATATACAAATCTGTCAAGTGTAGAGCAATTATACTTTTTTTGTATTAACTGTAACTCATCCGGATAGGTTCCGGAGTAACCAGAAACAACATATTTGCACATAATATTATACACATAAACCAATGGGTTTTTTGCCGTGCGGCTTCTGCCCGCAGACAACCGATCAAATGGCAGGCCCATTTTATCCGGGGGGGGAGGATGAGCCTTTCGGTGGTGTCGCACAGCCTCTGTGGACTTAATAATTCCCTTGACCGGGATTGTGGGGATCGCTTAACTTAGATGTAAGTTTCGTGGCAAAATACGACCATGGGCCGTAGTACTCATAGACTTTCGCAGACATGTAAAGTTAACAGTTAAGTGAGAGCATAGTTACCAACTTCAACCGGGTTCCATATCTTCCGGGGGGTTCCCTGATTTGTCAGGGATTTGTCTGGGTCTTTTCCTTTTAGCTTTTGGGGTAGATACTTCAGTCCAGGCCTCTCTGGCGGGTAGCGGTGTAGGTTCTGGTAGTTGAACAAATTTTGCCCATTCGGATAGCGAGATCTCTGGCGTTCCGCAGGCTTAGAGGAAGGGTTGTATGTCGTCTGGATCTGCAATAGTATGTAACTTCCCCGCAGTTGTAGCTTGTAGGCTGAAAGGGAACCCCCAACGGAATAAAATTTTCTTTTCTTTGAGCATGTCGGTGAGTGGCTTTAGCATACGTCTTTGCTGTAATGCGTACCAAGATAGGTCTTGTAAAATAGTGATATCCGAGTTTTCAAACTTTACGTTTTTCATTTGTCTGGCTTTGGTAAGTATTTCATCTTTAACAGTGAAGTGCAGAAGGCAGCAGATAACGTCCCTAGGCTTTTCCGATGCTAGCCCCTTTGGCCGAAGAGCTCGATGAGCGCGCTCAATGTGGATCTCAGTAGCATCAGGCCTGTTCAATATAAAGTTAAACAGTGATTGTACTTTATGCTTAAGTATGGCGGGGTCAACCGTTTCGGGAAGGCCCCTGACTCTCAAATTGCATCTCCTTCCCCTGTTATCTAGATCTTCTAGTCGTCTAGTTAGGGATTGGATTGCTTTACCTTGTATCTGTGTTACCGACAAAAGTGAGTCCATGGATACTTCAATTGCCTCTGCTTTCGTTTCGTTCTCCACGGCTTTGATATGCAATGACACTATCTCTGCTTTCAAATCTGCAACTTCCTCCTTGAGTGTCGCTTGGATTTGTTGTGCCAGAATTGCAAAGTCCTGTTTAGTTGGCAAAGTTTTCAAGTATGCGATTGTGTTTCTTTCAGATATAGATGAATCGTCGTCGGATTAAGGGTCGTTCCCGTCCGCCTCAGGGGCGCTAGGCCTCATTGCGCACCTCTCCTCTTCCCCGTCGGAAGGCATCAGGAATTTCTTCAGAAGTTTCTGCGATCCGGTAAGTTTGCGCAATTTCGGATCCTCTTTCGGTATATCTTTCATTTTACCGTGTTTGCCCATTGTAATAGCGATCTCTGTCTTTTATTCCACAGGTCTGCTACAGGACTATGCGGCCATCCCGTTAGGCAGTCAGCCACGCCCCCCTACCTCTTGCCTTTGTATAAATTTGCAAACAAACAATCAACTCGCTAATCTATTCCTGCATCATGGACACTTCACTTGGAATGTACAGCAACCCAAGGGATATCTTCAGGTATACCGAGGACTGCTGAACTTCAGAGCACCCTACAGATGCCAAGAAAATGCCCTGTTCTGGCAGAGGTGTGAATGACTTGAACTTCTGAAGACAAGTCCCTGATCTGTGGGGTTGAAGAACTGGAGGAGGAGGAGGAGCTGGTGAGGATTGAGGCAGACCTGGAGGCTGACAACCTACCAGGTGGGAACTACATATAAAGTTCCTACACAGCGTGCCTGCTTTCTGAATGCCGAGAAGAATGACAATAGCTATATGACCAGATGGAATTCTGTAACAACAGCATCTTTGTGTGTAACCCAGAGGAGGGGTTGTGGGTCTTCTATACAAGCAGATTTAAATACATTGGTATGAATGATACAAAGGAGTGAAGGGACAGGCAAACTGGACTGGTTTGTCTTTTGCTGAATATAATAAAAGACCATGTGGGAGTTTATTAGAGGAGAATGAATATGTTTCCTGGATATTAAGAAAACCATTACAGAATGTATCCAAAATTAACAAAAGGACACCACCTCCCATTGTACCATGTGGCAAACACTAAAGTGTGTGATAAGGGGATTCTTAATCAAACATGGGACCCAACTTAAAAAACAAAAACTGGGTAGAAACTGGGTAGAATAGATAATCTTCTAACTGAAATAAATTACTTAGAAGCTCAACATAAAAAGGATCTAGCCCCTAACAAATTACTTGCTAACAGAAAAAAGGAGAAAGAAAGACATTTTGGCATTTTACTGCCAATAGATAAGCCACATTAATGCCACCAAGCGCACTATATTTATTCTGCAGAAAACTTTACCATACCTGAGTAAACAGCCCTAAAAGCTCCCTCTGTTTGTTTAAGATAGCAGCAACCATTTTAGCTTAGTCTCGGTAGCTTCAGTGCTGTAGCTCTAGCTCCTGGTAGCTCAAATCACACATTCTGATGGGAGGGGGAGTGAATTCTTCTGAAGGAGAAGGTAGAGAGGAGAGAGCTGGGCCCCAGGAAGTCTGATATCAAAGAACATGTTTACACAAAAGAAGACAAGAAATTCTGTTTCTTTTGACTCAGTGCAGCTTTTCTGTGAGTGCTTATGGCTGTGTTTATATAGACCTTTTTGATAAAGCTTACTTAGTTTTTACCTTTCCTTCTCCTTTAAACAATTGCTAAATAACCAAACTAAATATGCTATGATAAGACTCGAACAAAAATTCTATGAATACAGAAATAAGGCTGATGTCCCATGGAGTGGTTTAGTCGCCCCCAAAAGATCTCTGCTATCACGGCCAACTAACCGCACTGAAATGCCTTTACACCAGCAACAATAGTCGCTGGTTGAAAGCCCTTGACATAGCTTCAATTTTCTAAAGTCACACAAAGTTGCCTGCAGGAGAAAACTTTGTACGACTTAGGAATACCGAAGTGATGCGATGGCCTTTTCACCAGCGACTCCTAGGGACAAATTTACTAAGCTAATTTGAGATAAAATGGGATTTTTTTTTTACTTCTACATCATTTTGAGATTTACTAATTGGTTTTTGTCAGTATTAATTTTTTCCGATTTAGTCTTGCGAAAAGTCAGAGTTTTTCAGGAAGTTACACCAGAAAAAGTTTTTTTGAAGATAACTCAAACACTTCACGATTTATCAACACTTTGGTTACTTTTTTTCTCGGAAATAAAAATATCTGTTGAGCACCATTGAATCCTATGGAAGGCTTCAAATCCTAGAAATGTTCGAGTTTAACTTGAAAATGGTTAAAAATGTGAATATTTAATGTCAGCCTGTCCATTTGATAAACGCTTTTAAGGGAAAGTTAAACACATGACTTTTGTCAGTTGGCTACATGCTTTCAAGGGGAAGTTCCACAAGGGTTTTGCTACGCACTTTCAAGGGGAAGTTAAACCCAAGTGTGGTTTTGCTACACACTTGTTGTTTTTGGTGCTAATTTACAAAGTTTGGGTGAACTATAAGGCTTACAGCAGGTTTGCCTGAAGTTACATTCCTTTGTAATTACCCTCAGTTTGAGGTGGGTGGGGTTTGATTAGTTGACCTTAACAGACTGTATAAATAGAACCACTGGCACTCCAGTGAGTTTGCTTACTAACAGGCTGGTGGCTGGTTGAATCAACTTGCTTTTCAATTCAACAAAAAAGGAATAAGTATTCTTCATTAACTTTTATCAAAATCATTGTGTTTTTTAACTGTTGGGTTTCATTTTTTCAAAAGTAATTGTTGTTTTTGGTGCTAATTTACAAAGTTTGGGTGAACTATAAGGCTTACAGCAGGTTTGCCAGAAGTTACATTCCTTTGTAATTAGTTTGAGGTGGGTGGGGTTTGATTAGTTGACCTTAACAGACTGTATAAATAGAACCACTGGCACTCCAGTGGAGCTTGCTCTGGTGGTAAGTGCTCTGTAAGTGATTACTGTTTAAGTGGGTGCTCTGTAAGTGGAGTTATAAACTCAGGAGTTACAAACTAAGGGAGTTTAAAACAAGGTACTAAGTTTGTATTTACTACAAGTCCTTTCACCTATTTTTGTTTAACTGTTCTTGTAACTGGGAGAATGAGTGGCAGCAACATTGAAGGTCTGACACAGTGCACAGACTGCCACATGTATGCAGTTGTGGAACAACAGTTCCAAAGTGCATACCTCTGTTGTGGATGCGAGCAAATTGCCACTTTAGAGGCTCGCATTAGAGCACTAGAGGAACAAGTAGCAACACTGCATTCAATCGACAATATTGAGAAAAGTATCTTGCTTACTGAACAAGAGCTAGCGGAGTCAGATAGTATGGGGAGAGGGGAGCAACGAAAGGATGATAGGGCAGTAAGCTGGGTGACAGTTAGACAATCTAGTGTGGGCAAAAGGAAAAGGGAGGCTGCTCCAGGGTTTGCGCATCCCAACAGATTTGCCAGACTGTGTGAAGAAGATGGGAGTGTGAACTCTGGACTGGCGGTTCTAGATGAGGCTGATCTCTCTAACAGCCGGGAGACCAGTTTCTCTAGTAGTGGTGGGGAGGAGAGCAGAGCTAGGCCTAAACAGATTGTGGTTATAGGGGATTCAATCATTAGGAAAGTGGACAGGGTAATCTGTCAAGTGGATCACTTCAACTGAACAGTTTGCTGTCTTCCTGGTGCCAGGGTTCGGCATGTGGTTGATCAGGTTGACAAATTATTGGGAGGGGCTGGGCATGACCCGGCTGTCTTGGTACATATCGGTACTAACGACAAAATGAACGGTAGGTGGGGGACCTTAAAGAGTGAGTTCAGGGATCTAGGTGGGGGACCTTTTCTGAAATTTGGCCAGTGCCACGTGCAAGTTTAGGGAGACAGCGGGAGCTTAGGGAGCTAAATGCGTGGTTAAAGTCTTGGTGTAGGAAGGAAGGGTTTGGGTTCCTAGAGCACTGGGCTGACTTTTCTTTGGGGTACAATCTATACAGCCGTGACGGATTGCACCTCAATGGAAGGGGGTCCGCTGTGCTAGGGGAGAGAATGGTTAAGAGGCTGGAGGAGTGTTTAAACTAGACAAGGGGGGGTGGGTGAGCTAGAGTTCTATAGGAAAGCTAGTGTAGACGGGGCAGTGGGACTAGCAATGGGTTGTGGGGGAGGAGTAAGGGGGGGCATATAGTTTATCAGATAAGGAGCTTCCGTTACAAGGAAAACAGTCTAATATTTGCCTTAGCTCTAACTCTCTGTTAGCTAATGTGAACATCAGAGGGAGACGTAATAATCTCCGTATAATCTGCATGCTGGCTAATGCGCGAAGCTTGTCGGGTAAATTAGGGGAGCTGCAAGCTATTGCAAGTATTGAAAATTATGATTTAATTGGTATCACTGAGACCTGGTGGGATGAAAAATGCGACTGGGCCGTGAATTTAAATGGTTATACACTTTTTAGGAGGGACAGAGAGATTAAAAAGGGTGGAGGGGTTTGTCTTTATGTAAAGTCAGATTTAAAGCCATGTAATAAAGACATTACCAATGAATCTCTTTGGGTAGAAATTTCAGTAGGGCTGAAGGTCACAAAGAAAATGATCATTGGTGTATGTTATAAACCACCCCGTATAGATGAGGGGGATGAGACACAGCTATTGTTGCAAATGGAGGAGGCTTCACAACTGGGTCAAGTTGTTATTATGGGGGACTTTAATTATCTGCACATTGACTGGAGTAATGGGGTGGCTAAATCAGAAAAAGCCAGTAGGTTTGTAAATATGCTAAATGACAACTTTTTATTTCAGGCGGTTCAAGAACCTACTAGGAATGACTCTATTTTGGACCTGGTAATATCTAATAATACTGAACTCATCTCTAACATTTGTGTGGGTGAGCATTTGGGGAACAGTGATCACAACATGGTCTCCTTTGAGATAATGCTGCAGAGACAGCTCTATAAGGGAGTAACTAAAACGCTCAATTTTAGACGTGCAGACTTTGCCAGTATTAGGGCATCTCTTCAATGTGTCAACTGGGAAAGGCTTTTCACAGGGTTAGACACAGAAGGAAAATGGAACATCTTTAAAACATTGCTTTGCATGTATACACAACAGTATATTCCCCTTGTAAGCAAGGAGAGGCATTGCAAAGCAAAACCTTTATGGCTGAATAAAAGTGTTATTGTCGAGGTTGGTAAGAAAAAACGTGCTTTTAAAGAATTTAAGTTAGCTGAGGCAGTGGAAACTTTCATCAGGTACAAAGAAGCAAATAAAGCATGCAAAAAAGCTATCAGGCAAGCTAAAATAGAGATGGAAAGGGATATTGCAGTAAAAATAATCCAATTTTTTAATTATGGGAATAGTAAAAAAATGAAGCAAGAAGGGGTGGGAACCTTATTATCATGGGGGGTGTAAGTTGGTTGATGAGAACGGGGAAAAAGCAGAAATTTTGAACTCTTATTTTTCATCTGTCTATACATCTGAGGAGCCAGCTAATGAAGGCTTCCCTTTTAATATGCCCAGTTCTAGTAATTTAGCTACTGACGCATGGGTCACTCGGGAGGAAATTCAAAAGAGACTTGAACATGTAAAGGTAAACAAAGGTCCAGAACCAGATGGAATTCATCCCAGGGTATTAAATGAGCTGAGCGCTGTGATTGCCAAGACTCTTCACATAATTTTTCAGGATTCGTTAAGGTCTGGCATGGTGCAGAGAGACAGGCAAATTGCTAATGTGGTGCCGTTATTTAAAAAGGGATCCCGTTCTCAGCCTGAAAACTATAGGCCTGTTAGTCTGACATCAGTAGTAGGAAAACTTTTGGAAGGGGTAATAAGGGGTAGGGTACTTAAATACATTGCAGTTCACAATACTATAAGTAATGGTTTTATGCGTAACAGATCTTGCCAGACTAATTTAGTCGCCTTTTATGAGGAGGTGAGCAGGAACCTTGATGCTGGAATGGCAGTTGATGTCATCTACTTGGACTTTGCTAAAGCATTTGATACAGTACCTCACAGAAGGTTAATGATCAAATTGAGGAATATTGGCCTAGAACATAATATTTGTAATTGGATAGAGAACTGGCTGAAGGATAGATTATAAAGAGTGGTGGTAAATGGAACATTTTCTAATTGGACCAGTGTGGTTAGTGGAGTACCGCAGGGGTCAGTCCTTGGTCCTTTGCTTTTAACTTGTTTATTAATGACCTGGAGGTGGGCATAGACAGTACTGTTTCTATTTTTGCTGATGACACAAAATTGTGCAAAACTATAGGTTCCATGCAGGATGCTGCCACTTTGCAGAGCTATTTGAAAAAATTAGAAAACTGGGCAGCAAACTGGAAAATGAGGTTCAATGTTGCTAAGGGGCACATTTACTAACCCACGAACGGGCCGAATGCGTCCGATTGCGTTTTTTTCGTAATGATCGGTAATTTTGCGATTTTTTTCGGCGTCTTTACGATTTTTGCGTAAAAACGCGAGTTTTTCGGCGTCTTTACGATTTTTGTGTAAAAATGCGAGTTTTTTGGCGTCTTTACGAAAGTTGCGCAAAGTCGTGATTTTTTCGTAGCGTTAACACTTGCGCGCAAAGTCGCGCCTTTTTCGTAGCGTTAAAACTTAAAAGGCGCGACGTTTCGTGCAAGTTTTAACGCTACGAAAAAATCGCGACTTTGCGCAACTTTCGTAAAGACGCCGAAAAACTCGCGTTTTTACGCAAAAATCGTAAAGACGCTGAAAAAATCGCAAAAAATACGAAAAAGTCACAAAATGTTCGTTTCCAATCGGAATTTTTCCAATTCGGATTCGAAATCGTGTCTTAGTAAATCAGCCCCTAAGTCTGTCGATCTGTCTGATGACGAGGTGGTGCGAATGCTGCTGATACACAGAAGAATGCGACTCTTGCCCAGCGTGCATGAAATCCCATTGCCTGTGTTTCCTTCAATCAATAGCCCCTTACTGACTGGAGCAATAACTTTTAAAGGAACAGTAACACCAAAAAATTAAACAGTTTTAAAGGAAATTAAATATAATGTACTGTTGCCCTGCACTGGTAAAAGTTGTGTGTTTGCTACAGTAACTCTACTATAGTTTATATAAATAAGCTGCTGTGTAGCCCCGGGGGCAGCCATTCAAGCTGGAAAAAAGGAGAAAAGGCACAGGTTACATAGCAGATAACGGATAAGCTCTGTAGAATACAATAGTGTTTTATCTGTTATCTGCTAAGTGCCTGTGCCTTTTCTCCTTTGAATGGCTGCCCCCATGGCTACACAGCTGCATTTGTTATATAAACCATAGTAGTGTTTCTGAGGCAAACACACCAGTTGTACCAGTGCAGGGCAGCAGTACATTATATTGGAATTTCTTTTATACACTTGAATTTTTTGGTGTTACTGTTCCTTTAACTTTATACCTTCTTGCCTTTCACAACTAAATTGATCTAGAAAATGATCATGCTCAACTAAATTAAAGAAAACAATAACCATTTAAAAATCTTTTTAATGACAAATATTAATAAATATGAAATCAATACATTAAACATCCAACAAGGTGTATAGATGATGAAGGTACAATATTTAAAAAAAAAAAAATTTGAACATTACTGTAGGCCTAGGGTGTATTAGAAACCCAGTTTTAGCATTCTTTTTAGGCTCTAACAACCAAGCTTTAGAAACGGTTATTTGTTTGCCATCAAGCACATGTTGCGCCCCTACAGCCAGGCAATAGAAACACTATGTTAACAAAAATACAACACATGACATAAACAATATTTAACATTTATGATATTTGTAAACATATTAGGTTCACTTTTAAAAAGCAGTCACTTATGATACATATGAGGTAAGTAGTGATGAGCGAATCTGTTCCGTTTCGCTTCGCCGAAAAATTCGCGAATCTTTGAAAAGATCCGCGAAACGGCGAAAATGTCGTGCGACAAAAAAAATTGTCGCCCGCGGCTATTATATTGTCGCGCGGCTATTGTTTAGTCTCCCGCAGCTATTGTTTTGTCGCGCGGCTATTATTTCGTCGCGCGCGGCTCTTGTTTCGTCGCCCGCGGCTCTTGTTTCGTCGCGCGGCTCTTGTTTCGTCGCCCGCGGCTATTGTTTTGTCGCGCGGCTATTATTTCGTCGCCCGCAGCTATTATTTTGTCGCACGGCTATTGTTTCGTCGCGCGCGGCTCTTGTTTCGTCGTCCGCGGCTCTTGTTTCGTTGCGCGGCTCTTGTTTCGTCGCGCGGCTCTTGTTTCGTCGGGCGGCTCTTGTTTCGTCGCGCGGCTCTTGTTTCGTCGCCCGCGGCTATTATTTTGTCGCGCGCTATTGTTTCGTCGCCCGCAGCTATTATTTTGTCGCTATTATTTTGTCGGCGGCGACAATTTTTGGACGTGCGGCGAATTTTTCCGCGGTGAAATTTTTCATCCGTTTCGCGAAACAATCCGCCAATGGCGAAACGCGGAAATTCGCCGCGAATCCATGCCTGGCGAAACTTTTCGCCCATCACTAGAGGTAAGTTCTAGGCTGCTAATTTAGGTCCTGGAGGACCAAACAGCATTAAAGTGCATAGCAGTTCAGCATTCTATTCCCCATTAAGGCATTATTGACTTGCATTTTGGAAAGCAAAGGAAAAGGAGGAGCTTGGGAGGATGCCCAGTGGGACAATATACCAGAAGGAGGAGGAGGTGGATCTTGTAAACAATGGAACTGGGCCACTCATCACTTGCTAGCCATTCTTGATGTAGCTGTGCCTCAAAAGCCTACCAATATTCATGATCACATATAATCACATTAACTTAATACCTTGCTTAGGTCTATATCCACTAGCTTCCGGAGAGAGGAGGTGAAGTGTCGCAAGTGGGAAGCGGTGGAGAAAGTAAACGAGGAGAGGCGAGTAACATCTATACTGGTGGGAGAAAGTGAATAAGGAGAGATGGTTACCCACGGGAGAGAAGAGAACTACAGGAAACTTTGAAGTAAATGCGATAAGCTAAGTTCCTAAATTGGGTGAGACTGTTCTGATTTTATCACACTACATACCCTATGCTACATGAATATAACGACTGTGGGACGCCCCATATTAGTCGCTGGTGTGTGCTGGAAAGTTTGGCTAATTTACTAATTGCGGCGGTGGAAACAGTGGCTTATGATATAATAGAAACATCAGTTATTGCATATACTTGCCTGACCATATTGGCTATATGAAATAAAAAACATCTACAAATAATACTGCTATTGTTTGTGGCATTATTACCCTATATACAACATCACAGGCGCTAAGAATCTGAATATTATAATTAATAGTGACCTTCATATTCCCACTGGTTATATAGAAATATTGGGATTTCGGTAAATTAACAACTGCTGGGTGTATTTCTGTGTTAGAGACTCGGCTCTAATAGCATGGATCATCCAAAGTAAAACTCTTGTCAACACCTTATCTCCCACAAACCCCACCAAGGTAATTGAAGTGGAACCTGTATATAAAATAAAAAAGATCTTGCGGACTAAAACCTCTCTCCTTTAGGAGGACTGTTTTATTGTTTATTTTTGAATTTTTAGTTTTAACTTCCTAGTGGATAAAGACTTAAGGTATTAAATTAATCTGATCATATGTGGTCGTGAATATTGGTAGGCTAACCAGCCAAGTATTAAATTGTTTTTAATGTGGTAGATATAATCAATACTAATAAATTGTGTTTTTTATAAATTTGCCCTTTTCTATAGAAAGTGGTGGAGGTGGGAGGGGTCCCCATCTTTTAGTATTGATATTGGTGTAACACTGTATTGGAATAACTGTGATATAATTTTAAATGTAAAAAACTGTTTATTCAGAGAAGAGCATTTCAAATCGTATGGGGCAGATTTATCAAAATGTGAGTTTAGAGCTTAATACATTAAAACTTACCCATGTTCTATTCATTCCGATAGGATTTTTAAAAAGCTAATTTATCAGTGGGTGGAAGTTAAAACCTGCCATTTAAGAAATATGCTTAGAAAAATCCCATAGGAATGAATGGAACATGGGTGATTTTTTATTACCCTGCACCTCTGGTGGGGGGAAATATTTTAGGGTGACAGGTGCCTTTTAAGGGTAATACACCCTTAAAAGGCACCTGTCACCCTAAAATATTTCCCCCCACCAGAGGTGCAGGGTAATAAAGCCACATTCCAGTTACAGGAAAATAAAGTATTTTTAAAAAATAACTGGGATACTGTCATGATTTTTATGGGGTACTTTTTATTTCTTAATTACACTGTCTACATAGCAAATAATTCACTCTACCATTTAAAATGTTATTCTTGAACCAATAAATGTATTTATTTTAGTTGTAATATTGGTATGTAGGCAGCCATGCATTCTTCTGAACCTGAGCTTTCACAAGGAGACAGCACTACACATTAAAACTGCTTTCAGGTAACCTATTGTTTCTTCTACTCCCATGTAACTGGAGAAGTCCCAAGCCGGATTTTACTACTGAGTGCTATTCTGATATCTACTGGGAGCTGCTATCTTGCTACATTCCCATTGTTCTGCTGATCAGCTGCTGGGAAGGGGCTGATCTAACTTGCAACTCAGCAGTGAGGAGTGACTGAAGTTTATCAGATTACAGGTCACATGTTTGTGGCCCTGGGAAATTAAGAATATGGCTAGCCCCATGTGACATTTCAAAATGAAATATAAAAAATCTGTTTGCAATTTTGAAAAATGTGTTTCAATGAAGGATTCTGCTCGAGAAGCTCTATTAACTGATGCATTTTGAAAAAAAAATGTTTTACCATGACATTATTCATTTAAAGATGTCAGCATTATCAACTAAAAAAAGGTACTAAAGGGGAAGTAAAATAAACCAAGTTATGTGATTGACCTAAGTAAAGAAATACAGGGATTAATATATAGGAAGTATTGTGGCAACACAAAACAAGGCCCTTGGCTTGTCAGAACCATAACACACCCCATTACCACCTCTGCTAATGCAACTTCACTACCTTCACTTAATCAGCTATGTCTATGAAGTCCTCACAGCTGCTACTGGTCACCCTGGTACTAAGCGCTCTTTTTGTAATGTTTCATTGACGACAGCAGGGGGTGCAAGTGCAAGAGATATTACTTACGCCTGGCAGAACAGGTGGTGTAGAAAAGAACTGGTGTGAGGGTCCAAGCTTGGTCTTCTGAAAATAATATTTACATGGAGATTGAATGGGGTCTTTTATCATGTCTGTCCCACTGGCACCTAGTGGCTACTCCAATTCAAGGCTCTGCTCTGCTGCCTCTGCTGGTGTCTGCTGCTGGGTCTCTTGCCTGCCCCTGTCTTAACAAGGTTCGAAAACAAAGGACAAAGCTTAACAAGGTTCGAAAACAAAGGACAAAGCCCCACAAACATTTTTTAGCAGATTTAGCAGAGTATCCAAAATAAGACAAAAGCCATTAAAAAAGCTGACGTTAATTAATGTGGTGTGATCCAGCCACAAAAATGAGGCGTAACAGCTGCAGTTCATGTAATGTAATTGAGAGGCATGTGGGAGAACAGGGGTAAGCTATTATGTGGGGCAAAATCCTCACTCAGTTATATTGGCTTGTAATTTTGGCTGTGAAAATTATATAGATCTCTGTATTACTGTTGCATTTCAACCCCCATATGTAGTGATGAGCAAATTTGTCCCGTTTCATTTCACTGAAAACGACAGTAAAATTCATGAAACGGCGAAAAATCTGTGAAACATATTTGACACGCGATTATTTGTCACCCACATTTTTTTGCCCACCAGCATGTTTTTTTTGCTGCAACCTATTTTTGCTGCAACTTTTTTTGATGTGCAACAAATTTTTCCATGGCAATTTTTTACTGAAGTTTCACTAAACAATTCGCCAATGGAGAAATTCGGAAATTCGCTGTTAATCCATACTTGGTGAAAAAATTCTCTCATCGCTACCCATATGTAATATAAGGCACTAAGTTTGCCCAGGAGCAGTAGCCCATAGCTACAAATAAGATGTTTGCATTTGAACAGGTGATGAGTAAATGCTGCCTGCTGATTGGTTGCTATGGGCAATGTTGGACTGGCCCACCAGGATACCAGGAAAACTCCCTGTGGGCCCAGGTATCAGTGGGCCCACTTGCTTCTAACTGTTTAGACTATTTCATGGTCATTCTCTATTTCTGGAAGCTTGATGGATGGAAGAATAGTGTATAATATGTAGAAAAAAGAGACTAGGATAAAAAAAAAGAGTTTGAGGGAGGAAAGGAGGAATTAAGGTTTTGAGAGTGGGCCCGTTGTCCAGGGTTTTCTGGTGGGCCCCTCAGTCCAACACTGGCTATGGGATACTGCTCCTGGGTAAACTTAGTGCTAATTATTACATAACCCCCAAAAACTCTAACAATGTTAAATAGGGTCCTTTAGCTTAAGTAACAAGCAGAGGCATTTTAAAATAAAGTAAAAAAAAAAGTGATTTACAATTAAAAATAAAAACTTAGGTCTCCTATCTGTGTCTATGTAGTCACCCGACATAGACCTCTTCACCAACAACTTTCAGAAGGCGGTGCTCAAAGGGCTTGAGCAGGAGGTGCGGTGTTGACCCTCCCCCAGCCTTCTGCATGCTTGCTTTCTGGGCCATGAACTTGTTTCGGATACACCATGTGGTGATCACAGGGTACAGCGCTTACAGCACTCACACCATCAGCTACACACTGCCATAATTCTTTTCTGCTTGATCTGACAGGACTTCACACCAAACCAAGTCCTACTGTTGCAAAACCTCCTCAACCAGTGCCAAATTTTCCTCACTGGTAAATTGTGGGTCTCTGGCTGGGCCCTGTTGCCTCTGCCTCCTTCTGTTGTTCCTCCTGCTCCTGTCAGCATTTTTGCTGACAATACTAAAATGTGCAAAACTAAAAGTTTGATCCAGGATACTGCCACTTTGCATAGCAATTTCACAAAATTGGAAAACTGGGCAGCAAAATGGAAAAGGAGGTTCAATGTTAAAAAGTGCAAAGTTATGCACTTTGGTAAAAATAATTTAAATGCGAGTTATAGACTAAATGATAATGTGCTGGGGGATTTGTGTAGATAACAAGTTGTGTAATTCCAGTCAATGTCATTCAGTGGCTATTAAAGCAAATAAAGTGCTGTCTTGCATAAAAAAGGGTATTGACTTAATAGGTCTCTGGTAAGGCTTCAACTTGAGTATGTAGTGCAGTTTTGGGCTCCAGTCCTTAGAAGGATATTTATGGGCTGGAGAATTCAGAGATGTGCAACTAAACTGATAAAGGGAATGGAAGATTTAAACTATGATGTTTGCTGTGTATTTATCAATAGTTGAAAGTTAGAACTCACCATTTGATAAATATGCTTCTAGAAATCCCATTGGAATGAATAGAGTGTGGGTGATTTTTTTTTGTATTAAGCTTTAAACTCACTTTTTGATGAACCTGCCATTTTGTATTATTATTATTATTATTAACATTTATTTATAAAGCGCCAACATTTTCCGCAGCGCTGTACAATAAGTGGGTTTCATACATTGGACATACAGAGTAACATATAAAGCAATCAATAACCGATACAGGAGGTGAAGAGAGCCCTGCCCAAAAGAGCTAACAATCATGTTGGTACAGTATATATAGTTTATGTATGTGAGTGTATAGATAGGTCAGTATAGGTTTATGTGTGTGCTGGGTTTCCTTGGAAGGGTTGAACTTGTTGGACTTCGGTCTTTTTTCAACCCAACTTAACTATGTAACTATATCTGTCTAATCTTTTTTAGATTAAACAGAGAAATATAGCTAAATCTGCCATTTGAATACCTGACTGAATCAGTCAATTCCAATCTTGTGGCATGTCATTATATCATATCATGTATCTTTTGCTTATTCAGACGTAGAGATTTCTCTTTAATCATTTATAACTTTTTTCATTTTAAGATCCTATCCCCCCTAGAATTTTTTAATCACTTTTGCTGGTTTGTTCTATATCAGATTAATGAGATGTTTTGAATATTGACTGATTCATATAATTTAATTTGATAATTTAAAAAAAAAAAAAATTAAAACGTCAGCTTGCACAAAAATATATTGTCAGTCAGTTCATTAAAAATGCCATAGCTGAGATTGTGAAACCCAGCCATAGAGCTAATGGTGAGGTCTCATTGATTTTTAATGTGTATGTAATAACAAAAACTTAAAGGATGTTTGAATAATGACTAAATTGAAGAGCTGGGAAACTTTCAAACCAAGGAAAACATAAAAGCAATGTAAAGCACCAATCTATATATACTAAATGATTGGTGGATCTTTACATTAACTTTTAGTATGTTATAGAATGTCCAATTTTTAGCAATTTGTGAATCAGTCAGTCTTATATTTTTAACAGATTTGTAATTATTTGCATTCCTCTTCTGCTTCAGTGATTCTACATTCTCTTATTCTTACCACTAAATGGTTGCTAGGGTAAATTGGAATCTAGTTACAATATTGCTTCTCAAATTACATTATGGAGAGCTGGTGAAGAAAAAGCTGAATAATAAAAATAAAAATGAACTCATAATGCAAATTGTCTCAGAATATCTCTCTGTATATACATAACATTAATTTAAAGGTGAGTTACCAAAAATGATGAAACCAGCAGCACACAATCTTACTGTCCTAAAAAGGAAGAAAACTTTTTTACATTTTTTAAAATGTTTTCTTCATTTTTATGATATTAAGATTTAAAGATGTGGAAGCTCCTGATCCATATGGGCACGATTTTCCAAAGTCGCCCGAAGTTGCCTTGAGCGGAAACTTCATCGACTTTGGAAAATTGTAGCGATGCGTATGCCATTCCACCGGCGTTTTACATTCTTACCAATGGGATGGCATTGCGGGGAGATAAATCACCTGCGGTAACGAAGGTTTGTCATGGGGCGACTAATCTCCCCATCTGCCACAGCCCTTATAGTTCAGGCTTGATTTTCCCCCTGAATTTGGCATTGGAGCCAGAAAGATATTTCGTGGATGGAAGTACATTGGTAAGTAAGGTAAGTAAGAACTAAAGAAACTGTTTTATCTTAAGTCATGTAAACTCATTTAGCACATTTAACCTTTCAAAGAGCACCATTGTTTACATAATGCAACTCCTTAATTAGATGGGATTTAACCTTTCTGCTGCCAATGAGGTATGGCATACGTGATTGCAGAAATATTCGTTATCTGCCAACCACGTATGCCATACGTTGTTTGGCAGATCTAAGTTTCTTTCTGCAATGACAGCCCCCTGGGCAACGAGCCAGGGGGGCTGTCATGTCGGTCCTGCGATGCGATCATTGCAGGACTGACCTCCAAGCAGTAGAAGCTTCTCCTTTGGCTGTCCCTGCTTTCCCCCCTACTTCCTCCCCCCTCCAGCGATGCCCACTCACTTCCTGCTGCTCAAGCTCTGCACAAAGGACCCCCCAGAAGACTGCAGGACCTCTCCAAGCAATCTGATCATCCATCTACCTCCAGGACAGGTAAGTGCCCTTTATTTACACTGTACACACTTACACTCACTTACAAACATTTACATGCATTTACACACAAATACAGCACACAATTTAGACCAGTTTTTTGTTAGTTTTTTTAATTTTGCACACTTTAGCACACTTATATACACTCATATACACACTTACACACTGTCACACAACTTTTAGATGTGTACACACATGTACTGTATACACAAACACACACAAACACTTTTTTTTTTGCTTATTTATTTTACCTCTTTGTCTTTAGTTTTTCCATAAAAACTGTTTATTTTTCGTGACTATTGGATTAGATATTCTGACTAATAATTATGCTGTCGTGTGACTTATTTTGTTGTTTCATTAATTTGCACAATTTTTGTGGTTTTATTGCATTTTTATCCCAGTATTAGTGTTCCTTATCTGTTTTTTAGCTTAGCTTTGCCATGTGGTACTTTGATGTAGAAAATAACTTTACTTACTTTGAATTCATCAGAATGTGTACTTTCCAAAAATATATGGTTGTCTGGGGGTCTCTGTATAGTTAGTGGGTCTTATGGCACATAATATGCTGTCGGGCGAGTGACGGGCGAAATATTTCGCCAGGCATGGATTTGCAGCGAATTTCCACATTTTGCCATTGGCGTTTTTTTTGCGAAATGGATGTCGCCTGCATCAAAAAAAAAATTGCAGCTGCGTCAAAAGAATTGCCACCCGCATCAAAAGAATAGTCACATGTCAAAAAGAATAGACAAAAGAATAGTTGCACATCAAAAGAATTGTCGCCCGTGTCAAAAGAATTGACGCACAACATTTTCGCCGCTTCGCAAATTTTTCACCATTTCGCAAATCTTTTGTAAGATTTTGTTAAGAATTTTACGGCAAAGCGAAACAGGACAGATTCGCTCATCATTAGCTGTCGGGGCTCGGTATGCAAATCCTTATGTGCATTTTGGGGTCAGACTTTGGTATATCTATGCATATTGGGCATCAAGCTGTTCAGTAGACCTCTGGTGTTCCTATTTGGGGTGATTTGCCTTTGTATGCAAGAAATTGTGTGAGATAAAAGCTGCAGATTGCAACATTTTGGGGCAATTTTCTGAAATGTCATAAAAACCACTACATTTAGGAAAGCTTTGCAGATTGGTACTTTGGTGTAGAAAGGACTCTTTACACCTGATGGATTTGTCAGAATGTGTACTTTCCAAAAATATATGGTTTTCTGGAGGTCTCTGTATAGTTAGGGGATGTTACAGCACATAATATGCTGTCAGGGGGCTCTGTGTGCAAAAGCTGAGTTGGCAGGCGACAAATCCTAATGTGCTATTTTCATTTTGGGGTGTCAGTACACACCACAGACTTTGGTATATCTATGCATATTGGGCATCAAACTGTTCATTAGACCTCTGGTGTTCCTATTTGGAGTGATTTGCCTTTGTATGCTAGAAATTGTGTGAGATAAAAGTGGCGATTTCCAACATTTTTAGGCGATTTTCTAAAATGTCATAAAAACCACTAAATTTAGCAAAGCTTTGCAGATTGGTACTTTGGTGTAGAAAGGGCTCTTTACCCATGTTGGATTTGTCAGAATGCGTACTTTCCAAGACTATATGGTTTTCTGTATAGCTAGGGGGTCTTATGGCACATAATACACAGTGATTGGGCTTATTTTTCAGAAACTGAGTTGACAGCTGAGAAAATTGCACAATTTTAATTTGGGTGCCACTGTACACCACATGTCTTTGCATATTGGGCATCAAACTGTTCAGTAGACCTCTGTCATTCATATTTATTGTGATATATCATTGTATGTAAGAAATGTTGTAAGATAAATGTGGCAAATTGCAACATTTTTAGACATTTTTCAGAAAAGTCATGACAGAAATGATAGCTTGCATGGGCTTTGTTCACATTGCGGCCCCTACATGCCACATACTTAGGTAAACCTATACATACTGTGTATCAGACTGTTCAGTGGATCCCTGGCGTTTAAATCTAGGGTGTTTATCTTGGTACCTAATGCTATGTGGGAGATAAGATTCTGCAAAATGGAAGCTTTGAGGGGATTTTTGGAAATGTCATCAAAATAGCCAAACTTAGGAAAGCTTTGAGGCTTGGTACTTTAGTAGAAAGACATGAGTACCCATTTTAGATTTGGGGGAATGTGTACTTTCCAAAAATATATGACTTTCTGGGGTGAGCATACTTTTTTGTAGCTTTATCCCACATAAAATAATGTAAATGTGTTGATTTTGTAGGAGCTGAAATGACAGAAATGATAGATTGCATGGAGTATGTGCACATTTGGGGTATTGTTTTATTTATTGTGTTATTACAGTTTTGCTAATGCAGGTGAATTTAAAGTTTGAACACATTTCTGGGGGTTTGGGGTCTTGTTTTATGTGTTATTACAGTTTTGCTAAAAAAGGTAAAATTGTCCTTTAAGCTGCAAGTCTCAGTTCCCCCAAGAGGCCTGTTAATCTTATTACAATTACAATTATATTTAAGTGCAGGTGTTGCTTGTTAAGTTTTCTGGGCTCTCTGCCAAAAGCCTACTTATTTAGTTAAGTTTGAGAAACTTTGTATCTGTTTTAGCGTTCAGTGCAGGAGATCAAAGGGAAATAAGGGACTTTTCAATAAGAATCTGTGACTGTGGGCTGGGCTGTTAAAATCGGGACTGTTGGAAGGTATGAATTGCAGTGGCTGTTTAAATATGAATAGCACTTTGTATAATGCTGGTGCGCCAGTGATGACAGCTGCATGGCACGTGATCAAACTTTTGGTGCACATGGTTGCTAATACCCCACGCTTTATTGTTGGCACCTAAATTCCTAACTTCTCAACTTCTGCAACTTCTTAGGACACTCGCATAATTTATGAGCCAAATTACTATGGATTTTGTCATTTCTGAAATAGTGTAGGAAGAAGCAAAAAAACTGGTATCATGTGGTATCAACACCACAGGAAAGATGAAACTCAAATCAAAGATGCTCCACAAAACAAAAGGTTGAATAAAATACAATATAGGGGTTTATTTAGGGTAGTAGTACCTAGAAGGACATTACAGATCCAGAGAGTAGTCTCGAAATTCTGCATGTCGAAAAGTAGTATTGGTGCCTGGGGTGGGGTAATGTTTTACCCATGAGAAGTTTGTCCTTCAAATTTGTCTTGATTTAAAACATTTTTATGAGACTTTTTTTTTGTTAAATCCACGTTTGATCCTGCGTCTAAAAAAAAAATTAAAATGCAAGAAAAAGCTCATCTTAAAGGAGAAGGAAAGACTAAGTCACTTGGGGGTGTCAAAATGTTAGGCACCCCCAAGTGACTTTAATCGCTTAGGAGAAAACCAGCCCAGGGTAGCTGAAAGCGAGTGTCGCCTCTTCCTTCTACCTTCTTCGCATGCTTGCGCATGCGCATTAGAGTGAGAAGCCAAAACCAAAAAGTTGGCTCAGGGATTTTAACATCAGAAGGAAGAAGGAAGCTCTGGCTGCAACTACCCCGGGCTGATGCAGTATTCTCCTAACAGGGGCACCAGCCCGGGGTAAAAGGTAAGCGATTAAAATCACTTGGGGGTGCCTAACATTTTGGCCTTTCCCTGTCCTTTAAGCTAATTGTAAGTATGTTATAGAATTGCCTATTCTAAGCAACTTTTCAATAGGTCTTCATTATTTATTTCTTATATTTTTTTTTATCTATTTACCCTTTTCTTCTAACTCTTTGCATCTTTCAAATGGGGGTCACTGATCCCGGCAGCCAGAAACTATTGCTCTGTGAGGTTACTTTTTATCACTTGTTTTTGTATTCAGGTTCTCTCCTATTCATTTACCAGCCTCTCGTTCAAACTGCTACCTAGTTGCTAAGGTAATTTGGACCCTAGCAACCAAATAGTTGCTGAAACTCCAAACGGCAGAGCTACGAAACAAAAAGTGAAATAACTTAAAAAACTACAAAGATTAAAAAATGAAGACACATTGCAAATTGTCTCAGAATATCTCTCTCAACACTAAAAGTTAATCCCTTTAGAGGCACAGACACATGGGGCGATTAGTCGCTGGGACTACGATTGTGGCGACTGATTGTGGCGGTTTAGCCACCATCGTCTAATGTATAAGTCACACCGACTGCGAACAAAAAAGGGAAGCCTGTGAACACAGGGCAAACTTAAAGAGGCTGCAATGAAATCTACAGTCCCTTTAAGACCTCCAGCGGTGTGGCTGGGATGTGAGAAAGGATCTCCTCCAGATCCAGGTGCCTGAAAAGGCACTTTGCGGAGGAATCCAGATGCAACAAGGTGGAGTATCTTGAGAAGGGCGAAATGTGCAACTTTTTCTTCTTCAGGAAACTCCACTCCGGCCACACACCCCTGACAGAGACGAGACCGGCACCATCAAGTCAGGAAAGGAGGGAGTGATGGGAGTGGTCACTGACTACTACAGCTCCCTCTACACAGACAAAGACATGGAAGAGACATCCGCTGATGTCCTGTCAGGTATCACTAACATAATTGATCCCGCAGGTCTGTCAGCCACCAGTGCCCCCTTGGCCTTGGAAGACCTGCACTCTGCTGCCAAATGCTTTAGGCAAGACAGGACCCTGGGCACTGACGGTCTCCCAGCGGAGCTCTATGTGGCGCTGTGGGACCTCATTGGCCCGGACCTGCTCGAGCTGTATGAGGAGCTGTATGAAGAGATGTCCCAGTCGTTGAGGAAAGGAATGATTACGATCTTGTATAAGCAGAAGGGGGAGAGATGCGACCTTAAAAATTGGTGGCCCATCTCTCACCTGAAGGTGGACTGCAAGATCCTCGCCAAGGTACTAGCCAACCGGCTAAAGGCTGTCATTGGACAGATCGTCCATTTGGACCAGACTTACAGCATTCTTGGTTGCAGGATTGCCGATAGCCTTGCTTTCATTGGAGACATGGTTCACTACATCATTGAGCGCAGTGTAAATGCGGCCCTGGTCAGCCTTGATCAGGAAAAAGCCTTTGATCGTGTGTCCCATGTGTATTCCATGTCTTTAGGAACAAGGCCCTGCGCTGGTTTGGGCTGGGTGAAATATTTTGTTCTTATTTCAGTGTCGTGTACCATGATATTTTCAGTTGGTGAATGACTTGATGGCCAGACATCAGCAAAGTCAACTGCGGGAAGTTGTAGTCCCTGCTCTTCTGACATTGAACCTGACTTCTGACACTGTCCCCTTTTCTATCAAGTATGACTTCATTAAGATCATCAGAGTCTGGTTTAGCGTTGAGAGCACAGCCCTGAAGTGCTGGGAGGAGAGAATGGCAAAGGTCAGACAGAAGTTCGGCCTCTGGAGCCTCACAGACCACACTATCGAAGGGAAAACACTGGTGCTGTGGAACGAGATTAACCCTGTCATGCAGTACATGGCTCAAGCGTGGCCACCCCTGGCTATGATATGCAGGGCCATCACAAGGGCAGTTTTTCACTTCATCTGGGGCTCCAAAATGGACAGAGTTAAGCGGTCAGTTATGTACAAGGCGGGAAGGGGGCCCCAGACATCCCCATCCTGCTTAGGAGTTTCTTCATGTGTAACTGCATCCACCAGACAATTACAGGAAAAGAAAAGGACTTTGCTGACAGCTCCATGTCCTGCTTTTTTCTTCTACCACTTTGGCATTCGCTGGGATGGGACAAGTGGGACAGCTCCAACCCTTACAACTGGAACACCCCTTGGTTTTACCTGGATGTTACAAAGTTTGTGAGGCAACGCCAACTTGTGGGAGTCAAGCCCGACTTGTGGAAACCAAAGATAATTCACAAGTTGATCAGAGCAAAGGATGTGATGGGGTCTATTCCAGGGCTCCCAGCTGTCACAGTAAAGATTGTTTGGGGGAATTTTTCTTCAGACTTCAATATATTGGAATTGCAGCATTACCAATTTCATTTTCATAAAACTGCCTTTATTTTACATATGGCACAGACACAGCAACGTTTCGGACCTCCTGGTCCTTTCTCAAGCTAACAAAGAATTTTTCTTCAGATAGACTGAAAAACAAGCACAAGGACATGGCATTGATGGACATCCGGGGGTTCTTCCCCTCAGAACCTTCATGCATGCCGGTAACCTGTGCAGGTACCGGCATTGCCCATGGTGCATTATTCAAGAAGAAATCTTTAAACACCTTTTGGGATTACCAATTTGCACAGGTCCTGCTTGATACCCTGGAACATGAACTCAAAGACTGTGTGTCCAGGAACTTCCTTACACACCATGCGGTGCTTTATGGGCTGTTTCAGGGCACTCATACGGAAGGGGCAACTCAAGAAGCCTGGCGCCTTATGAACTGTTTTAAGGACGTTTTGTGGTATTCCAGGAACTGCCTCATTCTAAGGAGAGAGAGCATGTCAATCCAAGACTGCCGCAGATTGATCCACAGTCTGCTGCGGGACTACAACATCCGGGACAGCCTTGAGGAAGAAGAGGACTAAAACCCCTCTCCTTCTCCCTATCCCCCCTCATTGTCTAATTTAAGTGAAAAAATAAAGCTTTGGGCATGTCAATTCCACATTCCTTTCTCACTTCCCACTCCCCATCCACTTCCCCCTTCCTAGTGTAAAGTATAATGCAAAAGAAATGAATGAATGCAAAAATGTCTTGTTTTTTGTATATTTACATAATATATACTTTGAGAAAGGCTGTGGCTAGATTGAAGTTTTATTCATAATAAAGGTATTCTTTATTTTTTCACTAAGTCCTGTGAGTGTGGCATCTGTTCTATTTGTGCTACATTAATTTTTATACTGCACCCAGGCATACTGTGATTTAACAAGACGTGAGTGCCTGCTTTCTATCAGTTTTATATATAATAAAGTATATTTTTTAATAAAAATAAGTCACACCGACTAATCACCCCATCTGTCTTTGCCCTAACCATTGCATATTTTTAAAGGGAAGACCTTTCCCATTGGCTGCTACAGAGAAACTCCACTGTCTGCTTTATCACGTAGTAGCATTTGGTGGAAAAAGACACAAAGCTTTGAATTTCATATTTGAGGTGCAGTATTATGTACTATATGAAGCACCCAACATAAAAACCAGACCCCCTTTTTTTAAAAAGATAATCCTTGATTATTAGACAAGGGTATACTTCCCCTTTAAATCAGCTTTTTTTTTTACTATTCCTTAAAAACTGGTAGCCCACTGTGCCCTGGTTGGCAGTGCATTTTATAAAAAGTTCAGCACCTCTCCCCAGCATGAAATAGGACAACAAAGCCCAGCATGCTCTGGGAGGGCCAGAGACAGGGCTTGCTGCATGACTGTATCTCTGTAAATTTCTGTTCTGTTTCACCTTTTTACAGTCCTTGGGAACTACACGTCTCCTGTCAGAAGCAATAAACCCTTTGAGAAGGCAGAATCCTTAAACCAATTTGCCTCAGCCACTTCAGCTCTCAGAGACAATGGAACAGAGAAATTATTCTTTGCTGTGAGACTGAAAGTACGCTATTATCAATAACATTTAGTTCTTGTAATAATACATGGGAAGGTTGGCAGGCTGAAAGGGTTAACCTAATGGGCAACCCTGAGGTAAATTTAATGTAGAGCGTAGCACATGACCCCCCCCTTTTCCTTATTGGTGAATCCTGTCAGCAAGGTTGTGAGTTCAGGGGGCACATTACATTGGTGGTTCAAGGTCACATGAGGACATCAGCTGGTTATATATTGGGGCTCGCTGCATACTTACCTTTATTCGTCTGTGAGCTGGCTTGGAGTCTGCACGATCATCGGAAAGCTGTCAAGATTTGCTTCAGTGGCAGGACCAAGGAGGTTCCTGATCTTCATGTGGAGTATGTCCTGGCGTAGCTGCGATCCAAGGCGGAGAAGGAAGAACTACGTCAGATCTTCTCGGGATGTCAGGAGGAACTCGTCGGTGACTCGGATGACAATGTTGCCTGCCAATCAGAAGACATCTCAAGTCCATGGAGCCAGCCAATCGGAGAGCGGCCTACCCAGAAGAGGAGTCTAAATGTGACAGTGAAGAGAAGCTCGGCAAAGAAGAAGGCGCAGACCAGGAGGAAGACGCAGGCTACACCTTGAACCCCTGCCACTTTGTTGAAGAGTTGCCTCTGGCCAGCCACGTCACCACCACCAGAAGAGGAACAGAATGCACTGCTGGACGACAGGGGAGAGATCCAAGGAGGAGAGTGGTGTGCTCCTCCTACAGCTGAGGGTGCTGCAGCAGCTTCACCCCTCCCTTCCTCTCATATTCTCTTTCAGGTCTGCAACCCTGCTGCGGGACAAGGCATGGGACAGACAGAGCAGAATTCGCAATTGCTGCAGGAGCTAGTCAAATTGCTCCAGGCTACACCTGGATTTAAGCCTGCCTCTAATGACTTCCTCCTGGTGCGGCGCCCACGCAGTTAAGCACAGGAGTTAATGAATATAGCTACAGAGACTCTTTTACTTGTGCTGTCACTCCCCTTGGGCTTCACTTATCTAATACAGTGAGGGAAAAAATTATTAAACGTGAATATATTGATTTGCTATCTCTTTTGCCTTCAGCAAAGGAGTTTCTTAAAATAGAGAAATAAGGAGAGAAAGAAGAGGACAGGCAACGTCTTGTTGCTAGAACTTTCTTTACTGGTTACAGGCATTCTGTATATATGCCAATAAATTTTGTAAAGAGACTCTTTTACTTGTGCTGTCACTCCCCTTGGGCTTCACTTATCTAATACAGTGAGGGAAAAAATTATTAAACGTGAATATATTGATTTGCTATCTCTTTTGCCTTCAGCAAAGGAGTTTCTTAAAATAGAGAAATAAGGAGAGAAAGAAGAGGACAGGCGACGTCTTGTTGCTAGAACTTTCTTTACTGGTTACAGGCATTCTGTATATATGCCAATAAATTTTGTAAAGTGCACCCTCAATTCAGACCAGGTTTATTATAGCCTATGGAAGCTATGGGGGAGTGGCCTGGTTTATATATGAAGATAGATTTTGTCAAAAAATGTCTGTGCACAAATCTATGACTTGGGGATCAAAAGACCTAGATTTGTGGATGGGTATGCTTACACCTAGGCCTCAACCAACTAACTCTTCCAATAAGAATGCTACAGGGAAGCCTAATGTTTGTTGGGTTTTTAATGAGAATTTTTGTAAAGGGCAGAATAGCTGTTGTTGCAAGCACGAATGCTCCATATGTAGCAGGGCACATCCTGCCTTTCGCTGCACAAAGAGATTCCCTAACATTGCTAGTAAGACAAATGTCAAAGAACCCAGAGCTAGAGCTGATAACTCCAGTGAAAATCAGTGAAATGTTACCTTACCTAAAACTATACCTAGACAAACAGACAGCGGAAAAAACTGAATTTGAATTTGGATTATCTTTTGGTTTCCACATTCCGGCTGATGATTTTAAATGGTCTCCTGTTTTGCTAATTTACATCTGGAAATAGTTTCAAATAAGTTAAAGAAAGAATTGTCAAATAATAGAATTGCAGGTCCATTTTCAGATATACCTCTAAGGAATATGCAAATTTCACCTCTAAGGGCGGTGCCCAAAAGAGAATTGGGTGCGTATCGCCTAATTCATCGTTTATCTTATCCAAAAGGTTATATAGTTACATAGGGTTGAAAAAAGACCAGAGTCCATCAAGTTCAACCCTTCCAAATAAACCCAGCACACACAACCTATACTTACCAAATCTATACTATCACATACATAAACTACATGTATATATACAACCACTAATACTAACTGTAGATATTAGTATCACAATAGCCTTGGATACTATGCTTGTTCAAGAACTCCAGGCCCCTCTTAAAGGCATTACCACATCACTAGAATGGGTATTCCACAATCTCACTGCCCTCACTGTGCTGCCACGCAGCTTTTACTGCCTAGCAGTTGTTATTAAATGTTATTGTTATAATGTTATTTGGTATCATCCATTCACCCCTGCTGTTTCTTGCTAGATAGTTGCTCCTGCCCTCCATTTTGTTGTTGTAACTGCCCTTTTTGTTGAGTGTGTTATGAAGAGACTGCAGTGTATGTAAGCTGTGTATCTTCATTAGAAATTTACCTATGGAAAAGTCTCTATGTTTATACCATTGCTACCTTGAAGCATAAAGAAGCATTGGAAAACACCTCTGGAGTCTTTATTCATTGAGTAAGCTATCTGTTAAGGTGATCATTCAACCTGCTGCACTCATCCTCACAGACCGGGTCTACACAGGGCTTGTGGCAGGTACAACTGATGCTGAGACAGAACAGTAAATTTCTAGAAGAATCCATTGCATGGCTATACTCTGCAGCTTCACAACCGTGAGTAATCATTTGCCTGTGTGAAGAATAAACACCCTAAGACAGGAATCCATCCTTACACTGTGCACTGAGGCCTAGCACTGCCTGTGTGTTACTGCTACACTTACCAGAAGCATTGCACGGCACTAGAAGCCAGCTACCTGCTGAATATTCCCCACAGTGTAACCTACTGCTGGTCTGTGCTGTTGCTCAGCCATAAGCACATTCTGAACTGTGCAAGATTACTACCATAAAGTCACAAGGATTCATTATTGTCAAGCTGTTTGGACTGTGAATTCAATATCTGCATTTAGTATAAGAACTATATTCTTACCTTACACAAGGTGATTTTGAACTGTGTTTTTCTTTGCCAAGAATCCAGTTTGAGCTAGCTTGCAGCCCCAGCTCTAAGGCCCAGCCTGCTTACAAACAAAGTATCAATACTACAGAGCTGAGCTTTGGCAGATTTCCAAGACACTAAACTGCAGCACTTGTCATGTCTGACAGAGATTCTACTGAGCCTGCATTTGCTCATGATGAAGCAGACACCTTGCTTCATTCTGCACGTCCAGTTAGGGCCCCTCATCCATCCTTGAAAGCAAGGGAGGCTTATGAAGCAAATAAGAAAGAGATAGCTGATAACCTGATTGCATTATGGGAGAAAACTTTAAGTTGTATAACAGTCGCTAATGAAACTAGCAACAACACTGAGCAACTGAACGCCGCCCTCTCAAGGGTTAAGAAGGCATTTGAGAATTATAAAAGACTTTCTGAAAGGTACTCTCTCCTTTTGTCACGTTCCAACATGGAGGAAGCTTCACTAGAATTAAAAGACTTTACTTCTACTGAGCAGCAGAGACATAGCACATATCTTGAAGCAAAGGTACAGATAGAGGGTAGATTAGCAGAGCTTCATGAAACTACATCCTGTATATCCGCTTCTTCCAGACACTCAGGAAAATCATCTAGATCTGCCCGCTCACATCATAAATCCTCTTCTAAGTCATTGCGGTCCTGCTCTGTAAGGTCATCACTGAGCGACCAAATACTCAAGGCTCGCCAAAAGGCTGCAGTAGCCCAGGTTCGAGCCACCTGTTCTGAAAGAGAAGCAGCTTTCAAGGCAGAAGCTAAGCTCAAGGAAGCTGAAGCACAGGCAGAAGCTATGCTTAAGGAAGCTGAAGCACAGGCAGAAGCTAAGCGGAAAGAAGCTGAAGCACAGGCAGAAGCTAAGCGGAAAGAAGCTGAAGCACAGGCAGAAGCTAAGCTTAAGGAAGCTGAAGCACAGGTAGAAGCAAAACGCATTCAAGCTAGAATACAAGCAGAAACAGAGGCTCATCTAGAAATCCTTCAAAAGAAAAGAGAAAAGGAAGTAGCCTTAGCGGAATTATTTGTCTTGGAACAAGCCCTATTGGAAGAAGAAGGAGCGTCTTGTCCTAGCTTGGTCGCCTGTCAAGACCCTGTTGAAAGGACACTACAATTTCTCTTGACCCAGAACCATAATGATATAGTGCCGCCTACGGTAGTAGATCCATCTCATAATCCTCTAGCAAGTCAGCATGCACCTCCAAACACAGACACTCCACTACTACCGCATGCCACAAAATCAAGTGTACCAACCTATCCAGCTCATGTGCCACCACAACCCCTTGTGAGTAGAGATTACAAGGGCACAGCAGAAGACTTCAGAGTGAACTCTATGCCTCCTGCAATACAGCTCTCTTCAATTTCAAATGCACAAGGACCTTCAGACGCCAGACCCTTGCCTGGACTGAACCCACCTGCAATACCTTTCCCTCCACCTATTTGCCAGCATCGGATACCAACCTTGATCCAAGATGGTGCACCATCAGTACTTCCTGTGGGTGTAAAAACCGAAAGCACCGACATTGCAGAGTTCAGCAAGTATATGATCCGGCGAGAGTTGATTGCTACCGGACTGTCTAGATTTGATGACCACCCAGAGAACTATAGGAGTTGGAGATCTACGTTTAAGACAGTAACCAAGAACTTGGATATTGAACCCCAAGCAGAACTTGACCTGCTAATAAAATGGTTGGGGAGTCAATCTTCAGAACAAGTAAAGAGACTTAAATCTGTCTACATTCATAACTTCGAAGCAGGCCTCGATGCTGCCTGGGAACGTTTGGAACAAGACTATGGGAGCCCAGAAGTCATTGAATCTGCCTTATTCCAGAGACTAAAAGACTTTCCTAAGATCTCTGTTAAGGACAATCATAAGCTTAGAGACTTAGGTGACCTTCTTCTTGAACTTGAAATTGCTAAGTCAGATCCTAGTTTGCCAGGTCTTAGCTATTTAGACACTGCTCAGGGTGTAAATCCTATTGTAGCAAAGCTGCCTAATTATCTCCAGGGGAAGTGGACTAGCGTAGGATCAAAGTATAAATATGAACACCATGTCTCTTTCCCACCCTTTTCTTACTTTGCAGAGTTTGTGAGGAAGATCACAAGATCCATGAATGACCCAAGCTTCTTGTATCCAGATACAACCATCCTTCCTTCAACTACTTCAAAGGGTATTGCCACCAACAGTAAATTCAAGGACTTAAGACATCCTATTGCTGTGAGAAAGACTGCAATTGCATCCAATGTCTTGGCTACAGATACTAAACTACAAGATACCAAGGCAAGCAATCGTGATCAACAGTGTCCCATTCATGATGCACCACATTCTCTCTCCATATGTCGTGCATTCAGGGGCAAGCCTATCGAAGAACGCATGACATACCTCAAGGAGCATAATATCTGTTTCAAGTGTTGCACATCCTCCGATCATTTAGCTAGAGACTGTAAGAACGCCGTCAGATGTTCCCTGTGTAACAGTGCCAGGCATGTGGATGCTCTTCATTCAGACTCATTCAAAGGGAAACCTTTGCCTGGTAGCAACCCCAAGACTACATCAGATGATGGCGGGGAGAGAACTGAGCAAAATGCCAATGTTGTAACCACAAGATGTACAGAGGTGTGTGGAGAAGGGCTTCATAGCAAGTCTTGCAGCAAGATATGTCTCGTTAGGGTTTTCCCTGAAGGATGCCCACAAAATGCCATAAAAATGTATGCTATACTCGACGATCAGAGCAATCGCTCATTAGCCAGTACAGAATTCTTTGACTTATTCAAGATTCATGGAGAGACCTGGTCTTACACCTTGCAGACATGTGCAGGACAAGTCAGCACTTCTGGAAGAAGAGCCCATGGCTTCATAGTGGCATCAGAATATGAGAACATAGAGTTTCCTCTACCAACGCTAATCGAATGTGATCAGCTACCGAATAACAGAGAAGAGATCCCCACTCCTGAGGTTGCACGTCATCACCCTCATTTGAATTACATTGCTGATTACATTCCATCACTTAACAAGGACGCAAAGATCATGATTCTTCTAGGGAGAGACATTCCCAGAGTTCATAAAATAAGAGAGTTATGTAATTGTCCAGATGATGCTCCTCATGCCCAGAAACTCGATCTTGGATGGGTGATAATAGGAGAAGCCTGTCTAGATCGATCGTACAAGCACTTGGATGTAGCTTCCTACAAAACCAATGTGGAGGGATCAGAACGTACCTATCGGTCGATGAAATGTCCATTGCACCATGTGAAGGAAAGACTTGATTTCAAGTCTGAAGCTCCATGTCAAGCATTCCAAGGTATTGCCTGCAAGTTCACTTCTCACATGGACCTTGGCGAGTCAGTGTACCAGACTACTTGTGACGACAACAAGATTGCCCCTTCAGTCGAAGACAGGGAATTCATCAAGATTATGAATGAAGAGTTCTCCAAGGACAACTCCAATAGTTGGGTAGCTCCATTACCCTTCCGGTTACCAAGGCTTACTCTCCCTAACAATCGAGAACAAGCTTTAGCCAGATTTGCTGCACTTAAGAGAACCCTCCACAGCAAGCCTGAGATGCAAGAGCACTTTCTAGCGTTCATGCAGAAGATTTTAGATAACCATCATGCTGAGCCAGCACCAGACCTTAAGGAAGGTGAAGAACGCTGGTACCTTCCATCCTTTGGAGTTTACCATCCTCGCAAAAAGTGGCAAACCCAGAAGCCCAACTTAAAGGAAGGGGACTTGGTTCTGTTAAAAGACCAGCAAACTCATCGGATCCAGTGGCCAGTTGGACTCATCACAAAGGCCATTTCCAGTGATGATGGGAAGGTCCGAAGTGTGGAAGTCAAGATCGTTAAGGATGGGGACTCAAAAACCTTCCTCAGACCAGTCACTGACACTGTCTTAATTATGCCTGCTTCTAAAAGTTCTGATCTAGTCTAATCTCAGGGAGCCACTCAAACTCTCTAATAAAGCTAGCTGATAGATTTGAGAAGGCTAGATAGCATTTTACTGCATGCAATGTTAATAGTATGTTAAAGGAAAATATTGTGTAGTGGTATCTCACGATACCAGGCGGGGAGTGTGCTGCCACGCAGCTTTTACTGCCTAGCAGTTGTTATTAAATGTTATTGTTATAATGTTATTTGGTATCATCCATTCACCCCTGCTGTTTCTTGCTAGATAGTTGCTCCCGCCCTCCATTTTGTTGTTGTAACTTCCCTTTTTGTTGAGTGTGTTATGAAGAGACTGCAGTGTATGTAAGCTGTGTATCTTCATTAGAAATTTACCTATGGAAAAGTCTCTATGTTTATACCCTTGCTACCTTGAAGCATAAAGAAGCATTGGAAAACACCTCTGGAGTCTTTATTCATTGAGTAAGCTATCTGTTAAGGTGATCATTCAACTTGCTGCACTCATCCTCACAGACCGGGTCTACACAGGGCTTGTGGCAGGTACAACTGATGCTGAGACAGAACACTCACCGTGAAAAACCACCTACGCTGTTTCAAATAGAAGCTCCATTCCTCTAATCTAAAGGGGTGGCCTCTGGTGCGCTGATCGCTTTTATGGGAATACACAACACCCCCTAATGTACTTGCACAGAGTAATCATGTCTCCTTGCAAGAGCCTCTTTTCCAGAGAAAACAACCCCAACCTCGACAGTCTAACCTCATAGCTTAAAGGAACAGTAACACCAAAAAACAAAAGTGTATAAAAGTAACTAAAATATAATGTTCTGCTGCCCTGCACTGGTAAAAGTTGTGTGTTTACGTCAGAAAGTCTATTATAATTTATATAAATAAGCTGCTATGTAGCCATGGAGGCAGCCATTCAAAGGAGAAAAGGCACAGGCACATAGCAGATAACAGATAAAACACTATTGTATTCTACAGAACGTATCTGTTATCTGCTATGTAACCTGTGCCTTTTCTCCTTTTTTCCAGCTTGAATGGCTGCCTCCGTGGCTACACAGGAGCTTATTTATATAAATTATAGTAGTGTTACTGTAGCAAACACACCAGTTTTACCAGTGCAGGGCAACAGTGCATTATATTTTTATTACTTTAAAGCTCTTTCATTTTTTGGTGTTACTGTTCCTTTAAATCTTCCATCCCCTTTACCAGTTTAGTAGCATGTCTCTGCACTCTCTCTAGTTTATTAATATCCTTCTTAATATCCAAAACTGCACCGCATACTCAAGTTGAGGCCTTACCAGGGACCTATAAAGAGGCAAAATTATGTTTTCATTCCTAAGAAAAGGTCTTTCTTTTAACAATGGCATTTCTCCAGAGTTATGCTCAGTAGAGTATTCTTCTTTGATAAAGCGATTGACTTATTTCAAAAATGTGGTCAAGGCGTATTGTTGGCTAAAACAGATATTGAATCTGCCTTTTGGCTTTTGCCAATACATCCTGATTCATATTATTTGTTAGTAGTGATGGGCGAAATGTTTCACCAGGCATGGATTTGCGGCGAATTTCCGCGTTTTGCGGAATGAAAAATGAAATGAATGAAAAAATTTGCCTGTGGAAAAATTCGCTGAACAGCCAAAAATTGTCGCCAGTGTCAAAAAAGAATAGTCGCGGGCGTCAAAAGAATAGCCGCAGAACGAAATAATAGCAGCGGGCGACAAAAGAATAGCCATGCGTCAAATTAATAGCCGTGGGTGACAAAACAATAGCCGCACAACAAAATAATAGCTGCGGGCGACGAAATAATAGCTGCGCTACAAAATAATAGCCAGGGCAACAAAATAATAGTCGCGGGCGACAATTTTTTTTGTCGCACAACATTTTCGCTGTTTCACAAATTTTTCGCCATTTCGCGGAAATTTTTTTTTTTATATATTCTTTATTTTTGCATTTCAACTTTGGGGAAGGGGTACAGAAAGAAAGAGGGAGGGGAGAGGGATGCATTGACCATTTACAATCATATTCATTTGTTCCTAGACTAACAGCCAGTTCCTACTACCTTGTGATGTTGTCTTCATGACATTCATTTTAATACAGCTTTGTAGAAATTGTTAACACAAATAACAGCATATAACAAGATTTGCAATTTTTTTGGCGAAGCGAAACGGAACAGATTCGCTCATCACTATTTGTTAGGGTTTTATTTTCAGGGAGCATATTTTTATATGTTCTATTTTTTGTAAATATTTTGAAATGTTTGCTAACTTCATGGAATGGATCATAAAAATTGAGGCTGGGTCTAATTTTGTGATTCATTACCTCGATTATTATTTTTTCTTAGGCCCAAGGGAATCAAATACCTGTAGCATTCTTCTCAATACATTGAAAATGACACAGTTCTAATGGAATTTAGATCACCTGAAGCTAAGGTTTCAAAAGTTTGATCACAAGTGCTTTGATGGCTAAAAAACTAAAATTAAATCATATACAGTCATTAATAGGCAAAATAATTTATCGAAAGCTCTGTCTCGTTTTCAGCTTGATCAGTTCAGGTGGCTAGCAGGAGAGGCAGAACAGAAAGGAGACATGGAGACAAAAGACATGGTCTGCATATGTAAAAATATGGAGAATATAGTTACATAGTTAGATAGGGTTGAAAAAACACCAAAAGTCCATCAAAAGTTCAACCCTTCCAAGAAAACCCAGCACACACAACCTATGCATACCAATCTATACTATCACATACATAAACTACATATACAAACATTAATACTAACTGTAGATATTAGTATCACAGTAGCCTTGAATACTATAGGGTTGATTCACTAAAAGTCGATAACACTTATCACATGCTTTTTTTGCGTTAAAAAGCATACGATAAATAATGACCAATTCGCCAAAATAATATCGCATACATTAAGACGTATATTGCATGCATTAAATAGCACGCTACTGCTATGCGTTATTTTTAACGCATTGCATTAATTAGCAAATGAAAAGAATACTAATGCATGTTTCACAAAAGCACATAAAGCGTTACATGCGCTAATTGGCATGTGGATCTGTGCATATATTAACACATAATTGGGGGAGGCGTTAGGCAGAGCACATTTTGATTTTTGAGTGTGTGTAAAGGCAAGATGGAGTTTGCTATGGGTTTTTTGTTGGATTTGGAGGAGGAACAGCAAGTCACTGGACGCTCTAGAGTGATGTGTCCTTGGCTTTTCAGGGAAAGGTCCACTTTAGAGGGCTTAACTGAGGATGAAGTCGTCAGGCTCTACAGGCTAAATAGAGCTGCAATATACAGCCTGTATGAGCTACTGGAGCCTTACCTGCAGCCGCTGACACGCAGAAGCCGCGCTGTTCCTGGCATTGTGAAACTGCTGTGCTCCCTGCATTTTTTGCCCACGGGAAGTTTCCAGAGGGTTGGAGGGGTCTACGGTGGGGTGTCACAGCCTACTTTTTCACGGTGCCTTGGCCAGGTCCTGGATGCCATCTGCTTGGTGTCTGGGAATTTAATCTTGTTTCCCAAAAATCGAAATGTGTGGAACACCGTGAAAAGGCAGTTTTATGGCGTAAGTGGCATGCCCAATGTTTATGGGTGCAATTGATTGCACCCATGTGGCGTTAAAACCCCCCCAAGACAGGAAGCACATTTTCCGCAACTGGAAGAGCTACCACTCCCTCGAAGTGGTGTGCGATGCACACATGAATATTCTCAGCATTGTGTCTGGCTTCCCGGCTCCTCTCACGATGCATACATCTTAAGGCAGTCCGGGCTTTATGATGCTTTTGAAACCGGACAAATGCCTCACGGGTGGTTAGGTAATATTTGTGTCATGTATAGCACAACTTGCCCACATTTGCTTTCTGTCTCCCACTGTCAAACCAGGCCCTGCCTGCCATAAGCTTGTTTTGCAATTTAAAAGTGCCCTCTTTTGCCTGTGGGAGAGTCAAAGTAGCTACTTGTAGTGTCACCTATCAGTCTCACACTGTCACATCTGTTGCAAAAGGGCCGTGTTTTGACAGAGGGAGACTGGAAGCAGCTTATTTGTTTGCAGCATCTTATTACATCTTATTTTATTTCAGGAGATGCTGGCTACCCGTGCTCTAGGTGGCTCATCACCCCCATTCACAGGCCGCGTATGCGGGCCGAGTGTGCTTTTAATGAAGCACATGTCAGAGCGCGGCCTGTGATTGAGCAGACATTTGGGGTCCTTAAAAGCTGCTTCTGCTGCCTGGATAAGTCAGGAGGCAGCCTCATGTACAGCCCGTCTAAAGTTTCAAAAATTGTGGCTGCGTGTGCTGTACTGCACAATCTTGCTAACCGGCATGGCTTATCATGTGATGTGGCTGAGGACCTGGATGACCCCATACATCCCCAAGATCCTGTGTGAGGTGCAGATGCCAGAGGGAATGAAGTCCGGGCAGAAATCGTTACCAATTACTTTTCCTGTACGTACCTACTATCTTTAATCCCATAAACAAGAAATACCAAACAACTTCTCCAAAAAAAATGTTTTTATTTACAGGGAAATTAGTTGCCCACTTACAAAAGAAATGCTTCTTTCTTTTATTTGTCACAGCAGTAGTGATTGGCAACTAAGGCTGATGTTGATTTGAGCAGGTGATTCCCCCACCCCCAAAACAAATAGCAAAAAGAGAAATAACTATTAACAAAGAACATATGCCTAATGTGTATTAATATTCTTTCTTAATACATCATTATGTATGTATGGCTTAATTTCCTTTTGTGCTATGGTCTCTAGCAATGAAATTTGTTTTTCCATAAGTGAGTGCATTTTGATTTGCCAACAATGCCACTTTTTCTTGTTGGACTTTTAAATGCTCCTGGTGCAGACTTTACATAGCGGCCTCGTACACAGCTTGTCGTGCCTGACTGTCATTGTAGGCCCTAGTGGCCACACAAAAGTCCACATGTAAAGTGTCCATCTTTTTCATTAAAGATTTGTGGTGCTGAATTAGAGATCTGTGGAACCTATGTTTCTCAGGTTCCACTGTTTGGGGGGGGGCACATGAGCTGTGCTGGTTTTGGCCATGGGTCTGACATGGTGTTCTGCAGGCTCCTCCTCTGAAAATAAGGCCACGTCACTGGCACATTCCCCAGACCATCTCTCGCTAGCATCCCCACTAAATGTTTCTTTTTCCATTTCAGGATGGCATTGTGGGGAGTGTAGCAGACTACACAAGGACTGTCCAGCAGAGCATCTGTGGCCACCTTTTGGAAAAAAGAAAAATGCATTATTTAATTTTTTGTAATTATGTTCATGATGCCAGGCAAACTTCACGGACAATAATGTTTCTTATTTGTTTTACAACATGACCAAGTTTATTTTGCAAAAATTATTTGTGGACATTGATTCATTCCAAATGAGCAAAAAAGGTAAAATGTTTTGCCATACAGAGTGCAAGGGCAAAATCCAGTTAAAAAGATTGACTGTCCAATAATAGAAGATGGACTGACTGCACCTCACCCAGCAAGACACAATTGTTCAATAACACACCTATCTTATTAGCAATACACTGCACTTCTGGAATTGAAACACCTGCAATACACGGACACAATTCACTCTTATGCCATTGCACAAGCCTAACACAAAACACATGTCCTACAAAATTTGGTAACAAAAATACCTGGAATTGGAGCAGATGAAGATTGGCTGCGTCTGCTTGTGCCAGGTGGTGGTAAGGATGAATCTGTTTTAGAAAACATTGTATTCCATTAATATTAAGCTTCTCTGCAAGAGTAAATACACTTGTATTAATGTCATTACACCTACCTTTGCCGACATTCCTGTCTAAATCAAAGGCGCCAGCCACACCACTCATGCTCTCTCCATGGATAAAAGGTAGGAGCTGCTCCTCATACCTTGTGAAGAACACTTTTTTTGAAGGGCCACTTCCAGTTCCAGACCTAAATAAAATATATGAATGCTTTTATTGTGTTGCCTCCAATAAGCAAGCCATAACAACGCAGTCACTTTTTGTTACCCATTGTTGCCCCAATCAATTCCCTTTACTTTCAAGGCACTTTTACTAAGGCATGCTCTGACACAAACCCTACTTAAATGCTGCAAGTTGCTGCTAAGTGGCCTCGCTAACTACCACAACTCTCCCTTATACTCTGTATTAAATAATGCTTCCACAATAATCCTCCTTCATAAAGGAGAGTACAGGGCATTAACTATTTTGGGAAAAATTTATTAAATGTCCCCCATATTTACTGTCATATTTTGTTGTTCTACTCCACAGCTTTGAGGACATAAGTTGCGCACATAATAATATGCGTGCCATACATACATTACGTACAAGTAAAGAAAGCAGGAAAGAAGCCAAAAAGGAAGGAAAGACAGTAAGCCAAAAGGAAAAGCAGATTGAGGAGAAAAGCAGATGAGCAAGTGTTAAATAGAAAGATGAATGTAATCTATTTTCATGTATCTGGAGTCTTCCACCAGTTTTTTCTTCAGGACCCTTTTTATGTCCTGATACCGCTTTTTGCAGTGTTGGACACTCCGCAGACACACCCCAGCACTGTTGACATGGTCCGTGATGTCCTTCCATGCCCTGTTTCTGTCTTGGCAGCATATTTGCTAATGATTCTGTCAAACACCAGCACAATTTTCTCCACGAGAGCCTCATTTTCAAATTCTGAAAATTTCGGAGCCTGCTCTCCTGTTTTTTTTTCCTGCTCCTTTTTGGTGGGGGGTTGGAAGCTCCTCACTTTCCTCTCCACTGGCTTCCTCTGGATGGTATTCTTTATCAGTGCCCTCCATCTCAGACACATTGCTCGTTTTAACGCACGTTTTAACTCTTATGTGTCACGGTCGGTATCCCAAAACTCAGAACAGGCTCCAAGTGTCAGGTCGCAGCTCATGCTTCTGTCTTTAACAGCAGCCTTTCACATCGGGAGGAGCCCTTTGCTACTCGGATGCCGCCAGGTCATAGTGAGAGACCCAAGGAGAGAGTTCTAAGCAAACAAGGGAACCAGAACTGTGTTACAGGGAGAAGGGGAACGGATCAGTGTAGTCAGAGGTCAGGCCGGGGTCAGTAATGATCAGACAGCGCAGTACCAAAACGTAATCCGGAAGAGTGGTCAAACAGGCAAAGGTCGGTTCAGGCAGCAATATGAGAATAGTCAAGGAACAGGCAAGGATCAAAACGGAGCAATTCAATACAAGAAAACACCCAGGAACTTTCAGGTAAAAAAACCTACATTGGGCAATGAACATGACCAGGAAGCGCTTTAAATATTTGAATTTGGCGCCAAAATGACGTCATGTCTCCTCAAAGGAAGCGCATGCTCGTCAAAGGGCGGAGTACTGCACGTGCGCACACCTAAGAAAGACATCGGGCGTCCTGCACCGGAGGAGGCGCCCCACTAGACCACCAGGTATCGTTACATTACCCCCCCTCCAGAGTGGGCCAGCAGACCCCTAGGTTTATCAGGAACCTTGCATGTAACTATCGTGCGAGACTACTGCAGAAGATAGAGAGCTTTGAACATCTTGCCAAATCTTAGAGAAATGATCCACCAAAAAATTAACTGTGGGCACATCAGAGGAGGCAGTTGAAAATGAAAATTATTGAATGCAAATTCAGCCCAAGGAAGAAAATCCGCCCATAGGTATTGATTACTGGAAACATAACATCTCAGATACTGTTCTAAAGACTGATTTTTCCTGTCCGTCTGGCTATTAGTCTGCGGATGATAAGTTGAGGAAAAGGGCAAGGCTGTACCCATCAATGCACAAAAGCCCACCAAAACTTTGAAACAAACTGAACCCTCCTATCAGAGACAATGTTTAGAGGAGCGCCATGGAGCTTAAAGATATTAGTTACAAGAAGGAGGGTAAAGCGGTCTACTACCACCCACATATTCCCTTTGGAAGGAGGTAAATCCACAATAAAATCCATAGAAATATGAGTCCACGGTCTTTCAAGGATGGGAAGTGGTTGTAACAGCCCCTGAGGCAAGGATCTGGAAGGTTTAGAGCGTTGGCAAACAGAACAAGAATCAATATAATTTCCTGTATCCTGTCTTAAAGTTAGCCACCAGAGGGTGCGAGACAGGAGGGAACAGGTCTTATTGCGGCCTGGATACCCAGCTACTCTAGAATCATGGGATTCCGATAAAACCTCCTCCCGAAGGTTTTCTGGAACAAATAACTTCCCCGGGGGGTATACTGGGAGGAGCGTAAGTAGATCCGGACTAAGGGCTGCTACAATCATATATTTAGGAATAATAGGGTCAGGTTTACTTCTTTCTAGAGGTTTGGAGTCAAAGCTTCTGGATAAGGCATCTGCATCTATAGGTTATAATGAAATTAAAACGAGAAAAGAATAGTGCCCACCTGGCCTGTCTAGGATTTAAGTGCTTAGCAGATTCAATATACAAGAGATTCTTATGGTCTGTGAATACCATAATCACGTTTAGCCCCCTCCAAGAGATGTCTCCATTCTTCGAATGCCAATTTTATGGCCAATAATTCCCTATTACCTATATCGAAAACTTTTTAGAAAAGTAACTGCAAGGATGAACCTTATTGGTAATGGGGTGGCGCTGAGAAGCATTCACCTCTACCAGAAAAGGAAGAGTCAGGGTGCAGGAGTACCGGTGCAAAAATAAAGGCTTCTTTTAGAAGCTTGAAGGCTATTTAGGCCTATTCCGACCATATGCTTGGGTCAGTACCTTTCTTAGTGAGAGCAGTGATTGGAACCATAAGCGTTGAAAAGTTCTTAATAAATTGACTATAATAATTAGCAAAACCCAAAAACCTTTGTATGGCTCGCAAAGATAAAGGTTGTACCCAATCTAAGATAGACTAAACCTTGGCATTTCCAGGCCCTTATGAAAAATAATATACCCAAGGAAGTGAACCGAGGGAACTTCAGAAATGCACTTCTCGATCTTAGCATACAATTGATTTTGCCTTAATCTAAATAGAACCTCAAGAACATGGGCACAATGATCAGACTGATTATTTCAATAGATCAAGATGTCATCTAAGTATACTACCACACAACCTAGACCTAGAAGGAAAATGAAATTTACCAACTCCTAGAAGACAGCAGGGGCATTACATTAACGAAAGGTTTATAATGATCATCTTGGGTATTAAAGGCTGTCTTCCACTTGTCCCCTTCCCGGATTCGTATAAGATTATACGTGCCACTAGACCACCAGGTATCGTTACACTATGCTTGTTCAAGAACTCATCTAGGCCCCTCTTAAAGGCATATACAGAATCTGCCATTACAACATCACTAGGAAGGGCATTCCACAACCTCACTGCCCTCACTGTGAAAAACCACCTATGCTGCTTCAAATGGAAGCTCCATTACTCTAATTTAAAGGGGTGGCCTCTAGGGCGTTGATCATTTTTATGGGAAAAAAAGAACACCTCCTATCTGCCTATAATCCCCTCTAATGAATTTGTACAGAGTAATTATGTCCCCTCGCAAGCGCCTCTTTTCAGAGAAAACAACCCCAACCTCGACAGTCTAACCTCATAGCTTAAATCTTTACCAGTTTAGTTGCAAGTCACTGCACTCTCCCCAGCTCATAATATCCTTCTTAAGGCCTGGAGCCCAAAACTGCACCGCATACTCAAGGTGAGGCCTTACCAGGGACCTATAAAGAGGCAAAATTATGTTTTCATCCCTTGAGTCAATGCCATTTTTTTTATACAAGACAGTACTTGCTTTAGTAGCCACAGAATGACACTGCCTGTTATTAGACAACTTGTTATCTACAAAAACCCTTAGAATCTTCTCCATTAAGGATACCCCCAACAAACTACCATTTAGTAGATAGTTCATGTTTATATTATTTCTATCAAAGTGCATAACTTTGCACTTGTCCACATTGAACTTCATTTTCCAGTTTGCTGCCAAGTTTTCCAATTTTGTCAAATCGCTCTGCAAAGTGGCAGCATCCTGCACGTAACTTATAGTTTTGCACAATTTAGTGTCGTCAGCAAAAATAGAAACAGTACTCTCTATGCCCACCTCCAGGTCATTAATCACTTAAGTGATTTAAATAAAGCTTAGAAGATGGGAGGAAAGGAAGATAGTGAAAGCAGCATGATGGAGGATATGAATTAATCCTTTTCTCAAGCAATATCGGAAGATTGGGAAAGAACTCCAGTTTTTTTACCTGATGAGTCTAACTTGCAAACAAGCATGTGTGTCCCTCTGAGCATGCCTCCTATTCCTATGTCTGGCTCTGAAAACCCTCAAAATGCCTCCAATAGTCAGTTGTGTGTGATCAGTACCCCTGGGGAATCATCCTTTAGTGAACTATTGGTGGGTGACAGTGTACAGCGGGAGATTGGCAACAGTATCTAGTAGAATTAAGTCTAAAACAGCAGTGTCCTTTACTTTAATTTTTCCTGCTCAACAGCGCAGGAAAAATTTACTTTTAGTTCCGAGTGTCCTTTACTTTAATTTTTCCTGAGCAACAGCGCAGGAAAAATTAAAGTAAAGGACACTCGGAAAGCAAAGCAATGCACAGGCCCAAATTTGTGGAGAGGTTACAAAGGCTGGGCCTAGGGCGGCACAAATTTGGTGGCGACATGCTGCCCCGCTGCACCAAAATCTTAAAATATTGCTCCCATACGGAGCAATGGGGACTTCTCCCCACTGGTGTGGCCTGCTGCGCATGCGCGCACACCCACTGTCTGTGCATGCACACTCACATGGGGGGGAGATCTGGCCCTGGCAATGCACTGATGTGTCTGCAGTGCAGTAAAGATAAAAAGAGAGCTTTGGAGAAGGATATTGAGAAAGGGAAGCAAGAACTTTAGGAATAAGAAAGCTTGCTATAATAAAAAAAGAGTTGGAGGAGGTTGATGGGGAAATTGAGAATATAATGCTGATAATTAAACCTTGGGAAGAAGTTTTTAAAAACATAGCTCATTCTAATGAAATGCAATGGGCTGGTAAAGACGGTAACTCTTTTGAAGCCATGTATATGGATTTTGTGCTTAGGGGGAAAGGAGGAGGGGAAAGGAAAGGATAATCTGTTGTTATGTCTGTACCTAAACCCTCTAACCATGACCCTTCTGACTCTAATTCCCCTATCTCAAATCCATCCATCCTT
Source organism: Xenopus tropicalis (assembly GCF_000004195.4). NCBI lineage: Eukaryota > Metazoa > Chordata > Amphibia > Anura > Pipidae > Xenopus > Xenopus tropicalis. Next base: position 45,016,552 of record NC_030680.2, read on the forward strand.
TACACTTCTAACCCCATTGTTGTTGCAAGTTCTGTTGATAATGGTAATACTATGCTGGTAATTTCTGATAATGTTCTCGGTAAAGCTAATGAAGTGGCAAATACTGCTGAGAAAATGGAAGTGTTAAATGCAGGGGGAGAAAATCAAAGAATTAAGGGCTCTGAGAAAAGGAGATTTTTTTTGCAAGACAAGAGGAGACTCTTTTTGATGGGCCTGTATTTAGGAGAAGAAATGTGGCTAACATTAGATGGGATGGGGAGAAAGAAAAGATGCTGGACAGCAGGTATATATGCAGGAATTTGATAAAGGAATCAATGGGTTTTACACCTTCTGATATTTTTGCTTTTATAACATTGTCCAATGTGGAGTTTGAAGTAAGTTTTAAATTATCACAAGGTTTAAAACATATATACCTCAAGGATATACAGTATAATGAGTAAGATTTTTGGGTTGTTGGTTGGAAAGCACAGGTTAGATTGGATGTATGCAATAATGTTACCAAGAATCTTCTATACTCTTTCTTTATGGGGAAATAGAGGGGCGTCTGTTTTTATCTGGACAACACAAGCAATGTTTTAAAGGATCAGTAACACCATTTAGACAACCCAATCAGTCAACTTTTTTTTAACTTTAAATACTTTGCTGCATGCTGCTTTCTTGTAAGGAATGAGTAAAAGTGCAGCTTTTCCATGGAATATATGGGGTCTCCGACATCTGTCATCAGCTTCTTCCTAGTTTTTGGGTTTGAAATTCCCGGCTATGTGAAGTCACTTCCAGAAGTTATGTCACATAGCAGTTCAAAGTGTCTCAGAGTGATTCAAAGTGTCATCTGGCAAATGATTGCTCTCTCAATGTTTGTTCATTATGTGGGGCTCAGGGGCATGTTAGTAAAGAATGCAATAAGGTAAGGTGCAATGTTTGTGATGATTTGGGACATACACACTGGGAATGTCCAGAAGCCTGGCACAATATTGTGAAGAAATGCCCTAGAATTGAAAGAGTTTTTCAGGAGGATGTACCTATGGTGGAAGTGGGAGTATGTGATGAAATCACTAAAAGGAAAGAAGGTGGGAAAGTTTTGTCCCAGAATATTGAGGATGAAAGAGAAGGGATAAGAAGGGGAGTAGAGGTTGGTAGGAAGGAGGTAGGTAGGAAATCAGGGAAGAAGGTAGGTAAAATGGTTTTGCAATATAATATTGAAACCTCTAAAAGGTTTGAACTTCCTGATGGGAAATCTTGGGGGGATTTGGAAGAAGGGGAAGAGTTAATCAGGTAGAAGGAGGATGAGGCGGAGCTTGAGAAAGTAGCAGGGTGAAGGACAGAAAGAAGAAAGGGGAAAAGAAATCTAAAGGGAAACAATGGGTTGTGGAATTGAAGAACAGGTCCCTTCCCATATAAAAATAAAGATTATTGAGGGGGAAGAAAAGGAAAGGTAGGATAGAAAATGAAAAGGAAAGGGAATCTATAGATGGTGATGAGTTTTTAGAGGAAGAGGATGAGCCTTCAAGTGGATTAGGGAAGCCTCAGTTTAAGAGATTTGGAGAGGGGAAGGAGGGTAGGCTTACTAAATCTCCAAAATGTCAAAACAAGTGATTTATTTTTGATCTATCAATACACATGGATAGTTCAAAAATGAATCACTTGTTTTGACATTTTGGAGATTTAGTTTTGTAGTTTTGGATTTAGTTTTGGAGATTTAGGGCCCGATTCACTATAGTGCGATAAAATTTATTGCACGCTTTTTTGCGTTAAATAAGTCGCGATAATTAGCGTGCGATTCACCATAGTATTATCGTGTGCAATAAGTCGCCATTTTCGCATGCAGTATTTTTCGCGCTAGTTTTAACGCATGCGTTAATTTCCACGCTGAAAAGAATACGATCGCATGATTCACTATAACTTAGGCGCGCTAAATATCGCATTCGGCTATGCGAAAATTAACTCCTACTAGAGGCAGGCGAAAAATTATAGAAGAGTACAGCAAATGAGTTTTTGGCAATAAAATATGGACTTACAGTGTTATTTATTCAAGTATGTGTCTTTTTACTCTATTTCACTAAAGTCTTGGCATGTATGGAATTTTGCTACTAATATACAGTACTATAGCGGTGAATATGTTGTCGCCAAAATATACAGTACTATAGCGGTGAATATTTTGTCGCGATAATACAGTATATTGTACTGTAGCGGTGAATATTTTGTTGCTATGTATATTTTGGCGATTTTTTTTGTCGCGATTTTGTAATCTCGTGACATGTGCGACTTGGGGCCATTTTGTGTCATTGAGCCTGCAGCACATACTACAGAGAGGATCATGCCTTGGGTTTCTTATCTGCTACCAGGGGAGAGGCGCTATATTATCAGCATGCTCCTGCGTTCAGGATATGATGACCCGCCACTGGGGGACTTAGGGGTCCATGAGAGGAAGAGGGCAATCCTGGGCGAGCTAAGAGGGTTTGCTCGCCGGGTTTGCCCTTGATGTAGACCCCCGCCAGCTCCAGCGTCTGTGGTCTGACCTGAAGCACAGCGTCTGTGGTCTGACCTGAAGCGCAGGAGTCCAGATCTGGTTGCTGAAATTGCAGAAGGTAATTATTGTACTTTATTATGCTTTTACAGTATACGTTCAGTAAAAGATTTAGCAAGTAATTTGAACTAAAGGTACAAATGTAAGAAATGTCAGGGATGGTGAAAGTAACATAGTAACATAGTAAGTTGGGTTGAAAAAAGACATACGTCCATCACGTTCAACCATAATGCCAGTGAGGAACTGAAACGTTGGTCACAATAAACCTCTGAATATTATTTCACATCTTTGTGACTCCTTGTGAAAATCCTGTGTGTGCTGTCACCCCATGCCTGTCTAGATTTTGTTTTGCCACAGGCACCCAGGTATTATTGTTCCTTATGGTGTGCAGCTACCCAGCACTTCGTATTGTATATTATATATATATATATATATATATATATATATATATATATATATATATATTGTAAGGCAACTCGTCCAAACAGTGCAGTCTCTGGGGGTTTAGGTAGATCGCAGGGATCAGATTGGGCTCAGAAAACAACAGTTCACACCCAGCATTTAGTTTTAAGCTGACCTCAATCAGCTTTATTCATATATAACCGGCACACAGGAGTATATTGGAAAACAAAACATAAAAATAAATCCTAGCCTATCCGGCTCTAACTCACATACAGCAGCTCCCTCTCTATGCAATAGAGAGGATCTAGCATCCAACTCTACAAAAAACAAAAGTAGTTTGGTTACTCACTGTGTCCGGCTCTCTCCTTACTGCATGCAGGCAGTTCCCCAGGAAGGGAGAGAGTGAGTCACTCTGCAGACACCATGTTTAAAGGGGTTTCCCCTGAAGCCTAACGAGGCCAGTAATTAGCCAGGCTTCACCAAAACCTGGATAGCCTGTTGAATGGAAGTCCCACCCGCTCATTTCCATTCACTCCAGGGCCCTTTTTACCGGCTTTTTCAAAAGCTGAATGCAGTGAAAGAATACTCTTTCACTGCTGACATACTTTCCCTGGAGCTTAGTATATATAAGAGAGAAATCTGGGAGAAATATACACACCTTCCACCTCTAACCCAGCATTTCTCTCACACACCCTCCCCCTCTGTTTCGACGTAGGGGTCGGAACACAACTAGCCTCAAGACAGTGCACCCGGGATAAGGCATCTGCATTTCCCAGCTGGGACCCCGGTCTATGCTCCACTGTGAACTTGTAGTTCTGCAGGGCCAGGAACCATCTTGTCACCCTTCTATTCTTTTCACGATTTTCACATCCATTTAAGGGGGGCGTGGTCAGTAACTAATGTAAACTGGCGGCCTAACAGATAGTATCTAAGCTCCTCCAGTGCCCATTTAACTGCTAAGCATTCCTTCTCTACTGTAGCATAGTTTCTCTCATGGATGTTCAGCTTTTTACTCAGGAAAACTATAGGATGCTCTGCACCCTCTCTGATTTGGGACAGTACTGCTCCGTCTCCCACATCGGATGCGTCAGTCTGCATAATAAATTTCTGTGTAAAGTTTGGGGTTATCAGTACTGGTTGGCTGCATAAGGCTTTTTTTTAGAGTCTGAAAGGCCTGTTCTGCCTCAGAGTTCCACTTGATCATTATGGACTTGGTCCCTTTTGTAAGGTCAGTCAGAGGGACAGCTATAGTGGCAAAGTTAGCTATGAACCTTCTGTAGTAACCAGTGATCCCCCAAAAAGCTCTAACCTGTTTTTTTGTGACTGGTCTAGGCCAGTCTTGAATTGCCTGCACCTTGTTAAGCTGAGGCTTAACTAGCCCTCTACCAATGTTGTACCCCAAATACTTGGCTTCTTCCAGGCCTATGCTACATTTTTTTGGGTTAGCTGTCAGACCGGCCATTCGTATGGAATCAAGCACGGCCTGTACCCTGGGTAGATGGGATTGCCAATCCGAGCTATGGATAACTACGTCATCAAGGTACGCTGCTGCGTACTGCCTATGGGGCCTTAAGATTTGGTCCATGGTACGTTGGAAGGTTGCTGGGGCTCCATGTAACCCAAATGGCAACACTACATACTGGAACAGACCTTCAGGAGTGCTAAAAGCAGTTTTCTCTTTGGCTCGGTCCGTCAGGGGAATCTGCCAATAGCCCTTGGTCAAATCTAAGGTTGTCAGATATCTAGCCATCCCTAGTCTCTCAATTAATTCGTCCACACGAGGCATAGGGTAGGCATCAAATTTGGAGACAGTATTTAATTTTCTAAAGTCATTGCAGAAGCGCCAGCTCCCATCCGGTTTTGGTATTAAGACAATGGGACTGGACCAGTCGCTATGTGACTCCTCAATGACTCCCAACTCTAACATCTTTTTAACTTCCTGAGATATGGCTTCTCGTCTAGCTTCAGGCACCCTATAAGGTTTTACGTTAACCCTTACCCCTGGTTCAGTTATGATGTCATGCTTTACCAAAGAGGTTCGTCCAGGTTTCTCAGAAAAAACATCCCTATTTTTGATTACAAAGGTCTGTACTTCTTTCCTCTGAGTGTCTGACAAGGAGTCTGCCACCTTAACCTCTGGAACTAGGGGTTCTGCCCTTAGAGATAAAGTAGGCTTGGTGAACAATGACATCCTTTCTTTCCAGGGTTTTATAAGATTGACGTGGTAAACCTGCTCAGGTTTCCTTTTACCTGGTTGGCGAACCTTATAATTTACTTCACCAATCTTTTCAAGAATCTCAAAGGGCCCTTGCCACTTTGCCAAAAATTTGCTTTCTACAGTGGGTATTAGCACTAGTACATGATCCCCAGGGGAAAATTTGCTTACTCTGGCACCCCTATTATACACCCTCTGTTGGGCTTCTTGTGCCTGCTCCATGTGCTTTCTTACTATGGGCATCACCGCGGTTATTCTGTCCTGCATTTGGTCTATATGCTCAATGACACTTTTAAAGGGGGTGGGTTGTCCCTCCCAAGTCTCCTTTGCTATGTCCAACAAGCCCCTTGGGTGCCTACCATATAGCAACTCAAACGGTGAGTACCCTGTAGATGATTGAGGGACCTCCCTTATGGCAAACATTAAATAGGGTAACAAGTAATCCCAATTTTTCCCATCCTTGTCTACCACCTTCTTAAGCATACTTTTGAGCGTTTTATTAAACCTTTCCACTAACCCATCAGTCTGGGGGTGGTATACAGAAGTGCGAAGTTGGACCACTTTAAACAACCTGCACAGCTCCTTCATGACTCGGGACATAAACGGGGTGCCTTGGTCAGTGAGTATCTCCTTTGGGATTCCTACCCTGCTAAAGACATGTACCAATTCTCTAGCAATGGATTTAGAGGAGGTATTACGTAGAGGAATGGCCTCGGGGTATCGGGTAGCATAATCCATGATTACCAATATATGTTGGTGTCCCCGTGCAGATTTTACTATTGGGCCCACCAAATCCATGGCTATCCTCTCAAATGGTGTCTCTATCACAGGGAGAGGGACCAAAGGGCTACGAAAATGTGGCCTAGGAGCCGAATACTGGCAGTCTGGACAGGAACTACAGTATTGCTCAACTTCACCATGTAGCCCTGGCCAGAAAAACCGTTGCAAAATTCGCTCCTTTGTCTTCTCTACCCCTAAATGTCTGCCCATCACATGTTTATGTGCGAGGTCAAGTACCATACGCCGGTATGTTTTTGGGACAACCAGCTGCTCCACCCGGTCATTTCCCTTTTCTACTACCTGATATAGCAGGTCATTTTGGAGGGCTAAGTAGGGACAAGAGGGTCTAGAGTCAGAGTCTACAGGTTTCCCATCTATCATTTTTACATTGGCCCTTGCTCTAGACAGTGTGGGATCCTTTAACTGCTCTGAAGCAAAATTATCCCTCCTAATCTCTAAGTCAGGCATGTCATTGTCTTCCTCAACTGGGTCTACATGGACTTCCCCACCTGGTATAGTCTGGTCAACCTGGGGTTCCAGGTCTACCTCATCAGATTCCCCTGCTAATACTGAAAAGGGAAAATCTATAGTAGCCCCACCCTCCGGTACAACCTCAGACATTTTACTACCGGAATCAGGGCGGCTTCCCTTTAAGTAGGACTGGTCCATAACCTTGTCAGTTTCCCACAATTTCCAGAAATGTGGAAAGTTTCTCCCCAAAATTACATCATGTGGTAAAGTGGGAACCAACCCACAGGGTACCTTAATGTCCCGTAGGCAGTTTTGATTTCCACTTCAGCCATAGAATACTCGCGAGTATCCCCATGTATACATGTAACCCCTACAGTATCAGGCCCATATTGAGGGGTTTCAACCAACACAGATTTCATCAGGGTACACACAATCTGAGCATACATCGACGTATGTCTCTTTGTTAAGGCAGTTTCACACTGCATAGGTTCATCAGTTAGGCTGCAGTCTGCAGCAAAGTGTCCCAGCATATGGCACCGGAAACACCGCACCAATTCTTTATTTGGTCCTCTGCGAGGAGGGGTCCCTCCTGACACATTTTGGTAGTCTCTGGGTCTAGCGCCTGTAGATTGTCCACGTTGGAGCATGCTCTTATCAGTCGCAGGTCCCTTTTTCCATGCAGGAAGCTTCCCATTGGGAGCCAAGGTGCGCTCCACTTGTTGAAAACTGAGTAGCTCCTCAGCAGAAATGTACCGCTCTACCATTTCCACAAGCTGGTCTGCAGTTGTTGGGTCTGCATGGCTTACCCATTTGCGCAAAGGTGAAGGCAGAGACCTAAGGTATCGGTCCATCACTATCCGCTCCACGATCTGTGGCCCTGTTAGGGTCTCCGGCTACAGCCACTTTTTAGTTAGATGAATTAGGTCATGCATTTGGGAGCGTGGAGGCTTTTCTGCCATAAACATCCACTGATGAACACGCTGGGCACGGACCGAGAGGGTGACCCCCAGCCGGGCCAAAATCTCAGCTTTTAGTTTATCATAATCTTTAGCGGCTACAGGATCCAGATCAAAATAGGCTTTTTGTGGTTCTCCGGAGAGAAAGGGCGCCACCAGGCCTTCCCACTGCTCTTTAGGCCAGTCCTCTCGCTCTGCTATTCTCTCAAAAGTGGAAAGGTACGCTTCAACATCATCACTTGTTGTCAGCTTTTGCAGATAGTAGCTGGCTCGTATAGCAGTTGGTTTAGTGGTTTCTGTAAGAGGTGCTGCAACACTCCTTGCAGCTAGCTGCTGCACTACCTCTTTGAGGAGTTCCCAGTCTTGTCGCTGTTCCTCTCGGCTTGCGATCAGCTGTTGCTGCTGGACTCTGGTGGCCTCTTGCTGAGCAACCGTAGCCTGTATCAAGGCCTTGATAACGTCGTCCATCATGCCCTGCAGCAAAACACTTTATAATGCAAAGCTGAAATTGGGTTTCTGGCCCTTTAAATCTCCAAAAAAAAAAACCAAAAAAAAAAAAAAAAATTTTTTTTTTTTTTTTATTGCCAAAGCATCCTCCACCATATGTAAGGCAACTCGTCCAAACAGTGCAGTCTCTGGGGGTTTAGGTAGATCGCAGGGATCAGATTGGGCTCAGAAAACAACAGTTCACACCCAGCATTTATTTTTAAGCTGACCTCAATCAGCTTTATTCATATATAACCGGCACACAGGAGTATATTGGAAAACAAAACATAAAAATAAATCCTAGCCTATCCGGCTCTAACTCACATACAGCAGCTCCCTCTCTATGCAATAGAGAGGATCTAGCATCCAACTCTACAAAAAACAAAAGTAGTTTGGTTACTCACTGTGTCCGGCTCTCTCCTTACTGCATGCAGGCAGTTCCCCAGGAAGGGAGAGAGTGAGTCACTCTGCAGACACCATGTTTAAAGGGGTTTCCCCTGAAGCCTAAAGAGGCCAGTAATTAGCCAGGCTTCACCAAAACCTGGATAGCCTGTTGAATGGAAGTCCCACCCGCTCATTTCCATTCACTCCAGGGCCCTTTTTACCGGCTTTTTCAAAAGCTGAATGCAGTGAAAGAACACTCTTTCACTGCTGACATACTTTCCCTGGAGCTTAGTATATATAAGAGAGAAATCTGGGAGAAATATACACACCTTCCACCTCTAACCCAGCATTTCTCTCACAATATATACACATCTATTTTCAAATACATATGCATAAATACGTTTAAAGCAGGGGGGAAGCAGCAGGGAGCGGCCCATAGTGTGAGTCATTTGGGGAAGGGCCACGAATGTTTTAGGGGGCCCTGGCTAACAATGTCTGTGTGTCCTTTGGATTGATGTGAGGGTTTACAGGGGGAGGGGCCATTGGGGGCGTGGGAGGAGGGGGGCCCAAAAAATGTTGTTGTGAGGGGCCCTGTTATTTATGATGGTGTATGAATGTATATTAATATATATAATATATTACACAAAATAACATCTTGCAATACTATCTCACAGAACTTCAGCTGGCGCCTCCTCCCCAGGCCCAACCCCAGGCCCTCCAGGCTCCTGTGGCCCAGCAGGCTCCTCCGGTCCCAGAGGCCCAAGAACTGGCCCCCGAGGCCCAAGAACTGGCCCCCAAGGCCCCAGGACCATCGGCCCAAGAGCCGGAGGAGGCCCCCGAGGCCGAATATGCCCCCGAGGCCCCAGACACCCCCCCCTTGATTCCTCCCCCAGTTTCCCCCCAGGCCCTTGAGTTCTCCCCCCAGGCCCCGGACTCCCCCCAGGCCAAGCACTGGGCGCCTGGTTCTCCTGCGCACGAGGGACCATCTGTGCAGGAGGACCTGGCCAACATGAAGGCCGAGCTGGCCCAGCTCCGGAGGGAGGTGGATCAACTCAAGAGGGACATGAGAGAACTCAAGGGCAGCAAGCCCTAAGTTTTTTTTTCCCCCCCTTTTTTTATTTTATTATATTAAGTAAAAGTTTTTAGTTTTATACTTTATAATGTCTCATTATTTTTCCTTCCTTGATATGGTATTCTATACTTTCATGTAGTTTCCCCTACACTCTTACATTTATCAGTAACAGCATCAATATGCTATATGGGTTAAATGTTTGCAAATATTCTGGCAACAATTTTGTCTTTAGTTCATTTTGCTGAATAGTAAAACTTGCGTTAATTAGTACGTAGCATATTTTCTGGCGAGTGTGATAACTGCCAATCCAATGTTTTGTTGCCAGAATAATTGCAATATTATATTTGTCCCCGTTTTATAAAGTGCCCATAACATATTTGCCATTTATTCTGTGTCTAAAATCTCCCACTTAATTTAAGCCACTTTAGCAAACGGACCCCTAAGTATTTGGCTAAATATTCTTAAATGCCCCCCATTTTATTATCTCTAGCACTTCTTTTTTTTCTTACTTAGATTTTTATTGTTTTTTGGGGTTTTTTTTCCAAATAAACATTTATACAGCACCTCTCTAGCACTCTGTGCTCTCCCAGGGCAAAATGTAACCAGTTTTATGCTGCCGATTGTCGCACGCGTAATGTCGCTGGCCTATAGAAAAAGGATTAACCTGATTTAAGACCTTTTTGATCCCATTGTTTCTTTTTGTTGCTTATGTGTTTCCCTTGCCTGAATCTCTTTATACTCGAGACTACAGTTGGTTCTTTCAGATGGGCAATAGTTAAACTTACCAGGTAGCAGTCATATGAGTCTGTATTGAATTTTTTTTATTTCTTTCCCAGCCGTAAGAGACTGTATGACTGAGCTTTTTTGCAAGTTTTATGATAATGCCTGGCTGGCTTTCAAGGGGAAACTTTTCCTTAGAGGGAATCTGAGCTATCTAAGTGTGGTAAACAGGTTACCACAGAAGAAACCAGAAATCATTTTTATTAGAATGTTCGGTATCTTAGGCACTTTATAATCAGGTCTTGTCAGCTTTGAAAATTGAAAGGTTTTCTAAGCATACTTATGAAGAAAGAGCATATGGTCTTGTAAGGAAAAATCTTTATAGTCATTAGATAGTTTTTGTGGACAATGAGGTGCAATAAATCTTTTTTGGGGAAGGATGGAACTATCGAACAGATAGTTAAAAATCTTGAGAGAACTGTATATAAGGAACTATTGGGACTGCATGACCTGTTCAGTGGCTGTGCAGGTACCTCTCAGCCATAGACTCAGCAAGTTTCTGTTGTTCTATTATTATTCCTGGGAGTACCTTGTAGACTTATTCTCCCACCTTTTGCCAGGTATTGGCAATTTCTCATTCTGTTCCCTTTAAAAGGTTCCTCCCCTGTCTGATCCTTGCTGGATCATTTTGCTTACTTTGCTTATCTGTATCCTCTGTTGTTTCTGACCTTGTTATGTGAGGTGCTGTTCCTGAGTCCTTGGTAATCTGTGTAATCCTGTACTTTGAGTTCTTTGGGCTCAAGAATTCTTTCTCCTGTCTTCTGGTAACTTGCTTGATACCTAGCCAGGAGGCTCCAAACTAATGGTGTGAACCTGCATGACCTGCATGACCTCCCTGACATAATGATCCAGCCCTGCAATATGGAGCCTGATGATATCACCTACACCTCCCAGCTGAATTCCACCCCAAGTTAAAATGTATTCTTTTACGGATTTGCTGCTTTCGTGCAAGAAGCAATGTGCTATAAAGTTTTTAAAGATGCACCAGGCTGGCTAAAGAGCAGACTTATAACTATTTTCCTGTTCAGAGGTAATGCTCAGACATGGGCTTGTAGTAGGGAGCCTATTTCCTTGAAGACCCCAGCCATTTTTTGTACTAATTGAAGGTGCATTTCACAAGTGACTTCATGCGATATGACTTATTTCCTAGGGCTCCACCTGTGATGAACACTGACATGCCTGCCTTGTCTGCTCCAGTGCCGGCTCTAACCCAGTCTGTTCCAGGGCCGGCTGCCCAGCCTCCAGTGCCTGCTCTAGGGCCGCCTGCCCAGCCTCCAGTGGCTGCTACAGGGTTGGCAGCACTGCCTTCTGCTTTAGTGCCTGTTCCCTGACGGCTGCCTCTTCCTGTGCCAGAGTCTATTCCTGTGCCTGTACCTGCAGTCAAGTCTCCGGCTCCTGTATCCACAGTCCTGTCTCCTGCTGCCAGCTTGCCTGTTTTAGTACAAGCCAGAGTACAGCAAAGGGGAAGCTCCGCCTACCCAGTGAGATGTGCAGGTAATCCAGCAAAGATGGTGAGATGGCACTACCTGGAAAAAGCCAGAATGAGGAACAACTGCCACAACTGGCATCGACTGCTGCTGCACCAGTGGCTGGAAATGAACTGAGAATAGACTGTGGCTCCCTGGCAGAGACTGTGTCATTACAGGGACTGGAGCAGGACTGTGCAGGTAACAAACAAACTGTAATTTCCTTAAAGTGATACTGACACCAGTATCCTACCTATAGGTCATGTTGACTGTTTTTTCCTAAAAGTCCTGTTTCTCTACATAAATCTTACTGAAGATCCTGAACCCAACCCGAGTGTAGCTTCTCAATCTGTCAAAAGGACTACGTCATAAACTGGGAGGATTCAGCTTGCCTCAGCTTTGCTTCAAAGAGCTCCCCCTCCCTCCCTCGCATAGCATTGTATGGTGTTGTGAACTAGATAGCAGGCAGGCTTGATCTTTCCGTTGCCTGCCTACTTCAAAGGGCTGCCCCCCACTCTCTGCTCTTCGCACTGCCTGTCTGCATAGACAATGCAGCTGAGCTTGCCCCCACTGGCAGAAAGCAGAAGGGGCATTACAGGTTTGTGATTGGGCATATTTATTCACTTGGGAGGCATTTCAATTAAAACCCGGAAGAGGGTAAAAAACATGGCTGCTCCGTGGGTCTGTAATTCGTGCTACCATAATTATGAAGTGAAAAAACTTCATACAGATTTAATTTATAAGGAATTTAAAGCTGATACAAATTAAAACACAACAGCAGGTGTAAAAATTTTTTTTAATTGGCTGTCAGTATCACTTTAAGGGCTGGTGTGGGGGAGGGGGCTCCCAGTAATGGGACTGTTGCTAATACAGACTGTGTCTCTAAGGACTTTTCTGGGGTCCCGGGCTCTGACGTGGCTGGTGCTGTGGCCCCCACTTCTACAGACTGTGTTAATCAGTGGGAAATTGTCAGAGCCCTAAGTCTATGGAATTTTCGCAGCAAAGGAAAAGAGAACTGAACAATGTGTGCAAAAGAAATCAGTTTGGTTGCTGTGGCCATGGGAGAGCTGAGAGGGCAGGGAATCCATAAGACTGCTATGTGCAATAAAGATTTGGAGGAACTGGAGGACAAAATAAAAAAGACTTTCATCATAATTAAGCCATGGGAAGAGATTTATAAGAACCGGGAGAGGTTTGAGCAGATGTAAAAGGGCAAAAAACTTTCTTCTAATGTTTCTAATGTCTGATATCCCTGATAATGTTACTGTGTGGTCAGAGTGTGTGAGTGGGGCAGGGGTGAGATAGAGGCTGTGAATGAGGGTGTACAGGGGGGTGAGAGTGCTGGTATGGGGGGGATGGGAAATGGGCCTGTGGGGGAAGTAAGAATGCCCAGAGGTTGGGCAGGAGAGAAGCCAAGTGCCTGGGAGTGGGAGGTTGGAAAGCACAAGCAAGACTGAAGGTTCATCACAATGTTCCCAGGCACCTCCCTAATTTATTATTCGTTGGGAGAGAAAGGGGTGTTTGTTTTTATGCAGGCCAACCTGGCAAGTGCTTTAAGTGCGGCTCAAACATGCACTTGGCCAATGACTGTGAAACCAAGGTCTATGCTTTGTGTGGTGCCAAGGCCATACCAGCAAGGAGTGCAATGTGGTGCGGTGCAACTTATGTGGTGCTTTGGGCCATACACACAGGGAGTGCCCAAATGCCTGGCATAACATTGTCAGGCACTACACTAATCTGGAGCGGGAATTTCAGGAGGAAGAGGAGCGGGAGGGGACAGGAGGAAGTAGTGGAAGTGGTGACCAGGGTGGAGGAAGTGGGGTATCCTGTAGTTCCTGAGTAAACTGGGGGGAGAGAAAAGAAGGCAAAAGGGACAGAGAAAGATGGGTGGACTGTGGTAGGGGCAAATGGAAATAAGAAGCAGGGAAAGATGATTTTTCAGGCAGGTTTGACCACCTCCAACAGCTTTACCCTCCCAGGTGGCAAGAGTTGGGGGGAGATTGCAGAAGAGGAGGAGGACGAGGTAGGGATGATAGAGAGGGAAGAAAAGAACAGTGAGGAAAAGAAAAAGAGGAAGAAGAAGAAGAAGAAGAAGAAAGCAAAGGAAGGAAAGGGATCCCTAGAGTCTGAGGCAGGCCAGACCCCAAGTGCAGAGGAGCTTTCTGGGGGAAAGGGGAAAAAGAGAAAGGAGAGAGGCTCCAAGGAGGGAGGTTCCTTTGAGGATGAATTTCTTGTTTTTGTGAAAGGGGGTGAAGGATCTCAGGGGGTGCGTTAAGAGGTATGGGGAAGGAGGGGAAGAGTCAGCAGCAAAACTCCCTAAAACATGATGAGTAACTCCCCAATCTCTTTCTGTACCCTTAATGTAAGGAGTATCAGGTCTCCCAAGGCAAGGTTGGTGGCTTTTGAGTTTCTTTTTTTGTTGTTTGAAGATATTATTTTTATTCAGGAGACTCGCTTAACTAATAGGTACAATATCTACAATGCAAAGGGAGACTGGCAGAAAGGGCCCTCATTCTGGTCTATAGCAGAAGAACAGGTAGGAGGGGTGGGGATTCTGTTTGGGGGTAACAGGAACATTGAGGTTAGGAGGTTGGTGGAGGTTAAAATGGGCCGGTGTTTGCTACTGGATATTAAGATAGATGGGAAAGATTTAAGGTTAATTTATATGTATGGGCCCCAATCTATGGCGGGTAGGAAAGAACTCCTAAGGGAAATGAGGCAGTATTTACATACTTCAATGCCAGTCATCCTAGTCGGGGACTTTAACCAGGTGACAGGCCCAGGGGATAGGTCTGGCAGGTATAACAAGTATGAGGGCCTTTATCTCACTGAGGTTATACAGATGGCCGGGCTGGTGGATGTGGCTACTGAAGGGGGCAGGAAGGCAAGCCATACATATTTCTGTGGCTCTCGCAGTAGCAGGATAGACCAGGTTTATGTTAAGGCTGGTACTCCCTTTTCAGGGAGATTGAAGTGGGGTTTTCTGATAACTTTGTGCTTTTGTTCGAATATGGGGTGTCAGAAAGTGTGGGGGGTTGGTAAGGGTCTGTGGGGGTTGGGGTCAGAAATTTTAAAGGATGAAACACTAACACCCTATTGTGATTTTGTTTTGCAAAACATACTGGAAAAATTTGTTTTTTATGATTCTCCAACACAGTTAAGGGAAGAGGCCAAGAGGTCTTTTTGGGCTTTCTTCAAGTCCCTATCTGTTAAAAGGGAGGGTAATAGGCAATGGCAGTACCAGAACTTGAGAAAGAAGCTGGTGTCCTATATTTCGGATTGGGTGGTAGGGGAAAAAGTTACCCAGTTAAAGAACCAAATGAGAATCAGTACAGCCGCTTGAGGTCTCTGGTTCTTGAGAGGGATTCTGGGATGAATATTTCCCCAGGTCCTTTTGGAGAGTCAGTTAAAAGGAAACCTGTGAGGGGTCTCATTGACTTCCAAGGTAAAGAACAAAAGACAAGGGAGGGAATACTGGAGGTTGTGAAATCCTACTATGCTGGTTTGTTTGGGGACAGAACTTTGGAGAGGGAAAGGATGACGGCTTTCTTAGAGATGACCCCAGGGCCTGACACAAATAATTAAAATTTTCTGCTTTGACAGCTAAAATCACAGAGGAGGAGGTAAAGTTGGCGATAGAGAGTCTGTAGAATAAGAAAGCTCCAGGTCCGGACAGCTTAACATCAGAGTTCTATAAGGTCTTAAAGATCTGTTGGCCCCGGCACTTGTTGAGGTGTTTAACTGTTTAGAGGAAGGAGAGCTTTTGCCATCTATGCAGTTTTCCTCTTTGATTTTGCTGTCAAAGGGTAAGGATGAGAAGCATATTGAGAACTGGAGGCCAATTGCCCTGCTCAATGCTGATATAAAGATTCTTTTCTTTCGTAAGTTAATTTTCAAGCACTCTATTGTCTGACTGTCAGTACTGCATGGTGAAAGGGCGGAGCATTTTTGGGACTGTCTTTACCAGATCTAATTAGTCAGGCAGTTGCAGGAACAGCAGCAACTGACACAGCTCCATGCCTCAGAATCCAGTCTGAATACAGCAACCATGCCTCAACTTCTCCTGTTAAACATGAGACTGTCTGATGATCCAGAGACATCACTCATGAACTTTATAAAAGTAGTCAGAGCCCAAAAATGACTTAAGGACCAGTAAGCAATGTTATTGGCACCACTTACATACAGAAATCTTCTAGCAGACAAGGCTTCTGTCTACCAAGAAGTAAGGTGTGCCATCATGGACAGGTTGGCCTCACCTCAGAAGTATTCACCAGCGGTTTAGGTCGGAGGCATACTCTACCTAGGTTCGGACCAGAGTCTTGGCCCAGTGGCTTCTACTTGCCTATTGAGGTAACCTAGTAGGTCCAAAGACACCTAGCTACTGCCCCACCACCAGCTGTACAAATAGTGGAAAATTATTTATTGGTGGGAAAAGAGTTTGGTCTCTGCAGAACTCTGCAACAGTTGCCCACTGAGCCAGCATCCTCCCTAAGACTACAACAGTCCCCCAAAGAATGACATAATCTCCCTTGCGGAAAGTGGATTACCACTTGTTAAAAGGATAAAGCCATGTACTGGGGACAATGTTAAACCTCAAAACAATTGGCTCCCTTCCAGGAAGATATTGCCTGTGAAGCTTGTGCTATGGCAAGGTACAGTACTGCCTTAGGAAATCTCTGTACCTCATAACATTGGCCTGGGAAGGCAAATCAGAATGCTGATTTCCTAATTTAACAAGCTTTGGAAGGTTTTCAGTATGACAAACAACAGAGAGATAATGTACACGCATACACACACAAACACAACTACTTATTGTTAAACCACTGCCCACAGACACACTTTTAAAAATGAAAATAAAAATGAAATTAAAAAAAAAGACTGGCATTTTTTTTGGGTTACTTACCATTCCTACTCAGACTAGATATATGGCACTCCTCAATATAGGATTCTGAACTTGAAATATTTTATTATGTATATTTACCACTTACCTACACTAATAACAATTTTAGCCCAACAAAATTAAAACCCTTTAATTTTTTTTTACTACTTCAACATTAAAAAAATGTTGAAGTAGTAAATTTGAAGGACTGCAGCGGATAGAGTTTGAAGTAATGGCTAGAGTATCGAAAGAATTGTGTGTGAAGGGGTGTTTGAATAAGTGCAATAATAAAAAAATAGCATTATGCATACAGTATGTTAGGCTTCCAGTGGGATAAAGCCCAAACATTTTTATGAATAGATAGCAGAGCTTGAAATGAAAATCCATCAAACACAAAATATGTAGCTTTCTTCTTGTCTACCATTTATACTTGTTTATTTGTATCTAGAAAAGCACTTCATTTAAAATGGCCTAAATCTGTCTGAATGAAAAATACATTTCAATCAAAGTTAAAGGTTCTACTTCATTCAGATACCAGAAGAAAAAAAGCTTTGTTGACAGTAATAGGAGCTGTAAATAATGCAAACATTTTTTAAAAACTTATATATTAAAAGTATTCATGATTTTGACTGGTATTTATGAGTGTTTGTATTTTGTAATTGATATGGAAAATACTGAAAAGTAGCATAAATAATAAATAAATAGCATAATTGCAATAGTAATTGGACCTTAAAATGTTGTATTAAAATAAAGTTAATTTTCTGTGAATAATTATTCATAATGGCAATTAAATTCTTTCTAGTTATAGACCTGTAGTATGCAAGTAAAACAGTATTAGCTGGCATTGATATCCAGGTAGAAGGGTAAATTTTCTTTCTTAGTAACAAAAATGATTTGAAACTCTCTTCTGTACCAGTTGACTATTCAGGCAGCTCTACTCAACAATCCCCCTCACCATGCAAATACAGTACAATTTCTCTCTAGAGCAATAAAAGATCCAAAATCAAGTGCAAAAATCAGACACAATCTACCATTTTGTTCCACTCAGTTATGGGGCACAGAGACCTGCAAGCTACTATGCAGCCTGCATTTGTCAGCACTGTAAGAAAATGGTCAGGCTGTATGACAGTTTTTACTTTCTGTTGCACCAGAAACCTGGCTTTCACAGAATGATACTGCCATGAAGGCTGCACTTTCTCATGGTAGCCTCTTTCTCTCAAACCTCCCGAACCATTGGATGAGGTGGCGGAATTCTCCTCTCCTCCAATTGTCAGTTCACACCTATTCCTATTCCTCCAGCTTTTTCATTAACTCTTTTGAGGTGCATGCCCTCCAAATCTTCATTTATAGACCTCAGTCAGCCTCCTCCTCTGCTACCTTCCTCTCTGACTTTGAAACCTGGCTATCTTTTTTATAGCCCTGCAATCATCTTTGGGGATTTCAACTCCCATATCAATGTTCCCCTACAACTTTAGTCCTCTAGTTTTCTTTCTGCCTAACCTCCCTTACAACTTTGGCCCTCTTGTTTCTTTCTGCCTAACATTCCTCCTTTGAATTCCAACAGTGAACAGAGGGTCCAGGGGGGGGGCTGCAATTGCACTTTCTGCACTAGCAGAGCTGAATGGCGAATTAAAAAAATGGAAATTCGGCCCTTAAAGTTACCAGGAGCGGCTTTTTGCTGCCCCTGGAAGCTTCGGGGATGCTGCCGCCTGAGGCAAGTTTCTCAACTCGCCCCATGACAGCAGCACCCCTGCTCCTGATGCAAATTCTGCAATAAAATGGACCTCTTCTTTCTTTTCTAACTGATCCCACACTGGGCCCGATTCAAGTCCGAAATAAGGAGTGCTATTTATAGCATGCGTTAAAAATCTTATCACTTCTTATTTTTTCGCTCGATTCACTAAAAGGACACTTGTCATAATAAAAAAGCGATGTTCTTGGCGTTATTTATCTTACGATGACATATTTTAATGAAAAAAACTATGCGATAAGCGTTATAGGGGCCGATTCACTAAAGGTCAATAACGCTTATCGCATAGTTTTTTTCATTAAAAAGCATGCGATAATTAAGTGCCGATTCATCAAAGTCATTTCGCATGTGTTAATCCGCATATCGCATGCACAAAAAAAACGCATTGCGTTAATTAGCGAATAGAAATAGTACTAACGCATGATTCACAAACACATATGAAGCGTTAAACGTGCAAAATATCGTGTTAATCTGTGTGAATATTAACCCTACTTGGGGCAGGCGGTACTTAAAGAAAATTGCGGTTCGTGAGCTATTGGCAACACAACATGGAGTTTGCAGTCGTATTTTTTCAAGTATATGTTGGCCCTAGAGTGATGCATCCTCCAGTTTTCAGGGAAATGGTGGTTTTCAGAAAGTAATGGTTACGTGCGTAATATATTGCGCTCTGCGTAATATATTGCGCTCTGCATAAAATATCGCGCGCTGCGTAATATCTTGTGCGCTGCATAATATATTGCTTGAAAATATGTCATCGTAAGATAAATAACGCCAAGAACATCGCTTCTTAATTATGACAAGTGTCCTTTTAGTGAATCGAGTGAAAAATAAGAAGTGATAAGATTTTTAACGCATAAATAGCACTCTTTGGGCCTGATTCACTAAAGGGCGATAAAACGTGCGCTATTTTTATTGTGCGCTAAAATTTTTACCGCGTCTTAATTTTGGCGATTTTTCGCACGATTCACTATAAGCATACTCGCGCTTTTTTACGCGCGATATTGCATGCGTTATTTAACTCGCGAAAAGACTATTGCAATGTGGTATTTGCCGGTACATGCGCTAAATTACGCGAATAATCGCCGCATATGAATGGTAGCATAGAAATAGTGTATAAAAATTGTTGCCGCATATAAATGATGTATATAAATATTAGCCACATATAAATGGTGTCATATAAATAGTAGATGCTTATAAATAGTAGCCACTAGTGATGAGCAAATGTGTTCTAGTTATCTTTAGTGAAAAATTAGCAAATCTTTCGAAAGATCCACGAAACGGCAAAAATATTGTGCGGGCAAAAAAATTGTTGCTGTGACTATTATGTTTTGACGCTTGTATAAATTTTTGGATGTGCGGTGAATTTTTGTGTGGCAAATTTTTTCATGCGTTTTGCCATTGGCGGAATGTTTTGAGAAACGCATGAAAAAATCCGCTGCGAAAAAAATTCAACGCACGTCCAAAAATTCGCTGCGAATCCATGCCTGGCGAAACATTTCATCACTTGTAGCCAAATAGAAATAGTCGCGCAAATGAACGCACGCCATGTTAGCCATACACGTCAATACTTGCAGAAAATTACTGTATTAAAAATGAACATTTCGCTGCAAACTGGCGGCTGCGTCACTCTAGGGGAAACACATACTTGAATAAATAACACTGTAAGTCCATATTTTATTGCAAAAAATCATTTACTGTACTTTTGTATAATTTTTCGCCTGCCTGTAGTAGGTGTTAATTTTCGCATAGCCGAATGCGATATTTAGCGCGCAAAAGTTATAGTGAATCATGCGATCGTATTCTTTTCAGCGCGGAAATTAACGCAAAACGGTAAAACTAGTGCGAGAAATAACCCATGCGAAAATGGCGATTTTTCGCACGCGATAATACTATGGTGAATCGCGCGCAAATTATTTTGCGTTTTTTAACGCGAAAAAGTGTGCGATAATTTTATCGCCCTTTAGTGAATCAGGCCCCTTATTTCGGACTTTAGTGAATCGGGCCCACTGTCTCTTATGCAAACAAAGCCTCATCTCCAGGGGTATTGCAAGGTTGTTTTCCCCCTACATTCTGTTATTGGGCGATCTCATCCACTCATTTGGCTTTAAATGTCATCTGTATGCTGATGATTTTCAAATATACTTTTTAAACCCTTCATTAACAGATTTAAATCTCTAACTGCCTCATAGCAATTTCTAATTAGATGAACCAACACCACCTCAAACTGAACCTAAGAAAATCTGAAATGATCTGACATCAGTAGTAGGAAAGATTTTGGAAGGGGTAATAAGGGATAGGGTACTTGAATACATTGCAAATCACAATACTATAAGTTTGTGCCAGCATGGTTTTATGCGTAACAGATCTTTCCAGACTAATTTAATTGCCTTTTATGAGGAGGTGAGCAGGAACCTTGATTCTGGAATGGCAGTGGATGTCATCTACTTAGACTTTGCTAAAGCATTTGATACAGTACCTCACAGAAAGTTAATGATAAAATTAAGGAATATTGGCCTAAAATATGATATTTGTACTTGGATTGAAAACTGGCTGAAGGATAGATTACAAAGAGTGGTGGTAAATGGGACATTTTCTAATTGAGCCAGTGTTGTTAGTGGAGTACTGCAGGGGTCAGTCCTTGGTCCTTTGCTTTTTAACTTGTTTATTAATGACCTGGAGGTGGGCATAGAAAGTACTGTTTCTATTTTTGCTGATGATACTAAATTGTGCAAAACTATAAGTTCTATGCAGGATGCTGCCACTTTGCACAGCGATTTGATAAATTTGGAAAACTGGGCAGTAAAATGGAAAATGAGGTTCAATGTGGACAAGTGCAAAGTAGGTAGAGATAGGTAGTTTGGTAGAAATAATATAAATGCACTAAATGGTAATGTGTTAGGGCAGTGCCGTCCAACTTCTGTGGTGCCGAGGGCCGGAATTTCTCTAGCATACATGGTGGAGGGCCGCTAATGGAATCCAGTTTTGGCCACTCCCCTTTTTAACCACACCCACTTCAAACCACACCCATTTTATCACAATGGTGGTAGTGCAGCAGAAACCCAAATGCTTGGTCCTCACTGCGGGGATATCAACAGTTATTCATATATGAAAAAATTATATTATGTCATATTAAGACACACCCTTAAATCCATATGCCTCCTCCTCCCCTGTGGATAGCACAGCAACCCCCAGCAACATAACTACACACCTTAGGGACCATTTAATGGCTGTTTCCAACTACTAACAAACTCCCAGAACAAACCCCTGCCAGGTTCACCTCTCACAGGCAGCATAGGGCAGGCAGAGTATGGCACTCTGCCTCCCTTATGCTGCCTATGTGTGCCATACTCTACCTGCCCTATGCTGCCTGTGTGTTCCATACCTTCCATGCCCTATACTTCCTATGTGCCATACTTTGCCTCCCCTATGCTAGCTGTGTGTTCCATACTTTCCCTGCCCTATACTGCCTATGTGCCATACTTTGCCTCATCGGGGAAGATATATAGAGCAATGAAAGCCAGAACAAATCGTTTGAGAGACAGCTTCTATCCAAGAGCAATTATGGCTTTAAATATGAAACTGTAGAATTACTTTTTCTATTTTTATACCACGGCTTTGAGTTGTTGCTTGCTTCTTGTAAATTCTTGTAAAATCTCATTGTTATACTTGTGACAATGACAATAAAGATATATTCTATTCTATTCTATTCTATTCTATGCTGTCTGTGTGTGCCATATACACAGGCAGCATAGTCCAGGCACTACATACAATGTCTGAGGTGTGAACAGTTGAACAATGTGGGTGATTACAGTCTGAGCTTGAGGTGTGAACACTGCAGGGGGTGAACAATGCAGAAACTAAAAGGTGTGAAAAACACAGGGGATTACATGTTTAAACAATACAGAGGGATTACAGCCTGAATCTGAGGTGTGAGCCATGCAGGGGCCAGTTAATCTCAGTACTGATACCATTTAAATCTTACACAAAGGTAAGCCATCAAAGCAGCCAGACAGGTGGGGGGCCACACAGAGGGGGGTCGCGGGCGCACTGTGTTAGGGGGATCTTTAATTGAGAAGGATCTGGGTTTTTTTGTAGATAACAAGTTGTCTAATTTCAGGCAGTGTCATTCTGTGCCTACTAAAGCAAATAAAGTGCTGTCTTGTTAAGAAAGAGCATTGACGCAAGGGATGAAAACATAATTGTGCCTCGTTATAGGTCTCTGGTAAGGCCTTACCTTGAGTATGCAGTGCAGTTTTAGGCTCCAGTCCTTAAGAAGGATTTAAATGAGCTGGAGAGAGTACAGAGATGTGCAACTAAACTGGTAAAGGGGATAGTTTACTATGAGGTTAGACAGTCAAGGTTAGGGTTGTTTTCTCTATAAACAAGGTGCTTGTGAGAGGACATGATTACTCTGTACAAGTACATTAGAGGGGATTATAGGCAGATCGGGGATGTTCTTTTTTCCCATAAAAGCGACCAGCACACCAGGGGCCATCTCTTTAGATTGGAGGAACGCAACTTTCATTTGAAGCAGCGTAAGTGGTTTTTCACGATGAGGGCAGTGAGATTGTGGAATGCCCTTCCTAGTGATGTGATGGCAGATTCTGTTAATGCATACAAAGAATTATGGCAGGAGCGCATGTGGAAAATAAAGAACAAAGAACAAATAATAGTGCAATATTGTAATGCAAATCAGGGATCAGGAGGAATAACTACCGAATCCCAAAGAAAGTGTGTGAAAGGCTAATTTGCTTAATGTATCACCACGTGCTGTAATGTTAAATGCTCACCAGATAGCAATATTGAGTAGGCAAATAGAAATTTCTGATTCAACTTGTAGCCGTCTCCTCACATATAGGCACAAAATGGAAGAGAAAGCAGCAAATAGTGCAAATCATTTATTAAAAGTAACAGAATAAAATGGATCTACTTACAAAGTGTAGATAATGTACAGGCTTTCATAAAACTCGACGCGTTTCACGTACTGGCGGTACGCTTTCTCACTGTTTACAGTGTGGCCTCCTTAGGTCCCTTTTATACAGTACTACAGCATGGGGTGAGTGCCCATCCCCCTCTTAGTAGATGTGGCTGGTAATGATGACATCACCGCTAGTGTGTGACGTAAGTGTAGAGCCCCTGCTGGCCACAGTTGGGAAGTGCAAGGGATCTGTCCCTCCACACATAACTCAGGAAGGGCAGACTAGAAGAGTAGAGCGTTGCCATAGCAATTTCACAATTTTTTTTTTTTTTAAACTTTTTAAAAACTTTTTTTAAACTTTTTAAAAAACTTTTTAAAAATTATTTCAATAAAATTATTTAAATAACAATTACTTCCATAAAATCAAAATGCAGCCAAATCTAGATCCACATTAAGTCCTTCAGGATGCAGTGTATTCAGTTTGAAAATCCAATAGGTTTCACGCTGTCTAAGTCTAGTAAATCTGTCTACACGGTATTGTATTTACCACACTAGACCAGATTCTGTTAATGCCTTTAAGAGGGGCTTGGGTGAGTTCTTGAACAAGTATTGTATCCATGGCTATTGTGACACTAAAATCTACAGTTAGTATTGATGTTATTATATATGGTTTATGTATGTGAGTGTATAGATAGGTCAGTATAGGTTGTCAGTGCTGGGTTTACTTGGAAGGATTGAACTTGATAGACTCTAGCCTTTTTTCAACCCTATGTAACTATGATTATCTTTCTGCCTATTCCTGTTCCTTCTCCCCCTTTCCTATCTCTGATGGCAAGCTCTTCTAGGTATGTTGTTTGGGGGAGATCTTTGACTCTTCTCTTTTTTTGTGACCATATTAACCCCACTGTCAAAACCTTTTTCTTATGCAGTATTGCCAAAATCCATCCCTTTTGTAATAATATGTTTGGGGACTATGCATACATACCTGCAAGTGTATGATAGTAATATCATTTAATTGTATGAATGTACATAGCGCACAAGATATCTGTATAGATTTAAACAGTGAGACAGATGTTAATTAAGTTACTTAATTTGTGAATGCTTTGAAGTGCCTTTGTGTTAGTTACCTTGGTATTTATTATAGGGTGGTGATCAACACCAAGATATCACAGGAAGCCAACTGGAGGGTCTTTTTCATTTCAAAGTGGAACTGTTTTTACAGTTGTTTATGGTGAGAAAGCATCCTTGTGGGAACTACCTGACTGACTAACACAATAAGATTATAATACCTGATTATCTTGTCAGCCAATCAGAACACATCCCTACTTTGGTCAGTGAGATTCTAAGAATATAACTTGTGAAGCTCTTATACTCAGATAGACAGAAACAGAGACACATAGATTTATAGACACATTGACACACACACAAAGATTAGATGTTAGGTTAGGGAGAAGGGCTTTGTCTCTAGGCTGGATAATCAAAATAAATTTGCTTAATCTCTGGAAAAGAACCGTGGTTGTTTCCTTTTACCTGGTTGTGGTAAATATTGGAATCTCCAGTATAAGTGTAATAATATACTATATCTTACACCAGTGCTGTCCAACTGGCGGCCCACGGGCCGCATGTGGCCCTCGACCCCCCTCTGTGTGGCCCCCCACCTGTCTGGCTGCTTTGATGGCTAACCTTTGTGTAAGCTTTAAATGGTATCAGTACTGAGATTAACTGGCCCCCTGCATGGTTCACACCTCAGATTCAGGCTGTAATCCCTCTGTATTGTTTAAACATGTAATCCCCTGTGTTGTTCACACCTTTTAATCTCTGCATTGTTCACTCCCTGCAGTGTTCACACCTCAGGCTATAATCAGCCACATTGTTTGCCTCTTCACACCTCAGACATTGTATGTACTGCCTGGCCTATGCTGCCTGTGTATAGGCAGCATACGGTAGGCAGAGTATGGCACACATAGGCAGCACAGGGCAGGGAGGGTATGGCACACACAGGCAGCAAAGGGCAGGCAGAGTGCTGCCTGCGTGTGTCATACTCTGCCTGCGTGTGTCATACTCTGCCTGCCCTTTGCTGCCTGTGGGAGGTGAACCTGGCAGGGGTTTGTTCTGGGAGTTTGTTAGCAGTTGGAAATAGCCATTAAATGGTCCATATGGTGTGTAATTATATGCTGGGGGTTGCTGTGCTATCCACGGGGGAGGAGGAGGCATATGGATTTAAGGGTGTGTCTTAATATGACATAATATAATTCTTTAACATATGAATGATGGTTGATATCCCTGCAACGACCATTGTGATAAAATGGGTGTGGTTTGAAGTGGGTGTGGTTTAAAATGGGGGAGTGGCCAAAACTGGATTCCATAAGCGGCCCTCCACCATATATGTGAGAGAAATTCCGGCCCTCAGCACCGCAGAAGTTGGACAGCACTGTAATTTATATCAAGCCACTTTGATCCATATTATCTTGTACCTTATCTGTTTGTCCCTTGAAGGCCCCCTTTTATATGACTTTGTTAACACCTTCCACACAGATATTCCTTTTTTCTGGTTATTTGATCTCTGAGCTGAATGTTGTATATATGTCAGAGAGCACCACCGCTTCATTGTAATCAGCTTGAAAACGGAACTAAAATGTTCTGAAAGTTTGCTATGATTATCTTAGTTAGCCAATAAAGGTATCACCTTAATATCACTTTTGTTATTTTTTATTTCAAAAGGGTTACCCTGTACAACAAAACAAAACATTTGTTTTAAAAACTGTCTGAAGGGTTTGGGGTTAAATTTAGGAGGCATTTATAGAGAAGGGAAATTGTTCTGGCTGGTATTTCCTGTTGGTTCCAGATCTGTTCTATTTCTGTGAGGTCAGGTCTGGGAGTTTGCGTTGGGGCAAGGCTATGGAGAAAATGGCGTATCTGACAGTATCTAAACCTGTCTAAGTCTGTTATGGTGCGGTTTGGTATCAGGTATTGTTCTGATTTGTTGGCCTGTGTAAAAGTAGTTTGTTCCAGAATGTAATTGTAGTCTGATTGTAATATGCTGTCTGATTTATCTTTGTATTCTCTTTTTGTGCTTGGTAGCCACAGGCTGGCCCAAAGTGTGGTTACAAATGATTCTTGTTCAATTCTGATCCATAGTTTAGTGTGTCTGTGGAAGGACCAGTCTATACATCTATTTAGTATAGCTGACTTATGCTTCCCAATTTGGTAGTCTCCTGTGTTTTTTGTGGGTTTCTTGTGAAGAATAATAAGTCGTCGGCAAATGCTGCTGTTTTATGTTCTCTTGTACCTATCTTGACTCCTGATATGTTGGGGTTATTTCTGATTTTGCGTAAGAAGCTTTCAATTGAACAAAAAGGAGGGGCGCTAGAGGGAATCCCTGGCATGTGCCATTTTTTATGTGAAAGGTTTCAGAAAGTTCGCCATTGACGCAGAGTTTAGCTGTGGCTAGTGTGTATAGGGAGGAGATCCTTTTTATCATTTGAGGGTCCAGATTTATCTCTTGCAGAGTGGCTTTTAAAAAAGTCCAATCTACCCTGTCAAATGCTTTCTCAGCATCCGTGGATAGAAGCATTATTCGGGTATTTGACTTCTTGGAGTATAATACTAAAAAATCTCTTCGTGTTGTCTTTGGCTTCTCTGCCTGGGACAAAGCCTACTTGTTTGGAGAATATCAGTTCAGGTAGAATTTGGTTCATTCTGGTTGCTAGAACTTTTGTGTCTACATTAAGTAGTGAGATGGGTCTAAAGCTACTCGGGTCAGACAGGTCTTTTCTTTTTTTAGGAATTAGTGAGATATGTGCTTCTAGTGCTTTTTGTGGAATTTCATTAACATTTGAAATCGAGTTAATCGCTGAGGTTAGGTGCGTGGCAAAGTGTTCTCCTAGTTCTTTGTAGTAAGCAATTGTGAAGCCATCTGGTCCGGGGGCTTTGCCCAATTTTGAAGATTTAATGGCCAGCAATATCTCTTCTTTAGTTATTGGGGTGTCTAGGAGGACCTGTTGTTCTGTACTTAGTTTCGGGATGTCTGTTTTGTGAATGTAGTTTCTACATGCGTGTTGTTTATTGTGGGAGTCTTTGTGTATTTATTGGTAATTGATACAGTTTTATATAGTATTGGTGGAATGTTTCTGCGATATCTTTTGTTGTGGTGACCATTTGTCCCGTTGCTGTTTTTAATTGTGGTTTTGTAATTGTTTTTTCTTGAGAGCAGATGCTAATAGGCGGCTGAATTTATTCCCATGTTCGAAGAATCATTTTTTGTTTATTTGTATGGCTCTGGCTAGATAAGAGGAATAAGTATCCCGCAGTTCTTTTCTTGCTTCAGTAAGGGATTCAAGCACGTGTGTAAGCTTAGACAGTTTGTGTTGTGTTTCTAGTGTGCGAATTTTGGCAAGGAGTTGCTGAACTTTAATGTTACGCTCTGCTTTTATCCGTGAACCTATTTTGATCAATTCACCTCTAATTACACATTTGTTTGCCAGCCATAGAGTCCAGGGATTGATGTTGCCGGTGTTTTGCCGGAGTAAAATATTGTTTCACTTTATGAATTATATCTTGTTTGGTCTTGTATAGGCGGGCTGTACTATGATAACCGCCCCTTTCACCCCCCCCCCCTCCGCTTGTTCTCCCTTTTGGGCTTTTACAATTTGTTTACTGATATGATAAAAAACTGGTTCTTTCTGAGTTGACAGGAAGGCTTAGACAGAGAGAAAAAGATTTTTTTCCCCCTTTTTTCCTGTTCTTTCCCCCTTTTCTTTTCCCTCTTTTCTTTTTTCTTTTTTCCCTTTTGTCTTCCTTTTTTCCCTTTCCTTTTTTATTTTATTTATTTCTTTCCCCTTTTTTTTCTTCCCCCCCCAGAAAAAAAGGGGGGGTATATATATATTTTTTATTAAATGCTGAAATTATTATAAATAAATATTATCTTAACCTGTTAATTGTTTGTGCTTCATTAAATTGATTAACATATCTATACTGTTAGTACAGGTTTTAATGCATTTTTATTGTTACATTTCATCAACATTGTTTTTTTCAGCGTCTGACTTTGTGCTTACCTCAGCTGATGAGAGTGTATTCAATTATTTGGATTTTTTTGTGTTTCAAAACATGTTCTTTTTCCTTAATCTCTTCACACTATCCAATAATGTGTACATAATTTCTAAAGTATATTTACCATTAAATATTTAATTGTAATAAAAAAAACACCATATATTAATAAACAAGCCCATGTTTTATTTATGAACAGTTGTTTCAAACTTTCTTTTTAAAAACTTTTTTTTTTTTTAAATATAAACATTTATTTACACATTTTTGTCTAGGGCCTCCACCCTTTTTTTCAGCATTTGTAGCTATTGCCACATTTGCATCATGGTGGGCTCCTGGCTTGCACCCTCCTCTGCAGATTTCTGGCTAGCCTTGTGGCTACACTCCCCCAAGCTCGCTTTGCCTTGGCTGGGCAGTAGAATTTCTATGAAACATACACATTGAATTTTATTAATCTATAGTTTTTTGTTTTTTTTGTGGTTCATTAGCAGGTAGAAGTTTTAATGAATATATTCATATTTTTAATTACCTTCAGAGGTGGGGCTCCTTGGGCTCATTGTAGGTGGCTCCATATTATCATCCACCCACAGTTCTATGATAAATAGATGGTGTGTAAGAGTCATGAAATTGAAAATACATTCCAATGCAATATTTTAAAAGATACATACAGTACATAGATTTCCAAATGTATTACATACACTAATCCAGTCCAACTTATTACATGTATTGGGCCAATAATATGTCATACAGCATGTTGGAGGGCCAGAGTTAATTAAATCGATGATGTCACACTGTAAAGTGTATGGAGCTTCTGAGCAGAGTGGGGGCCATAAATAATGTTTGTAGGGCCGCATGTGGCCCGCAGGCCACCAGTTACACTGTCAATATTTATAATGGGATAGCAACATACATTTCTATTTGAAAAATAATTACTTTTATCGGGCTCCACTGCCTCTACATTCTCTTCAACCTATGGCTCTGGGGCACTAGGTGCAGGCTCATGCTCATCTCTCTGCTCCTCGGCCACTCCTGCATGTGCAGCTTGTCTTACTTATGGGACAAAAATGTTTTTTTTGCACATTTAACCAAAAAGCATAAACATTTTTGGACTAACATTTAATAACTTACTTTCTATGTTTCACTGCACCTGCATAACATCACTGTCAGAATGGGGTGCCAGGGGCCCACCAAAAAACCTCAGACTGTGGGCCCAGTCTCCAAACAATTTTTCCTTCTCTCTTCACTCTCATTATGTTGGGTTGAAAACCCCAACATACTGTTCTTCGACTTTGGCTTATTCTTCTGCTTCCCTCTTCTTCTTAGCGCCCCCCATTTTCTAAACGCTACTCCTCCTACAGTTTTAGGGGTACAACAGCCAAACTCTCCACACTTCTTCGCCCTATAGCGGAGCAAGTTGCTTGTGCTTTTCTAAGCGATCCGGCCCCCCGTCTTTTTGTGGCGCCGCTCCGAACACCCCAATTTTTCCATTGACTTTGACAGGGAAGATTTTCAAACTGCTGCCACGCTTACAGCTTTGAAGCTACAGCCCCCAAACTTGTATAACATAATAATGGGGTCACCCTGAATGAAACAGCGACATTTGTTGGATGACCCCAAAGTGGGAGGGGACAACAACAGCCAATCAAATTTCACCAGAGTTCCAAAACTTTGCACAATTAGTCACTGGGTGACTACGCATTCAAGTTCTTTTTTTAAAAATGCAAAGTGGGAGGGGCCAACAACAGCCAATCAAATTTCACCCATTGACTTTTATGGGGAAATTGAAACTGCTGCCAATCTTACAGCTTTGAGGCTACACTCCCCAAACTTGAATCACACATTGAAAATATGATGATTGCTGGATGCCCAAAAGTGGGCGGAGCTGTGAACAGCCAATCAGATTTTACCTATTGATTTGGCGGAAATTCAACCTGCTGCCATTCTCACAGTAATAACACCGGGGTCTCCAAACTTTTTACACTTGGTCACTAGGGGACTGCAGTTTTAGTTTTAAAAAGTGGGTGGAGCCACCAACAGCCAATCAAATTTCACTTATTGGTTTTTATTAGTTTGATGCCAGAGTTCCAAAACATTGCACTGGGTGACTACGCATTCAAGTTTTTTTAAAAAAAAAATGCAAAGTGGGAGGGGCCGACAACAGCCCCCAAACTACACTCCCCAAACTTGAATCACATAGTCATGGGGTCAGCCTGAATGAAAATATGATGATTGTTGGATGCCCAAAAGTGGGCGGTGCTGTGAACAGCCAATGAGACTTTACCTATTGACATCAACCTGCTGCTATTCTCACAGTAATAACACCGGGGCCCCAAACTTTGCAGGGTTAGGCACCAGGTAACTGTGGTTCAAGGTAAGAAAAGATGGGCAGAGCCACCAACAGCCAATCAGAGTTTACCTATTGACTTTCAATGGGGAAATTCAACCTGCTTCCATTCTCACAGTATTAACACCGGGGTCCCCAAACTTTTCACAGTGGGTCACTAGGGGACTGCAGTTTTACTTTTGAAAAGTGGGCAGAGCCACCAACAGCCAATCAGATTTCACCTATTGAATTTTATTGGTTAGATTCCAGGGTTCCCAAACTTTGCACATTCAGTCACTGGGTGACTACATACTCAAAGTTAGAAAAAGTGGGTGGGGCTGCCAAAAGCCAATCACATTTCTTTCATTGTTTTCAGTGGGGAAATTTTAACTGTTGCCATTCTCACATGTTTAATGTCAGGGTCCCCAAACTTTGCACAGTCAGTCACTGGGTGACTATGTTCCAAGTTTAGAAAAGTGGGCAGGGCCAACAACAGCCAATCAGATTTCACCTATAGACTTCATATGTTTAAATTAAAACTGCTGCCATTCTTTAAATATTAATACTAAGGTCCCCAAACTTTGCAGAGCTAGTCACCAGGCAACTGCGGTTCAGAGTTGGAAAATGTGGGCGGTGCCACAAACAGTCAACCCATTTCCACCCATTAAATTTCATTGGTTTATATTTAACTGATGCCATTATTTAAGTATTAATTCCAGAGTTGTTAAACTTTTCAGAGTTACTCACTGGGTCTTTCCAGATTCCATCCATTGAATTTTATTCATTTAAATTTAAAATGCTGCCATTCTCACACTATTTATGCCAGGTTGCCCACTTTTTGTCACTGAGTGACTTCCACTCAAGGTTAGAAAAAGTGGGCACACTCACCAACCACCAATCACAATTTACCTATTGACGTTTATTGGTTTAAATTTAAACTGCTGCCGTTCTGTAACTATTAATCCTAGGGTCCCTAAACTTTGCAGAGTTAGTCACTGAGTAACTGCAGTTCCAGGTTAGAAAAAAGGGGTGGAGCCACCAATCAGATGTCATTCGTTGACTTTCAGTGGGGAAATTTAAATTGCTGAACACAACAGAGACACTTTCCGCACACCCTGGTCCAAGATAATAAACGCCCGGTGCACACTGCTGGAGGGATCGGCACCCTCCCAAAACCAAATAGGAAAAAAAGCAAATGGCACACAGGGCTATAAACTAGGGAACAAGCCCTTCAAAGTTTATTTGCGGAGGTGCAACATTTCGGGGCAGAATAACTGATGCTTGATAAAGGGGTTATTCTGCCCCGAAACGTTGCACCTCCGCAAATAAACTTTGAAGGGCTTGTTCCCTAGTGTGCCATTTGCTTTTTTTCCTATTTGAAATTTAAATTGCTGCCATTCAGACACTATCAAAACCAGGGTCCCGAAACCTTTCTCAGTGGTTTTACTATATAACTGTGGTCCAAGGTTAGAAAAAGTGGGCAGAGCCAACAACAGATCAGATTTCATTCAGTGACTTCACGCTTTTCAACCCAACATGAAGTTTGTTCTCAAACTTCCCTTTCTAGTTATATATTCTCTTAATCACTTCCCCATAGATATTATTTCTTCTTCCTTCTTTTTATTTTCTTTGTTTTGATATAGAAATGAGGAATGACCATGGTAAAGGCATACAAGGAAAATGGCTGGGTGAGCAGGAGGGCCCACTGACACCTGGGCCCAGAGGTAGTTTTCCTGGTATCCTGGTGGGCCAGTCTGACACTGCATCACATAGTGCAGTACTCTCCTCTTCATATAACTTCTGCATCCTTTGAAGGATGCGGAGTTCAAAGCTGCACCCAAACTTTCTTCTCAGCGTTCTTTGCAGGCTTATCATTATTTGCCTTTTGTGTGCCTGCTTCTGCTGTACCCAAATAGGCAAATTGTAATAATTGCTGGTCAGCAAAAAGCTGACCAACTCATAAGAACTTTGCGAGTTCGCGAGTGACCCAAGCCCTGGTATCTTGTCATACACACAGCATGACAAGCAATTAAATAGCAGAGACATGTGACAAGGGAAAGACTTTTTATTTCCAAATGTTAATGTGTTAATGATATTTTATCTTGAGGCTGTAATAGTTATTTAGGATTACATAATTCACAATTTTGTTACACTACGACTTCGTCAACGAAAATTCGCTCCAACATAAGATTACTAACAACGAAAATTTGGAGAAACTTTACTCGTTAGTAAATGTGCCCCTTGGATGAACCAAGGCAGGAGTGGATGTACAAATGCTGGAGGTCGAAAGTAATATTGCTTTCCTAACTTCTGGTGCAGCTCCTCAAACTTGGAAAGCAGGGACAGGAAAAGTATGATGGGAGGAACTGATGTCACAGATACACACACCTAAAGGTTTATTACGAACAACTGCTCAATTTCTCATTAATGCAATTATCACATGGCAGTTGCTTCAATGCATTTAGGGGTGTGGTCCTGGTCAAGACAATCTCCTGAACTCCAAACTGAATGTCAGAATGGGAAAGAAAGGTGATTTAAGCAATTTTGAGCGTGGCATGGTTGTTGGTGCCAGACGGGCCGGTCTGAGTATTTCACAATCTGCTCAGTTACTGGGATTTTCATGCACAACCATTTCTAGGGTTTACAAAGAATGGTGTTAAAAGGGAAAAACATCCAGTATGCGGCAGTCCTGTGGGCAAAAATGCCTTGTTGATGCTAGAGGTCAGAGAAGGGTATTAGTATGGTGTTCCTAATAATCCTTTAGGTGAGTGTATGAAAGGGGAATGGGAGGGTCTATAGACTTCGAAAATAAACACCTTGCAATATGACTTTGGTCAACCATGTGGCAATGTAACAGTGTATATGCATATAAACCATTAATTTTAAACATAGTACACCAGTATTAACTGCTGGAGCAGCACAAGAAGATATGGAGCTTAAGAATATAAGTGTCCAAAGATAACCTTACCAGTAGGTATAGATGACAAGGCAGATTAGCAAGAAGTGGAAAGGGATATAGTGTTGAAGTATTTTGTACCTGACACACCTGTCATCACACTATATTTTTTCTATATGTTCATATTTTATGAAGTTTTTTTTACCTCCAGAGATACAGGACCTCTATTGGTATGATACTATTACCCACCTGTGCCAACAGAGGGCTGTTGGTTGAGTCATGAATAGGAATCAAACATCACAGAAAATGTATAGCTGCTCTGCTCTGGTCAGACAGGTTCAGTCCAGCAAAACACTTTTCTAATGCACATTACCTCTTAAAGCATGGGCGTAGGTAAAGTGTGTCGGGTATGGGTCTATAAGTGATAGTGGCATAGCGAGTTGGGTCTTGTATGGGTTAGGTCCTAGTTAAAGCCAGATGCATGTTGACTATTTGTTGACACGCACATCACAACTGAATATGCTTCACTTGTAAGTATTTGCATTTTTAAAGGGGTCTCTTTTTGTATGTTTTAGAGAGTGCTACTCTTTAGTGCTTTTGTGCAGTTTTGAATTTTAGCAGCTTTACATTTGCTAAGATCCAAATTACCCTAGCAACCAGACTGATTCGAATGAGAAACTAGATATGAATCCAGTAAATCTGCTATTCACATGAATATGAATAGCAGAGAGTCTGAATAGAAAGATAAGTAATAAAAGGTAACAATACCAATAAAATTGTAGCCTAACAGAGCAATAGTTTTTTGGCTATTGGGATCAGCTGGAAAGAGTCAAAAGAGGAAAGCAAATAATTCAAAAACATAATAACATACTATTAGGGTTATGTAGTAAAAGGCAAAAACCTGCCCAATCGGTAACCTATAGCAACCAATCAGCAGTCAGCATTTACTGATCATCTACTTAAAAGGACACATGTTATTGGTTGCTATGAGACAAGCTTAGTACCTTTTATTATATATGTGGGTTAAAAGTCAGCTTAAAGGTAAACCACCACCTTTAAAAAAAAGTTAGATCTGAAACTGTACGAGATAAAGCAATTCATTCCACAATATTAAGGAAGGAATTTTCAGGCAATATTTTGGTATAATATGGTATATACAGTATACTTTTGTTTTGGTATACACTATCTTCTAACCTCAAGAATTTGGGGACACTAAATTACATTAATAATTACATTGTCATTAAAATAACTAAAATACATTGTACCTTATTCAATTCAATGAAAAAAAAGGTTTATCACATGAAAACTCATGGATGGGATTCAATTTGAGATGCAGTTCAATTCATAACAACTTATCTCCCCCACCCCAATGAAGAAATATTTCCACTGATTCTCAATTCTAAAGTGGTGGCCTCTTTTACTTTGTTGTTTTATGTATGAATAAAGGTACGCATGTTCTACAGAGAAAACAAAAGCAACTTTAATAGTCTTTATTGTAGTTTAGTTGTTACAGTACATGCATTGTGAAGTATAATGTATATACCTGTGATATATATGGTATTTATATGCATTAACTAAAACAATGTTTGTCAACTTTGCATCTACTCACGTGTACCCCAACTGGTATATCTAAATTTAGAACTGTTAATTGTAAACAATTCAATTTGAACTGCTTAATTGTTATAGACACAAACATTTACAGTGCAGTAAAGGATAATACATTTTACAGTCTGAAGCAGTGCCTGGTTATAGAGTGCAAGGCTAACTTTCAAGCTATTGTGTCGGGAGCTCCATACAGAAACAAGACATTAGTCTCGCACAGGTCAGAAAAAACTTAACCTACACCTGACCCTAACCAGCAAAACTTTAACCTTCACCAATCCTAACCCACAAAATTTTGCCATTGTTGGATCCCGCATCCAACCTGTACCTATGTCTTTCCACTAGGCGCTACTTCTGTACGCACCTTCACATTGCTGTTTATTGCTTGTTTGTATAAACATTCATATTAAAAATGTTTATTACATAGTGAGACTAGTGAAACTTGGCACTGATATCATAGAGCAATATGTTTTATTGCTTTCATTAGTTTCTTTGGATTTTAGTGTTTTTATTGCTTTCTTTGTGGTTCTTGGATAAATATTTTTGCCCATAAAAAATTTGTGTGCTGGTCCAAGACTTGTGGAGAACAATTGCTACTATTCTGTCAAAACTATTTCATACACATATCATACCATGCCCTTAAGTAATGCCCTGGTGGATAAAGTACAAGGCCTAAATAACTCAGCACAACGATTGACTCAATATATATGCGTGGACAGCTGGGATTCATATCGCAGCCCAATGTCTATTATTATCACAAAATTCCTCGATAAAATCGAGTATATACATACTAATGAACTTCTTAAATGCAAATTGGACAACAAAATGGAATTATATATCAAAATATGGGAAACTTGGATACTCAACAGAGAGAATATTTCTCGTATACAACGCTATGGGTAGGACCCTATTGTTGGACATCATAACGTTAAACACTGGGTATATAAATGTTAATTCATTTTTATACAGTCCTTTCTCTTTAGCCTGTCTAATATTGAACAACAACAAGAAGGCAATATGTAATAAGACCCAACGTACTAATTCCAAGTATGATTGGAATTGTTTTGTCACTAAAAATACAGTTAAAAAAAATGAAAATTGTGTGCCAGTTTTTAATTTTTGGGACTCTACAGGTATTATTATTATTTATATAGCGCCATCAATTTATACAGCGCTTTTCAGAATAACATACTTTGTAATTTTATACATATTTAAACCATTCAGAGGACCTTTGGCATTCATATTCATTAATTATTAAGTGCTATAGGGTCATGGAGGGTTGTTGTAATCAATTTTAAAAAGGAAAAAAATGTTCTGAAAGCTTACTGGGATTATTACCTTAGTTAGCCAATAAGGATGTTACCTTTATACCACTTTTGTCATATCAAAAAAAGATAAATTCTACAGAAGCATGGCTATGCCATGGGATCACATGAAGGAGACGGAAAGAATCACAGGAATCAAAAGGAATCAAAGGAATCACACCCAGTCATTGGTTTGGATACATGAATGACACCTGGGTTAAAATACACACACAAGAGGTATAGATCTTCACTGAACACATCAACACTGTGGACCACAACATCAAGTTTACACACTGACTTTTTTGGTAAGAGTCAAAGGGGTTGATTCACTAAAGTGTGTTAAAACGAGCGCTATTTATAGCATGCGTTAAAAAATTGTATCCCTTCTTATTTTTTGCAACAACGCACAATTCACTAAAAGGATACTTGCGTTAATTTAGACGCAATGTTGTTTGCGTTATTTTAGTTGCGATGTGTTATTTTTCGTGCATGCATGGAAATTCCTTCTGCGCGTGATCCCACTGCAAAGTCCAGGTTGTGTTGCCAAAAGCTCACCAACCACCTGCCCCAAGTAGGTGTTAATATTCGCACAGACTAATGCGATATGTAGGGCGTTTAATGCTTCATATGTGTTTGTGAATCATGCGTTAGTATTATTTCTATGCGTTAAAATTAATGTATTGCAGTAGCGCGCAATTTAACGCATGCAAAATTACTTTGACGAATTGCGTCAATTTGAAAGCAAAAAACCATGCAATAATGCTTATCAACCTTTAGTGCATCAACCCCAAAGAGGGTGGAAAGCTACAACTAGAGGTCTACAGGAAACCATTCCACACAGACCAGTAACTGCTGTTTGGCTCCTACCATTCACTAGATAACAAACTGGGGGTTATCAGAACCCTACACCACAAAGCAGATAAGATCCCTACCAGCACAGAAGCTAAGGAGAAAGAGTGGGAACATCTCAGAGGGGGCCTAAAAACTTATGGGTATCCAGACTAGGCCTTTGTTAAAACCGGGAGAAGAAATAAAAATAACACAAAAACTACCGGTCAAAGTGGATAGCAGGACAGGCGAAAGAACTGGGGTGTAGCTGGGGTGTCAGAAAACACAGCATCTTTGAGGCAGCAACTGGTTCACCCAAAAGTACCAATACCAAAGCATAATAAGAGTAACATCATGCATGCAGTTCAGTGAGAAGTCCTCTGACTTGTATGTGTGTCACGACTAAGCAGGAAACGTCACTGGAAGAAGTCGTTGAGGAAGGACCTCTCCTACACCTCCCACTAAGGAACACAGCCGCTGGGGGTGAAACAGGACTGGAGCCAAGTGAAGGAGTGGCAGGAGTGCCGAACCAGGCGTCTAGGCAAAAACGGAAGGCAATCGGATGGTCAGGCAGGCAATAGGTCGGTACAGGCAGCAGGATTCAGAATCGGAAGTCAGGCCGGGTCAAAATAACAAATATCAATCAGGAAACAATGCTTGGCGTCTTTCACAAGGAAAATGATCACTTCGCAGTGATCCTAGGCCTCTGGCGTCTTTTTAAGCGCAAGGCGCATGCGCGGGCGTCACGACGCACGCCGGCGTCAGAGCGTGTGCGTGCGTCAAGGCGCGCGCCGGTGTCAGAGCGTGCGCGTGCGTCAAGGCGCGCGCCGGCGTCAAGACGCGCGCTGGCGTCAAGACGCACGCCGGCGTCATAGCGTGCGCCAGCGTCAGAGCGCGCCCCCTTGCGACCAGGTGGACGGCCACGACGAGCAGGTACCTTACATTGCCCCCTCCCAAGGCACGGCCTCCGGACGTGCACCGGAGCGGGCTTTCCAGGACATCTCCTATGGAAAGATCGAATCAGCCGAGGAGCATGGACATTTCTTACGGACTCCCAGGAATTATTCTCCGGCGAGTAACCCTTCCATTGGACCAAGTACTGCAAATGCCCTCTATGGAATCTGGAATCAAGGATAGCCTGGACCTCGAATTCCTCCACACCCTGCACAGTTACCGGCTCCGGAGGCATCTCCACACGACCAGGGAATGGATTTCCTACCACCTTCTTTAGTAGCGAGACGTGAAAGACAGGGTGAACCCGAAGATTAGCAGGTAATCTTAATTTGAAGGTAACGGGATTGATCTGTTCAACAATCGAGAAGGGTCCCATGAACTTTTGGCCCAACTTCTTGGTAGGACACGAGAGCTTAAGGTTGCGAGTGGATAACCAGACAAGGTCACCAACCTTAAATTCGGGATTTGGCTTCCGTCTTTTATCAGCATGTCTCTTATAGCTAAGTTGTGCTTCTCGTACAGCTTGTTGAAGAAAGTCAAAATTGTGATTTAAAAATAAAAGTCTGTCTTGAGCTGCAGGAACCGACACTTCAGATAGACCTGGCAGAGAAGTGAGGTGAAAGCCATAATTGGAGAAAAAGGGAGTCTGTTTGGACGAGGTGTGTATAGCATTATTATACGAAAACTCCGCTAGGGGCAAGAGTGTAGCCCAATCTTCTTGAGAATAAGAGGAAAAACACCTCAAGTATTGCTCCAAGGTTTGGTTGGTGCGTTCAGTCTGCCCATTCGTTTGAGGGTGGAATGCGGAAGACAGAGCGAGGCGAATATGAAGCCCTTGGCACAAAGATCTCCAAAACCGAGAGGTGAACTGTGATCCCCTGTCCGAAACTACCACCTTGGGTAGGCCGTGGAGCCGGAAGATCTCTCTAATGAACACCTCCGCCGTTGTAGCAGCCGATGGTAAGCCAGACAAGGGTATAAAATGAGCCATCTTAGTCAGCCCGTCAACCACTACCATAATCGTGTTAAACCCAGCAGACTTGGGAAGATCCACAATAAAGTCCATAGAGATCCTTTCCCAAGGTCTTTCAGGAACAGGGAGGGGCTGAAGAAGACCCATTGGGCGTGAATGTGAATTCTTGAACCGGGCACACGTTTGACAGGAAGTAACGTACTTAGCACAGTCTCTCATCATCCCAGGCCAAAAAAAATGTCTCTTGGCAAGTTCCTGTGTCTTGTAAACACCCAGATGACCAGACACCGGGTGGTCATGAATAAACTTAAGTACCTCAAGGCGTAAGTCTTCAGGGACAAAAATCTTATTATTTGCTATGAGGTACTTCTCTTGGCGGACAACATCCCCCGGGGGGTTGACGACAGACTCAGAAGCATACTGGATCTTTTGTAGTAGTTCCGCCTGAAGTAGGAGAAAGTTGGAGGCGTGTAGAATCGTGCTGGAAGACGAATTGTTTTCAGGAGCAGGGAACAGGCGAGATAAAGCGTCCGCTTTCCCATTCTTGGAACCAGGTCTGAAGGTTACATGGAAATTAAATCTGGAAAAGAAGAGCGCCCATCTGGCCTGACGAGGCCGAAGTCTCTTTGCGGATCGTAGGTATTCTAAATTCTTATGGTCAGAGAATACTAGGATGGGGTGAGCAGCCCCCTCCAACAGATGGCGCCATTCTTGGAACGCCGATTTAATGGCGAGTAACTCTCTGTCTCCCACATCATAGTTCTGCTCAGAAGAGGATAGTTTCTTGGAGAAAAATGCAATAGGGTGAAGCAGACTCTGTACGTCATTTCTTTGTGACAACACTGCTCCAATGGCATACTCCGAGGCGTCTACCTCTAGAACAAATGGACGAGTGGGGTCAGGATGCTTCAGAATGGGTGCCGAAGTAAAGCGACTCTTGAGATCAGAGAAGGCTTGCTGGGCCT
Source organism: Xenopus tropicalis (assembly GCF_000004195.4). Lineage (NCBI taxonomy): Eukaryota > Metazoa > Chordata > Amphibia > Anura > Pipidae > Xenopus > Xenopus tropicalis. The sequence continues at coordinate 45,056,523 of NC_030680.2, forward strand.
CAGGCGTCCAACAGAATTTCTTTAGCGAGCTGGTAAGGGCGGTAATAGGAGAAATAATCTTAGAAAAGTTCTTGATGAATTTTCGATAAAAATTGGCAAAACCAACAAACCTCTGCACAGCCTTGCGGCTATTTGGTGTGGGCCAATCTAGAACCGCTGAGACCTTACGAGAGTCCATCGACATTCCCTCAGGGGAGATGATAAAACCCAGGAATTCTATAGTTAATCTCTCGAATTCACATTTCTCCAGTTTCGCGAACAGTTTATGGGCTCGCAAACGAGAGAAAACTTGTTTGACATGGCGTCGATGTTCTTCCAAGGAGGACGAAAAGATCAAAATGTCATCTAAGTAGACGATAACAAAAAGATCCAAGAAGTCCCTAAAAATATCATTCACGAAGTGTTGGAAAGTTGCTGGAGCGTTACATAGGCCAAAAGGCATAACCAGATATTCAAAGTGTCCGTAACGTGTGCGAAAGGCCGTCTTCCATTCGTCCCCCTGTCGAATACGGACCAGATTATACGCCCCTCGAAGGTCCAGTTTAGTAAATACTCGGGCGGAGCGTAGTCTCAGGAACAATTCCGGTATGAGCGGCAAAGGGTATCGATTCTTAATGGTAATTTTGTTCAAATCTCGATAATCAATACAGGGGCGTAAGGAGTGATCCTTCTTTTCAACAAAGAATATACCTGCTCCGGCAGGTGAGGTGGATGGACGAATGAACCCCTTTTTGAGATTTTCCTCAATATAGTCCTTAAGAACGGTAAGTTCAGGTTCTGATAAAGGGTAGATTCGCCCAAAAGGAATAGCTGCGCCAGGAAGAAGGTCCACAGGGCAGTCGTAAATCCGGTGCGGTGGTAGTACATCCGCTCCTCTCTCATCAAAGACGTCTAGGAACTCGTGATAGGATTCCGGAACGAGCTTAAGCCGAGGATCTGAAGACAGGACCGACAACTCCTTCGAGGCCCAGTCATGACGGGAGCATTGGCCGGAAGGAAATGTTATTTGATTAGAGTCCCAATTGATGAGAGGATTATGTGCCTTCAGCCACGGGAACCCCAAGATGAGGGGATACAATGGGGAGGAAACTACATCAAACGAAAGAGTCTCACTGTGCTTCTGAATCTTTATTAACAAAGGAAAAGTCTCAATCAAAACTGGACCAGAAGAAATATCAGATCCATCTGCCAATTTCACCATCAATGGGCTGGATCTGGGTTTCAAAGGAATACAATGCAATCGGGCGAACTCCCGATCAATAAAGCAACCGCAGGCCCCGGAGTCAATCAGTGCTGGAACCTGGAGCGTCTTTCCGGACCACTGTAAAACAGCAACAACAGACATAAGTGAAAGTCCATTGACCCCTTCTGCACTGAGAAGAACTGGTGCTGAATTCTTACTATTAGGTCGCACAGGACAACTGCGAAGGAGGTGGCCCGAAGCACCACAATAGAGGCATAAGTTCATACGTCGTCTGCGTAGTCTCTCCTCAGGTGTTAATGGAGAGCGGATGAGGCCGATCTGCATGGGTTCAGGCTCCTCAGACAACGAAGAAGCGGCCATGGGAGGTGTTGAGGTAGATTTGGGGAACAGGGGTGCTTTGGGGAGCAACCAGCTTGGTTGCGAGACCCCGGATTTCTCCAGTCTCCTCTCCCTCAAACGCCGATCAATTTGGATCACTGTCCCAACAAGCGATTCTAGTTCGTCAGGAACGCCAACACGAGCTAGCTCATCCTTCAGAACTTCCGACAAGCCAATTCTAAACTGGTGTTTCAGAGCCGCTTGGTTCCATTGGGTGTCCGCAGCGTAGTTGCGGAAATCTGTGATATACTCCTCAACCGGGCGTCTACCCTGGAAGAGGGATCTGAGCGCAGCTTCAGCTGAAGCCTCTCTTTGGGGGTCGTCATACAGTACAGCCATCGCCTGAAAGAAAGCAGTAGAGTCACTGAACAACGGGCTGTCTTGTTCCAGAAGACGGTGGGCCCATGTCTGAGGCTCCCCGGATAGAAGCGAAATGGCAAACCCCACCTTAGACTGTTCAGTCGTATAAGTATAGGGGTTCAAAGTAAATTCCAGCTTGCAGCTATTCATAAAGGCCCGAAACTTCTTGCGGTTCCCAGAAAAGCGCTCTGGCAGAGAAAGCTTGAGCTTGGGCGTCGCTGGCTGAATAGCCCCGGGTGAGGGAGCAGCGGGGACATCAGCGGGATCTCCAGGCAAAGGCTGTAATTGAGCCTGGACAGAATGTAGCCCGGCTTGGAGTTCTTGTACCGCTTGAGTGAGGGCGGTCATTTGCTGAGTCAGCAGTTGCATGGCCGGGATTTCCTCAGCTCCTTCCATACTGGCGAAGTGATACTGTCACGACTAAGCAGGAAACGTCACTGGAAGAAGTCGTTGAGGAAGGACCTCTCCTACACCTCCCACTAAGGAACACAGCCGCTGGGGGTGAAACAGGACTGGAGCCAAGTGAAGGAGTGGCAGGAGTGCCGAACCAGGCGTCTAGGCAAAAACGGAAGGCAATCGGATGGTCAGGCAGGCAATAGGTCGGTACAGGCAGCAGGATTCAGAATCGGAAGTCAGGCCGGGTCAAAATAACAAATATCAATCAGGAAACAATGCTTGGCGTCTTTCACAAGGAAAATGATCACTTCGCAGTGATCCTAGGCCTCTGGCATCTTTTTAAGCGCAAGGCGCATGCGCGGGCGTCACGACGCACGCCGGCGTCAGAGCGTGTGCGTGCGTCAAGGCGCGCGCCGGCGTCAGAGCGTGCGCGTGCGTCAAGGCGCGCGCCGGCGTCAAGACGCACGCCGGCGTCATAGCGTGCGCCAGCGTCAGAGCGCGCCCCCTTGCGACCAGGTGGACGGCCACGACGAGCAGGTACCTTACAATGTGGGAGAAACCAAACAACAGTTACACAAGCATATGATGCAGCACAGAAGGGCCAACTCCTCTAGTCAGGACTCAGCTATGTACCTACATCTAAAGGAAAAAGGACACAAGTTTTAACACTCCCAAGTCCACATTCTGGACAGTGAGGGTGACTGGTTTAAAAGAGGTGTTAAAGAAACAACATATTTGAATATGGGGGAAAAAAAAACGCTTGAATAGAAGTGCAGGGGGGTGCAACATATATTGTTCTGCCACATACAATGCCATTTTAGCACCTCTTCCTTCCTGAAAGGTTTAATAACACCTCATAGCTCCAATCATTCTAATACAGTCAACAACTTACCTTCATGAGATCCCCGAACCCATACTGGTTATGATAAACAGATTATGCTGATTGGTGCAATTTCCAAGGTATTTATTCCAGGAAGATTTTTTTTTTTTTTAACAACCGGATTCCACACGTGAAAAATAATGTTCATTTCAGGAGACAATGTAACAAGAGATCTGGTGCATATAATATCAACATAGAGTATGGTAATAATGGCTTACCTTGTCTCTGGTAATCTTGACAGTTGTATTGGTAGGCTTACTGAAATGTTGGCGAATATATGTAGGCGATAAGGTAATTGGCTATATCATGCTTAGGTGTGCCATATTACCTTGTGTCATGGTGGGGATACGGGCTATAGTTTAATCAAAACAAAGTGAGGGATATAATGCAAAACTTTAAAAAAAACTTAATTTAAGTACACCCATTCTGGACTTAAGCATTGATTTGTTTCATCTTGGGGCCATTGTGGCATTAAATTGTCTGTCACTGTCAGTTGTCTGATGTCAGGGGTGAGGTTTAAGATATAGGTAGACTAGGGGGCACATTTACTAATCCCCGAATCCGCATTGGAAACGAACATTTTGCGACTTTTTCATATTTTTTAGTCGCCGTTACGACTTTTTTGTAAATTGTCGCAACTTTTTCGTAGCCGTTATGACTTGCGCGAATTGTCGCAACTTTTTCGTAGCCGTTACGATTTGCTCGTATATTGTCGCAACTTTTCGTATTGAGCACTCGTAAACGGCGGGCAAACCTTTCAGACTTTGCATGATTTTGGAAGCCTCCCATAGGACTCAATGGCACTCTGCAGCTCCAACCTGATCACGATACTGAAGCTTGAATGAATCCGAAACTTTTGTACTTGGCGCGACGGCTACGAAAAAGTTGCGACAATTCGCGCAAGTCGTAACGCTACGAAAAAGTTGCGACAATTTACGAAAAAGTCGTAACGGCTATGAAAAAGTCGCGACAATTTACGAAAAAATTGCAAAATATCGATCATTGCGGAAAAAAACGCATTCAGACGCTTTTCGGACGTTCGTGGATTAGTAAATGTGCCCCTATACATCAAAGAATCTATATGTTTGGGTTGTTTTGTTGATTAATGCCTCAAGCCAATCCATATGGAACAGAAAGTGTAATTTGTTTGGAGTACGGCTTTTCTGGTTGCCATGGCCAGTTTTTCTGCTAGTGCTTTATTGGCTTTAGTTACTTGTTGTCCCCCTTCTAGTTTGCTAAAGAGGGCCCATTCAATGTCTGGTTTGAAATTTCATGGTCTCATGGTGTGTGAGTGGAGTTTAAGGATGTGCTAGTTATCGGTGTTTGGAATGGATATATAATTGTGTGGGTAATTTAGATCTAGTCTAATGAGTTTGTGGATGGATGCTGTGGAGCTCCCTTTCATACATGATTCAGGGGGCTGGAAAGACCGTGGTCTGTCAGCGGCTTGCATAATTAGAGGTACTGGGTTTGGAGAAAGGGGAAATTGCAAGTTGCTTCTGTAAATGTCATGGGGGAGAGTTTTCTATTGAGTATGTCTCTAATACAGTCCTCCTTGTTTCCATTTTGTGAAGATGTTAGCCATTAGGCTACTAGGGAAGATTTGTTTCCTGTCCTGGGTAGATATAAGGAAAGGTTTTGAGTGACTGTGTTTGTTTCTGATTGTGCACCAAGCTTTCTATGTATGGATGAATAATGGATTGCTTTTTTGGTTGGTTGGTTAATTCATTTGGTGGTAGGTGAAGCAGGGAATTGAGATGGGATGTTTCCATTAGGATGTGTTCAATTTCTAAATTGCTATATGTGTTGGTGTTATATATCCAGTCCCCAATGTGACATAAGAGGGCAGCTGCGTTGTAATTGTGTAGGTTTGGTAAGTGGATGCCTCCATTTGTTTTTATTTGTTGAAGCTTGTGCCTTCCCATATGAATTCTCAAAATACTTTATTAGCTAGTTTGCAGTCTTTCTGTTTGAGGTAGTAGGGTAGCATCTGGATCTTATATAGTAATGTGGGAAAGTACATTATTTTTATGAGATATACTCTGCCCAGGAAAGTTAAGTTGGCTGCTTTCCAGTTTGTTAGGTCATTATTATGGCTTCATTTGCTTCTGGCCACAGTGGGAGGTCTTGTATTGTGTTGTTGTTGTACAGGTCTAGGAGGAGCGGGGTTAGTACTGGTGCTAGGTTTCTCTCCTCTATCGTCAGTTTTGTTAGATGTGCTTTTTGTAGGGATTTGATTGCTTCTGTGGGATTATCTGCTTCCATGGTGTAAAAGGATTAGAAATATTGTGCCATTTCTTCTGTTATTTGTTTTATGTTAGTGAGCCAGCCTTGTTTTCCCTGAAGCTTGTATATGTAGGGTTGTGGGTTTTGTCTTTTTGCTATTTTTGTCTGCTTTATTGTCTCGTCTGAAGTATTTATTGTGTTTGTAATCTAAGCTCAGTTGTGCTTTCTCGGTTAGTAGTGTAAGTCTGAAGTATTTATTGTGTTTGTAATCTAAGCTCAGTTGTGCTTTCTCGGTTAGTAGTGTATCAAAAAGATGTTTATTTCTTTGTAGTTTTTTTGGGTTTCTTTATTGTTGTGGTTTTTTAGTTGTGTATAGGCTTGAGATAGTTTCTGTTGGAGGGTCATGTATTTAGCGTTAAATTGTTTTTCTCGATGTGCCAGGTATGCAGTTATTTGTCTGGATGACTGGCTTTGCGGCTGCCCATAACAAGTTGGGATTTTCCCAGTGATTGAGGTTATTGCCTATATAATTGGCTAAGGAGGTCTTGACAAATTGTTTAAAGTCCTCATTGTGAGAGAAGTATGTGAATGGGAATCGCCAGTTGAATGATCGTTGTTGTGGTAGGAAATTTTGTATGTGTAGATATTAAGGCGTGGTCAGAAATTATTATGTCCTTTATTTTGGCATTTTGTATATGGGGTAAAAGGGACTGAGAGGTGAAGATGTAATCTATGTGAGATAACATTTTGTGGACTCCGGAGTAGAATGTATAATCTTTTGAGATTGGGTTCATGCATCGCAAGGAGTCGTACATTCCTATGTGTGTGCATAGTGTTTTAAGATGTTTGGCCTTAGCAGTAAGTAGTCTGTGTGAGGGGTGTACCTGAGTTGTCTATAAGTTTGTCCCATGTTACATTCATGTCTCCCCCAAAGATTATGTGCACTGCCTCCCAGAAGTCCAGTCTTTGCAAGAGATCTGTGGAAAAAGTTTGGCTATTGTCATTTGGAGCATATAGATATTATGCAAGATTTTTGGCTATATATAATAATATAATATTAATAATCACTCCTCTTACTAGAGTTCCGGTCCTTTTGAGAAGCAGACAAATAACCCACACCAATAAGTGTATATTAAAATGAATATATTGAATAGCAAATCAATGGATTGTTACAATTAAAGAATTAGATAACACAAAACAATATATATACATTATTTACATTTACAGATTAATCACTAAGTCTACATCATCATAGCTACCGACAGACACAGAACATGGTGGTCTGGTTCCTTTTCGCTAACCAGTTGATCATGGCTTCCTCTGGTCTGTTATCACATCCTGCCCAGTCACTTCCAATGCAGTTCCCAGATCCTCTCTCTGGATGCTCCCCCAGGCGCTCCTCCCCCGGTGCTCCTCCCAGGTTCTTCCCCCAGGTTCCTCCTTGACTACTGTCCAGTCCAGATTTATACACCTTTTCAGCCACTGCCCCCACATACCAACTGATCAGATGAGGTTGATAAGAACCACACCTTGCCCATTCAGTAACTGTTGAGAAGGCTTCTCGCATACAGTAATGAGTTTTTATGGCTCCTGTAGCAGACGTGCTGTCCCACCACCATCTACAGAACAACTCGTTGATATGGAGATTTGGCTTTGGGTGTGACTTGGACAACTGGTTTAAAGTATTTAGTAGAACTCACACATACAATGTGTATAACACATAAATATGTATAGAGACCCGAACACATATGTATATAACACAAATAATGGCACCCAAGATGAGCAATTTCTTACAATTAGCAATAATGTATTTGAGGTTTGATATTTCTACTTGCAGTAAAAGGAATCTGCCTTGTTTGTCCTTGTGTGATTTGAGAATTTTGTAGCAAAGTGTTTTATTAAAGATAGTTGTTACTCCTCTAGTTTTTTTGTTTTTTGTATGAGGCCTCTAAGCATTCCGCAACCCCAATTATCTCTCAGGGATGTTTTATCTTCTGTATGCCAGTGGGTTTCTGTGAGGTTTTTCTTTTTTCAACCTATCAAGGACCTTTCTTCTTTTGAGGGGAGTATTGAGGCCTCCTAAATTCCAGAATAGAATTTGTATATCATGTATAATGGATGTAGTACTCGCCATCTGGGATCTACCATATGCCTTTTTTTTTTTACCAAAGAAAAGAGTTGGATGAGTTTGAGAGAGCATTCGGCTCTGTCCCAGCGAGCAGGCACCAAATACATTTGTGTCCAGAAATTGGTGAACTATGCTAAAGAAATACAAAAAACAAAGCAGTATGTCCATTTTTTTGTGTTGCTCAGATTGGGGTCTGAGCTATTACTCAGGGTTGTATTAGAGGGGAGGAACTAAGAAGATGTTTGCAAGCGTGCAAGACTGTTTAGTTCCTCAGGGTGTAAATCAAGGTTAGTGCCTAGTTGGCTCAGTCTGGTTGTTGTGGTGAAGAGCTTGGGCTGCTGTTTGTGGTTTCTCCATTTGTGGGGAGCCGGAAGTGTTTCATTGCTTTCTGAGGGTCTTCAAAGATATATGTTTTCCCACTGTCTAGTACTCTGAGTTTGGCTGGATATCAAAGAGAATTTGTTTCCCGAGTCATATAAATGTCAACAGATGGGGGTGAAGTCTCTCTGTTTGGCTGTGACTAGAACAGAGAAGTCCTGGAAGAGGTAGAGATGGTGGGTCTCAAATTGAAGTTTTTTGATCTTCCAGTAGGTCTCCGAGATTTTTTGTTTATCTGCATAGTTTAATAGCTTGAAGATGACTTGTCTGGGTCTAGATCGCTCTTCCCATGGGGGAGGACCTATCCAATGAAATATTTCAATTTGGTAATGATTGTCTTTAAGGTGCATTTGTAGAGTTGCTGGTAGCCATTTTAGAAGGATATCTTCAAGTTTTTTTTGCCTTTTATGGCTTCCGGAATTACCACTAGGCAGAGATTGTTTCTTTTACTTCTTTTCTCTAGGTCATCCACCTTATCAGTGAGGATTGAAATTTGCCGTTCATCAATCTGGTTTTGTGATTTTGTGAGGTCATCTTCCTCTGTGCTCTGCTTCCTGTATGCACTGTGATTGATTAGAGGACTCTTATTAGAGTTCATCTAGTGTCTCTTTTATATTTGCCAGTTTTTGATCTAGCAGAGGTGCCAGGATGTGGACCAGTTCACTTGTGGATGTCATGTCTGTGGGATCTTGAGGGCTGGCAGGGGACGTTGGGGTTTGCTGTGGAGATGAGGCATCTGGAACAGACGCTTTGTGTCTTTTTTTCCCCTTGGTACCCCTTTGGGGAAGTGAGGTGGAGTGACCTAGGTATTTTTCCATGGGTCTAGGTTGGGATGACCATAGTGGAGTCAGTTTGGAAAAGCCTTGTAAGGGTATTGTTTGAAGCTAATTTAGATAGCTTTCCCCTGATTTTGGGGCTGGTTAAAATGAAATCTGGAGTGCGGTATTACACTGTCCACATAGTTACATAGAGATTTTGTACATGGCGGTTAGTCAGGTGCTGCCACTTTTGAGATGAGGTTCTGTTTGAAGTGTTTGAGCACCTTATTGTTGGCGTATAGTTAAATTGGGTTACAGTATTGAGGTACAGTCACGTGGTGTGTATCCGTGGGTTTGTACCTGCTGAACTTAGAGTGCAGGGTTTTGATGATAAGATCTCTGGGTCAGAATGTCTTTCAAGTGAGAGTCTTAGTAGCCCCCAGAGTTGCCTTGTTGTGTTTAAGGGTCTTTTAACTTGTATAGAGGGGGCACAAGTTATAATGGGTCCTTGCCCTTTTCAGTTGTGTTGCTTAGGCTGTGTGGGTTGCGTTTATCTGTGGATAATGGCAGCATACCTTGTCTGGGACATGAAGCCAGGAAGGCCACGTTTGGGTACATGTCTCTGGTGGGTGCTTTGTAGATGCTGGGCTCGCGGTGCTTTGCCCTACAATTTTCTCAGTGCCGCTCCTGTATGGCGTGGTATGTGTGCGTCTCAATATGGCCGCCTCAGGTGGGGCGCAATATTCATGCTGCGGCCCTTGGTATTGGTCTTCTGGTTCTTTATCCCCGTTGTTTATTGCAGTCCACTCTTTCCGGAGTCCTCCAGTGACTGGGCAGTGATGGTGCAGGAGATCTCCTGTATGGCGCGGTGTCCATGCATCTCAATATGGCCGCCTCAGGTGGTGTGCTATATTCACGATGTGGCCCTTGCTAGTATTGGGCTTCTGGTACTTTGGCCCCGTTGTTTGCTGGGGTCTGCTTTTTCTGGAGTCCTAAAGTGAATGAGCAGTACTGGTATGGGAGATCTCCCGCGTGGGGCAATGTGGAGAGGTACGTCCCAATATGGTCACCAGGGATGGAACAGTTTCAGTTGGCTTCCAGGCCAAGGACCTCCAGGAAGAGTGCGTCAGTCGTGGTAAGTCTTTAGATAAACCTGTTGCAAGGTAGACTGTCAGGTCCCCGCTCCAAGGGGATTGAGTTTGTGGAAGATAGGGCTTCAAGGTTTTCCTTGCTCAAGGTCTGTGGAGCTCTGTAAAAGTGCGGCCACTGCTTGGTCCCGCCTCCCAGAAGTCCCTCCAGGAAGATTTTTGTACAAATCATTCTGAACTGAGAAATTCAGATGACTGGTTAAATGTCTTTAAAGGAGAAGGAAAGGCAAAATCTATTAAGCACACTATTAAATAGTACTACTATTGCTGTGTAAAAACGCTATACTCCTGGCTTGCCTAATGAAAGAATTACAGAGATACACATACTAGAACTTACATACTTGTTTCAGTGAACGGCGCCGCCATCTTGTCCAGCGTGTCTGTATGGGCTGAAAAGCACAAGCCAGCTCCCCGCTCCTGTCACAAAGTTTCTGCAGCTCCACAAACCCTCCGCTCCTCCCCGCTCCTGCCACAAACCCCCCCAAGCTCCACAAACCTCCGCTCCTGCCACAAACCCTCGCCACTCGCAGCACCTGCCCCCCCGCTTCCCCCTCCTGCTTGTCACAGAGCTCAGCGACGCTGCGTCGCCATGGCAACCAGACGCTTCTGCCCTCTGCGCATGCGCCGCCTGCAGTAACAAGTCGCTAAGTCTTGGAGGAGCGATGCATTATGTGAATCTTCTCTACCCAGCTCAGCATTTTTTTTCTCTGTTTGGCTTCTGATCTTCTGAAGGGGGGGAAGTATGGGGAGACTTAAGGACACTATTGAGACAACTGAAGGTATGCCTGCAAGCTTGGGATTAACTCTTTATTAGCCTTTCCTTCTCCTTTAATAATAACAGCAAGTTCAGTTAATTTGACTTATTACTTTAGCAGTTTGTTTGCAAGTTTCTGCAATCTTTCCAGCTCACTACTATCTATCTCATATATACATCAAGGTCAAGTACTAACTGGTGCATACGCTAAAAATGGAGCGACTGAGTGACTTCCTATTTTCTAAATCCAGGTTTAGCTATAACTGACTCAGATGGATATCGATGAAGATCGATAAGGAACTTTACTTTACTACATGAATGCAATCTGCTTAAATATGACTGACTCGTTACGATTTGGAGAGAGTTCAATGTGCCTATTGGTGAGACTCCTCCTGCTTTAATATGTTTTGCATGTAAACAAAATTGAAAATAAAGAATATACAAAAAAAAAAAAAGATCTCCACATCCTTCTCAATTAAGGAGGCCTCCAATACACTACCATTTAATGTGTAACTAGCATTTATGTTATTTCTACCAAGTCCATAAAATTTCATTTATCAACAGTTAACCACCATTTGCCAGTTTGCTGCCCAATTCTATATTTTTTTCAAATCTCTTTGCAAAGTCAAATAGCAATAACCAGCATGGAACTTATGGTATTGAACATATTAGTATCATCAGCAAAAATAGAGACAGTGCTTACATTGCCAACCTCAAGGTCATTAATAAACAAATTAAAAAGCCAAGGACCAAGGACATACATGACATCTGCCAGTCACTGCACACACAAGGCAGATTTCATTCATAAAATTCATTTTCTAGCTAAATCCCACCCCAACCAGATGCCCTTCATGTTAGTTACAACACAAATTGGTGTTTTCTTAACCATAATTTTTCTGACAGCCTTAGATTTAGATAAAGTATGTAAGTGATACAGTAGGTGATTCTTGACTAAGTTAAATCCTGGGAACTGCTGGTTAGTGTGACACGCAAGAAGATTTACTGATACCTGTTCATTCATCAGCATATTAAATTAGCACTAATATTCGCTTTGAATTAGGGCTGTGTTTAAATTAGTGCTCATTTTCTGGTGTAGTTTTGTTCCTAAGTCATACAATGTTAGAGGTATGTGAAACCTCAACATTCTGCTCACACACAGCTATCTGAAGCATGCAAATTACATCTGTATTTACTGGCCTTATGCAAACATAATGAGTAGAGGATTTATATTAGTGATGAACTTGTTTAAATATAAAGTTGTAAATAAAGCACAATGAGATACATTAAACTAATCATTGTGGACATATTTATAATATGCCCTTTCAGTACAATAATGAATTTCTGGTAACATTTCTGATAAAATTTATATTTTATGGTCTGCACAGTAGAACTGAATTCTGTAAATGATGCACGGTTTTCTATATAATTAACTCTGTTAGTGATAAGTAGCAAAATAATAGATTAGCAGATTAGATATATCTTTTAACATTTTTTAACTTATAAGAGCATATTTATTATATCTTTTCATGACTGCAAGGGAGAAACTGGGGTATACAGCAGAGGCACGTTTCTGGAGTAAAATAAAACAGTGGGTGTAGCAGAGATCAGCGGGGTGCCATGGAGAGTTTCATTCGGGTTGACCCCATGATTATGTTATTCAAGTTTGGGGGGTGTAGCATCAAAGCTGTAAGTGTGGCAGCAGTTTGAAAATCTTCCCTTTCAAAATCAATGGGAAATGTGGGGTGTTGGGAGGGGCACCACAAAAAGACGGGGGGGCGGGATCGCTTAGAAAAGCACAAGCAACCTGCTCCACTATAGGGCAAAGAAGTGTGGAGAGTTTGGGTGTTGTACCCCAAAAACTGTAGTGTTTAGAAAATGGGGAGGCACTAAGAAGAAGAAGAAGAAAAAGCAGAAGAATAAGCTGAAGTTGAAGAACAGAATGTTGGGTTTTTCAACCCAACATAATAAAGAAGAAAATTTAGAACTGAAATGCTATAAAAAGGTACAAGAATTACAATCCGAGTGCAGACACAGAAAGAGTTTTTGTTTTTTATAGCTTTCGTTAAAAATTTTATCGCTTCTTATTTTTTTGGACTTAAAGCGTGATTCACTAAAAGAACACGTGACAAAATTTAGACGCGATGCTGTTTGCACACGGTATTAACGCGCAAAATTCTGCACGCAAGCATTACATGTCATATACCACATGAATAACGGCATTTCCTGCAGTTGCGCTGTGAGTGAAGAGATGCAGAGCGCGCAAGATACAGGTGCACAACGCAAGGCAACACAAGCGATGGAGAGGAGGGATGAGAGCGAGTGGCAGGCTGAGAAAGGTGGCAAAACACCAAGGTAGGCTGGGGCCTGAGGAATCTCATAGGAGGCACAGGCACACTGAAAAACAGCAGCAGAGGCCAAAAAGAAAAAGCCTACAGGAACCAAGCAGGTTCTACATGTCAACCGACACCACCAAAGCTGCAGAGGAAGGGACACTTGACAACCCACTGCTGCAAGTATTCCCACTTCTGCCCTGTCACATGGCTCCAGCAGTGACACTGATGGAGAGAGGCCTGGCTTCATCAGCAGCCCAGATGTGTCTGATATGGAGGGCACAGATAAGGAATATCAGCCAGAGGAAGCTAGTGGAGAGGAAAGTGAGGAACTCACCCCCCCATCACCAAAAAGGAGCAGGAAAAAACAGCAAGAGAGCAGGCTCCGAAATCTCAAATTTTTGGAATTTGAGAATGAGGTGGAGAAAATTGAGCCTGTGTTTGACACAATCATCGGCAAATTTGCTGCCAAGACACCGACAGCTCAAAAAAACAGGGCATGGAAGGACATCACGGACCATGTCAATAGTGTTGGGGTGTGTCTGCGGAGTGTCCAACACTGCAAAAAATGCTATCAGGACATAAAAAGGGTCCTGAAGAAAAAGCTGGCAGAAAACTCCAGATACAGGTAAATATCTTACATCTTTCTATTTAACATTTGCTTATCTGCTTTTCTCCTCAATCTGCTTTTCCTTTTGGCTTACTGTCTTTCCTTCCTTTTTGGCTTCTAATAATAAATATTTCACAAAATAGTTAATGCCCTGTACTCTCCTTTATGAAGGAGGATTATTGTGGAAGCATTGTTTAATACAGAGTATATAAGGGAGAGCCGTGGGAGTTAGCGAGTCCACTTAGCAGCAACTTGCAGCATTTAATTAGGGTTGGTGTCAGAGCATGCCTTAGTATTGTTACACTTGAAAGTAAAGGGAATTGATTGGGGCAATAATGAATAACAAAAAGTGACTGCGTTGTTATGGCTTGCTTATTGGAGGCAACACAATAAAAGCATTCATATATTTTATTTAGGTCTGGAACTGGAGGTGGCCCTTCCAAGAAAGTCTTTTTCAGCAGGTATGAGGTGCAGCTCATGCCTTTTATACATGGAGAGAGCGTGTGTGGTGTGGCCGGCATCTTTGATTCCGATAGGAATGTCGGCAAAGGTAGGTGTAATGACATTAATACAAGTGTATTTACTCTTGCAGAGAAGCGTAATATTAATGTAATACAATGTTTTATAAAACAGATTCAGACAATCGTCATTTGCTTCGCTTCCAGGTATTTTTGTTACCAAATTTTGTAGGATATGTGTTTTGTGTTAGGCTTGTGCAATGGCATGAGAGTGAATTGTGTCCGTGTATATTGCAGGTGTTTCAATTACAAAAGTGCAGTGTATTGCTAATAAGATAGGTGTGTTATTGGACAAGTGTGTCTTGCTGGGTTAGGTGCAGTCAGTTCATCTTGTATTTTTGGACAGTCAATCTTTTCAACTTGATTTTGCCCTTGCACTCTGTATGGCAAAACATTTTACCTTTTTTTGCTCATTTGGAATGAATCAATGTCCACAAATAGTTTTTGCAAAATAAACTTTGTCATGATGATGGCCCCAATGATCAATGATAAGCATTATTCTCCATGAAGTGTGCCTGGTATCATGAACATAATTACAAACATTTAAATAATTTATTTTTCTTTTTTCCAAAAGGTGGCCAAAGACGCTCTGCTGGACAGTCCTCCTCTAGTCTGCTCCACTCCCCACAATGCCATCCTGAAATGGAAGAATATACATTCAGTGATGATGCTAGCGAGAGACGGTCTGGGGAATGTAGCAGTGAGGTGGCTTATTTTTGGAGGATGAGCCTGCAGAAAATCCCCCACACCATGTCAGACCCATGGCCAAAACCAGCACATCTCATGTGCCCCCCCCCCCCCAAACAATGGACCCTGAGAAAGATAGGTTCCACAGATCCCTAATAAGGCATAACAAATCTTTAATGAAAAAGATGGACACATTACATGTGGACTTTTGTGTTGCCACTAACGCCTATAATGAGAGTCAGGCATGACACAATGCATACAAGGCCGCTATATTAAAGTACATGTAAACCCCACACACAAAAATTTAATCAGTGCACAGCTTCTTTGAAATCTTTCATTACCTGCCACACTGGTTGTCCAGAGGTTAATAGTAAGGCTGCAACATCCCCTTAATCACTTAGATTTCCTTCTTTCCTGTAACCCACTTGGCCCCCACCCTCAGGAATTTGCTTTGGCTGTTGGCTTGTGGGCATGCTCAGTTGTTCTAAGCTCAGATTACCAAACATGCCCCCCAGTCTAGAAGCCAGTAAAGAGATGGCATTGCTGGTTCCCATAGAAACTCCGCTTTAGCTGTCTGTTTCAATTTTTTTCCTTCCAACCAACTCTCCTGAGCTCAGCTCAAACAAAGCAAAATTTCTGTCAGAGACAGTTCTGCCTGTGTGAGCCTGTATTCTTGCTGAAATGTATGCTGAATAAGGGTCTGCGTGTGTAGGCTGTTTGCGGATTTAAATGTTTCTAATTATGTATCAGAGGAAAAATGGCCACCATGTGAAAACTGCTATTTTCTTTAGGAAAATGTGATGGTGCTGGCAAACGCAAAAAAAGCATGCAATAAGCTTTATCGCCCTTTAGTGAATCGGCCCCTATGTGTGTTTAGAACTTCCTGAAGTGGTGGAAATTAACCCACAATGTGCATTATACAATTCATTGCTTTCAACTAATTTCCAATCTAGAAATAAATACAAAATGGCACAGCAAAACTCATATACTATTGCCTTAGGTGCAAATGCAAAGGCAGCAGTGGATACAAAATTACAGTAATTAGGGTTGCATGCATAGAACCCCATGTGTTTATGGGCCCCAAGGGGTATGCAGCCAGTGCTCTGTTCCTTGGTTTAAATTTAAAGTGTGGCATTTGGTAGAGAGTGCATCCCTAAACATATGCCATACTGTAAGAAGATCTAGGTGGTGCTTCAGGGTTCTCAAAGTACCACCTACCATTTGCTTCCTCTCAAGCTCCTGCTCCATGCTAGGATCACATAGAGTTAAGCCTTAGGGCAAAACCTGCAAATACACACATTACCCTGAAGGATTCCCAATTGTACTGCTATTGCCGTGAAACAGAAACTGAGGCTTTAGGATTCTCGAGGGGATACCATCATTGTTGTGCACAGCATTGAATTACAGACTTTATGCAGCCTGATATATTCAAGTTGTTAGCAAGGGGTGCAGCTGTTAATAATGAAGAAGGAAGTTCACAGTGCTTGCTGCATGGCCACTGTGTGTGAAGTCCATTGGCATGGAACTGCAAAGATGGAAATCTATGGTCTGCGATACCTTACACTTAATAAAAGCATTTGGCAATTTCAGGTCATAAATTTAAATAAAATTGCCAGTGCTTTTTCTAATTTATGTACTTAAAACACAATTGTTCACTCAATGTAATTTCTATGCACCTACAACTTTGTTCAAGAACACATGGATCAAGGGCTACCATTTATTTATTGCTATAAATTTTTGAATATATATATATTATGGGGCAGATTTATCAAAGCACGAATTGGAATCACAGGAAAAATTCGGATTAAATACGATAATTTCTGCTGAATTTTCACAAAAATGCTTACAAAAAGATCGTAATAGCGTTCCAAAAATCACGATAATATCGTAATGGCGTCCCAAAAGTCACAATATTTTCGTACCGCAAACTTCGTAAACAGCACTTAAATATCATACTACTTTGCGCGAAAAACACGAAAATTCGAGTTTTCAGGAATTTAAATGCCTATGCATTTCTATGAATGGTGGTTTCTTTAAAAAGAAACAGGAAGTCCTCCAGTGGCCATTTCAAATACATTGGCACCCTTTTTTCCCCTTCACTTTGTTTTGGAAAGCAAAGGGAGATTAGTGAGACTGCTGCTGCTGTTTTTGCTGTGCTATGGCCCATCATAGTGGGGGGGGGAGGAAGAGTGGTGGGAGCAGGTAGGATGGGGGGCTGCTGGGGGGGTGGGATTGGGAGGAAGATTTGGGGAGGCTTGGGGTGGGGGGGGGAACTTGCCTGAGTGGGGCCAAGAGGAGGAGGGGGCTGACACTCTGGCATGTCTTGAGCCCCATGGGGAGGTATTAGTTAGGGAACCCCAGGGGGAGGGAAGTAGTTGGGAGGTTAGAGTTAGGGAAGGGGGGCAGTTAGTGCAGGGAGGGGGGCAGTTAGTGGAGGGAGGGGGGCAGTTAGTGCAGGGCGAGTGGGATTAGTTTAGTTAGGGCTGGCCAGGGCAGGGGGGTGGTTAGGGAGGAGGAGGGGCAGCAACCCTCCGGTATTGGGGTGTGGAGGGCCCCATGCCAATTGAGGAGCTGGTGGAGGAGGAAGAGGAGGAGGCTGGGCCCAGCAACAGACCGGGACCCCGATTCACCAGTGAGGAAAATTCGGCGCTGGTTGAGGAAGTGGTGAAACAATGGGACTATTTGTTTTGTGCCAAGTCCTGTCAGGTCAACGCTACTGGAAGAAGACAACTGTGGCAGCGTGTAGCGGATGGTGTGAGTGCTGTAAGCGCTACGCTGTGATCACCACATGGTGTATAAGCGATTCAGCGACCTGAAAAGGTGCGTGAAGAAAAGGTTCTTGGCCAGGAGAGGGCCACCATTTGACCACCAGTTGAAGCCCTTCGAACGCCACCTTCTGCGAGTTGTTGGTGTAGAGGTCTTTGCAGGGCTGCCAGGCAAATTTGTGGAGACAGACAGGAGACTTAAGTTTTTATTTTGAATTGTAAAGTACTTATTTCATGCTGAAGGCCCCTATTTAAAGTAGTGGTTCACCTTGAACTAATTTTAGTATGTTATAGAATGGCTTCTAAGCAACTTTTCAATGTTGTCATTATTAATTCAGAAATTACAACAAATAAATAATGATGACCAATTGAAAAGTTGTTTAGAATGAGCCATTCTATAACATAATAAAAATTAGCTTCAAGCTGAACCACAGCTGCAGAGTTAGAAGAAGGCAAATAATTCTAAAACTACAACAAATAATTTGCCTTCTTCTTCTTCTAACTCTTCACCTTTTAAATGGGGGTCACTGACCCCTTTAACATTGCTAGAGTCTTTGAGCGCAACAGTAATACAGAGCTATTATATAATTATGTTCGGGGTTGCCAGGTTGGCAGTTTTTCTTTCAAATTAGCCTACTAATTTAAAGCCCTGGTGGGTTTCCAAAGTACCAACCCGCCAAGGTACAGTTTTGGGCTATTTTTTGGAGCCTTGGCAGGATTGTAGTTTGGAAACTAGTCAAAGTTTTTTCCGCTAGTGTGCCTGTCCCTCTGCATGCTGGGTAATATAGTTTGTTTCTAACAAATAGACTGGGCACAGAGGGCAGGGAATTATCAGCAACCCCAAAATATTTGCTTATTTTCCGCTTGGGTTCCACATAAACGTCTTACTAGTACCCCAGTTCCCCCACATGCCCCTCAAATAGATTCCATGAACTGCAGCTGTTAGGACTCATTTTTGTGGCTCGATCACACCCCATTAATGATGGCAAGTGATTTATCTCCAGCTTTTTAATGGTTTTTGTCTTGTTTTTGAATCTCTGCTAAATCCAGAATGTTTGTGTGGCTTTGTACTTTGGTTTCCAAACTTGTTAAGCATTTTTTTTTCTTTTTCCTTTTGTGAACTGAAGCTGAAGCGCAGCGCCAAAGGCCCACAGTGCAGGAGAGGTGAGAGACCTGCCGAGGCAGAGGAGCAGCCCCTGGATGTCAGTGGGGCATATATATCTGACACCGATCAGTCTCCAAGTAAATATTTTTTGGCTAGTTGTTTAACAAAGCTGCCAATTTAGAATTTTCTGCAATGTATTCTTATGTCTATGCACTATTTATATTTTTCAGAACACCAAGCTGGACCTTCCCGCCAGTCCTTGTCACCACCACCGGTGTTACCCCCCAGGCATAAGTAACCTCTCTTGCACTTGCTGGTGCAATTGAAATATTGGTTAGAATTGTCCATTCTGTAACATGCTAAAAGTTAACTTAAAGGTGAGCCACCCCTTTTCTAGACATGCCAGTCTGACTTCTCTAACTCAGCATGGGGGGGCGAGCTGTGGGTGTTGTTGAGATGACATAGTAGATGGTAAGGCACGCCCACTCCTCTCAATCCTGAATGCAGTTTTAAAATAACTTTTGACAACCATGCTTTTTTTGGAGTACATGTAGGATAATGCTTTCCAATTATTGAGGTAATTTCAGTAGCAGTTGGTTTGGATTCTAATATATTTCAACAATATAGGTGACTTTTTAATCATGGATTGACAAAATTGTTCCCCTTTAACATAAAAACTCACAGATGTTCTATTCATTCCTATGGTATTTTTCTAAGCATATTTCTTAAAGGGTGAGTTATTGATAAATAAACTTTTTTAAAATCCGTTTGGAATGAACAGAATGTGGATGTTTTTTTCCCGTATTAAGTTCTAAACTCACATTTTTATCAATCTACTCCATTGTATTGAAAATGCTCTTCTCTGAATAAACCTTTTTAACCCTCTAAGTGCCACAGGACGTAGAATCTACGTCCTGTGTATAAAAGTACCTAAGTGCCAAAGGACGTGGATTCTACATCCTGCTGCACTTCCGGATTTGGGAGCGGAGGAGCGCTCCCCACTTGTTCCCCAGCCCCTAGACAACGAGCAGAGGTGGGGAACGAGTTATAAAATGTCAGACACGCTTTTTATGCCATGCCTGACATTTCCTGCTCCCCCCTTCCTCCCCCTCCCTCTCTCTGCATACTCACAGATCAGAAGAAAGAAGCTGCAGCAACGGCTCCTGGGTCCTTCCTCCCACCCCGTGTGACTGCTAGGTGACTCCCAGGCAAGTGTTAAAAAACACACATACAAACATAATACACTAATACACATTATACTCACACTTACACACAAACACATACATTTTTGGGGGGGTTTCACACATTCTGTAAGGTACCTGGTCGTCCGCCTAAGGTGTCCGATCGCCGGTGCACGTTCTGGCGCCCGCGCACGTATTGACGCCGGCGTGCGTTGTTTAGTGACTCTGCTGCTTTTTTCCAGGCAATGGCAGTACTATACGATGACCCCCAAAGAGAGGCCTCGGCGGAAGCCGCACTCAGATCTTTGTCCCAAGGTAAACGGCCAGTCGAGGAATATGTTACTGATTTCCGTAGCCACGCTGCAGATACCCGGTGGAATCAAGCTGCTCTGAAGCATCAATTCAGAATTGGGTTGTCTGAAAGTCTAAAGGACGAGCTAGCCCGAGTTGGGATTCCTGAAGACTTTGATTCTCTCATCGATGTTGTGGTCCAGATTGACCGACGTTTGAGGGAGAGGAGACTGGAAAAGTCTGGGACATTTCAACCTAGTTGGCTGCTCCCTAAAGCACCTCTATTTCCTAAACCCACTTTGGCTGCATCTACCACTGCCTCGTCATCAGCTGGGGCTGCTGAACCTATGCAAATCGGGCTCATCCGTTCCCCTCTGACTCCCGAAGAGAGGCTACGCAGACGTCGCCTGAACTTGTGCCTTTATTGTGGTGCCTCTGGTCATCTTCTTCGAGCATGTCCGGTGCGACCTACAAGTAAGAGATCTGTACCAGGTCTTCTTAGTGCGGAAGCTGTTGATGGACTGTCTCTCATGTCAGTTATTACTATTTTACAGTGGTCAAGAAAGACGCTTCAGACCCCTGCATTGATTGACTCCGGGGCGTGCGGTTGCTTTATCGATCGAGACTTCGCCCGTTCTCATGACATTCCTTTAAGACCCAGATCCTGCCCACTGACGGTGAAGTTGGCCGACGGATCTAATATTTCTTTTGGTCCAGTTCTGTTTGAGACTATTCCTTTGTTAATAAAGATTCAACAGCATACCGAGACCCTATCGTTTAACGTGGTTCTTCCCCTCTGTATCCTATCATTTTGGGGTTTCCATGGTTGAAAGCTCATAACCCTCTCATCAATTGGGGCTCCAATCAAATAACATTTCCCTCCGATCATTGTCCTTGTTTTGGGGCAGCTCCTGAGAGATTGCTGGTTTTGACTCCTGATCCTCGACTCAAACTCGTTCCAGAACCCTACCATGAATTCTTAGATGTCTTTGATGAGAAAGGGGCGGATGTACTTCCTCCACACCGGATATATGATTGTCCGGTGGATCTTCTCCCCGGAGCGGCGATCCCATTCGGACGGATTTACCCCCTATCCGAACCCGAACTTAAAGTTCTCAAGGACTACATTGAGGAAAATCTTAGGAAGGGATTTATTCGTCCATCCACCTCTCCTGCTGGGGCAGGTATTTTCTTTGTAGAAAAAAAGGACCATTCCTTAGGCCCCTGCATAGACTACCGGGACTTGAACAAGATAACCATTAAGAACCGATATCAGTTACCCCTCATCTCGGAACTGTTTATAAGATTACGTTCAGCACGTGTATTCACGAAACTAGATCTTCGGGGGGCATACAATTTGGTTCGCATTCGACAGCCTTTCGTACCCGATATGGGCACTATGAATACCTAGTGATGCCTTTCGGGCTTTGCAACGCCCCAGCGACGTTTCAACACTTTGCAAACGACATTTTTAGAGACTTTCTGGATCTTTTCGTTATTATTTATTTAGATGATATCTTAATCTTTTCATCTTCCATGGAGGAACATCGACGCCATGTCAAGCAAGTCTTCTCTCGGTTTACGGGCATACAAACTTTTCACCAAACTGGAGAAGTGTGAGTTCGAAAAGTCTTCTATAGAGTTCCTAGGTTTTATCATTTCATCAGACGGAATATCTATGGACTCTCGCAAAGTCTCTGCTGTATTAGATTGGCCCGTTCCTAACAGTTGTAAGGCTGTACAAAGATTCGTGGGCTTTGCCAACTTCTACCGAAAGTTCATCAAGAATTTCTCCAAGATAATCGCCCCTATCACTGCCCTTACCAGCTCAGTAAAGAAATTTTGCTGGACTGAGGCTCAGCTGGCTTTCTTGGATCTCAAGAATCGTTTCACTTCCGCTCCCATTCTAAAACATCCAGATCCTACACGACCGTTTGTTCTAGAAGTGGATGCCTCAGAGTATGCCATCGGAGCCATGCTGTCGCAGAGAAACGATGTACAGAGCCTGCTTCATCCTATTGCATTCTTCTCTAAAAAGTTATCTCCCTCTGAGCAAAATTACGATGTAGGAGACAGAGAATTACTTGCGATTAAATCTGCATTTCAGGAATGGCGACACCTGTTGGAGGGGGCGGCTCACCCTATTTTAGTTTTCTCTGATCACAAGAACTTGGAATATTTACGCTCAGCAAAGAGACTCCGACCCCGTCAGGCCAGATGGGCACTCTTCTTTTCTAGATTTAACTTCCACGTTACCTTTAGACCGGGTTCCAAAAATGGCAAGGCAGACGCGTTGTCTCGCCTGTTTTCTGCACCCGAGAATGATTCTGCCGCCAGCACTGTCCTTCATACCTCCAATTTTCTCCTTCTCCAAGCCGATCTGCTTGACAAGATCCAGAACGCCTCCAAGTCTGTGGACAATTTACCGGCACATATTGATCGTCGGGGTAATTACCTCATGACTCATAACAAGATTTTTGTTCCTGAAGGCCTGCGCCTCGAGGTACTCAGATTTGTCCATGACCATCCTGTTTCCGGCCATCTGGGGGTTCGCAAGACACTAGAACTTGCCAAAAGGAATTTTTTTTGGCCCAGCATGTCAAGGGATTGCATGAAATATGTTACTTCCTGTCAAACATGTGCCAGATTCAAGGATACGCACTCTCGACCAATGGGGTTACTTCAGCCTCTCCCGGTACCTGAGAAACCCTGGGAGAGAATTTCCATGGACTTTATTGTGGATCTGCCCAAGTCTGGGGGTTTTAATACAATCATGGTGGTGGTTGATGGACTTACCAAGATGGCTCACTTTATACCTTTGGCGGGGTTACCATCTGCAGCCACAACGGCAGAGGTGTTTATTAAAGAGATCTTTCGGCTCCACGGCTTACCCAGGGAGATAGTGTCTGATCGAGGGTCGCAGTTTACGTCTCGCTTCTGGAGGTCGTTATGCCAGGGGCTCCAAATTGAGCTCGCCCTGTCTTCTGCTTTCCATCCTCAGACGAATGGACAGACGGAGCGTACAAATCAGACTTTGGAACAAAATATAAGATGTTTTTCCTCCTATTCCCAGGAAGATTGGTCGGCGCTCTTACCTTTAGCGGAATTCTCTTACAATAATGCGGTACATAGCTCCTCCAAACAGACTCCTTTTTTCTCTAATTATGGGTTTCACATTACCTCTCTGCCAGGCCTAACAGAGGTTTCGGTCCCTGCAGCTCAAGACAGACTTTCGTTCTTGAAGCGTAATTTTGAATTGCTCCAGCAGACTTTACGGGAGGCTCAAAGGAATTACAAAGGATATGCCGATAAGAAACGTAGGAAGAGTCCTGAATTCAAGCTGGGGGATCTCGTTATCCACTCGCAACCTTAGGTTATCGTGTCCCTCCAAGAAGTTGGGCCAAAGGTTTATGGGTCCCTTCCCAATCTTGGAGCAAATTAACTCTGTTACCTTTAAATTGAGGTTGCCTGCTAATCTTCGAATCCATCCTGTGTTCCACGTCTCTCTTCTAAAGAAAGTGGTGGAGAATCCTTTTCCAGGTCGTATTGGGACACCTCCGGAGCCAGTGACAGTACAGGGTGTTGAAGAATTCGAAGTCCAAGCTATCCTTGATTCCAGGTATCGGAGAGGTCGCTTGCAGTATTTGGTCCAGTGGAAGGGCTATACGCCTGAGGACAATTCCTGGGAATCTTCAACCAATGTTCATGCTCCTCAATTGATTCGGGCCTTCCATAAGAAATTTCCGGGGAAACCTGTGTCAGGGCGCGTCCGGAGGCCGCGCCTTGGGAGGGGGCAATGTCAGGTACCTGGTCGTCCGCCTAAGGTAGGCACGTGTCCGATCGCCGGTGCACGTTCTGGCGCCCGCGCACGTATTGACGCCGGCGTGCGTCTTAGCGCCAGAGTGCGTCCTGACGCCGGTGTGCGTCTTGACGCCAGTGTGCGTCCTGACGCCGGCGTGCGTCTTGACGTCGACGTGCGTTCCGACGCCGGCGTGCGTCCCGACGCCGGCGTGCGTCCCGACGCCGGCGCATGCGCATTGCGCTCAAAGGGACGCCAAAGGCCTACTAGCATTGCGAAGTGATCGTTTCCTTGTGAAAGACGCCAAGCTTGTTTCTGTTGATTGCCTATTCTGATTCTCTGACCCGGCCTGACTCTCGATCCTGAAACCTGCTGCCTGTACCGACCTCTTGCCTGTCCGACCTCGCTTTTGCCTTCCGATTCTGTTCTGACGTTCCGGTTTGGCACTCCTGCCACTCCTCCACTTGGTTCAAGTCCTGTTCCATCCTCAGTGGCTGTGTTCCTTAGTGGGAGGTGTAGGTATAGTGTCTGATCGAGGGTCGCAGTTTACGTCTCGCTTCTGGAGGTCGTTATGCCAGGGGCTCCAAATTGAGCTCGCCCTGTCTTCTGCTTTCCATCCTCAGACGAATGGACAGACGGAGCGTACAAATCAGACTTTGGAACAAAATATAAGATGTTTTTCCTCCTATTCCCAGGAAGATTGGTCGGCGCTCTTACCTTTAGCGGAATTCTCTTACAATAATGCGGTACATAGCTCCTCCAAACAGACTCCTTTTTTCTCTAATTATGGGTTTCACATTACCTCTCTGCCAGGCCTAACAGAGGTTTCGGTCCCTGCAGCTCAAGACAGACTTTCGTTCTTGAAGCGTAATTTTGAATTGCTCCAGCAGACTTTACGGGAGGCTCAAAGGAATTACAAAGGATATGCCGATAAGAAATGTAGGAAGAGTCCTGAATTCAAGCTGGGGGATCTCGTTATCCACTCGCAACCTTAGGTTATCGTGTCCCTCCAAGAAGTTGGGCCAAAGGTTTATGGGTCCCTTCCCAATCTTGGAGCAAATTAACTCTGTTACCTTTAAATTGAGGTTGCCTGCTAATCTTCGAATCCATCCTGTGTTCCACGTCTCTCTTCTAAAGAAAGTGGTGGAGAATCCTTTTCCAGGTCGTATTGGGACACCTCCGGAGCCAGTGACAGTACAGGGTGTTGAAGAATTCGAAGTCCAAGCTATCCTTGATTCCAGGTATCGGAGAGGTCGCTTGCAGTATTTGGTCCAGTGGAAGGGCTATACGCCTGAGGACAATTCCTGGGAATCTTCAACCAATGTTCATGCTCCTCAATTGATTCGGGCCTTCCATAAGAAATTTCCGGGGAAACCTGTGTCAGGGCGCGTCCGGAGGCCGCGCCTTGGGAGGGGGCAATGTCAGGTACCTGGTCGTCCGCCTAAGGTAGGCACGTGTCCGATCGCCGGTGCACGTTCTGGCGCCCGCGCACGTATTGACGCCGGCGTGCGTCTTAGCGCCAGAGTGCGTCCTGACGCCGGTGTGCGTCTTGACGCCAGTGTGCGTCCTGACGTAGAGGTCCTTCCTCTACGAGTTCTTCCAGTGACGCATCCGGCTAGTCCTGACACATTCACAGCACTTACAGCACTCACACTTGCACACACACATGCACACAAAACACCCACCAGACCCACCAGAAGTGGTGGGTCTGGGAATATGTTTTTGAGCCTCTCATCCTTGTGAAGTGTACACTGTAGATCCTTCGCTATATTTCTGAGGGTCTTTAGTTGGGGATTGTATGTGACCACTAGAGGAATTTGATTTGTTTCTGTTTTTTGTTTGTATTGCATAAGTTGACTTCTGGGAATCCTAGTGGCTGAATGGATGTTTTGATCCACAATCCTTGGGATGTAGCCCCTGTTAATGAAGTCTGCTTTTAGTGTTCTTAGGTGGTCCCTTTCAGTAGTGTCAGAACATATCCGATTATATCGTAGAGCTTGGCTAGTGTTTAGTGTGATCAGGGTGAAAGCTATCGTACATTAGATAAGATAGTTTATCCGTTGGCTTTCGATATATGGTGGTTTGTTACCTATTTTCCCTGATATGAATGGTTGTATCTAGAAAGTGAATGTGAGTTGGGGAGTAGTTCAGTTTTAAATTGATAGTTGGGTGAAAGTCATGAAATTGTTTGTGAAACTGAATGAGTTCTTGTTCAGTACCAGTCCAGATTATGAATATGTCATCTATGTAGCGGAGGTACGTCAGAGGCTTGGTGTTACAGGCGGAGAGAAAGTCCTCTTCTAGTTTAGCCATGAAAAGATTAGCATATTGGGGTGCAAAGCGTGTACCCATACTGGTTCCCATCTCCTGTAGATATATTTCTTGCCCGAATAGGAAGTAGTTGTGTGTCAAGGTGAACTCAATCAGTTGTGTAACTGCATGAGATGGTAGGCCCTCCTTTTCCAGAAATTCTTTGCAGGCAGCTATACCATCTGTATGCAGAATGTTTGTATAAAGTGATTCCACATCCATTGTTGCCAACATGGTGCCCTCTGGGAGTGGCCCTATACCTGCAAGTTTGTTGAGCAGATCAGTTGTGTCTTGTAAGTAGCCTGTTGTACCCCTTACAACAGGTTTCCAGATCTGCTCTACCCAGCCTGATATGCCCTCCGTCAGAGTGCCAATCACAGATACTATAGGCCGTCCAGGGTTACCTTCTTTGTGTATTTTGGGAAGCATATAGAAAGTTCCCATTTTGGGAGTCTCTGGTATTAAATCAAACAGATCTGATTGTGTGGCTGGGAGCGTCTTGATTAAGGTTCTGAGTTCTTTCCTATAGGCCTCTGTGGGGTCAGTATCTAGTTTAGTATAGTGGTTTGGGTTCGATAGCTGTTTGTGAGCCTCCGTAATGTAGTCCGAAGTATTCATAATGACAACTGCACCCCCTTTGTCAGCTGGTTTGATGATGATGTCTTTGTTGTTTTTGAGGCATTTAACAGCATACCTTTCCTGGATACTCAGATTGTGGTTCTGTTTCTTTGCCTTGGCCAGGATAGTTGATTTAACCCTGTCTCTAAATTAATCTATATATTGATCTAGTTTGGGATTAAAGGACAATGAAAGGTTAATATAAATTAAAAGTATGTCTAAAGGCATTATTTTTAAGTACTTACTGCATATCTAAATTCCCAGATCCCTGCTTGCTTCTCTGAGATATGGTGCTGGCAGCCTACAGCAGTGTGAAGACTCCAGTGACATCACTGAAATCTGTCCTTCCTGTAGGCTGCCAGCGGCAGCCTTCCTATTCTCTGAGCATGTGTGTAACTTGATCCTGTCTCCTGTTCTGAGCTACACATGCCCACCAGCCAATCAGAAGCAGATCTGGCAGAGGGTAGGGGGGGAGGGAATGAAACACATGTGCTACTGCACATGAAGCAAGGAGGGAAAGGAAGGGAGAATACCTTTTTAGAGATGGCTGCCTGTTCTAGAAAATGTGAAGTAAGTGTGACTGACTAAATATTTGATTAGGTGAGCCAAAAGTGTGTCGTTTTTACTAAACAATAGGAGGACTATTGGGCAGTATGCTTTTTAAATTTTGACTTGCATTCTCCTTTAAGGCCTGCAGGAGGTGTCCACTTGAATTTCTTTTTTGTAGTTTGTTCCTGTTGCATGGAGGTGTCAGAACCAGTGTGTGGCCTTTTATGAAAGTATTCCTTAAGGCGTAGCTTTCTAAAGAATTCCTCCATGTCCTTGCAGAGTTCGATTTTATCCATTGTTCTTGTAGGACAGTATGCTAGACTCTTTGTTATTACTGTAATTTCTTCTTTAGTAGGAGTGTAGTCAGACAAATTCATAAAACAGCGTTTTTGTGCATTGGTTGGATCTGTATAGCGTTCCCTTTGGAGTCTAAGCCGTTGTAGTTTTTTCTTTTTGTTAGCTACCAATAGTGTTTGTAGCTTTTTGTAGTACAGCTGCAGTGCATGTTTGGTGTATTCAGTATCTGTACCTATTAGATATCTGAGGGTGGTGATTTCTTGGTTTATAGTCCTTTTTTTATTGTAAAAAACTTTGATAAGGTGGTTTCGTAGTCTCTCCGAAGTCCTGGTGCAAAGTTGCTGAGCAAAGTGGGTGTTGTAGGTACTTCGAACAGGGTTCCTTAGGGCTAGACCTTTGGGAATAAGATTTTCCTTTTTGCAGGTTTTGAGGAAGAAGATGTCACTATCCAGATGAGCCAGTTTCTTCAGTAGGGTCTTGAGCTTCATTTGTGTCCACTTTTGTTATTTTTTATTTCAAAAGAGTTACCCTGTAAACCTAGTGTACACACACACTTATCTAATTTTGTAATTTTTTTTTTATCGTATCGTTTTTATTCTTGCCTGAAAAAAATGATTTATTGCCATGTGGATAGTGTATTCGCTAACAGCACTGCGCAATACCTTTTGTGTATTATTTTGGTGTTTTTATTACATTTTCTGTGATTTTGTCTTTAAAACTAATTTGCCCAAACCAAAATACTCAAACTGTGATTCTGACTGCAGATATCACTAGGGAAAAAAAACATTGATTTTAGTGACTTTTTTTGTTAATTGTAGCTATTCTACTGCATTTCATATTGTTCTTTGTTACTTGTCTTTGCACATTGACATTTTGTCTGCTGTATTTCAATTTGGCTTCCTCTGTACCCCACATAGTTTGGTAAATCTATGCATATTGGGCATCAAACTGTTCAATAGACCCCTGGTGTTCATATTTAGAATGTTTTATGTTGATACGTTACAAAATGTGGTAGTACATAATGAAGTAAAATGCAAGCTTTGTGACAATTTTCAGAAATATCATAAAAACCGTTCTGTTTAGCATAGCTTTGTAGTTTGGTAGTTTGCAGTAGAAAGATGTATTTACCCATTTTTGTTTTGTCAGAATGTGTACTTTCGGAAAATATATGGTTTTCTAGGGTCTCCGTACTGTTAGGGGGTCTTATGGCACATAATACACATGCCGGTAGCTTATATTGCAGCGTATTCACTTTGTATGCACAACTTACTTTTGGGGTATCTACATGCCAGATACATCAGTGATCCTGTGCACAATGGGCATCAAACTGTTCAGTGGACCCTTAGCTTTCATATTTAGGATGTGTTTTCTTGGTACCTAATGTTATGTGGGAGATAAGATGCTTGAAATTGGAAGATTTGATGCGATTTTCAGGTATTTCATCAAAACCAGCAATTTTGGGAAAGCATAGCGACTCTGTAGTTTGGAGTAAAAAAGACATGGATACACATTTTGAATTCGCCTGAATGTGCACTTTCCGAAAATATATGGGTTTGGGGGGTCAATGTATTTTTTTGTGTTTTTACCCCACAGAAAATGCAGTAATCATGTTGAATTTTCAGTAGATAGAAAGATCTCCGGGGCAATTTGTATGTACTAACTTCCTTTTGGGGTCTCTAAATTCCAGCTACTTTAGTAATCCTATGTACAATGGGCATCAAACTGGTGGCGGAGGTGACATACAGAACTTTGTGATAAGCACACCCGACAGGCGGCAGATGTGGGGAGCGAGTAGTGGGGGGGCCGAGGTGACATGCAGAACTCTGTGACATGCAGAACGGTGCACGGGTTTGTGGCAAAAGGGGGAGCATGGTAAACGCAAGTGTCAGGCAAACATATGAAGGGAGGGGTTTGTGAGCAGCTGTGGCGATTGGAGGGGGGGGCTGGCTTGTGCTTTTCAGCAATAGCCCATACAGACATGCTGGACAAGATGGCGGCGCCGTTCACTGAAACAAGTATGTAGGTTCTAGCATGTGTATCTCTGTAAATCTTTCATTAGGCAAGCCAGAAATATAGCGTTTTTACACAGCAATAGTAGTACTATTTAATAATGTGCTTAATAGATTTTGACGTTCCTTGTCTTTTAAAGGGTTAAATTCAAATACATTATTTAATTAATTTATTTGTTTATACTCTTATCTTAGATGCTGCTGGGGGGAGTGGCCAGGACCGAGGACAAGGACTGGAAGATCTATCTGTGGAGGGTCCAGTGGAGGTTAGATGGGGGCCAGGAGCTTGCTAGCCAGTCTCCAGCCTGTTCTTGGTCTTCAACGCAGCCACTTTCTTTCTCAAAGGCAGCTGTTGGTCTACATGGCTAGCCAACATGTCACCCTGAGTCAAGAATTGGCTGCATTGAGGGCTGCCGGGTCTGCTAAAGGGTCACTGTCTGGACCCTCTTTTGTGCCTCAACCACCACCCCCAAGACCTGAGCCCAGGGTCTTGGGGGTGGTGAGCAAGGGAGCGCTGCTGTGAATTGTATATGCCTGCACTGGTAGCACTGATATTGTGCTGTGCTCAAACACACTTTCTAATCTGCAATTTGCTTTTTCTATTAATGGCACTTTTTAAAAGGCAGGTTGTGTGTGAAAAAGCACATTTGTGTTGTACTGACATACCAAAGAAACATGTCTCTTTCTCCCTCATTGTATGAATGACTAAAAAGGGGCATCTCTTTAATCTCCTTATTCTCTGCTGTGCAGTCTAATGTGCAGAGGAAAAAACTATATGCTTTTCAGATTATCTGTATGTCATTACTATGCACTTTATTGAAGTATAGTTTATATGCTGCCTCCTCCTCCTGGTATATTGTTCCCAATGGGCAGCTTTACAAACTCCTCCTTTCCCCTTGCTTTCCAAAATGCAAGTCACTAATGTCTAAAAGGGCAATATAATGGTGTACTACAATGCAGTAATGCTGTGTGGCTGTCAAAAGCCTAAGCCAAGCTATTGCCTGGCTGTAGGGGCGCAATAAGTGTCACGCAATAGGTGCTTGGCAGCAAACACGTTACCCTTTTCTTAGGCTTGGTCCTTTAGGAGTCAAGCATGACTGTTATAACCTAAAAAGCATTCTGAAACCGGATTTCTAATGCTCCCTAGGCCTACAGTAACTAATTATATTCCTTGTGGAAATGTTCAAATGTTTGTTTTGTTTGAAAAAACATCTATACACATTGCTGGATGTTTAACCCTTTATTGCAACAATATAAATTAGGAAAGGAAATCACATTTTATATTTCACTGATAGGCCCTGAACCAATATACAAATAACAGCAAAAAATTCAGTGACAATAAAACCACATTTTAATGGCTCAAAGATTTTTTCAAAACATAATACAAAACAAATTCAAATATATACTATACCAAACAGTGACAGGGTGCATCCTAGTGCCTCTCCTAACGCGTTTCGCACAAAGTGCTTCATCAGAGGAGTGCTTCAAAGCTTCCTGTCTATTGTATCTTATATCCTACAGGTCATAAAGTAACCAGATAAAACACCCTAAATATGAACGCCAGGGCTCCACTGAACAGTTTGATGCCCAATATTTATAGGTTTACCTAAGTAAGTGGCATGTGGAGCCCCAATGTGAACATACCCCCATATGATCTATTATTTCAGCTTCTGCAAAATCAACACATTTACATCATTTTGTATGGGATAACGCTACAAAAAAAGGATGCTCACCCCAGAAAGCGATATATTTTTGGAAAGTACACATTCCCCCAAATCATAGTAACATAGTAACATAGTAACATAGTAAGTTGGGTTGAAAAAAGACATACGTCCATCAAGTTCAACCATAATGCCTATATATAACCTGCCTAACTACTAGTTGATCCAGAGGAAGGCAAAAAACCCCATCTGAAACCTCTCTAATTTGCCACAGAGGGGAAAAAATTCCTTCCTGACTCCAAGATGGCAATCGGACCAGTCCCTGGATCAACTAGTACTAAGAGCTATCTCCCATACCCCTGTATTCCCTCACATGCTAAGAATCCATCCAGCCCCTTCTTAAAGTTATATAATGTATCAGCCAGCACGACTGATTCGGGGAGGGAATTCCAGAACCTCACAGCTCTCACTGTAAAAAATCCTTTCCGAATGTTTAAATGGAACCTCCCTTCTTCTAAACGGAGTGGGTGCCCTCGTGTCCGTTGGAAGGACCTACTGGTAAATAAAACATTAGAAAGGTTATTATATGATCCCTTTATATATTTATACATAGTTATCATGTCACCTCTTAAGCGCCTCTTCTCCGGTGTAAACAGACCCAACTTGGCCAGTCTTTCTTCATAACTGAAACTTTCCATACCCTTTACCAGCTTAGTTGCCCTTCTCTGGACCCTCTCTAACTCAGTAATGTCCCGTTTGAGCACTGGAGACCAAAACTGAACAGCATATTCTAGATGGGGCCTTACCAGCGCTCTGTAAAGGGGAAGAATAACCCCCTCCTCCCGTGAATCTATACCCCTTTTAATACAGCTCAAAACCTTGTTTGCCCTTGCAGCTGCTGCCTGGCATTGCTTGCTACAGCCAAGTTTATTATCTACAAGGACTCCAAGGTCCTTCTCCATTATGGATTTGCCTAGTGCAGTCCCATTAAGGGTATACGGGGCTTGCATGTTTTTACATCCCAGGTGCATGACCTTACATTTATCCACATTAAATCTCATCTGCCACTTAGCTGCCCAGATTGCCAGTTGGTCAAGATCCTGCTGCAGGGATGTCACATCCTGGATAGAATTGACTGGTCTGCAGAGTTTTGTGTCATCTGCAAACACTGATACATTACTCATAATACCCTCCCCTAAGTCATTTATGAACAAATTAAACAAAAGTGGACCCAGTACAGAACCCTGAGGGACCCCACTGAGGACCTTATTCCAAGTAGAGAATGTACCATTAACAACCACCCTCTGTACCCGATCCTGTAGCCAGTTTTCTATCCATGTGCAAACGGCTTCACTAAGACCAATAGACCTTAGCTTAGAAATCTAAAATGGGTACCTGTGTATTTCTACTCCAAAGTACCAAGCCGCAAAGCATTTCTAAAATTAGCAATTTTGATGACAATTCCAAAAATCCCCTCAAAGCTTCCACTTTGCAGCATCTTATCTACGTATCATTAGGTACCAAGATAAAACACCCTGAATTTGAACACCAGGGGGCCACTGAACAGTTTGATACCCAATATGTAAAGATTTACCAAACTATGCGGAGTACAGGGGCACACAAATAAAAATAGTGCATATGAATTTTCACATATGACGCTCCGGCTCGTGTAGTTTTTGCACCCGGTATGTGTATTATGTGCCATAAGACCCCCTAACAGTATGGAGACCCTAGAAAACCATACATTTTCCGAAAGTACACATTCTGACAAAAATGGGTAAAAACATCTTTCTACTGCAAACTACTAAACTACAAAGCTATGCTAAACAGAACTGTTTTTATAACATTTCTGAAAATCATCACAAAGCTTGCATTTTGCCCCATTATGTACCCCACATTTCATAATGTACCAATATAAAACACTCTAAATATAAACGCCAGGGGTCTACTGAACAGTTTGATGCCCTATATGCATAGATTTTCCAAACTATGTGGCGTATAGGGGCACCCAAATAAAAACAGTGCATATGAATTTTCACAAATGACTCTCCGGCTTCTGCAGTTTTTGCACCCGGTATGTGTATTATGTGCCATAAAACCCCCTAACAGTATGGAGACCCTAGAAAACCATATATTTTACAAAAATACACATTCTGACAAAACAAAAATGGGTAAATACTACTAAATAATACTTTCTACTGCAAACCACCAAACTACAAAGCTATGCTAAACAGAACTGTTTTTCTAACATTTCATTTTGTGAAAATCATCACAAAGCTTGCATTTTGCCCCATTATGTACCCCACATTTCATAACGTACCAACATAAAACACTAAAAATATAAATGCCAGGGGTCTACTGAACAGTTTGATGCCCTATATGCATAGATGTACCAAACTATGTGGGGTACAGAGGAAGCCAAATTGAAATACAGCAGACAAAATGTCTATGTGCAAAGACAAGTAACAAAGAACAATGTGAAATGCAGCAAAATTGCTAAAATCCCCCAGAGTTTTACAGACAAAGTCAAGCGAACAACAACTATGCATAACTGAAAATGCAATAAAATGGCTAAAAATGCAATAAAATGACTAAAAATGCACCACAATCACAGAAAATTTAATAAAAACACAAAAACAATACACAAAAGGTATTGCACAGTGTGGTTAGCAAATACGCTATCCGCAATGGCAATAAACAGGCAAGAAAAAAAACGATGCGATAAAAAAAAAAATTACAAAATTGTGTAAGTGTGTGTGTAACACATGGCAAAATGTGTTTTGTGTGCATGTGTGTGTGTGTGCAAGTAAGTGTGAGTGCTGTAAGTACTGTGAATGAAACCCCCAACCCACCCCCAAAATGTAAGATTGTGTGTATAAGTGTAAGAATAAGTGTGTATTAGTGTAATAAGTGTGTGATTGTGTGTTTGTGTGTGTATCTGGCACTAACCTGGACACAAACAGCTGGAAATCGCAGGAGGGACACAGAAGATCACAGGCACAGCAGCAGTCGGGTCCCTGTGTGAGCAGTACAGGAAGAGAGGGGGGAGCTCAGGAAGGGGGGGAGAGCAGCAAAAGCCTGACACGTAGAATCTCCGTGTCAGGCTTTTTCCATGGGGCCCCTGGACGATCGTGCCCCAGAGGCCACTATTTACCCCCCTCTGCTCGTTCCCTAGGGGGTTCTTTACCCTGCGCTCGCTCTCTGCACTCTGATTAAGCAGGGAGAGCAGAGAACGAGTGCAAGATAAAGAAAACGTAGCTCCTACGTGCTTGCCGTTTAACATCTTTTTATGTCAGCACGTAGGAGCTACATGCTTTGGCAGGGAAAGGGTTTAAATATTGATTTGATATTTATTGATGATTTTTTTCATTAAAAAGACAAATTCAAAATGGTTTTTGTTTTCTTTATTTTGCTTGAACATCATCATTTTCTAGATCAATTTAGTTGTGAAAGGCAAGAATGTGTAAAGGTGAAGTTATTGCTCCAGTCAGTAAGGGGCCATTGATTGGAGGCAATGGGATTTCCCACAGTTGGGCAAGAGTAGCATTCTGAGCAGTCTGAGCAGCAAACAGCAGACTCAGCAGTATGCAGTCTTCTTCCACTGTAAGCTAAGTGAGGGAAATTTCCTAAAAAAAACAAAAAAATAACAAAAAAAAAATCTTTTTGTTTAGCCTTGAACAGACATTTATTTTTGTTTAAACAATCACTTACCCAATAGTAGTGGGTCCCCTTACAACAGTGCTCTCAGTCCAAGCATAAGTGGTTGTCAACTTTATAGGGATTAGGGCAGCATCTGGAGCGGTCCCATTGATCCTTGCAGGGAGTCTAGTTGGTGTTGTCATTCAGAATGCATTTTGGTATTTAGCCTGAAAACAAAAATATTTTTCACTAACATCAGTTATATTTTTGTTTCTTAAAGCAGAGTAAGTGGTAGTCACCTAAATGTGGCAGTTAGCAGCAAAGGCCGGAATGTCAGAGCCAAACAGCATCTGTCACTTCTCCACAGCAGGTCCGTCTCCCAGAAGGTTGGTAACAGGAGTCACACGTCCAAGCAACAGAAATGAGGTTTTAGCTTCTCAGTAGCAACATTCCAAAGCACCAAAGGATTCCAGTGGGGGTAGACACACATAACACAGAAGGATCCCACAAACCTGAAAGAAGAATTAGTTA
This sequence comes from Xenopus tropicalis, assembly GCF_000004195.4. NCBI lineage: Eukaryota > Metazoa > Chordata > Amphibia > Anura > Pipidae > Xenopus > Xenopus tropicalis. Next base: position 45,092,033 of record NC_030680.2, read on the forward strand.
TGGTAATAATTAGTCAACCCCAAAATTAATTTTTTGGCCTAATAAAAATACTTGATTCTAACCAACTTTCCAATATCAATTTATTAAAAATGGTTAGTTCTTTAAAAGTTATATGTAAATGTAATTGCTATAGACAGCAGCATTTGCTGAACGCCTGTAGCTAAACATATTTTTGTTGGTATTATTCATTTTCTTCTGGTTAACACAGTTTCAAGAGCAAGTTTAACACATTTAATGAGGCAAATTATCAAGTGAATGATATGCTCAGCTTACAATGAAAGTGTGAGGCGATGAGCTGATCCCTTCTTCTCCCCTGTGGTTGGTTATCCCTGCGCCTGCCAACATACTTTCAATCTCAGGTTCCAGAACATCACTGATGTCTGCGCGTAGGCCATGCTCCATTGCCACATTGTGCAACATGGCGCAGACAACAATGATCTCTGAAACCTTAATGGGGAAATAAAGAAGAGCTCCCCCAGTGATTGAGAGGCATTGGAAGCACGACTTGAACACCCCAACCAGGTACTTGATCACGTTACTGTCTTAAGTAATTAAGTCTTCTGATGGACCCTGTTGTACCTACGTTGGACTGGTGTGCGGGGAAACTGAACAGGGGCAAGGCAGAACCCCATATCCTGCATCTCCTAGAACAAAGGAAAAAAACTGAGTGGAAGGACATCCCCCCTTGATAAAAAAAAAGTCATATACACATGCTTGTGAGAGATTCCAAGGTAACAAGGCTGCCTCCCATTCACCAAAATCCCACCTATTACACATGCTCAGGCGTGAGGAGTTAATTGGTCCATTAGAAAGAGACAAGTTCAAACAAATGCTTTACAAAACTACCATACCCAAGAGTCAAACAAGGGTAAGTAAAGTGGCACATAATTTGGATGTAAATGTTGTTAGTATTAAGAACTGACATGATTATATAGTGAAATTTAAACTTAAATAATATTAGGCCAGTTGTATGCAAATATGAGTAACGGGTGTGAATCACCATGACTAATTAACTGTCACTAGCAGTCACATACATTGCCTTCAAGACAGTCCCTAATGGGAGTTGTGGAAGTTCATGTAAAAAAAATGGTTAAAAAGTACTGACCCCCCCAGCCAGCCCTGCAGCATTTCTCCTTGAGTGAAGCGCTCGTAGAGTGCTGACTGACACAGGATATGGGCATTATTTATTATTATTATTATTAACATTTATTTATAAAGCGCCAACATATTCCGCAGCGCTGTATGGACACTTCCAGGAAAACTAGATCTCACACTCATGATCCGCAGGTGGGAATTGCACACCACCTGGACTCGATGGAATGGGAACACTTCCTGTTATGGTAGCGCTCCTGGTGAAGCCGAGTTGGTGTGAGTGGAATATGAGTGCAATCAATGGCTCCCAGGCAATTTGGAAAACAGCCAATGAGGGAAAAATCCTGGTTTACTCTTATCCACTCAACCTCGGTTGAGGGAAAGGAAACGAGCCTTTGTGAGTGCAGCAGAAGCACCCTGAGCACTTGCTTCAGTATCCTGCTGAAGGTAGGCTGGCTCATACCGACGAGGCGTGAGGAGACCTGATGGAAACTGCCAGTGCCCAGGAAATGCAAAACTGGAAGCAGTTTGCATATCACGGGCAGGGCCATATTTCTTTTAAAAAGACCAACAAATCCAGTGAAATATAGTGACTGGAAATTCTGTATATGTAATACAGTCAGAGAACGAAATTAGTTAAATCTTTTTTAAGGTTAAAACATGCATTCTTGAGAAGTGTTTTGGTATGATTGCACCAGCGTTACCCTTAATTAATGGAAGCCTCATGAATGCAGTGTAGGGGAGAAATGTATGGTGGTTCAGAGAGCTAAGGCACAATACCAAATCTCCATTATTTTCTGGCTGGGAGTCAGCACAATGATTTTGGTTTTGTGCACTGTAACTTGGATACTGAGTGGTAGAAAGATTGAAGGTGCATTGCATGTATGCATACATGGAACAGGACTTCCAAGGTGCTTACATCTGTGGTAGATGTGACCAAATTCCCAATCTAGAAGCTTGAGTTAAAGATTTAGAGCAGTAAATTGCAGCACTGAGATTGTCTGACAATCTTGAGCTGCAGCTAGTAGTTCTGGGGTGGAAAATAGATGCAGAAAAATTAGGTAGTCAGTGGAGGAATGTAATAATAATCGACAAAAAAAATATTTGCAATTTGTAAATGTTGTTCCTTTGACCAAACAATTATTAAATATTTTGTTTTATGTTTTTGTAAATCTGGAATCTGTTTAGCAACCTCATCTGCTAGTGGAGAAAAATTGCCAATGTTATAGGTTGCGTTTGTGAGCAGTTTGTGTAATAAAAATTCTTACTAAAAAGTTATTTTGGTCAAAATTAGTAAGCAGATCTAAAAAGTGCACTATGCTCAATTAAAATTCATAATAAAATAACAATCTAATGAAGAATATTACATTGCAAAATGCAAATTTTTGTTTTAGTTTTGCAGGGTTTTTTCCTGTTTGTTTACTTTTATTATATTCCCCACCTAGCGTGGAAGTTGATCATGGGTTTTGTTACTACCTTACAACCTCAGTTGGATGCATAATAAACCATTAATGCATTCCTTGAATGTGCATAAATAAGCATCTCTATGGCAACCACTACTATTCATATAACCACTGGTGATTATACTAAGGAATGAAACTTTTGCATATTACTAAGTTATTACAGTCTCAACAGAATGCATTATTAAATACAAATACTGTTAATGGTTCCATATATAAAAACATCGATCAACAGCTAAAACATTTTTAGTACACATTCATCTAAAATGTATATGTATCAATTGATATGCATACTCAACTAGATTCTAAAACACTCCTCTAAAAAAAGACCTATGGGGAACTGATCTTCTGCTAAAGAATAAAATGACTCAATGTCCTAATCAACATTTAGTTCATAAAATGAAAAGAAGTGCACTCATAGTGTAGAACTGTATGATTAACTCTTTACTAAAATTAGATAAAAGCCACTCACAAACAGAGAGGCTGCTGAGATGCACACACAGCCCAAATGAAGATTATGACAATGATTCTGTGAGTACAGACAATTCTGCTCTAACTTAACTTAAGATATTATGGACCAAACAAGACTTTGAAACTTTATGTTAAAAACAGTGTGCGATGAGGTTGCTGATCTTATACTCACATCTCTACACTTGCACTTAGCTGAATCGGAAATGTGGCAAGAGGCAGTGGAAATGGCAACAGAGGCCCTTATTCAGGATAACTTCACAATAAAATACTCTGGGCCCGATTCACTAAAGTCCGAAATAAGGAGTGCTATTTATAGCATGCGTTAAAAATCTTATCACTTCTTATTTTTCACTCGATTCACTAAAAGGACACTTGTCATAATTAAGAAGCGATGTTCTTGGCGTTATTTATCTTACGATGACATATTTTCAAGCAATATATTACGCAGCGCACAAGATATTACGCAGCGCGCGATATTTTACACAGAGCGCAATATATTATGCACGTAACCATTACTTTCTGAAAACCACCATTTCCCTGAAAACTGGAGGATGCATCACTCTAGGGCCAACATATACTTGAAAAAATACGACTGCAAACTCCATGTTGTGTTGCCAATAGCTCACGAACCGCAATTTTCTTTAAGTACCGCCTGCCCCAAGTAGGGTTAATATTCACACAGATTAACACGATATTTTGCACGTTTAACGCTTCATATGTGTTTGTGAATCATGCGTTAGTACTATTTCTATTCGCTAATTAAAGCAATGCGTTTTTTTTGTGCATGCGATATGCGGATTAACACATGCGAAATGACTTTGATGAATTTGTACTTAATTATCGCATGCTTTTTAATGAAAAAAACTATGCGATAAGTGTTATTGACCTTTAGTGAATCGGCCCCTATAACGCTTATCGCATAGTTTTTTTCATTAAAATATGTAATTGTAAGATAAATAACTCCAAGAACATCGCTTCTTAATTATGACAAGTGTCCTTTTAGTGAATCGAGAGAAAAATAAGAAGTGATAAGATTTTTAACGCATGCTATAAATAGCACTCCTTATTCCGGACTTTAGTGAATCGGGCCCATTATGTACTATTGCCCTGCACTGGTAAAAGTTGTGTGTTTGCTTCATAAACACTACTACAGTTTATATAAATACCCTGCTGTGTAGCCATGGGGCAGCCATTTAAATTGAAAAAAGGAGAAAAGGCACAGGTTACTAAGCAGATAACAGATAAGAAGCATAGATTCCCATTGTATTCTACACAGTTTATCTGTTATCTTCTTATGTAACCTGTGCCTTTTCTCCTTTTTTTCAATTTAAATGGCTGCCCCCGGGGCTACACAACAGCTATTTCTATTAACTACAGTAGTCTTTCTGAAGCAAACACACAACTTTTACCAGCGTGGGGCAACAGTACATTATATTTTAATTATTTTAAAACATTTTTATTTTTCAGTGTTACTGTTCCTTTAAGTATTAGAGGCCTTCTGGAACAAGACACAATGATGAGGCTTTTTAACCAAGTTTTGGAAAAACCTAATGCAGCATTAAATAGAAAGAATGCATAGAGCTCTGAAGCCCAAGGGCCTACCCTCAGAAGAAACCCCGGAAAATAATCTTCTGCCACCAGATACCCAGTGAAAGATAATATTTTGTAAAAAGCAAGGAAGCTGCACGTCATAACTTTCCAAGAAACACATATTTTAATACTCCTGGAGCTAACTTGGGCCGCTCTCAACAATGAAGACTTCTGGAGCCACTGCTGATAATGTTTAAAGACAATAACTAATCATTTAAATGGGGATACCCATTTAGTTTGCAAGTCACTAAGGACGATAAAAAATATGTGTTCACTGGACCAGACGACTTACCTGCATTTCTCAAACTTGATTTTAATTATCTGGATCTCAGTAACTGGCTAAAATTCTTTCAAATTCCAAGGATCCTAGACTTGCCCAGCCGTGATTTGTGGACCAGAGTGGCAACACATACAAGTAAAAGGAAGAAAAACAAAACTAACCAGGTTAAGACAAACCTGCTGAGGAATGAGTTATACAACATGCCAACATTTGTTAATTAACATACTGGCTATATCTAGTAGGCTCATACTGTATACCTTCTCTTCAAGATTCTTATTTACTTTTTTAAAAACTCTTGCAAGAGGGGTTCTCATTAAACATAGAGCTTGTTTAAAAAACAGGAAAGCCAGCAAGTTACATAATTATTACAGCAGATACACAAATTAGAACCCAAATGTCAGAACATCTTAAACACCTAAATGAACTTAAATTGCACCTTCAAACCCTTAAATTCCAACATTAAACACACCGTAACCAAGATTAGACTTTAAAATAAAATACTTTGAACATGGAAATAAAGTTGGAGAAGTGCTAGCAAACATTCATCCTCATACTTACATAGAATAAAAGATAAGCATGCCAAAATGCAAATCCTACCACAAAAAAAGCAGAGGCGTTAACTATAACACTAAAGTATATAATATTCACCCATCCAACATGCCACAGGCCAAAGACAAATTTAGAGATTGTATACAAAAATACGAGCAGGTCAACACACTTCCTACAATGCCACCCTCATACCTAGAGACATGTAAAGCCCCAATCACAAAAACAACAATTTTGGAAGCTGTTAACTATTATTAAATAAGGCTCCAGGGCCAGATGGCTTTACAGCCAAATTTGACAAAGTTTGTAATCTATTAGTTATACCCCACTCTGGAAGCTTATTTTAATACTTTAGGATCAGATAATCCTTCTAACCACAAATTCTTTGCGGCATATATCTCCATTATACTAAAAAAAGAGGTTAAGTTGAAACCAAATGTAGCATATACAGGCCAATTTCTCTTTGCTGAAATCAACACAATGACAATCTGCTTCCCTTCCTCTCTTCCATAATCAGCACCTTCATCTCACAAAGCAATGTTTCTGTCTATGTACCGCAGAGCATAGTTTCTTGTTTTCCTCTGACTCTCCAGTAAATGCTCCTAGAATGGGATCTACTTTGTAAGTATGGCGCTTCTATCTGCTGCACTCCCACTGACATATCTTGATGGGTGCTTATGTTGATTTTGTCAATTCTTGTCTCTCTATGGAACCCCTCTGCTAGTCTTTCTGGTTCACTCCTTAATATGTTACCTGTTGACTTGCATTCAATCCCTATAAGTATGTGGTCTACAGGACTTAATGATGTGGGCCATATGAAAATTCCTCCTATTAAGAACCAGATAGACTACACCAAACCCATTCCCAGAGTTCCACAGTACCCATTCCACCCTGCAATAGTCCAGCTAGCACTCCTATATTGCCTCTCAAGAAGCCCAGCAAGGATACCTATAGATATCTTCAAGATTCAATGTTGTTAAAGTAGTTATTCCGAGTTGCCCCAAATCTAGCCACTATTCTCAGCCAAATTCCTCCAAAAGCCACTCATTTATCAGTGCTAGATTTGTCTTCAGCCTTCATTAATATTCCAGAGTCACAATGACTGTTTGCCTTTACCTTTAATGACCTCCATTACACTTGTTGGCAACATCCACAGGGGTACCTTGGGAGTCCCTCAATTTTCAAGACTGCCCTCAAGAAGACCTACATACCTTAATCCTCAAAAGTGGGTCTATCTTGATTCAATATGAAGATGATATCCTAGTGGCATCTCCATCTGAGTCTCTGTGTAAAACTGACTCTTATTATTTGCTCTGTCATTCTCACCAGAAGTTGCAGTATTGTGAAGCCAAAGTAAATTATTTAGGTGATTGTACCTCACAAATGTGTTGCAGCTATTAACATAAAGAAAAATCTTCAGCACACCACTTACATACATGTTCTCAGAGGGTGCTTAACTTCCACGGCCGCTCCCAAGCCTTTTCTCCATGTAGCTTTGCAAAGGGAAAGAAGCACACCAGTTGTGTCGGCAATGCCTTTAAATCATTTATTTGCAGAAATGAGCAAAACAGCACAAGCTTTCGGGGGTGACCCCTTCTTCAGGTGCAATACGTATTGCACCTGAAGAAGGGGTCATTCTGCAAATAAATAATTTAAAGGCATTGCCGACACAACTGGTGTGCTTCTTTCCCTTTGCAAAGCTTGCTGCTATTAACAACATCCTGTTGCCCACTACTGCTGCAGATTTGGGTACATTTTTAGTGTGACAGGTTACTACACACAGTGGATACCTAATTGCTCTGAGCTTATTCAACCTTTGCTAGCTCTTATCTCATAAGTTTCTGATGAGTGAGTCTTTGGTCTTCAGAAGCTACAGATTTGTTTCACACATGTTTACAGATTGCACCTGCCTGTCTGACACAGTGCACAGTCTACCACATGTATGCAGTTTTGGAACAACAGTTCCAAAGTGCTTACTACTGTTCTGCATGTGAGCGAATTGCCACTTTAGAGGCTCATGCTGGAGCCCTAGAGGAACAAGTTTCAACACTGCACTCAATTGACAATCTTGAGAGAAGTCTCTTGCGCACTGAGCAGGAGCAGGACCAGTTTATCTAGTAGTGGTGGGGAGGAGAGCAGAGCTAGGCCTAAACAGATCACTATAGGGGATTTAATAATTAGGAACGTTGACAGGATAACCTGTCGACCAGATCACTACAACCAAACAGTTTGCCATCTTGCTGGTGCTAAAACTGACCAGTTTGCTGTCTTGCTGGTGCCAGGGTTCGGCATCTGGTTGATCGGTTGACAAATTTTTGGGTGAGGCTGGGCATGACCCAACTGTCTTGGTACATATTGGTACTAATGCCAAATGAATGGTAGGTGGAGGACATTAAAAACTGAGTTCAGGGGGCGGAGCTGACTGCACGTATGTGAAGACGCTGGTTCCTTGAGCTCCCGATCCACATCTCACAAAAGCGATCATTTTGCTTATTTAAACAGCGTTTTTTCCACAAGAGCCGGCAGATTACAACCCCTGCATACCATACAGAGATGGCAGCATCCAAATCTTGCTCTCAATGCGAGGCAGGAAGCTTTTTCAAGCGACAACAACAGGACACGCAGAAAGCCCAAGATGGCGGCGAGTCCCCATTTCACATTACACGGGAAGCCGCAACATGGAGAACCTCCTAGAGACGTAGTGGTATGGCTACATTACTTTGAAACCAAAGAGGATTTATTAAGATCCGCTAGAACCCACGAGGCAGTAGAGATCGATGGAGTATCTATCCAAATGTACCAGGATTTATCTCCTATTACCCTGCAGAAACGGAGAGATCTTCGCCCGATTACAAGCTCTCTAACCAAGGCAGGATACAAATATCGATGGGGATTCCCATTCCGCCTAACAGTGGTCAAAAACGGGGTCTTACATACCCTCACAGATCCCACAGATGGCGAAGCCTTCCTAGCTAAAATGGGACTACCTGACTTGCCTTCACCTCCCAAACTAGCCAAAACCAAAACGACTACGCTACAGCCTATATGGGAAAAGGTAGCAACGAAACGCAGCGCAACTAACAAAGCCTCACAACAACAGGGGTTCCCCAAACACTGCTCTCAAACTCCAGGATGATGGCACTACCAAATACTCTACACGAGACTTACCTCACCATTGCCTTATATCTATTTACAACCATCCGGTTATGAAACCGGGCCGACTCTTTGGATATGTCAGTGAGGTTGGATGCGGGAGAGGTCACGGACCCGTTTCCCTTACAAAGAGCCTTAACCTACCCCCGCAAGGATCACCCTCTCCAAATACCTCACCTTTTTGAAAGAAAGCTACAGATCCTCCTGAGGAAAAACGCCTCAGGATAGGAATTTTCCTATACAAATAATGCATACCTTATCGTATACACTTTGCTGGTTTGTTATGGTTATAATTTTGTTTTTCTTTATGGTTACGACCTCCAACAACTCTAGAGGTCATTTTTATGTTGGTTTATATAAGTTAAGTTTATTTTTGATAGACATGGGTAACACGATGCAATATAATTTTAGCCCTGATCGGTCTTACGCAAATGTATGTACAAAACAACCCTTCCAATTATTCAACTGGGGTTATCACCCAGTTTATTCCTTTATAGAGCAATTTCCCCTGGGTAAAAACCATGAAACTAAAATTTAAATCCCATAACACTAAAGGGTTAAATTCTCCGGTAAAACGAAGAATAGCAGGCCAATACTTTCATAAGATACAAGCAGACATAGTGGCGCTGCAAGAAACACATTGGTGTGATAAAGGTCCACCCCCCTATATCCACAGATACTATCAACAAATATATGCTACGACCTACCACACTAAATCTAGAGGGGTAGCTATTTATACTTACAAATTCCGTAATAGATACTGAAAGCCGATATATACTGATAAATGGCACAATAATGGGCAATCCGGTAACATTTCTTAACCTATATGCACCGCCTACAGGGGCTAAACAATTTTTTATTAAAGTGTTTGAATTGTTGACTTTACATGCTCAAGGTACTATTGTTGTTATGGGGGACTTCAACCTGGTACTTGACCCACGCCTTGACCGTTCGCAACACACAGCTAACCCAACATCGGCTTCTCCGAAATTTCTAAAACAACTTCTAAAAGAAACATCCCTAGTAGACACCTGGAGAGCCCTACACCCATTTGATACAGATTACACATTTTACTCTCCAGTACATAACTCATACTCAAGAATAGACCTAATCTTGATCTCACAGTGGCAGCTCCTCAATGTTAAGGATGCCTCTATCCTTAACATAACTTGGTCTGACCACGCACCGACTACCTTAACCCTACAATTAACTCATACACCACAACCTATACACACTTGGCGCTTGAACGAATCATTGCTATCAGATCCTACTGTAACTACATCCATTGTTGACGACCTACAGGAATACTGGCTCATAAACCTAGATGAAGAACTTTCTATGGGCACGATTTGGGCAGCACACAAAATGGTCATAAGGGGGATCATTTATCAGGTTGGCGTCCCACAAAAAGAAACAAATAACTGAAACAATTGTTAAACTTGAAAGAGAATTGAGAGACTTGGAGGCAAAACATAAAATATCTACAGAGCCCAATATCTCCCAGAAACTGACCGAAACAAGGTCAGAACTACAAAAACTTTTGATCAACAAAGCAGAAAAAGCAATAAGGTGGTCCAAACACAAATTATTCCACCTTAAAGACAAACCTAACCAACTACTCTCTCAAAAATTAAGAAAAGCCCAGGGCTTTAAACAAATTTCCTAAATAAATAACTCTAAAGGAGTAAAACTAGTTAACCCAGAGGACATAATACAAGAATTCCACAACTTTTACTCCTCATTATACGATTCTCCATCCCTAACATCTCGGGGAAAAAAGAGATGCTTTCCTAGAAACCATTTCCCTCCCCAAACTGACTGAAAATGAAAGATCTCTACTTAATAACCCAATTACAGAAGAGGAAGTCATTGCAGCCATTAAGACCTTAAGGTCTAATTCTAGCCCTGGTCCAGATTGCCTCCCAGCAAGCTATTATAAAAAATTTAAAGAATTCTTAACCCCCCACTTAACTACCCTCTTTAATGACATGATGCAAGGTCACTCCCTCCCAACTGACATGCTTCAAGCAAATTTGTCCCTCCTCCCGAAACCAAATAAAGATACAACAAACATACAAAACTACTAAACATAGATATTAAGCTATTTTCCAAAATACTGGGCTCTAGACTTAACAAACTAATGCCTAAACTGATACACCCAGATCAGTCAGTCTTCATATTGGGACAACAAACAACTGATGCAATCAGACGACTGCTCAATATAATAGCAGACACTAATGCCTCCAAGTCTCCCATTCTTGTACTGATGCTAGATGTGTATAAAGCTTTTGACTCAGTAACCTGGCCCTACCTATTTAACGTTTTACCCCGCTTCAATATATCTGGAGCCTTCTTAGAAGGACTTAGGGTAATATACAACAATCCAACCGCTAACATCAGATTATTCCATAAACCATCTCCCCCTATACAGATTAGAAGGGGGACCCACCAGGGGTGTCCACTATCACCATTACTTTTTGCACTAGCAATGGAGCCCTTGGCACAACTTATACGATCAAACGCAGATATCTGGGGCTACACCAAAGGCCCCAAAGAATATAAGATCATCTTATATGCTGATGATATATGTATGACACTAACTAACCCCCTGACAGGTCTCCCTAATCTGTTTCAAACCCTAGACCGATTTCACCACATCTCAGGATTGAAGGTCAATATATCTAAAACAGAGGCATTACCAATCAACATCCCCACTTCACAAAAGAAACTACTGGAACTTAACTTCCCTTTCCAATGGAAACAAAAAACAATAGCATATCTTGGGGTCAATATAACTAAAACATATGAGTCGTTGTATACAGCAAACTACCCCTCCATTCTCAAACAATTACGTGGGAGACTTGCCGATTGGACTAAATTACAAATTTCCCTGTTTGGGCGTATAGCAACAATCCGTATGATAATCCTACCTAAACTCCTATATTTATTTAGAGCCCACCCCATCCCAATTTATGCTAAAGAGATTCACACTTTCCAAAGGGAGGTTATGAACTTTATTTGGAATAGCAGAAGACTAAGGGGCACATTTACTAACCCACGAACGGGCCGAATGCGTCCGATCGCGTTTTTTTCGTAATGATCGGTATTTTGCGATTTTTTCGGAAAATTGTCGCGACTTTTTCGTTACCAATACGATTTGCGCGAAAAAACGTGAGTTTTTCGTAGCCATTCCGAAAGTTGCGCAAAATCTGGCGATTTTTTCGTAGTGTTAAAACTTGCGCGAAAAGTCGCTATTTTTTCGTAGTGTTAAAACTTGCGCGAAACGTTTTAAGTTTTAACGCTACGAAAAAGGCGCGACTTTTCGCGCAAGTTTTAACGCTACGAAAAAATCGCCAGATTTTGCGCAACTTTCGGAATGGCTACGGAAAAATCGCGTTTTTTTGCGCAAATCGTATTGGTAACGAAAAAGTCGCGATAATTTCCGAAAAGTCGTAAAGGCGCCGAAAAAATCGCAAAAAATATGAAAAAGTCGCAAAATGTTCGTTTTCCAATCGGAATTTTTCCAATTCGGATTCGAATGCAGACTTTATACCAGGACTGAAAACAAAAGACTTCTCATGGTGGTCACAAAATAATTTTCATAAACTAACAGACCTCATGACCCCCAGAGGACTGAAAACACTAGACTATCTGAAGGAAAACAACAACATCCCCCCTCAGAACATTATAGATACGCACAAATTCACCACTTTTACCTCTCACAAAAACCTATCCGCCCAACCATGGAGATATCTGGTTTTGAACTTCGGTGCAAGTCTCCCACACACCTCTCAGGGTTAATAACTCAAATATACCATCACTTAGGGATAGAGCCCCCAGACAACATATGCAAATATATGCAAATATATGAGAGAATGGAATACAGATTTACCAGTCCCACTCTCCCCACAAAAATGGGCCAAAATTTGGCAATCTGCAAAGAAAATTTCTCCAAATATAAGCATTAGAGAAACTACGTATAAACTTCTCACTAGATGGTACGTTACTCCAGTCCTAAAAAACACATTTAATCTTGAGTTCTCATCACTATGTTTCCGGGGCTGTAAAACACAAGGAAATTATTACCACTCATGGTGGCTTTGCCCAATAGTGGAAAAATTCTGGTCCCAAACATTTCAGCTTATCTCTCAAGTATTGCAAACAGAAGTAGCTATAGACCAAGAACTAGCACTATTTTCACTACCCACCACAAACCTAACAAAAACCCAGAACAAACTGACCATAGAATTTATAGCGGCAGCACGCTGGGTTATTGCTTTGAATTGGCTAGCCCCACACTTATCCATCACTCAATTAAAATCTCGTATTGAATATATACAAACTATGCATTACCAGGGTTCCTTTGGAAACAACCTAATATAAACCTTAGATCTAACTCTCCATTACCTAATGTAAATATCAGAGGGAAAAGTAGTTTTTCAAAACTACCGGTGTACTGCTGTTTTCATCATTTTTGTATTTACCTACCCAGGCAGAGGGTACAGCATGCACAGCATGGAAAAGTAGTAATCTCTGCAACATGTTGGCTAATGCACAGAGCTTGTCAGGTAAAAGTGGGAGACCTGATGATTTAATTGGTATCACTGAGACATGATGGGAAATGTGAAACATGCGACTTGGCTGTGAATTTAAATGGTTACATCCTTATTAGGGATTAAAAAGGGTGGAGAGGTTTGTCTTCATAAAGGATTCGGCCAAACACCGAACCGAATCCAATGCATATGCACACATGCAGCACACGGCGAAAAATTTTAAACTTCCGTATTTACTTAAAAAAAAAAAACCCAAAAAGATTTGGATTTGGTTCGGCCAGGAGCGTGGATTCAGCTGAATCCTGAAGAAAAAGGCTGCATCTTGACCGAATCCTGAACCGAATCCTGGATTCGGTGCATCCCTACTTTATGGAAAGTCAGATTTAAAGCCATGTACTAATGAAATTACCATGGGCAGTGTGGAATCCCTTTGGGAAGAGATTTCAGCAGGTCTAAAGGTTACAAAAAAAAAATTATCATTGGTGTTTGCTATAAACCCACTTTCTTGATGGGGCGCACTCCAAACACAGGTGGAGGTGGATAAGAAGATTTACATTAATGTGAATAAAGCTTTTTTTTAAGCACCTCCACCTGTGTTTGAAGTGCCTACCCATCGAGAAAATGTGCTTGTGACTGCTGGGTCTCCCTTTGCTACAGGACCATTGGATCAGTGGGGTGAGTGTCCATGAAAGGTTTTGATTTATGTGATTTTTTAAGCAGAAATAGTCAAGGAAAAATTTTCCCTGAGTGAAGGGTCCAGGGCAAGGCACCTGGACCAACTTTGCGAAGGGGTGAGCGAATGCTAATTAAGATTGACTGTTTTAAATCTGGTTTGATGTGCTGGGTGACTAGAGTGTGGAGTTTGGAATAACTGTATAAATCCAAAAAATATATATAGATCTAAGCCTTCAAAAGTGGAAGAAAAAGCTTACCCATGTATTTGGTATGGTCTGGGTGCTCATGCCCCAGACCCTCAGCATAAGGGAGCCATATAGGAAGCACAAAGATGAGATAGGCAGGCACTCCGGGAATCCAATAAAGTAGAGTAGAAGCTCTAAATTTTGAAGTAAAATCACAGGTGTTTATTGAAGAATACTCATAAGTTCTAGAGCCTTACGCGTTTCATCTACACACTAAATGCCTTTTGTTCCTTTAGTTCTGTTTTACCTCTGTAATTATCTACTAATTACACAGCCTTTCACAAATAGTATGCTTTAATTATATTAATCACATGCCCTTATCGATTGGTCCATACAGCAGCTTTGTGATTGGCTAATACTGATCTTAAATATTCTATGTTTGTATAGTGTTATTTAGCCTATGATTAAGTGCCCAGATAGGCACGAAACGCGTAAGGCTCTAGCATTTATGTGTATTCTTCAATAAACACCTGTGATTTTACTTCAAAATTTTGAGCTTCAACTCTACTTTATTGGATTCCCGGAGTGCCTGCCTATCTCATCTTTGTTCTTGGAATAACTGTATTTAGTTGAGGTATGCTATAAACCACCATGTATAACTGAGGAGGATGGGGCCCACCTTCTATTGCAAATGGAAGAGGCTTCACAACTAGGTGAAGTTGTTATTATGGGGGACTTAAATTATCCAGACATTGACTGGCTAATAGTGATGAGCGAATCTGTCCCGTTTCGCTTAGCGAATCTTTCAAAAGATTCGCGAAACGGCGAAAAAATGTCGCACAGCAAAAAAAATTTTTGCCCGCAGCTATTCTTTCGTCGCACAGCTATTCTTTTGTTGCCCGCGGCTATTCTTTAGTTGCACGGCTATTATTTCATCGCGCAGCTATTATTTCGTCGCCCCTGGCTATTATTTCGGCGCCTGTGGCTATTATTTTATCGCCCGCTACAATTTTTGGACGTGCGGCAAATTTTTTTATCTGTTTCGTGAAGCAATCTGCCAATGGCGAAACGCGGAAATTCGCCTCAAATCCATGCCTTCCCTACTGGCAAAGTCAGAAAAAACTAGTAGGTTTGTAAATATGCTAAATGACTTTTTAAATAACCTTTTATTTCAGGCAGTTCAAGAACCTACTGGGAAAAATTTTCTTTTCGTCTTGGTGATGTCTAATAATACTGAACTTATCTCTAACATTGGTGTGGGGGAGCATTTAGGGAAAATGATCATAACATGATCTCAGTATCTAGTTGAATTAAGTCTAAAACAACTGGGCTTATCTGTGTTTTTCTTGAAAACATTTCACCGCTCATCCCAGTGGCTTCTTTAGTTCACATGACTGGTAGGGAATTCCCTGGCATTTAAACCCTTGAGGGTAGTACAGTCACAGACATCCAATCCACTGAACTTATTCAGTTAGGCGTTGGCTTAAACCGACAGGTGTAAGATGATATGATCCAATCACAATGGTACCATGATTCTCATTGATGCAGGTGTTAATCCTTCAAAGTACATGACTAGAAGTGTGAACTGTTGTGGAACCGCCGGGGTAAGGATGTCAAAGCAGCATTGTATGTTGATGACAAGCGGTATCGCAGGCCCCCTACTCTGTCCAGGGATGGTTTTTCCAGGCTGGCATAAATGGCCTCTTTCACACCTCTTTTAAACCATTTTTCCTCTCGGTCCAAAATAGGCACGGTTCTGTTCTCAAAAGAGTGTCCTTTTTCCTTGAGGTGTAGATAGACTGCTGAGTCTTGTCCTGAGGAGTTAGCCCTCCTATGTTTGGCCATTCTCTTACAGAGAGGTTGTTTTGTCTCCCCAAAGTAAAAGCCTTCTTCACTACAATGGACAGCATAGACAACATTACTATTCATGTGCTTTGGTGTGGGGTCTTTAGGGTGCACCAGCTTTTGTCTCAGAGTGTTGCTGTGTTTGAAAAACACAGGAATGCTAATGTTCCAGCAACATATTTGATGACTATGTTGCTTCGCCTGCTGTGTTTCTCCCTTCTGTTTGTTGGTCTGGTCTTTTTACTTGTCTTTGATTTAGTTTTGATAAAGGCCCAGTCTGGGTACCACCAAGTTTTCAGAGCTGCTTTTAGATGTTTGTAATCATTCTCTTTAGCCTCTGCATTGGATGCCACAGTTTCAGCCCAATGTAGAGTCCTAATGACACCTTGTTTATGTTCCAAAGGAACAGACAGCAAATACTTGGAATCAAACAGCAAATACTGATCTGTGTGAGTGGGTTTCCTGTATACTTCAATATCCAGCCCCCCCCCCTTTGATAACTATCGCAAAGTCCGAAAAAGCCAGTTTGCGGTCTTTCACATCTTCCCTTGTAAACGTGATGTTTTTGTCCGAGTTTATGTGTTTGGTGAAGGCTGGAACTTAATTTTGACCCAGGTGTCATCCACATATCCACACTGTTAAGCAAGTTAGTGTATCTTTGAGTAGGTAAAGCAGGAAACGTGCATTGTATATAGCAGAGTTTATAACAGAAACCTTTGCCCCATTATCCAAAAATAGTGGAATTGTGACATTACATAGGGCATTCCACAACCTCACTGCCTTCACCATAAAAAAACACCCACGCTGCTTCAAATGAAAGTTCCATTCCTTTAACGTAAAGGGGTGGCCTCTGGTGCGCTGATTGTTCTTATAGGAAAATAGGATATCCCCTATAAGTCTGTAATAATGTACTTGTACAGAGTAATCATGTCCCCTCGCAAGCACCTTTTTTCCAGTGAAAACAACCCCAACCTTGACAGTCTAACCTCATCTTTTATCCCCTTTACCAGTTTAGTTGCATGTCTCTGCAGTCTCTCCAGCTCATTGATACCATTCTTAAGGACTGGAGCCTAAAACTGCATTGCATACTCAAGGTGAGGCCTTACCAGAGATCTATAAAGGGGCAAAATTATGTTCAGTATAAGGGCATCTCTACAATATATCAAATGGGAAATGCTTTTTCACAGGGTCAAACAGAAGGAAAATGTAATATCTTTAAAACATTGCTTAGCAAGTATACAGGTCAATATATTCCCCTTGTAAGCAAGGAAAAACATTGCAAAGTAGAAGTGGAACTCAATAAGCTATTGCACGAGGATATTATAGAACTAATTGACTCCTTCCTTTGGGTCTCCAACCTAGTAATCACAAAAAAAGGATGGATAAATTCAGCTACATGTGGACCTACGTCAGTTAAACAAAGCAATAATACCCGACTGTTACCCTTTGCCTAACTACAGAACATTTAATTTCCCAATGTCATGGGTCAAACATTTTCGCAAAGCTGGACCTCCGTAAAGGCTATTTACAAATACCCCTCTCTTGGCAGGCTGGAAACCTGACGGCTTTGTTACACATCAAGGACTTTACTGCTTAAAATGCATGCCATTCGGGCTGTGGACTGCCCCAATCTGTTTCCAGAAAGTTATGGTCTTTGTTTTTGCAGGAATCTCTGGGGTAACAATTTATCTGGATGACATACTTATCCATGCACCCTCTCTGGAGGAACACAATGCCATCTTAGATCAGGTGTTTCACAGGCTGATGGACTATACCCTCACCTTAAATGAAGCAACAGACCTGGAAAATTTAATCAAGTTGTGGATTACCTGTCCCGTGTGGTCCTCAAGCCTGAGGAGATAAAGACTTCACAGGAGAAAGAAAAGAGTCTAGTGATATCGAGTTCATTAGTCTTTACAGTTACATCACAAGACTTAGTGACCTCATCTCAGAATGACTCACTGATAAAATACTAACATATGTACGTACATACGTAGGCATTCACGCATGCGGAGAATGGCCATCTGTATTTCCAGAACACCTTCATACTGGTCATAATACCAAGTGAGATTGTAACCTTGGAATGATGTTTGTTTAGTACGAGGGCACAGGGCAGTAATTCCAGCTGTACTAAGACCAGCAGTCCTCAAGATGCCCTATGAAGGACATTTAGGGGTGGAGAGAACAAAACAACTTCGTAGAGAAGTAGCCTGGCATAGACAAACAAATTGAAACCTTGACTCAAAACTGTGAAACTTGCTTATTTATTGGAAAAAGTCTGAAGAAAACTGCTGCTCCACTACAAGTTAGGCCTTTTCCAGAAGCGCCATGGAATACAATTCAGATGCATATATGTTGAGAAATCTCTGTATCACCGCAACACCAGAGATACTTGTTGGTCACATATGATTTGAACAGATATCGGACCCCTTATTCGGAAACCCATTATCCAGAAAGCTCTGAATTACGGAAAGGCCATCTCCCATAGACTCCATTTTAATCAAATAATTCACAATTTTCAAAATGGCTTCCTTTTTCTCTGTAATAAAAAACAGTACCTTGTATTTGATACCAACTAAGATATAATTAATCGTTTTAGAAGCCAAGGCAATCTTATTGGGTTTAATTACTGTTTAAATATTTTTTTTAGCAGACTTAAGGTAGGAGATTCGAATTACAGAAAGACCCCTTATCCAGAAAACCCCAGGTCCTGAGCATTCTGGATAATGGGTCCCATACCTGTACTCTAAATGGCCAGAGCTAGCTACAGCAGGACTCATTAAAAACTTAGAAGGATGGTTTTCACAGTGGGGACTTCCACTAGAAATTATTACAGACAAAGGCCCGTGTCAAAACTATTTGAACATTTCCTTCAACTGAAAGGCATGAGGCATATTTTAAAACTTCAATACCATCAGCAGATTGAGATGCATTCAAATCTTTAGCTTAAAGGGCACCTATTACCATTAAGTTTTTACTCCCAAAAGAGGTGTAGGCTAATAGAGCCTGTACTCCAGTCGGAGGAAACAAGTATTTTTGAAAAGCAATTGCCCCCCTTACCCAGCCCTAGGCCACCCACACCTGAAATGAGCTCCTGGTACCAGCGGCCATGTTGATCAGCATGCATACTTATAATGAGAGTATGACTTAAGTGCCTCACAATATGGCTTTATACGTATGTACATAATGTGCATGCCCCAACATGGCTTGCAGGCTTTATTAGGATGCACCTCTAATGGAGGAAAATATTTTAGGGTGACAAATGCCCTTTAAAAAGGATTTCAGTTGCAGAATTTCAATGTTTAGTTAAATTGCTTTTGCAGCAAGACAAGAACATTATCTAAAAAAAGGGGAAATAACCAATTTATGAAAAAAAGGGGGGAAGTAAAAAAAAAAACACCCAAGGTACATGCTTGACATAATATATAGGAAGCACAAAATGGTTGCAACACAAGTGAAGGCCCTGGGCTGCTCAGATCCATAACACACCCCATTACCACCTCTGCTAATGCAACTCTCTTGTCAGTGCGTCAACTATGTCTATTAAAGGGCACCTAACAACTGCCTCTGCTCACCCTGGTGCACTCTGCATTTTTTAATAGATCAGGGGGTGCAAGTGAGCAAACCTAATTGCTCATTCCCACATTGCACCCACACTTTTAAAGACAAGGGTTAATAGCATTTTGAATTTTGTTACTTACGCCTGGGGGGCAGCACAGGTAGCATGGACAAGGACTGGTGTGAGGGTCCAGCTTGGTCTTCTGAAAAATATAAATTGTGCATAAAAATATATTGCATAAAATGCTGAAGTAATGGCTTTGTTAAACAACTAGCATCCAGGGGCTGCTCTCTGCAGGGCTCTGCTCTGCTGCCTCTGCCAGTGTCTGCTGCTGGACTGTGGAGACTTATTCCCTCCCTTCACTTAACTTAAATCACTGTCCCAAGCTTCTAGAAAGAACACAAAGATGCAGATACGTGGGTGCAGGTCAGCCACAGCTTTATTAGTATTATTATTATTTATATAGCGCCATCAATTTATGCAACGCTTTACAGAATAGAGGGGTACAAAAGACAGAACAGTTAACATGTACATATAAACAATTCACAAAAATGGTTTGCAGTTACATTGGATGAGGATTGGACACACTAGCGAGAGGGTCGTGTTTGCGAGAGCTTATATTCTAAAAGGGAGGGCTGAGATGTAAGGTCAGGGTAACTAGCATTTAGTTCATTTAGGTGTGTAAAGTGTGTGGAGTGAGAGGTGAAAACCAGTGGTTAGTGAATGTTTGGGGGGTTTAGGTTATAGGCTTGAGTGAAAAGGTGAGTTTTAAGAGACCGTTTAAAGGCTTGGAGAGTCTGGCAGTGCCTAATGGGACGGGGAGGAGCATTCCAAAGGATGGGTGCAACGCGTGAGAAGTCCTGGATGCGAGAGTGAGAGGAGGAGGTGATGAGTGAAGAGTAGAGAAGGAGGTCATGTGTAGAGTGAAGGTTACATCTTGGGATGTACATGGGGATTAGGGTGGTTAAATAGAGTGGTGCGGCACCAGCGAGTGCTTTGAAGGTGAGTACCTTGAACTGAATCTTGTACATGACAGGTAGTCAGTGCAAGGATTGGCAGAGATGTGCGGGCACTTGTGGAGCGGGGGGGAGGTGTATGAGTCTGGCAGCACTGTTCAGGATGGATTGGAGTGTGGTCAGTTTAGACAGGGGAAGCCCACAGAGCAGTGAGTTGCAGTAGTCTAAGCGAGATATGACAAGGGCGTGGATGAGAATTTTGGCTCATGAGTGAGGAAAGGTCGAATGTGTGCAATGTTTTTGAGGTGGAACCGACAGGATTTAAAGAGTGTTTGAATGTGGGGAGCGAAAGAGAGAGCAGAGTCAAATGTGACTCCTAGACAGCGAACTTGTGAAACTGGGGTTATATTAATATTTTCCACGCAGACAGTGATGTCAGGAAGGGAAACGGAGTTGGAGGGTGGGAAGGTGACTAGCTCAGTTTTGTCCATGTTGATTTTTAGGTGGCAAGAGGACATGAATGCAGAAATTGCAGTTAGAAAGTTGGAGACATGAGCAGGGCAGGTCTGGGGAAGAAAGGTATATGTGGGTATCATCTGCAGTGGTGTAGATTGAAAATAGAAGGGGTCCAAGAACAGAGCCTTGAGGTACCCCAACTGAGAGAGGCTGAGGAGTGGAGGTTGAGGCCAAATGGGAGACAATGCAGGAACTGTTGGAAAGAGAGGAGGAGATCCATGATAGAGCCTTATCTTGAATCCCCAGTGAGGATAGAATATGGAGCAAGAGATAATGATCGACAGTGTCAAAAGCTGCAGAAAGTTAAAGCAGGATTAAGAGAGTAAGTGGCCCTTTGCTTTGGCAGCGAGTAAGTCATTCACTACTTTAGTGAGGGCAGTTTTGTAGAGTGGTGGGGGCGGAATCCAGACTGAAATGAGTCAAGTAGGGAGTTAGATGTTAGATAGTGTGAGAGTTTGTTATGTACATGTTGTTCAAGCATTTTTGAGGAGAAAGGGAGTAGAGAGATCAGCCGATAGTTAGCGGGAAGTGTAGAATCCAGAGAAGGCTTTTTAAGTATGGGCTTGATGATTGTGTGTTTGAATGAGTGTGGGAATATGCCAGTAGAGAGATAGAGGTTAAAGAGAGAGGTGAGAGTTGGAGTGAATATAGGTGAAAGAGGAGGAATGAGATGAGAAGGAATAGGATCAAGAGAGAAGGTGGGCTGAGCTTTAGACAGGAGAAGGGAGACAGTCTCCTCAGTAAGCGTGGGAAAGGATGCAAGAAAAGTAGCAGCTGAGGGAATGTTTGATAGTGTGATGTCCTTAGGGTTCCGATTTATTTCCGTGCGGATTTTTTAAAATTTTATCTATGAAATAGCTAGCAAAGTCCTCAGAAGGGAGTGGGTGGATGTAGAAGGGAGTTGAAAGTGTTTTTTGGGGTTGCGAAATTGTGTGGATATGAGAGTGGCTAAGTAGTGGCTAAGTAGCAGTGAATGAAGAGATAGAGGAGTGCACAGAATGTAGAATTGATGAAAAGTGTTGAAGATTAATGTGATGAAGGTTCTTTCGTCTGGCGGTAGTATTTGGAGGAGGAAGAGTGGTGTGCGAGAGAGAGAGTATGAGTGTAAGGAGATGGTGATCAGAGAGAGGGAAAGGAGAGTTTAAAAGGTTAGTTAGAGAGCAGAGGTGAGAAAAGAGGAGGTCAAGGGTATGGCCGTCTGATGGGTGGGTCCTGAGACCCATTGTTTGAGCCCATAGGAGAAGGTAAGATTAAGGAGCTTGGAGGTTGGTGACCTTTTGGTGTCAATGGGGATGGAAGTCACCCATAATTATAGCAGGGATGTCAGAAGAGAGGAAGGATTGGAGCCAGGTCAAAAAATCATCTAGAAATTTAGAAGTAGATCCTGGAGGGTGGTAGATAATTTCAACCTGTAAAGCAAATGGGGAGTAGATCCTAACTGCATGTACTTCAAAAGAAAACAATGGGCTGGAACGAGCAATGCTCGGACAGTAAAATACAGACCGCATCTCCATGTCTACTGCCAGGGCTGGGGGTGTGGCTGAGCTGAAGGCCACCAAAGGACAGAGCTGCAGGGTTAACTGTCAGTGGGGCTTATCCATGTTTCAGTGATGCCTGAAAACTGGAAGCCACTGGATTTGAAGAGGTCATGCACAGCAGCTAGTTTGTTGCAAACGGAGCGTGCATTCCATAGGGCACGTGATATTGGTGCAGGAGTGGCTGGGATGATTGGGATAACAGAGATATTAAAGAATCTACCAAATTAATTGTAGAGGTATGCTATAAGCCCCCTTAATGTAAGCGAAGAGGAGGAGGCTCAGCTCCTGTTGCAAATAAAAAAGGCTGCTAGTTTGGGGTAAGTGATAATAATGGGGGATTTTAATTATCCTGATATTGACTAGAGCTATAGTACTGCCAGGACAGTAAATGGGAAAAAGTTTATACACTTGCTGCATGACAACTTTATGTCACAGGTGGTTGAGGAGCCAACCAGGAACCATGCTATATTGGATCTAGTGTTCTCTAATGACCCAGAACGTATAGCATATGTGCAAGTGGTTGAACCCCTGGGTAACAGTGACCATAATGTTATTTCATTTGATGTTTAGTGCAGGAAACAAATGTATATAGATTGTAAGCTCTACGGGGCAGGGACCTCCATCCCCTTGTGTCTTTGACTCTTAACTTATTGCAACTGTATTTATCTTGTATTTATCTGTATCTATTTGTATTTATTGTTATACTTTGTATTTATCTATTATTATCTTATTAACCCCCTGTTTATATTAATGTATTCTACTGTACAGCGCTGTGTACATAAGTAGCGCTTTATAAATAAAGATATACATACATACATACATACATACATACACTGGGGCAAATTTTACCCTCATAAGAGCAGTGCTTCAGGGCATAGATTGGGGCATTATGTTTTCTGATAATAACACAGAGCAGAAATGGTTGTCATTTAAAATTATATTAAATCATTACTGTTCTCAATTTATTCCATTAATAAGAAAAAGTAGAAGTGTTAAGAATCACCCTATGTGGCTTAACTCTGACATTAAAAAGTTAATAGGGAAAAAAAGGAAAGCTTTTAAGCTACTGTTAGAGGGGACAGTAGCTGCATTTAATGGATATAAACACTATAACAAGTGTTGTAAAACAGCAATCCGGAAGGCTAAGATAGAAAATGAGGAGCGCATTGCGGCAGAGGCAAAGACTAACCCCAAAAAGTTTTTTAAGTATATTGATAGTAAAAAAATGCAGGTTGAGGGTGTGGCCCCATTGAGTTATAGCAACAATATGGTTACAGCAGATACAGAAAAGGCAGATGTGCTTAACCAGTTCTTTCCTTCTGCCAGAGTGCCAAGTCCCACTCAATAGCTGCACTGTTGCCTCAGCTACAAATACGCAGTGATTGACACAGGATATGGTGCTTAAAGGGTTACACAAGATAAAGGTGAACAAGGCACCTGGGCCAGATGGAATACACCCTCGGGTACTGAGAGAGCTAGCGTCAGATTTACAGTGGCTCTTTCATCAGTTATTGGTACCCATGGATTGGAAGAAGGCTAATGTCATTCCTATATTTAAGGAGTAAGATCTCAGCCTGGCAATTATAGGCCTGTAAGTTTGACATCTGTGGTGGGCAAGTTATTTGAAGGCTTGTTAAGGGATCACATACAAAATTATGTACTGGAGAATGGCATTATGAGCAGTAATCAGCATGGCTTTTTATGAAGGACAGGTCATGTCAGACCAATTTAATTGCTTTTTATGATGTGATGAGTAAGAAGCTGGACAGTGGGGATGCAGTAGATTTAATCTATTTGGATTTTGCCAAAGCATTTGATACCGTTCCCCACAAACGGAACATTCTCTACTTGGAGTAAGGTTCTCAGTGGGGTCCCTCAGGGTTCTGTACTGGGTCCACTTTTGTTCATAAATTACTTAGGGGAGGGTATTATAAGGAATGTATCAGTGTTTGCAGATGACACAAAACTCTGCAGACCAGTCAATTCTATCCAGGATGTGGAATCCTTGCAGCAGGATCTTGACCAACTGGCAATCTGGGCAGCTAATTGGCAGATGAGATTTAATGTGAATAAATGTAAGGTCATGCACCTGGGATGTAAAAATATGCAAGCCACTTAAAAGGGGTGTAGGTTCACGGGAGGAGGGTGTAATTCCCTTACAGAGCGCTGGTAAGGCCCCATCTAGAATATGCTGTTCAGTTTTGGTCTCCAGTGCTTAAATGGGACATTATTGAATTAGAGAGGGACCAGAGAAGGGCAACTAAGCTGGTAAAGGGTATGGAAAGTCTCAGTTATGAAGAAAGACTGGCCAAGTTGGGTCTGTTTACACTGGAGAAGAGGCGCTTAAGAGGTGACATGATATCTATGTATAAATATATAAGGGGATCATATAATAACCTCTCTAATGCTTTATTTAACAGAAGGCTCTTCCAACAGACACGAGGGCACCCACTCTGTTTAGAAGAAGGGAGGTTCCATTTAAATATTCAAAAAGGATTTTTTACTGTGAGAGCTGTGAAGTTGTGGAATTCTCTCCCCGAAACAGTTGTGCTGGCTGATACATTATATAGCTTTAAGAAGGGGTCGGATGGCTTTTTAGCAAGGGAGGGAATTCCGGGTTGTGGGAGATAGCTCTTAGTACAAGTTGATCCAGGGACTGGTCCGATTGCCATCTTGGAATCAGGAAGGAATTTTTTTCCCTTCTGCGGCAAATTAGAGAGGCTTCAGATGGGGTTTTTTGCCTTCCTCTGGATCAACTAGAAGTTAGGCAGGTTATATATAGGCATTGTGGTTGAACGTGATGGACGTATTTTTTCAACCTAATTTACTATGTTACTATGTTACTATGTTGATGAGGTTGTCAGTGTTACGTCCCTTTTGGAGGTAAGCAGAGTGAGAATTTGAAGGAGAGCAGGAATTGGGGGTAGGGCGGGGGTATGAGCAGGGTTTGGGTGGGGGGCCCAGATATGGAGAGATATCCTCGCTGCCAGGAGGAGCAGAAGTGTAAGGGAGAGGAGATGTGAGGGGGAATTTGAATGCTCTGGGCTTGTGTTTGATAGTGTGGGGTGAAGGAGTGAGAGATCTCAGAAATGAGAGGGAATGCTGCGCAGGAGAGGCCAGGTGGAAGAGGAGGGGCGGGCGAGGAAGCACAGGGGGCCCCTTGCTATAGGCTGCTGTGCGCAGGAAGGGATCGGGTAAGTTAACCCTTTTTGTGTGGATGAGCATTTGGGGAACAGTGATCACAACATGGTCTAAACCGCTCGATTTTAGACGTGCAGACTTTGTCAGTATAAGGGCATCTCTGCAATGTGTCAACTGGGAAAGGCTTTAAACCCTTTTACTGCCAGCTGTTTTGGTCAAAGCGGAACTTGTATTGCCAGACAGTTTTTGAACATTTTGCACTGTTTCACTTTAGGGGCCTTTCCTCGGGGGGACTTTTAGTTTACCCAGGAATATATTGTTTTTTTCAGAACAACCTAAGCTTTCAAAATATGGTAGAATTTTTGTGTAATTCCAATTCTGTAACAAGATATAGGCTTCTAAATGTCTAAAAATGCAAAAAAAAATCTAATTTTCCATAATATAAACACACATACTAGAAACAAAAATTATTTTATGCACGAATATACACCTGATTTGGAAAGTCCCATGTCTCCTAAATGTGCCAATACCAAATATATATAGTTTTATGGAGATTTGTCACTTGTATAGGTCAAAAACTCCCAGCAGTACACTACCAATTCTGGGGAATACAGAATAGGCACAACTGTCTGTCTACTCCAAACTATCAAGTCGCAATGCTTTCCTAAAGTTATTGGTTTTTATCAAAAAAAGATTTTTTTTTAAAATTGCTTCAAAGCATCCAGTCTATAGTATCTTATCTCCTACAGGTCATAAAGTAACCAAATAAAACACCCTAAATATGAACGCCAGGGGTCCACTGAACAGTTTGATGCCCAATATGTATAGGTTTAGCTAAGTATGTGGCATGTAGGGGCCCCAATGTGAACATACCCCCATATGATCTATCATTTCTGTCATTTCAGCTCCTGCAAAATCAACACATTTACATCATTATATGTTGGATAAAGCTAGTAAAAAGTATGCTCACCCCAGAAAGTCATATATTTTTGGAAAGTGCACATTCCCCCGAATCTAAAATGGGTACCCATGTCTTTCTACTCCAAAGTACCAAGCCGCACAGCTTTTCTAAAGTTAGCAATTTTGATGACATTTACAAAAATCCCCTCAAAGCTTCCAGTTTGCAGCATCTTATCTCCCACATAGCATTAGGTACCAAGATAAAACACCCCGAATTTGAATGCCAGGGGTCCACTGAACAGTTTGATGCCCAATATGTATAGGTTTACCTAAGTATGTGGCATGTAGAGGCCCCAATGTGAACATACCCCCATATGATCAATCATTTCTGTTATTTCAGCTCCAGCAAAATCAACACATTTACATCATTTATGTGGGATAAAACTAGTAAAAAGTACGCTCACCCCAGAGAGTCATATATTTTTGGAAAGTACACATTCCCCCAAATCTAAAATGGGTACCCATGTCTTTCTACTCCAAAGTACCAAGCCACACAGCTTTTCTAAAGTTAGCAATTTTGATGATATTTACAAAAATCCCCTCAAAGCTTCCAGTTTGCAGCATCTTATCTCCCACATAGCATTAGGTACAAAGATAAAACACCCCGAATTTGAATGCCAGGGGTCCACTGAACAGTTTGATGCCCAATATGTATAGGTTTACCTAAGTATGTGGCATGTAGAGGCCCCAATGTGAACATACCCCCATATGATCAATCATTTCTGTTATTTCAGCTCCAGCAAAATCAACACATTTACATCATTTATGTGGGATAAAACTAGTAAAAAGTATGCTCACCCCAGAGAGTCATATATTTTTGGAAAGTACACATTCCCCCGAATCTAAAATGGGTACCCATGTCTTTCTACTCCAAAGTACCAAGCCACACAGCTTTTCTAAAGTTAGCAATTTTGATGACATTTCCCAAAAATCCCCTCAAAGCTTCCACTTCGCAGCATCTTATCTCCCACATAGTGTTAGGTGCCAAGATAAAATTCCCTAAATTTGAACGCCAGGGGTCCACTGAACAGTTTGATGCCCAATATGTATAGGTTTACCTAAGTATGTGGCATGTAGGGGCCCCAATGGGAACATACCCCCATATGATGTATCATTTCAGCTCCTACAAAATCAACACATTTACATCCTTTATGTGGGATAATGCTACAAAAAAGTACTCTCAACCCAGAAAGCCATATATTTTTGGAAAGTACACATCCCCCCGAATCTATAATGGATAAACATTTCTTTTTGCTCCAAAGTACCAAGCTGTAAAGCTTTCCTAAGTTTGCAGATTTATATGACATTAAGAAAATCGCATAAAAATGTTGCAATTTGCCGCATTTATCTCTCACAATTTCTTGATAAAGATCAGATAAAGGCAAATCACCCCAAATAGGAACACCAGAGGTCTACTGAACAGTTTGATGCCCAATATGCATAGATATACCCAAGTCTGCGGTATGTACTGACCCCCAAATGAAAATAGCGCATAAGGATTTCTCGCCTGCCAGCTCAGCTTTTGCACACAGAGCCCCCTGTCAGTGTATTATGTGCCGAAACTTCCCCTAACTATACAGAGACCCCCACAAAACCATATATTTTTGGAAAGTACACATTCTGACAAATTCAACAAGGGTAAAGAGTCCTTTCTACACCAAAGTACCAATCTGCAAAGCTTTCCTAAAGTTATTGGTTTTTATGACATTTCAGAAAATTGCCTAAAAATGTTGCAATTTGCCGCATTTATCTCACACAATTTCTTGCATACAAAGGCAAGTCACCCCAAATAGGAACACCAGAGGTCTACTGAACAGTTTGATGCCCAATATGCATAGATATACCAAAGTCTGCGGTATGTACTGACCCCAAAATGAAAATAGCGCATATAGATTTCTCGCCTGCCAACTCAGCTTTTGCACACAGAGCCCCTTTTTACACCAAAGTACCAATCTGCAAAGCTTTCCTAAAGTTATTGGTTTTTATCGCATTTTAGAAAATCGCATAAAAATGTTGCAATTTGCCGCATTTATCTCACACAATTTCTTGTGTACAAAGGCAAGCCACCCCAAATAGGAACACCAGAGGCCTACTGAACAGTTTGATGCCCAATATGCATAGATATACCAAAGTCTGCGGTATGTATTGACCCCCAAATGAAAATAGCGCATAAGGATTTCTCGCCTGCCAGCTCAGCTTTTGCACACAGAGCCCCCTGTCAGTGTATTATGTGCCAAAACTTCCCCTAACTATACAGAGACCCCCACAAAACCATATATTTTTGGAAAGTACACATTCTGACAAATCCAACAAGGGTAAAGAGTCCTTTCTACACCAAAGTACCAATCTGCAAAGCTTTCCTAAAGTTATTGGTTTTTATGACATTTCAGAAAATCGCATAAAAATGTTGCAATTTGCCGCATTTATCTCACACAATTTCTTGCGTACAAAGGCAAGCCACGCCAAATAGGAACACCAGAGGCCTACTGAACAGTTTGATGCCCAATATGCATAGATATACCAAAGTCTGCGGTATGTACTGACCCCCAAATGAAAATAGCGCATAAGGATTTCTCGCCTGCCAGCTCAGCTTTTGCACACAGAGCCCCCTGTCAGTGTATTATGTGCCGAAACTTCCCCTAACTATACAGAGACCCCCACAAAACCATATATTTTTGGAAAGTACACATTCTGACAAATCCAACAAGGGTAAAGAGTCCTTTCTACACCAAAGTACCAATCTGCAAAGCTTTCCTAAAGTTATTGGTTTTTATGACATTTCAGAAAATCGCATAAAAATGTTGCAATTTGCCGCATTTATCTCACACAATTTCTTGCGTACAAAGGCAAGCCACCCCAAATAGGAACACCAGAGGCCTACTGAACAGTTTGATGCCCAATATGCATAGATATACCAAAGTCTGCGGTATGTACTGACCCCCAAATGAAAATAGCGCATAAGGATTTCTCGCCTGCCAGCTCAGCTTTTGCACACAGAGCCCCCTGTCAGTGTATTATGTGTCAAAACTTCCCCTAACTATACAGAGACCCCCACAAAACCATATATTTTTGGAAAGTACACATTCTGACAAATCCAACAAGGGTAAAGAGTCCTTTATACACCAAAGTACCAATCTGCAAAGCTTTCCTAAAGTTATTGGTTTTTATGACATTTCAGAAAATTGCCTAAAAATGTTGCAGTTTGCCGCATTTATCTCACACAATTTCTTGCGTACAAAGGCAAGTCACCCCAAATAGGAACACCA
Organism: Xenopus tropicalis; assembly: GCF_000004195.4. Lineage (NCBI taxonomy): Eukaryota > Metazoa > Chordata > Amphibia > Anura > Pipidae > Xenopus > Xenopus tropicalis. The sequence continues at coordinate 45,121,819 of NC_030680.2, forward strand.
GAGGCCTACTGAACAGTTTGATGCCCAATATGCATAGATATACCACAGTCTGCGGTATGTACTGACCCCCAAATGAAAATAGCGCATAAGGATTTCTCGCCTGCCAGCTCAGCTTTTGCACACAGAGCCCCCTGTCAGTGTATTATGTGCCGAAACTTCCCCTAACTATACAGAGACCCCCACAAAACCATATATTTTTGGAAAGTACACATTCTGACAAATCCAACAAGGGTAAAGAGTCCTTTCTACACCAAAGTACCAATCTGCAAAGCTTTCCTAAAGTTATTGGTTTTTATGACATTTCAGAAAATTGCCTAAAAATGTTGCAATTTGCCGCATTTATCTCACACAATTTCTTGCGTACAAAGGCAAGTCACCCCAAATAGGAACACCAGAGGCCTACTGAACAGTTTGATGCCCAATATGCATAGATATACCAAAGTCTGCGGTATGTACTGACCCCCAAATGAAAATAGCGCATAAGGATTTCTCGCCTGCCAGCTCAGCTTTTGCACACAGACCCCCCTGTCAGTGTATTATGTGTCAAAACTTCCCCTAACTATACAGAGACCCCCACAAAACCATATATTTTTGGAAAGTACACATTCTGACAAATCCAACAAGGGTAAAGAGTCCTTTATACACCAAAGTACCAATCTGCAAAGCTTTCCTAAAGTTATTGGTTTTTATGACATTTCAGAAAATCGCCTAAAAATTTTGCAGTTTGCCGCATTTATCTCACACAATTTCTTGCGTACAAAGGCAAGCCACCCCAAATAGGAACACCAGAGGCCTACTGAACAGTTTGATGCCCAATATGCATAGATATACCACAGTCTGCGGTATGTACTGACCCCCAAATGAAAATAGCGCATAAGGATTTCTCGCCTGCCAGCTCAGCTTTTGCACACAGAGCCCCCTGTCAGTGTATTATGTGCCAAAACTTCCCCTAACTATACAGTGACCCCCACAAAACCATATATTTTTGGAAAGTACACATTCTGACAAATCCAACAAGGGCAAAGGGTCCTTTCTACACCAAAGTACCAATCTGCAAAACTTTCATAAAGTTATTGGTTTTTATGACATTTCAGAAAATCGCATAAAAATGTTGCAATTTGCCGCATTTATCTCACACAATTTCTTGCGTACAGAGGCAAGTCACCCCAAATAGGAACACCAGAGGCCTACTGAACAGTTTGATGCCCAATATGCATAGATATACCAAAGTCTGCGGGATGTACTGACCCCCAAATGAAAATAGCGCATAAGGATTTCTCGCCTGCCAGCTCAGCTTTTGCACACAGAGCCCCCTGACAGCGTATTATGTGCAGTAACCCCCCCCTAACTATACAGAGACCCCCACAAAACCATATATTTTTGGAAAGTACACATTCTGATGAATTCAAAATAGGCAAAGTTATTTATGTACACCAAAGTTACACCTGGCAAAGCTATGCTAAAAACAGACTAGGAACACTTATACAGGGATAAAATGCGATAAAACCACAAATCAGTGAAACAACAAAATAAGTCACACGACAGTGTAATTAGTGGTCAGAATATCTGATCCAATATTCACGCTGTCAAAATAAACAGTTTTTAGGTAAAAGAAACTAAAAACAAAGTGGTAAAATGAAAAAAACAAAAAACAAAACAAAAAAAACCTAAGTGTTTGTGTATACATGTGTGTACATGTGTAAAAGTTGTGTTATAGTGTATAAGTGTTTATATGAGTGTAAATAAGTGTATAAAAGTGTTAAAAATGAAGAAAAAAAAACTGCTAAAATGTGTGCTGTAAGTGTGTGTAAATGTATGTAAGTGTGTATAAATGTATGTAAGTGTGTGTGTAAGTGTGTAAATGCCCCAAAAAAAATTAAGTCCTTACCTGTCCTGAAGACCCGATCGGCTCCTCTTCAGTGGGCCGGCGCTGGGGGGGAAGTAGGATGCAGGAAGCAGCAGATGCGATGCGATCGCATCTGCTGCTTCCTGGAGGGTCCTGCGACCCGATCGATCGCAGGACCCTCATGACAGCCCCCCTGGCACATTGCCCAGGGGGGCTGTCATTGTTAGAAGCTCTCTGCAGTGGCGGCAGAGAGCAGCGCTTAAATGCCAACGACGTATGGGACACGTCGTTGGCAGTTAAGCCCTTTTACTGCCACGACGTCGTTGGCAGTAAAAGAGTTAAAGCAAGAAGGGGTGGGAACCTTATTATCACAGGGGGATAAGTTGGTTGATGAGAATGGGGAAAAAGCAGAAATTTTGAACTCTTATTTTTCATCTGGGTTACAGGGGAGGGGGTGCCGTTTAAAAAGGAATCCCGTTCTTAGCCTGAAAACTATAGGCCTGTTAGTCGGACATCAGTAGTAGGAAAGCTTTTGGAAGGGGTAGTAAGGGATAGGAACCTTGATGCTGGAATGGCAGTTGATGTCATCTACTTGGACTTTGCTAAAGCATTTGATACAATAACCCACAGAAGGTTAATGATCAAATTGAGGAATATTGGCCTAGAACATAATATTTGTAATTGGATAGAGAACTGGCTGATGGATAGATTACAAAGAGTGGTGGTAAATGGAACATTGGACCAGTGTTGTTAGTGGAGTACCGCAGGGATCAGTCCTTGGTCCTTTGCTTTTTAACTTGTTTATTAATGACCGGGAGTTGGGCACAGAGTACTGTTTCTATTTTTGCTGACAACACTAAATTGTGCAAAACTATAAGTTCCATGCATGATGCTGCCACTTTGCAGAGCGATTTGACAAAATTGGAAAACTGGGCAGCAAACAGGAAAATGAGGTTCAGTGTTTACAAGTGCAAAGTTATGCATTTTGCTAGAAATAAACGCGAACTATCTACTCAATGGTTGTTTGTTGGGGGTATCCTTAATGGAGAAGGATCTCAACCCAGAGCTTCTAACTCATCTCTCTTCCTGCCTGTCGACTATCTCCACTTGGATGTCCCAACGTTACCTTAAATTAAACTTCTCTAAGACTGAATTGGTTCTCTTTCCCCCATCCAATGCCCACATTGTTCCTGAGGTATCTATAACAGTTAACAATTCTACCATCACCCCATCTTCCCAAGCCTGCTGCCTTGGGGTTATCTTTGATTCCGCCCTGTCCTTCACTCCTCACATCCAGTCACTTATCAAATCATGTCACTTTCACCTAAGAAATATTTCTAAAATACAATCATTTATCACCCAAGATGCTGCCAAAATTCTTATTCACTCTCTAATCATATCTCGCCTGGACTACTGTAACTCCCTATTAATTGGCTTTCCCTCCAAAGACTGTCGCCACTTCAGTCCATTATGAATACTGCTGCCAGGCTCATACACCTCTCTAACCGCGCTCCTCCTCTGCCATGCCACGCTGCCATTCTCTGCACTGGTTTCCCCTACCATCCAGGATAAAATTCAAACTAATGACTCACATTCAAAGCAGTTCATAACTCTGCCCCACCCTACATCTCTGAACTCATCTCTAGGTACCATCCAACCCGCTTGTTACGCTCCTCTACTGACCTGCTCCTCAACTCCTTTCTCATTCCCTCCTCACACGCTCGCATTCAAGACTTTGAAAGGGCTGCCCCCCTTCTCTGGAATTCGCTCCCACAAACTGTCAGACTTTCCCCCAATCTCTCTGCCTTTAAGAAATCTCTAAAAATGCATTTATTTAGAGAAGCTTACCCTAGTCTAGATTAACATAACCTCAGTGTGCTGCTAAAAGCATTTCCCTGTGATAATGATGATAATAATAATAGGGGTTTTTGTAGATAACAAGTAGTCTAATTCCAGGCAGTGTTGTTCTGTGGCTACTAAAGCAAATAAAGTGCTGTCTTGTATAAAAAAGGGCATTGACTCAAGGGATGATAACTCCCCTTGAGTATGCGGTGCAGTTTTGGGCTCCAGTCCTTAAGAAGGATATTAATGAGCTGGAGAGTGTGCAGAGACGTGGAACTAAACTGTTAAAGGGGATGGAAGATTTAAGCTATGAGGTTAGGCTGTCGAGGTTGGCGTTGTTTTCTCTGGAAAAGAGGCGCTTGCAAGGGGACATGATTACTCTGTACAAGTACATTAGAGGGGATTATAGACAGATAGGGGATGCTCTTTTTTTCCCATAAAAAGAATCAACGCACCAGAGGCCACCCCTTTAGATTAGAGGAACGGAGCTTCCATTTGAAGCAGTGTAGGTGGTTTTTCACGGTGAGGGCAGTGAGGTTGTGGAATGCCCTTCCTAGAGGTGTGGTAATGGCAGATTCTGTTAATGCCTTTAAGAGGGGCCTGGATGAGTTCCTGAACAAGCAGAATATCCAAGACTATTGTGATACTATTATCTACAGTTAGTATAAGTGATTGTATATATAGTTTATGTATGTGAGTGTATAGATAGGTAAGTATAGGTTGTGTGTGCTGGGTTTACTTGGATGGGTTGAATTTGATGGACTCTGGTCTTTTTTCAACCCTGTGTAACTATGTGTGTGGAGGGAATTTGCATGCTGCTTAGCTCCACAGTCCCTATGCGCTTACATTAGGCTTTTCAGCATTCTCCGGGTCTCTTGTCTGTCATTGGCTGTGGGCCTTTGGCACTGCGCTTGAGCTACAAGCTGGAAAAGAAAATGGAGGCTTAACAAGGTTTGAAAACAATGGACAAAGGCAAACAAAAACACGCAAATAACATTCTGGATTCACCAGTGATTTCAAAACAAGACAAAAGCCATTAAAAAAGCTGGAGGTAAATTAATTATGTGGTGTGGTAATTAATGTGGTGTAATCCAGCCACAAAATTGAGACCTAACAGCTGCAGGTCATGTAATATATTTGAGGGGCATGTGGGGGAACACGGGTACTAGTAAGACTATTATGAGGAACTCAAGCTGCAAAGTAACAAAAATTTTTATTTTAAATAAAATGAAGAGTTTATAAAAAAAAATATTTATGTGGAGGACAAAATCCCAACTCAGATGCCATTTTGGCTGTGAACATAATTGTATCCCGTCTCTGTAGCGATGTTGCACCCAAAGGCTCAAGCAATGTAAAGTAGGGGCCTTCAGCATAAGTAAAGATATTTCCAAATGATATAAAAACGTTTTACAATTTTAAAAATGTATGCCTCCTATCTGTGGTGCTTTCCAGAAGGCGGTGCTCAAAGGACTTGTGCGGAAGGGGCAGTCTTGACCCTTGCTTCACCTTCTGGGTCTTTGCTCTCCAGGCAACAAACTTGTTCCAGATGCATCTCTTTGGGTCGCTGAAGCACTTTTACACTCTGTACATCATGGTGTACAATGCTTACAGCATTCACACCATCCGCTACTTCCTGCCAGAGTTGTTTTCTTCTGGCAGGGTTGGTCTGACATGAACTGGCACCAAACAACAAGTCCCATCATTGAAGAACCTCTTCAACCAGTGTAGTATTCTCCTCGCTGGTAAAGCATGGGCCCAGTTTCTGGTTGGGCCCTGCTACCTCCTCCGCTGCCTTCCCCCCCACTTCCCCCTCCTCCCTGCTCCTATCCCCACTACCAGAGGGCTGCTGCCTCCTTCTCCTTTGTTTTCCAAAATGCAAGTGAGGAAAATGAGCGCCTCTGCCACTGGAGGACTTCTGTTTTTTTTTTTTTTCTCAAAAAAAAGGGATCCATGGAAACAAATGTCTGTTTAAAGTCGCAGAAGTCACACATTTCTTGAGTTTGTGACTCAAAGAACTAGAATTTATCAACTTTAGAAATATTTTCGCCTCAAATATTTTAGAAAAGCCAACTCAGTATTATTGGGACATTACGTAAATACAGCATTGATCAAGTTTAATATGACTTTATCCAATCTCGAGTTTATGCAACTTTCAAGGCCAGAAAAACTCCAGTTTTAGTAAATGTGCCCCTAAATCTTACTATAGGTTTTTGGCAAGTAGTTTTTTATTTCTGAGAGTCTTTTCAAATACACTGCATTGCCATTTTATTTACAAGTGGATCCAGCTACTTAAGTTTCACTTAACGGAAGTGAGGGCTGTTCTAGATTCTATATGAGACACTGCATTTACTTCTTTTTTTTTTTTGTAACTTATATTTTTATTGTTTTTTTTTTTTTAAAATAAGCATGTATACAAACATAGAAAAGAAGAAAGTATAGAAGCATCATAACATATCAAAAATTATAGACTTGGTTCTACTGGTTATAATTGTCTTAAGACAGTAACAGTTATTGTCTTTGTTATTGTAGCTATATGTCCTCATTCTCCCTGTGTAAGTGATCGGAGTTCCCATGTTGACCAGACTTTTAGGTATGTCGGAACCGTGTTGCGAAGATAAGTGATCCTGTATTCAAAGTTTCTGTTGCTTTCAATTCTTTGGTAGAGTTCTTCCCAAGTTGGGAGTGTTGGTGTTTTCCATTTAGACGCTATGGATGTGCAAATTGCAGTCAATATGTGGTTGGCAAGTCTCTGTTGTGGTCTAGAGAGACCGATTATAGGCCTGTCTAGTAAAAAAGTAGTTATGCTTTTTTGTATTGTTTGGTGCATGAGGGATGACAGAAGGTCTCGAGCTTTCTCCCAGAGAGGTTGTAGGAGGGGGCAAAACCAAAATATATGTGGCACATCTCCTACAGCCCCACCGCACCTCCAGCAAATCTGAGGGTGTTCAGGATATATTCTATTCAATCTCACTGGGGTTAGGTACCAGAACATTAATATCTTATACAGGTTCTCTTTTTGCTTAGTACATGTTACACTTGTCTTTGCATTTTCCCAAATGAGGCCCCAATCCTCCCTTGTAATTTCTGATCCTGTCACTGTTTCCCACTTCAGCATATATGAGTGCTTATACCCTTGTTCAAGAAATGGGTCATTAATCAGAGTGTGTATTCTGGATATCAAACCCTTTTGGGGAAATCCTCTACAAGCCAAAGACTCAAATTGAGTCTGTGAATTATCTTGGAAATACTTTATAAAAGGTTCTAAGAAATGCCTTAGTTGAAAGTACCTGTACCAGTGGAGTTGGAGGTTTGGGATCTTTTGTTGGAGAGTTTCGAGGGGTAGGATAGATGTTAAGGTAGAATTGAGCAGGTCTTTGACCAAGAATAGAGAGGTTTTCTCTCTGGGTTGGGTAGGTAAAGCTGTGGCTAAGGGTGGAAACATCGGGTTACCTAAGACCGCTGTCACAGGAGAGTATGGAGAGCTAAGCTTATATTTTAATTTAACCTTTTTCCCTATTTTAAGTGTGAATGCTGTTGCTTTCAGCATATTAATCTTAGGTACTATATAATTTGCAATCCAAAAACAATAATAAGGGGATGATCACACGTTATTATATGTACAAATATCTCTTACCCACAGTTATGGTGGGTCCAGGTGCTCATGCCCCAGACCTTTCAGCATAGAGAGCCATCATGGGAAAATCAAAATTGAAACAGACAGGCACTCCGGATTTTTTCAAAAAGTGGAAAAAATTAGCCAAAAAAATTGGTTTACATTAAAAAAGTATAAATTTTATTTGATCCATATGTAAAAACAGGAAGCCTTACGCGTTTCGTACCATGGGGTACTTAATCATAGGCTGAATACATTATGCACAGCACACATTATTTAAAGACAAATTGACCAATAGGAAGAGTTCTACAATTAACCAATCACAAACCAAAAGGTCTTGTGGCTAGGGATAGTGAATAAAAAGTCACTAATTCACATAAGGATACATTAAACACAGTATGAATTAGGATATCAGTATAATACAAAGGCTAGATCATTTCACACATAGCAAGTAACATCATAGTCAAAGTTTAAACCATATGGTTGTCTAGTTTTAAGAAGAAAATCCATTTAGTTTCTTTTCTAATTAGAATCGAAGAAATATTGCCCCCTCTAGGGTTAGGAATTACTCTGTCTATTCCTATAACCTGTAGGAATGATGGAGATCTATTTGAGCATTCATGAAAATGTTTTGCGACAGTCGTATGGCTATTAGCGTTAGTGATATTCAACACATGTTCTCTAATCCTGTCTTTTAGTTTTCTGCCTGTTTGACCAACATATTGCTTCATGCATTTGGTACAGGTAAGGAGATAAATAACATTTCTAGTGTTACAATTAATGAAATGTTTTATCTGATATTTTTTTGAAGTTATGGATGAAGTGAAAAAATTAGTTTTTTGTATATAATTGCAAGTAATGCATTGTCTAGTTCCACACTTAAAACACCCTTTTGTAGACAACCATGTGTTGGTGGTTTCATTAGTGTGGATTAAACTAGGTGACAGTAAGTTACTCAAAGTTTCAGTTTTCCGGGTGACAAATCTATGTCCATTATTAAGTATGTGCCTCAAAATGGGATCAGTTTTTAGAATAGTTAAATTATTGTCAATCATTTTTTCTATCATTTTTTGTTGAGGGCTATAAGTTAGGATACATGTCAAAGATTCATTATCATTTTTATGCACATTTTTCTTGTGTTTAGATACTTTTGAGTCACGAATTTTATATCTATCGAAAAGGCTGGACCTATATACGGATGCAGCCCTCTCAAAGGCCTATATGATATTTTCCCTTGGATACCCTCTATCAAGTAACCTATAAAAGAGGTCAGTAGACTTAGACATAAATTCTGATTCCTCAGAGCAGACACATCTGATACGCAAAAATTGACTATATGGAATATTAAGAATGGAGTGCCTCGGGTGACATGATGTGGCATCTAGAAGTGTGTTAGCTGAACAATCTTTTCGAAAGATAGTGCTGGTGACGGATTGATTAAACGTGCTTAATGTAATATCCAAAAAATAATGCTTGCGTGATGTATTTCAGAAGTAAACTGTAAATTATAATCATTAGTGTTGATATGTTTGATAAAGTTGCTAAATTGCTCATCAGTTCCAGACCAAACGATTATAATATCATCAATGTAACAACCGTAATATTGAATGTGGTCAGAAAATTTATTATTGTCATTATAGATGTGTATAGCCTAAGAATAGGTTTGCGTAGGAAGGTGCAAATTTGGCACCCATTGCCGTACCTCTACATTGTAGATAGTATCTGCAATTATAGGTAGACGTCCTGCCATAGCTTCCAGTGTGTTCAGTAAGTACTCATCCACAGGTAGCAGTCCCCGTGCTGGCTGTATATCTTACAAATATAATTACAAGAACCCGGAGAGTACACTTATTTGCAGTGAAGCAGTGTAGATTTATTGAGACATCCTTTTAGCATCTTTTTTTTGTGCTAAAAAGATGTCTCTTAAAAAGCTACACTGCTTCACTGCAAATAAGTGTACTCTCTGGGTTCTTGTAATTACATTGTAGATAGTACTTTTTATCAAAATAGAAAAAATTGTGTGTAAGGAGAAAATGTATAGATCGTAATAAAAAAGTGATGAAATTGGAATCATATGTGCTGTATTGATTTAGATGATATTCAATGGCCTTTAGGCCAAGATCATGAGGAATACAGGAGTATAGGGAAGTGACATCGATTGAGGCCCATTTTAAGTTAGTTGAATTCCACTGGTAGTTATTAAATGTGTAGAGTAAGTGACCACTGTCTCTAAGATAACTAGGAAGTCTTAGAACTAAGGGCTGTAAAAAATGATCTATAAATTCGCAAAGGTTTTCACCAAGAGAACCAATACCTGCTATGATCGGTCGTCCTACTGGTGGTCTCTCTTTTTTATGAATTTTTGGTAAATGGTGAAAAATGAACAAATATGATGTAAGGTCTGAGGAAGGTATGGGCTCCCCATTCAAGTATTGGTTGTAAAGCTTGGTTAAATGCGGGGAGAGAATATGTTGGTATAATTTATAGTATTGATATGGGAAGCCATCCGGGCCTGGTGTAGGCTAGGGTGCCCTCTAGTATAAGATAGTAGCCTTTAGGGTCGCTAATTTCCTTTGTCACTTGTAGGGGGCAATCCTTATGTATGACAATGGCTACTCCTGCCTTTTTTGTGTCAGAAGATGCATAATAGCCTACAGGGTAATACTTAGAGTACAGTTTGCATGAGGAAAGCCTGGAGAAGTGGGTCTCCTGCAATAGCGCAACATCAGCTTTTAAATTTCTAAGTTCTTTGATAGCGAGGTAGCGCTTTGTAATCGAGTTTAAACCTTTACAGTTTAAGGATATAAAATGTACCATGTTTAGAAAGATTATTTACGCTTTGGAAGAGGGCCGCCTCAACCAAGGTAGGACAATCAACGTTAGAACATATTATAGCATAGGTTAACCAGTAGGTATAGTATTGTAAGTATAACATTTGTAAAGAAAATAACAAAATAAAATAAAAAAGGGGTATATATAGTAGAATAACTTGTAAATAGTAGTAATGAAAACAAGCTGTATAACATATGTCTAAAGGCTGCCAAATTTCAGCGTTAGGTAAAGTAAGTTCAGTAGTGATTGAACTAAGTGGGAGGCTTCCGGCACTCCAAAGTGGGGGGAAGTAAAATGTACCGTAAGAGTTAAATCTCTAAATATGATCGAAATCGAACCAGTGGTGGGAGAGTTGTTGTCGCGTGCTCTCGCAGGTTTATATAACCATTTTACAGAAGGTGATCTATATGGTTGCCTTGTGGATATTTAGCCCAAGGGTCTGATCCGGCAAAGTAAACTCTTATGGACGTCTCAGGTGATTTAGGCTGGGGATCCAGATGATATTTATTGATGGGCTAAGGGTCAGCCTTTGAGATGAAGAAGTCTCAGGTACCTTATGCCATTGTGGGCTTATCCTCCTTTTAAGTGGGGATTGCTTAGTTGGGCTGCTTTGTCTTGAACCCGCGATACCGAGTGCTTGTAGTAATTGCTGACGTCTTTCCAGGTTATGTAGAGTGTAGCTTTGGCCATGGTGTTGAACTATAAGTCTAAAAGGATAGCCCCACCAATATGGAATTTTGTTGTCTCTAAGCAGCTGTGTCAGTGGTCTGAACTCTCTCCTCTTGGCGAGGGTAACTGGGGAGAGATCTGCAAATATTTGGATCTTATGATTTAAGTATTCCAGTACGGACGTTGTTCTGGCACATGTTAATACAGTTTCTTTTTGTGTATAATAGTGGAAGCAAACCACAATATCTCTGGGGGTTTGGTTGGAGGTGGTTTAGGGCCCAGTGAGCGGTGAGCTCTATCAAATTCCCATTTTTCAGGTGGGGAGTCTGGGCAAATTTTAGTGAATAGTCCCTTTAGGTACTGCGGAATTTCCATTGCCCCCACCTCTTCAGGGACCCCCCTGATGTGTAGGTTCTGTCTTCTGGACCTATTTTCAAGGTCTTCACAGACATTTTTAAGTTGGGAGATTTCTTCCCTGAGTGCCATGTTCTCGTCCTCTAGGTTAGTGTGTCTCTGTATTACTTCATCAGTAAGATATTCTAGTTTATCCATCCGGTCTCCCAGCTCCCTAATTTCTTTATGAATGTCTTTAATTGCCGTAGCTATGGCATCAGATACAGCTCTAGAGAGTGTGGTCGTCAGATCTTCCCTGAGTAGGGAGAGCTGGTGGGCCAGTGCTTGCGTTGTTACTGGGGAGTTGTCGTGCATATTTGGATTTATGTAGAATGTGCCCCCTTCAACTGACTGACCTGCTTCAGGTTGTATTGTCGAGCCGTCTTCGCTATATAGAGAGGCTGGAGAGTGTGGCGGAGAGTGTATTTCTGGAAGCGTTTCGAGAGTCGCGCTGCCGCCGCCATCTTGGCTATCTGCACGCTTCTCTCCTGGCGTCTTGTGCAAGTATGGGGACATCGTGGTCCGCTGCTCTTTAGGCTTCCGTTTGGCCATCATTCGATTGCTGATGCCTTCTGTCGCTGTTATTTTCCCAATTTAGTGAAATGTGCTTGTTAGAGCTTATGTTTGGGATTTTTTTGTTGCCCTGCTGAACGGAGCTCCTGAGCGTTACGTGCTCACACCATCACAGTTAGCCACACCCCCTCCCACTGCATTTACTTCTAATCCTGAAAAGTGCACAGAAAGGATTGAAGGTGATTAGAATTAAGGCTATGTGACTGAAAGAGGAGTAGTAAAGCCTTAAATACAGAGGCAATACAGAGCTTACACTAGATTCTTACAAAGAAACAAGTCAGAGCATTTCTGGGATAGTAGGCTACTATCAACACACTTAAAATGTCCCAGAATTCACATGCCAATTCTGGGACTTTAAGTGTATTGAGAGTTGTGTTGACCCAGCACACCACCGGTATGTACCTGGCTGGATAATATGCCCTTAATTTGGATCTGCGCATTTGCAAGCAGTTTTGGGTTTAGTGGGCTACTATTGCAGATTTGTGCCAAACTTTGCTTTCTTAATAAATGAAAATGATCAGTGATGGCAAAGTGAAATGGAGAGGCTGAGAAACTTTTTTCGAAAACTCAAAATTGCCTCTGTGGGCAAGGAAACGAGTTCTAATTACTCCAAACTTTCACAATAAAGGTGGAAAATATAAAAAATGTAATAATGCAGAAAGGAATGGATGGAAGAGCTGGTTTATAAAGAAAAATGGCCACCTTAATAATAATGGTAGGGGCGCAACAATTAAAAGTTAAAAATTTCCCAAATGGTACTTACAAACTAATTCAGCAATGTGTAAACATGTATCTTTATTGGAGATCCAGCAAACATTTTGTGGCAACCACTTTCTTCAAGTGCTCTTACTAATGGCAACTAGATACCAGTATTTAAAGGGTGTGTTCTCTCAAAAACCTCCCACTTCACCATGTGACTATATAGTGAACAGGTAATAATACATTAAACTTACAACATTATCACATAAAGGGTATAATTTCCTGTCAAATATAAAGTTGCTAGTGTATTTAGTCCTTATATATAAAAGTCCATTTGAAAAATCAAATGACCTGTGTACATCAGCTGTAATAGGAGAAAAATATATTTACATCATTATACTATACAAAAACATCACATAGTAATCAAAAATACCTACTTAAAACATCTATAATCTTTTTAACAAGTTATTCTGATATATTGGTGGAAATGTTTTATGGTTGCACATCATCATTATTGGTGCTCAAATTATTTCTGTATATTTTGTGTCATATGAAGCAGAGTCAACCTGATGGACATGCCTTTAATTAGTCTCAACTATGATACGAGGCATGCTTGACTAATTGTTGGAGGATGTTAAGAGTTATAGATTAGTCCTAGCTGAGGTGAAAATAGTTAACTGTCAGGGTACATTGGAAAACATATACTGTGCATTTTAACTTGAGAATAAATAAAGCTATCAGTTGGACACTGAGCAATAATGATGAAACTGAGCTGATCAAATTGGTCTCAATCATTTCATTTTAATCACTTCTCTGGAGAGAGATACGCTTCTATATTGTATAATATTCAGCAGTTTTATTGATGATGTGTGTAATTGTTTCTTTTTTTGTTACTGTCTGCATCACACTAGACTTTTAATCAGTGTGAACTCAAGTTTAATGAAATAAAGTCCACTTTCTATAGTTCACAACAAGCTAAAATAATTGGACTGAGACTCCCATGCATGCAGTGTTATGCTTCTGGCATTTTTCTGAAAACCACATTTAATTGCTTTGGCAGTGTTATTAAGTGATCCTATGGGGTTGCATGAGTTACACATGTGAGCATATACAGGTCCATATAAACAAAAATAGCTCATAGAAAACATAACCAATGGTTTTTAAACCAAGCTATTGGATAAGCTCCATTTTGTAGTCCATTTGAAACTGATTTGTTTGTTTGCTTAGATTAAGAAGTCACAGTTTATACTGTATATCTATAAGATAAATACTGTATATCTATATTATTATACTGTATATCTATACTCTATACACTAAAGGAGTCATTTAGCACCAACTGGGCAGTGTGCAAAGTCCAAAAAATTGCAGTTTGCCTGTTTTTTGCAAAATACACACTGCCTAACAGAATTGCCACAGGTCTCTTCACTTCATTCGAGAACACAAAGACCTGCAACTGTCAAAATGAATATATAGCTGACTGTGTTTGTCAGCTAATATTTATGGGGGACAGGTATGCATTCAAGAAACCCCATTCATCCCCCTAGCTGTACTTGTGCATCATTTAGCCACAAATTTAGGAAAGATCCCTTATCCAAAAAACCCCAGGCCCCAAGTCTTCTGGATAACAGATTCTATACCTCACAATTGCTACAGTCACCCTTATCTCTTTCTCTTACTGAGCTCCCTAGCAAGCTATATGACATTCCCCAGGTAGGAATATTCAAGGAAATTAACCCTCTAAGGACCACAGTAAATGAGGAAGTAGGAGAAGAACAGAGGTAAAATATATCTCCCTCAAGGCTCTTTCTGTTCTACCATTCCAAAGGCGCAATTATGGTCCCGTTGCTTACAGTTTGAAAGCCAGAGATACCATTTAGAAGAATTCTTATTGCTGAGCAGGGGATACCTGATGAATCTGTATGACAACCTATTAATACAGATTAAAGTGAAACATTTAAAACACAAAATAATGAAAGTGAAATATATGCAATATTCAGAATGCTGACCCCTCTGATTGTGGTGACTGCTAATGTTATCTAATCCTATTTGCATAATGCAAAAACTGGAGCCCCTCTGCCAGAAGTGATATATTCTAGCAGATGTAAAACAATGAAAAAATCTATTTCCTGTTAATCTGTGGAGAAATATTCAGCTATTTCTGAATGGTTTATCTCCAGGCTGTAGAAAAATTTACAATGCAGGCACAGTGAACCAGTCAAAGGCACACAGTCTCCATAACTCCATTGTAATTATACACTTATTCATTTGTCCTTGAAGTAACACTAAAGCTTAACTGCTAAACACATGCATTCAGCATATGTATTTACAAATGATGCAGTAACTAACAACAACTGGCTCATTTCTACAAAGTTGCACTGATTAAATGCTTGTGTACCATTGGCCAAATATTGTGATCTGTGACTCAATCCCTTTTTGTTGATCTTTATGTGTAGGAGAGAGTAAAGGATTGTATGAGCGCACATAAATAACAAACGCAGCAGTGGATATGTCTATTAAACAACATATTTCTAGTTTTGTAGTTATTGTGCTCAGGTGGAATAATTTTCTTTTAATTATTGCTGCATTGAAATAAAATAAACTGCCCATATTTATTAAAAGACAAGCTTTGCATTTAAAAATGTTTTTCACTGAGATAACTTTAGTAAATATCACTATTTACAATAGACAAACTTGAAGTGTCACAGTTTCGTGACCAATAGCTTGACCAATTTTGCACCTTTTATGCTGAAATATGAATATGTCTATTGAGAAATGTTTTTAATTTTTTATTTAAATATGTCTAGACCTAATTAGAAATAAACTACGTTTTGATGTGGCTTACACTATGGAACAGTGTCAGGAAACAGCGAAGAACTGTAATTGTAAAGTCATGGTAATAACAAGACCAGTGGCAAGTACATAAGGGTCAATAGTTTGCAGAAAACTGACTGCAGCAACCATGAAGGCACCACTGTATGAGTACAAACATAAGAAAGTTTCCATTTCAACACTGCAAAAAATACTTTGGGAAGCAGTGTTAGAGTAATGTAGCAGGGTTAAAAAGCTTCCTTGTTTAAAAAACAAAAAAGGGCTAATTTACATCCACTAGCAAGGTGAAAAAAGTGCCATTTTGAGCGCAAACCATCATGTTTTTTTCTCCACAATACAGACTTTTTCCATAGAATTGTAGCATTGTTGTGGTTGCAAAAAGATGATTATTTTGACACAGATAAACGGCACCTACGTCTATTACATCCATCAGGCGCACATGTACAAATATTTTTGAAGTCTGTCTGAAATAATTTCCTGTGTTTGCTGATTTTTTTGCTGACTCCACTGTTTGGCATGCCATGTGCACCCTATTCCTTTGGTGCAACTTAACTGTGGAAATTGACACAGGGTGCTAAGGAAACCCAGGAGCTATCTCCTGGTTTGAAGGTGGCAATAGGTCCAAGGTTGCCCTGCATCAATAGGTGCAGCAGCACAGGATTCAGAACAAAAGGCTGGAAGGACTGATCAGCGCTGAGCACAACTAGAGGGAAGTGCAAGGAGCCCATTTTAAAGTACCTTTAATGAAAGTGATTTTATGTGCAACTGACTGAGGGAAATTATGAGGACCACAATTGCGCTAGGGAATAAACCCTAAAAACTGGACTCTGCAGAATCAAAAAAGTATTGACTGATGAGTTGGGTTTTTGTATGTCGTCAAACAGATGAGATGAAGAATTCTCAGTATTTAGAAGCATGGATACGGTAGGGTTATTATTTGAGGGTGTCTTCAGATAACAAGCCTGTAATTTTGGTATAAACAGATGGCAAACTCAGCACCTTTGAAAACCCTTACTGGCAGGATAGGCTTTGCATTATTTAGGTACAAAGCAGCATGGGCAAGTGACAATAGGATAGGTAGGTACAGACAGGACTGACTATTCAAACAAGGCACAAAAGAGAAGTAGAAAGCGCACACCCAAAACATAGAGAGGTGCTATTGCCAGGGAGGCCGCCCATAAGAAGTTACATAATCATAAGCAATAATTTCCAAAAAGGAATGCACTCTTAAAAAATCAAATTATTTATTAAATTACAAAATCAAAACATAAAACCTATTTTTGATTGTTTTTGCCCATGATGAAGACTACATGGTGGTCGAAACACGTAAGGCTTTATTATGTTTTGATTTTGTAATTTAATAAATAATTTGATGTTTTAAGAGTGTGCATTCCTCTTTGGAAATTAGACAAACAAGGCAAGCAGGCAAGCGGTGAGTTATAATGGGATAACACAGGACCTCAAGGAATTGCTCTTCAGTGGGGTAATCCCTTGTGTAATCCCTTGTGTGCACAAAACCTTTTAGGGATCTGCCCATTCATCAGGTGTCAAAGTGTTGTGTGCAGCCTATTAAGTATTTGGACCACCATGATGAAGACCAGATTGGGAAGATAGTCAAAGAATTTGAAAACAGGTATCAGCAGAAAAACAGACACTGACTGAATCAAGGCAAGGCTGGTATGTGAGGTACATGCAAGAATTTGCAAAAGGCAGCATATGTTGCAATGATGTACACAAAACACAGAAAGAAATCGCCAGCGCTCGGTCTAACCCACGCTGTAGCGTTGACCAGCTGCTAGAAACACCCTTGTGCCAGCGCTCGGTCTAACCCACATTCTGGAGTTGACCAGCTGCTAGAAACGATAAAAAGCCATTAATTATACACAAAGAGAAAGAAAGATTGCTAGCGCTTAGTTTGCCTTTAAAAATAATTTTTACAAAAAATGAGGTGTTAGTACCACACTTTGGCCAAAATATGTAAGTATATGTTGCAATGATAATTCCTTAAAATATGCAAAAATCATCTTGGCAAACCATAACTAAGTTTATCAAAGAAAATGAGATAATTTGTTGCATAGGAATCTGCCAAATAAGACTGCATTCCAAAGTATCAGAGAACTACTCATAACTGAGTTTGTCCTTTAGTTATATTCCTGGGAAAGCAGCACTGGTTCTAGTGCAACCAAATTAAAATATAGCATCATGCTGGGTACAATTTTAAAAAACCACTGACATTAATGATTTTTTGCCTCAAGGTAGGTTCTCCTCCTGTTTTTCTTAATTTGCTTCAAGAGGAAGGAAAGGCAATTTGACATTTTACTGACAATAGATTAGCCACATTAGTGCCACCTAGAAAACTATATTTATTCTGAAGAAAGCTTTACCATACCTGAATAAACAGCCCTAGAAGCTCCCTCCATTTGTTGTTTAAGATAGCAGCTGCCATTTTAGCATGGTCTCAGTAGCATTTGTGCTGTGGCTCTAGCAGTTGGTTGCTCAGATCACATCACAGATTCTGAAGGGAGGGGGAGTAAAATTCTTATGAATTCTTATGGGAGGGGGAGAAAAAAATGGGAGGGGGAGAGGGAGAGAGCTGCGCAGAAGGAGCCCTAAAGGAGAGGAAGTCTGATACCGAAGAACATGTCTACAAAAAAGACAACAAGAAATCCTGTGTTTCTTTTGATAGAAAACTTAGTGCAGCTTTTTTGTGAGTGCTTATGGCTGTATTTACATAGACCTTTCTGATAACGCTTACTTTTACTTCTCCTTCAAATATCTGGCTTTTGATTCATATTACTGACTATTATTGTGCAGCTTGCCCTGCCCTGCGCTTGGATCTTAACCACAATCTGTATGTAATGTAATCTCTCTCTAGGAATTCTGAATCCTGTCTTTCTAATTATCACTGTTTTTGACAGCTTTTCCAGTCAACCTCAGTTCTTTCACACCTAGCCTGCTTGCATACAAAGATTTCAATGTTTATCTTTAGTAATACCAAATTTATATAATATATTATTTAAAAAATTCCGCCTTTCATCTATCATTTGCATGTGCCTGCCTAGACCAAAGTGAAGATAAGACAAAAGATGAAGAAGATGGTACCCTTTAGCACTCTAACACTCGCATAAAGGATATATGTAAATAAGGCTTTTATTATTTTAAACATTTCTTGCACCTTAAACAATCTTTGTTAATTCATGCTCTATCTAGGACCATGTAAAGTATTTAGGACCTTGTCAAGTTATTGTACAGTAATGATCTAATAATGTTCTGGAATTTAGTAATTGTCATTAATATTAATGCATTTTTAAATATGAATGCTTTATTTACTGTTATGTATAGCTTTTCACTAAGTTCTCTGTATAATTCTCTATAAAGGTGTCATTTTCAAGACTTGTTTAAAGCAAGCTTGTTATAATTGTTGATTGTAGTCCTTTCCCTTTGGGATATGTAGCAAATAAGCTTTAAAGTGGACCTGTCACCCAGACATAAAAAGCTGTATAATAAAAGCCCTTTTCAAATTAAACAAGAAACCCAAAATCATTTTTTTATTACCACATCCATACCTATTATAAAAGCATTTAAAAATCCCAGCTGTCAGTCATATATTGCCTGCCCCGCCTCTATGCCTTAGGCATAGAGGTGTGGCAGACAGTTACTTTCACTTTCAATTCAGAATTTCTTCTTGTTGCTGATGTTGCTGCACCCCTCACATTCCCCCTCCCTCCTCACCATGTAATTTTGTAACCAGTGCATGGACATGGGCATTAGGTCCCCCCATATTGCCACAGAAACAAGATATTGGCAGAATGCAATGCCTGCTTTGATAACAGTGTCCACAAAATGGCCCCTGCCTGCTTGCTGCAATTGTGAATTCCAAGGCTGAAGAAACTAAGATTAAAATAATTTATATAGTGTAAGTAAAGTTTATTTTGCTTGAAAACCACAATAGAAAACATTTTGGAATTATTTCTTAAGGTGACAGGTCCGCTTTAAGAATGCACTGATGGTCTTGAATGTGTTATTATTCAATTTTGTTAATTGTGTGCCTCTACAAAGATAAGGTCTCGTCATTCTGCTGGTTAAGATTGTGCTTTAATTTTCAGACTAGTGATGAGCAAATTTTTTTGCCACAAAATTTTACCACTGAAAATTTGAGGTCACGTCAAAAAAGTTGCATCAAAAAGGCATGTTTCCCAATTTTTTTGCCATTTTGCAAATTTTTCCAAGGTTTCCCAAATTTTTCTACAAAGTGAGACAGGACAGATTCGCTCATCACTATTTAGAACAACCTTTACTTTTAAGTCCTAAACTCTGTGCAATAAAATAACACTTGGTTTTATAATTTACATTGCATTCAGAATGGCTTGTACAAAGATCTTTCTGGAATAAATATCTTGGAATGTTGCTCCAATCAGCATAATCTGTTTATCATAACCAGCATGGGATCAGGGATCTCATGAAGGTAAGGCGTTGTATTAGCATGATTGAAGCTTTGAGGTGTTATAATTAGCTTCCAGGGTGAGGTGCCAAAACAGCATTGTATGTGGCAGGCAATAGATGTCACACCCCCTTCATTTAAACTTGGTTTTTCTGTTTTCACATACAGTATATGGCCTCCTTAGATGTAGGTACATGGTTGAGTCCTACATGTCTGAGTCCTGACCCAGTGTTAAAGAAAAAAGGACACACATTTGAAGACTGCCAGGTCCATATTCTAGGTAGGGAGAGCGACTGGTTCAAAAGAAGTGTTAAAGAGGCCATATGTATGAAAACAGAAAATGAAGTTTGAAGGGGGGGGGAGGGGGGCGACATCTATTGTCTGCCACATACAATGCTGTTTTGGCACCTCTCCCTGGAAGGTATAACAACACCTCAAAGCTCCAGTCATGCCAATACAATCAACACCTCACCTTCATGAGATCCCTGATCCCATGCTGGTTATAATAAACAGATTATGCTGATTGGAGCAACATTCCAAGGTATTTATTCCAGGAAAATCTTTGTACAAGTCATTCTGAATTGAGAAAGCCAGTTGGATGATTGGCAAAACGTCTTCAAGAAAAAACACAGCAAGTCCAGTGGATTTGACTTATTACTACAGATAAAGTACTGCACTCAACAGGCTCAGTTAGAGTAATTGATTTTAATAAACAAAAGAAATTTCAATGTTTCAATAAAATCATTGTGATCTTCCTCTGGGAAAACAACAAACAGTGTAAGAAGTGCCAACCCTTAAAAACTCTTCTCCTGTGAAGAAAATGGGGCCACATCAAATAAAAGCAAGCCTTAATTCTAGATACAGCAAGATATAAGAAATCATTAAAATCAGCCAATAAACGCAACACTCCTGTAGCTAAGCATTATGTGGAGATGGGACACAATGCTGCACAACTAAGATTTCAAGTAATAGAACAGGTCAATAGACCTCAAATAGGGGGCGATCGAGACCGTATTTTGTTGCAACGTGAAGCACGTTGGACTTACCTGTCAGACACAGTCTCCCCCGCAGGTTTAAATGAGAGAATAGAACTTCATTGGTTTCTATAGGTTTTATTGTGGGTCCTGCAGACTGGTGAGTTTCCATTTGATTTTCATATGTATTCTCAGCATATGTTAGGTGCTATGTGGGCGCAGTAACAATTGTATATGATTTATATATTGTTTGGTTTATCTTTATTTGTTTTTTCACCATACAAATCTGCCTTGTGTATAGCATTGTAATAATTGTGTACTGTATAGCACTTAGATGTTGCCTTGGTAACCAGGACGTGGCTTTGTCTGCGATCCTTATCACGTGATCTATGACTGATATCACTAACAACTTTTACAAATATAAATAAGTGCAATTTTCAGTGTATGTTCCTCACTTCAGATACCTCGTGTCCCAGGTTAAATAAAGTTCAATAAATTACTCCAAAGTGCCCTCTTCTGCTTTAGACTTAGAGATGAGGTCTTATGAGGAAAAGAAGAAATAAAAAAAAATATAGTGTAATACTGTTATTACTTCACAATGTGCATTCTCATGTGCTTTTTAACACCAGTGATGACTTTTACTTATATCACCCTTTTGTGCCCAGTTGTGATATCCCTTTCCGATTGCCAATCTACTTACAGACCCCCTTGGGTTTATATGGCATCCAATTGGTTCGCTTGTAGCTCACGACTCTCTGCTTTCCCACTTCCAACTTTAGCAACTTTAGGCTAATTCCACGACCTTTCCATTTCCCTTCCCCTTCTGTGCATTTACTGTGGGATAAATGCATACACCATGGGCCTGATTCACTAAAGGGCGATAAAACGTGCGCTATTTTTATTGTGCGCTAAAATTTTTACCGCGTCTTAATTTTGGCGATTTTTCGCACGATTCACTATAAGCATACTCGCGCTTTTTTACGCGCGATATTGCATGCGTTATTTAACTCGCGAAAAGACTATTTCAATGCGGTATTTGCCGGTACATGTGCTAAATTACGCGAATAATCGCCGCATATGAATGGTAGCATAGAAATAGTGTATAAAAATTGTTGCCGCATATAAATGATGTATATAAATATTAGCCACATATAAATGGTATCATATATTACATTATTACATTAACATTTATTTATAAAGCGCCAACATATATATGTGAGGAGGGAATGAGAGAGGAGTTGAGGAGCAGGTCAGTAGAGGAGCGTAACAAGCGGGTTGGATGGTACCTAGAGATGAGTTCAGAGATGTAGGGTGGGGCAGAGTTATGGACTGCTTTAAATGTGAGGGTCAATAGCTTGAATTTTATCCTGGATGGTAGGGGAAGCCAGTGCAGGGATTGGCAGAGTGGCACGGCAGAGGAGGAGCGGTTGGAGAGGTGTATGAGCCTGGCAGCAGTATTCATTATGGACTGGAGAGGGGACAGTCTTTGGAGGGTAAGGCCAATTAATAGGGAGTTACAGTAGTCCAGGCGAGATATTATAAGAGAGTGAATAAGAATTTTGGCAGCATCTTGGGTGATAAATGATCGGATTTTGGAGATATTTCTTAGGTGAAAGTGACATGATTTGATAAGTGATTGGATATGAGGGGTGAAGGACAGGGCAGAATCAAGGATAACCCCAAGGCACCGGGCCTGGGAAGATGGGGTGATGGTAGAATTGTTAACCGTTATAGATACCTCGGGAACAATGTGGGCGTTGGATGGGGGAAAGAGAACCAGTTCAGTTTTAGAGAGGTTTAATTTGAGGTAACGTTGGGACATCCAAGTGGAGATAGCGGACAGGCAGGAAGAGACGCGAGTTAGAAGCTCTGGGTTGAGATCAGGAGAGGAAAGATAGATCTGAGTATCGTCAGCATAGAGGTGGTACTGAAAGCCAAAAGAACTGATTAATTTGCCAAGTGAGGAGGTATAGAGAGAAAATAGTAAGGGGCCCAGGACAGAGCCTTGAGGAACCCCGACAGAAAGAGGCAGGGGAGAAGATGATTCCCCATTGTAAGAGACACTGAAGGATCGATCTGAGAGATAAGATGAAAACCAGGTTAAGGCAGTGTCACAAAGGCCTTGGGATCAAGCGGGCAGGTAGTAAGGTGGGAGGAAGACAGCAGTTTTGAGACTTCCTCTTCAGTCACTGGGGAGAAGGAGCCAAGAAGAGACTGGGGAGCATGTATAAATAGTAGATGCTTATAAATAGTAGCCACTAGTGATGAGCAAATGTGTTCTGGTTATCTTTAGTGAAAAATTAGCAAATCTTTCGAAAGATCCACGAAACGGCAAAAATGTTGTGCGGGCGAAAAAATTGTTGCTGTGACTATTATTTTTTGACACTTGTATCAATTTTTGGATGTGCGGTGAATTTTTGCGTGGCGAATTTTTTCATGCGTTTTGCCATTGGCGGATTGTTTTGCGAAACGCATGAAAATATCCGTCGCGAAAAAATTCAACGCACGTCCAAAACTTCGCTGCGAATCCATGCCTGTCGAAACATTTCATCACTTGTAGCCAAATAGAAATAGTTGCGCAAATGAACGCACGCCATGTTAGCCATACACGCCAATACTTGCAGAAAATTACTGTATTAAAAATGAACATTTCGCTGCAAAATGGCGGCTGCGTCACTCTAGGGGAAACACATACTTGAATAAATAACACTGTAAGTCCATATTTTATTGGCAAAAAATCATTTACTGTACTTTTGTATAATTTTTCGCCTGCCTGTAGTAGGTATTAATTTTCGCATAGCCGAATGCGATATTTAGCGCGCAAAAGTTATAGTGAATCATGCGATCGTATTCTTTTCAGCGCGGAAATTAACGCAAAACGGTAAAACTTGTGCGAGAAATAACCCATGTGAAAATGGCGATTTTTCGCACACGATAACACTATGGTGAATCGCGCGCAAATTATTTTGCGTTTTTTAACACGAAAAAGCGTGCGATAATTTTTATCGCCCTTTAGTGAATCAGGCCCCATATGTGTAAAAACTTAAATACTTTAATATAAATAAAACTTCCCAATACACTCACAAACTTAGTATAGGATGCGTGTCAGGAGTCACTGGTATGGATCAGGTGGCTTCTCCTTTTTCTTTCCCTGTTCACAACCTGCAGTGTCGCTCCTGGGTTCAGCAGTCCTGCCCTGTATAGGAGGACCTCTGCGTCCTCTCTCACCGCTGACACGTTTCGCCACTTCCAGCTTCCTCCTGAGCATTGACATCACTAACAGCCTGAGATCTCGCTAGATTTCGTATGATCGTGGACACGCACCTTGTAGTTTAAATTCTGTTCACCTGGGGTGGGTGTTAGGGAATGCTACATTGAAAAAGGGAACATCTGTATCCTTCTCACTGTTTACTCACAATAAACCTTCATGGAGGCAGTTTTGTGCACCTACTGAATCGTGAGTGACTTCCTTTTTTGTATTTTGCACTTAATATGTCTATAGGCGGAAACCATGGCTTTTAGGAATATGCACTCCAAGTTAACTTTACTATAGACTCTATCTTGGATAGCACAGCTGTTTTTTTCTTTTTGCACTATGTGGAATTAATCATATTAAAATACAAAGGAGCAATATCGCCAAAATAGGCATGTATAGTTATCCAGGCAGTACATAACAAATTGACAAATTTGTCCAGGCTTAGACTACAAGTATATTTACTTACAACCCTAAAAAAAACAAACAAAAAAAACTTGAATATAGTAGCCACTTGAAGTCAGGCTTTTTAAATCCAACATAAGAAAAAAAGGTTGGTTGAACTCTCTCTCTGCACCATTAGCATAAAAAAATGTATAGAAATTGGCACAACATTTGTGCCAATTTCTATATATTTTTGTATGCTAAAACCATAAGTGTCCACTTATGGTTTAAATATTTCAGGAAAAAGGTGTAAAGTGCTTAACGCAATGTATAGAAATAAGGCTGACATTATATGTCTACAAGAAACACATGTCACAATCCCCTCTCCAAAGACACGAGCTATCCCAGGTGGTTCTATAGCAATAACCCAACACAAAAACAAAGGTGTAGCAATAGGATTCCATTAAAAAATTTGATTTTCATTCCATTGATGCCCTTAAGGATAAAGAATGTAGATACATCCCTATTAAGAGACTATTGTGGCATAATAAATGCACTATTGACAGTGTATACTTACCTAATAAAGCTCAACCCCCCTACTTAAAGAAATTAATAAATAAGATTTAAATTTTTAGTAAAGGCTGCACTATTATAGGAGGTGACCTAAATTTGACGCTAAATCCACTTTACCATACTGAGCCATAAACATGGTCAATAAATGATTGCGCCAAGTTAAATTAATTGATTCATGAAAACATCAATGGAAAAAAATGATACTTTTTATTCCTATGCTAGAAATACATACACACAAATTGACTACTTGTTTATCTCACAGTACCACCTGGGATGTCCACTGAAATTAATGATATAATCTGGGCTAATCATGAATCCACACTAAATTACTAAAATGACTTAATTTCTTAAAATACCAAATAAACCTAAATCAGAATGGAGATGGAAGTTAAACAAAACATTACTGGATGACATACAATGTAAAACTGAACTGTGCTAGGCACTGTTGACCTACAACAAAGCCATTAAGACTGATCCATCTTCCCCATTAGCAAAATGGCAGGCATTAAAATGCCTAGCTAGAGGTATATTGAGTAAACGTGGCTGAAAAGACAACAAAAATTGAGCAAATTAATAGACTTATACAAGGATTTAGAATTTTTACACATATCTGACCAATCTCACAGAGCTTACATTACAGTTACAATCCTATATTAACTCAGAGGTTAAACATACAGCTACTAAATAAGACAAAGTACAATGAACACGGAAATAAAACCGGAAAGATGCTAGCTCAAGCCCTCCAGTCTAAACATGCTATTTCACAGATCCATAAAATCAAAGACTCACAAAACCATATGCAAATACTACCACAAAAGATAGCAGAAGTCTTTAAAAATATTATAGTTATCTATACAATATTAATCCCTTAGAGACAGAACAAACTAAGAACAAGATTAGAGATCAAATTCAAAATTATCTACGGGAAAATGCTCCTTCAGCAATCTCTGATACATATATAGCTGCACTACAAGCCCTAATTACCCAAGGAGAAATACAAGAAGCCATAAAAAGTCTGCCGTTCCATAAAGCCCCTGGACTCGACGGCTTTACAGCTAAATTTTATAAAATACACAATACTCAAATATTACCCACACTGGAGAACTTAAAAAACACTCTAGACAACCTGCCTAACCAAGCCCATATATCTATTATTCCTAAGCAGGGTAAGAATCTGACAAATTGCAGTAGTTATAGACTGATCTCTTCACTCAACCTAGACCTAAAACTATTTAAGACAATTATTTTAACCTGCCTAAAATCTATATTACCCATAATAATACATCGAGATCAGGTGGGCTTTTTTGTAGGTTGAGAGCCCAAAGAAAATAGCTACAAGGTACTTAAATGGTTAGCTTGGACCATACATATAAAAGGGCCTTCTATGCTTCTTTCGACAGACGCAGAAAAGGCTTTTGACAGAGTAAGGTGGGACTTAAATGACCTAGCCCTGTCATGCCTAAACTTTGGTCCTAAATTAAAGTAATCTTATACTGTACCATCTGCCCAAATTTGAGTATTAAATGAGACAAGACATGGATGCCCTTTTATCTCCATTGTTATATGTTATCTGCATGGAATTCTTGTTGAATGCGACCAGGCGAGACCCAGATGTCACAGGTATTACAATAGGTGAATCTGAATATAAAACTGCGGCCTTTGCAGATGATTTACTATTTATAATTACCCAACCCATAACCACATTTCCTAACCTCATAAAGGAACTGAACATATATGGAAAGTTGTCTAACTACAAAATACATATGGAACAAAACCTGTGGCTCTCCCACTTTCTCTACCAAAAATCCTGACAGATCATTTAATGGCCACTTTCCCCTTTAAATGGCAAACAACAAGTATTAAATATCTGAGAATTTAGATCTTGCCTGATCTGGATTCTCTATATGACCTCAACTATAAACCCCTTATGGAGGAAACCTGAAAAACCCTGCAAAACTGGAGTCCTAAAAGATTTACATGGTTAGGAAAGATCAACACAATAAAAATGTCAATCCTACCCAAATTTCTATATTTGTTTTAAATTATTCCAATCCCTCTTCCCGCCAAAATTTTTTAAGAAATAAAAGCCATACTAGATCATTATATAAGGGAAAGAAAAAAAGGCAGGTTAATAAAAATACTATGTACAAATGTAAGGCAACAGGGGGTTTGGGATATCCAGATTTTGAGACATACTATGAAACCTGTATCTTAGCATGTATAATTGATTATGTTTTATACTCTCCACTCCAATGGAGGAAGCTTGAAGATGCCTGAGTAGATGGGACACACTGTTCAAAAGTTTGGGCAAAAAATGAGAAATCAGGACCTTCATCTTTTATTAGGTAACACCTTGTCCATCTGGTTCAGCTTGAACCAGAAATTAAAATTAGCCACGTACCCCTCCCAATTGTTTCCACTAGCTCATAATAAAGAGTACTTACCAGGAATTATGGATACAGGGTACTTTATGGCCTTTGGAATATGAAATCCACAGTTAAGACATATCCTCCCTACAACGACAAACCAAACCCCAATAATACTTAAAAACCAGGAAAGATGGTCTAAAAAAGATAAATGGCAATATCAACAAACAAGTCTACTTATACTTAACTTAAACATTAAAAATGTGATACTCCTAAATCTCTCAGGTTTTGAAAATGTGTGTGAAGCTCAGTCTAGACTTCCTATATAAAACGATGCTGAACTACAAATATAAAGCAAATCCATCCTACACTTCATATTGGGAAATAATTAAAAAAATCCATTCCTGAACAAGAAGAGATATTCCTGGGAGAATATTTTTAAAATTACTAAAAGTTTTCAATTAGTAACAAATACCAGGGATACTCATATAATCTACTGTCCAGATGGTATAGAACTCCAGCTAAAATAAAACAAATGGGTCTCATCCCAACTGATGCATTAAGGATGTGTGCTATAGACAAGGGTTCCCTTTCTCACGTCTGGCTCTAAATGAGTTTTGGTCAGCAGTGTTAACAGACTGCTCGGCATTACAAGCATACAATTGCCTAAAACTCCCTCAGCTATTCTTTTATACCATCAAATTGAAACATTTGATAAACTAAAATCCTAATTCCGTTACTAAGAGCAGCTAAGTCCTTAATACACTGGAGAAGTATGAAAATTCCAGATAGGGCAGAATGGTATAAAACAGTAAATGATATATACTTGGAGGAAAT
This sequence comes from Xenopus tropicalis, assembly GCF_000004195.4. Classification (NCBI taxonomy): domain Eukaryota; kingdom Metazoa; phylum Chordata; class Amphibia; order Anura; family Pipidae; genus Xenopus; species Xenopus tropicalis. The sequence continues at coordinate 45,149,943 of NC_030680.2, forward strand.
TACATCCTCCATCAACAATAATTATGAAAAATTTGGGAGCAACATGTTTTTTCTGGATGCAATTTATAGAAACGAAACAGGATACAAAATAGATATCGAATTGAGGTGACCGAATAGAGGTGACCGAACGGTTATTAAATATAAACTTGATGTTATAAGAAGATGTAAATTCCCTGAAGTTTGTTAAAGTTACTAACATGTTAATGTTGAAAATTAAGGTTCCATACTTTTTGCTTAATAAGAGTAATCTATACAACACTCAAGATACTGAGACATTGTGATAAATGAACAATGCGAATAATTGTTGTATCTAAATAGATTTTGCTTTATTATGTATGGATTTAATAACCAAGAAAACGTCAAATGATAATATGAAAAAAAGAAATTGGCACAACATTATGGGAGGGGGTATAATCCCAAGAGTGTGACCAGTACTACCACAAAGAACATGTGGAGTAAAAGACTTGGTTAAAAGTGAACCATGGCAGATAGACTGCTTGTCACCAACGCAAACACAGAAAGAGCTGTGTATAGAGAAGTTTTCATTATCCACCCATGCATTCAAGGGACAAATCGCACGTGAACCCTGGCAAATTTTCGCCATTTTGCAAGTTTTGCTAATTTTTCGGAAAATCACAACAGATTTGCTCATCACTGTTCACTATCAATAGTGTCTGGGCAAAGAATTATGTTAAGAAAGTCAAATAAACATAGATGTTCATTCAAACCCACTAGTGCAACAGTACCCAGTCTATGTATCCAGTAGGACTCCATTTTCAGAAGAGCTAGGTCCCTATCACCACCCCTCCTAGGAGGGGGAACATGATTAATAATCATGTGGCAAAATTAGGACAGTGAATGTCAGGCCCTGACATTCACAATGTCACAATACGTTGTGCTAGCCTTGCCAACATATTGGGAACCAGGCCAGGTATACCACATGATTACTTGTACACGTCAGTGTGTGTCTGATCCTAAATTCTGTCCCAGTATGGGGATGGTTGAAAGAACCCTGGCCCATCCCACTGCATGTCAAACAGACAGTACATTTGTAACATATATATAACATTGTATATATATATATACACACACACATACATATACTGGTCTTTCTGTACACGCACATATATAATGGGATCCTTTAACTGGAAACCCATTTTCCAGAAAGCTCAGAAGTATGGAAAGGCCATTTCCCATAGACTCAATTTTAAACAAATAATTCTAATTTTTAAAAATGATTTTCTTTTTTCTCTGTAATGATAAAACAACACCTTGTACTTGATCCTAACTAAGATATTATTAATCCTATTAGGTAAATTTCATATTTGAATTACTTTTTAGTAAGCTTAAGCTATGGGGAACCAAATTACAGTATGATCCCTTATCTGAAAAACCCCAGGTCCTGCATTAGGAATAACAGGTTCCATACCTGTTTAACAATGCCTATATTTATTTAATTGTAGATCTTATTATCACAATAGCCTTGAATATTAGACTTTTTCAAAGAGAAACCCAAGCCACTCTTAAAAGCATTAATAACATTTTCACATTACCATCTGGCAGGGCATTCCACAAACATAGGGCAGGCAGTACATAGAGTGACACAATGCTGGCACTGCTTCTACAGTCTGTCTGAGGTGTGAACAGGTGAACAATGTGGGCCCTTAGGGTGAGGTCAGACGAAGCGTATATCCACTTCACTTGTATTATTTGTCCTCATATGACAACCTTTTTTTTTTACATATGAATGAAGGGTGATATTCCTGCAGTGAGCACCAACCATTTGGGTATTGCTGCACTACAACCAATAATGTGGGTATGGTCTTAAAAGCTCTGGTGATAACATGGGTGTGGGATGAAGTGGGTGTGGTTTAAAAAAAGGGGAGTGGTCAAAACTGGCTTCCATTATCGGCCCTCCACCATGTAGGCCAGAAAAATTTCGTCCCTCTGTTCTAAAACATACTAAAAGTTATTTAACAATGAACAACCTTGCTATATACAAGCTTATATGACATTTAGTAAACTCATAATTATACTAGAAAAACTAATTCCCACATTACAGTCATCCTTAAACCAAATAAAGATACACAAATCACAAATTAAAAATCTATTTGTTTCATCAACACTTTTTAATAACAGATTGGAAATACTAATTCTACAGATGATACATCAAAATCAATGTGGATTTGTTAGACAATGGGAAGGAAAAGATAAGAATAATATCTTTAGTACATCATTTCAAAAGAGTAAGGTATGCTACTAACCACTGATGCCAAAAAGGCTTTGACAGGGTGTAATGTTTTCAGTTTTACTCTGTCTGGCTATGGTCTTTGCTAAACAGCCATAAAGAAAGCCCTTGCCATTTCTTTTTACAGACCAACAGCAAGAATGAGAGTAAATAGTATATTATCACCTACAATAAGTATTTGTAATGTAACTAGACAGGAATGTTATCTGTCCCCATTACTATTGATCCTTGTCGTGGAATTTTTCCTTGCCTATATTAGACGTAATGAAAATATATTGCAGACTCCCAAAAAAACAGCAGATGAGCATAAACCATATTAAATGATGATCATTCGATGATGATCATTCGATTTTAATAACTCCTCACATATCACTATTGAATATTATGTACCAACTAAAACTTTTTTAAGTAGTAACATTCTTGCTGATAAAGAAACTTTAAAGGACTCACAGCTCCACTTGGGCAAGTTACTTCAATATAAGCAAATGACAATGACCAGTGTTCTCGGGGGAAGCTGCACCTCACTCCCAAGTCTTTTGGGCAGACTGTAACCAGTCCATATTACAAGTTAATTTGCCTCTTTGTGAATACATATTCTCAATTATCCAGTACAGCACATTGTGACAAGCAATGTAAGCGAGTTTCACAGCACAATTCCAGTTGCTCTCCCAGAACAGAGCAAAGTAGTTCCTAACAGCCCTCTCCGCTGCGACAGTGCTGATTTTGGTTGGGATATACCTTCCTTCTATGGGTGTTTATTGCTTTTTCAACCCCAATCCAACATTGAAAACTAAGATAGCCAGCTTTAAGAAGCTTAAAGCTTCATAAATATATGTCTATATATGTCTACATTCATATGTACATATTATTTACAATCAGACTTTAAGAAGCAACCAAAGAATTTGAAGAAGCAAGTTAAGTCATAGATAAATATAATTAACTGAAAAACTCAAAAATAAAGAGCGATAAAACAGATTAAAACACAAACTGAATGTATAATTGGTCAAAATGTAATAGTTTTGGTCTTATAAACATAGTCCTAAGGCCGTATTAAAAATATCAAACCAGAAACAGGTTTTTAGTTTTTCAAGAGCTGATTTTAAAACATCTCATGGTGGTAGAAACTGGATACTGGTGGCTGTTCCTTCTCCTCTATCTCCTTAAGACAATGGAATGTGAAGTCTAATTTTTACACAGTACATTTTAGAAATTACTTCTTTTCCAAGAAGTACATCACAATACTTTTGCACAGTCCAGATGCAAAAGGGGCCCACAAAGAATCAAATCTAAACATATTACAAAATGATGAGAATATAGTATAGTAATATATATATATAATATAGACCAGATAACAGAATTATGTCAGTTGATAAATGAGGCATGGGATTATGATTATAACCCATAGTCTAATAGCAGGTATAGAGCGTCTAGTTGAACCATTAAGTGAATTTGCTGACTTGTTTCGACAATCACAAGTCACAAAAATTACTATATCAAAAAAACTATAATATAAACACTAATGCTTTTAATTTAAGGTTTAGCTTTGATTTTTAATTTACATTAATGTGCAAAAATTAATTTTTGCCCAGACAATAATTTAATTAGCACTTCTCTTACTAGAAAAGAATATTCAGGAATTACCAAACTTCAAGCCCATTCATGTCTAATCGCAGCTAATCAAAAATATACCATTAAGCAAATTTTGCAGCTATATTGCCTCTGTTCCAATTTTGAAGATTTTGTAACAACCTTAAGTTTGCTTCAAAATAGCTTACTAGATTACTATGAAGAGGATTTCACAGTTAACAAAACAAAATCTGACACTCACCTTACATATAGCACCCAATCACTAAAATTATCAAAAACAATATTGTTATATTAAAGAGTCAACCCTATATTAAAAAAAAATCTTTATTTATTTTGTGACTAGACATACACAAACCAATGTACATGTATGAACCCTCAGAATAAAAAATGTGTATGTTATTTATTGTGTTTGTAATTGCAGCTAATGCATAACCAATATATTTACCACATTTAATGTGGGCTATAGCTGTTAAAAAAAAAAAGATACATTGGATTGGGGAGAATGTACACTTTCTCAAAATGTATAGACTTTTTGAGAAAGTGTACATTCTCCCCAATCCAATGTATCTCTTACATACAAAGATAAAACATCCTAAATTTGAATGTCAGGGGTCTGCTGAGCAGTTTGATGTCCAATATGCAGTTATACCAAAGCATAGTTGTCATGATTTAGGCCAGTAAGGGTTAATGAAGCAGGCCAAGGTATCCCAAAATCTTCCCTAAAGTACCAGCAACAGATATTTAACAGACCTCTGGTCACTAGGGTCTGGAACCAGCCATGTGTAAAGGCCTTACAACCTGGAATACCCAGCTCTAATCCCTGGCTGATAAGAGCCATACCATGTGGGGGAGTGAAAGCCCACGTGGGGGTGACTTAGAGTTCACATTGGGACCAATCATAGGTGATGTGGAGGTCACACCATAACCCAAACTCACAAACATTTATTGTCCCAGAACCTATACCATTTTACTAGAGGTACCAAAACCTGAGTATATGTTTAATTTACAATGGCCTTTCATACAAGTCCTTCACATGACTAGATTTGGGCACTCGGTTTGTCAGATAGGAATATCTGCGCTGGGGCAGGTCACACAGTAGTGATGTTTAGTCTGTATGGGACCGGTGGGATCATTTAGAATTGATGAATTTAATTTCATCTTTCTATTATGTTCCCACAAGGAGTTATGGACATTTTTATCATTGGTTCAGTCCACTCTGGAGGTAATAAAAGTTGCACTGTGTCCTGCTAATGGTGACACCCCTTGCATTCCTGAGGGAGGGGGAAGTGTCCAGTTACCTGATCCCCTGCAAACTGGGATAAATAGTCAGCTCTTCTGTCTATACTTTGATATACTTTGGAGGACCAATTTCTATTGGAAGTTTATCCTGTGGTTTCCCCTTGCCTCCAGGGCTAGAAGGACTCTGCTTGGTATAGTATAGGACTTTTATGTTTTTTCCTTTTATTTTAAAACTGTTTGTACTTATTTTATTGTATGTCCTTTTTGTAACCTCTTGTTTTAAATTTGCACTGTTATACCTTTTATAATATTAAACATTTTTATTTCAATATTATATGTAGGGAGGTAGTGCTGGGTCCCTGCACTTACCCCCCTCCTGCTGCTGTTCCCTGTAGGGGAGCTGGCACTGAGACTTTGTGCTGTGAGCTGCTGCCTAGCAACAAGGTGAAAATCAAGCTCAGGGCTGCAGGAAGTTGCAAAGCAGCCTGGGAGAGGAAGTCAGAGGGAGGAGAGAGAAAGCCCCAGAGCTCCAGAAGCTGCACGTGGGCTCAGAGAGAGGAGCTGCACAATAAGAAGCTCTCCTTTGGAACAGGCTGGTACAGGGAAGGCAGACCCTGTACCTGGAGAGACAGAGATCCTGTGAGGAGTCCTGCCTGGAGGAACAAACACCTGCAGGGGAATCCCATCTGAGTACCTAAAGGGGCTAGTAGTCGCACTGCATGGCTGTGAGTGCTGGACTCGCCTTAAGATTCTGTGTGAATCAACCAGAGATCCTGGAGTGAGTATCATTAAAGTGAAACTAATAAAGGAGCGCTTGAAGATTTAAAGTATATAAGCTAAAGGACTGTACATAGTTAGTGAGATAGCTTGCGCTGGCAAAGCTAGTTAGTAAGACCCTTATTGCCACTTTGATAGGAGTGTTATGTGTATTAGTTTCCCCTTTATTTCAGATAAAAGTTATTTTGTTTATCAAGTACTGTGTGTGCATTATTATTGTTCCTAGTGGGGCCACCCGTAGGTGCACTCCCAGATCCCACTAGGTGGAGGCACTGCGCTAATAAGTACCAGGTACCCAGTCTCTCCCAATACCACTGCGGAGTGATTCAGGTTTGTCCCGTGCTATCAGGTAAGCGCCACACGTGGAGTGTAACACTGTCAAAAGTGCCAGAAGTGGTGAGGATAGGGTTACATATATATAAAATTAAATAAGTTTGTCCTTGATGCTCTAAAACGTACCTATCCTCCAAGTGTGTAACTGTGTTGTGTGCCTTAGCCCTCTGCATGCTGTATGCTGATTAACCATTTGACTGCTGGTAAGGAGAGTGTGTGTGTCAGTTCCTTACATTAACCCTTTCTCTACTAGTGTGCTTGGCATCTCTCATCGCCACTGTAAGAAGTATGAGAGTGGTGGCAGCAAGTTGTGTATGAGTTTGTGAGTGTTGGTTGGTCTTTGGGGTGCTGTGACGCTAGTCTGACCTGTGTGTCAGGTGTGTGAGACTGAGCAGGGGACCCTCTAGACAACCACGCCTAAAGTCACGTGCGTCTGAAGTGGCGTCATCGTGACAATGATGTTCAATATGCATAATTATACCAAAATATGTGGGGACCCAAAATTAAAATGAAAAGCACCCATGGCTGGTTGGCAAGAGGATTTTTATGTCATTGACCGACTGTACCAAAGGCAAAAGCTGCCATTGTAGAGAAAGTCTATCTGCCAAATAACATAGCTACTATTTTCTTGAAAGGTAAGGCCTTTGCTTGCCTGCATGTAGGAGACGACTGGTAAAGAGTTAAATATATACATTCAACCCCAAATTCAAACTCAAATCTCTAGCTGCCTCCTAGCAATCTCCAATATAGATTTACAAGTGAAGACAGTCATTTTTATCCTTTTTAAAGCATGAGCAAGGACTCCTCTAGGATTTGCAAAGCATTTTCAGTACTTGAAAGTGATTAAAGAAGAGAAAAGTGACTAAGCTGATGAAAAGTATGGAAAGTCTAAATTATAAGGAAGGCTTTTTGTACTGCTTTTAAATATATAAAGGCCCCAGATATCACTGAAACCTGGTGGGGTAAAACAAATTACTGGTTTGTAAATGTATATGGTTACAACTTTTTTGGAGGAACAGAGTGGTTAAAAAGGTAAGAGGAGTTTGCCTTTTTGTAAAGCTAAAATTAAAGCAATGCACTAAATAAATTACCAGGGAGATTAATGGTAGGTTATGGGTAGAGTTTTCAGCTGGCCTAATTACAAAAAAAATTATTACTAGTGTATACTATAAACTGCTCAGTATAAGTGAGCAGAATGAAGTCCAGATACTATTACAAATTGAAGAGGCTTCACAACTTTGTCAAGTTGTTATCGTGGGTGACTTCAGTTATCCAAACATTAATTGGATTAATGTGGTGGCCTAGTTATTAAAAAATATCAGGTTTGTAAATATGCTTAAATGACAACTTTTTTCAGATAGTTCACAAACCTACTAGGAAAGACCCTTGTTAGGATCCTTGATATTATGTTGCAGAGACAACTCTATAAGGGAACTAAAAAACTAAAGGGCCATTTATTAACATTGGGATTTTCGCAGTTTTATAGTCTTTTGAAACCACCACTAAACCACAACTAAACTCATTTCCTCAAATGTCAGTCATTTATCAAAAAGTTTGAATTGCAAAAACTTGAACAAAAAACACACAACTTTTTAATTTGTCACTCTAAAAAGAAACCAAAAAAAACCCCCCAATAACCTCTAAAACCACAAAGCAAAGAAAGATCGTCCAGTTGTAAAAAGGATATCTACTAGTTATGTGCGGGCTGGCCCGATACCCGCGGATTGGGCAGGTTTGACCCGACCTAGCACTGCAGGCTGCCTCTTCCAGCTTCTGTATTTCCAAGCTCCCGCCCCTTTTGTGACATCATTGGGGGGATGCGCGGGTCTAAAACCCAAACCAAAAAACCGAGCAATAGTAAATGCCCCCCTAAATCTTAAACATGCAAACTTTGGCAGTGTAAGGGCATTATCAACTTGGAAAAGCTTTTCACAGGGTTAAACAGAAGGAATATGAAATCTCTTTAAATGCTACTAAATATACAAATTAGTACTTTTGCTTTTTAAGCAAGGAACGTTTTGCAAAGCAAAACTTTTATGGTTTTATAATAAAGTGTTGGTGCCAAGGTTGGTAAAAAATAACATGCTTTTAAATCACTCAAATTAGATTTACAGCTGAAAGGAGGCCAATAAAGCATCGAGAAGGGAACTGCTAAAATAAAGACGGAAAAGGAAACTGCAGTAAGAAGTGACATTAATCTAAATTTTTTTTTTTTTGTTGGTTGATGAAAACAAGGAAAAACAGATTCTGAACTGTTATTGTTCATCTACACAACTAAAGAACCAGCTAAAGGAAACCAGGTTTCCTTTTTAATAGACCTAATTCTAGTTGCCTTTTATGAGGAGGTGAGCAGGAACCTAGACTTTGGTATGGCAGCGGATGTGATGTAATTAGACCTGATAAAGAATATATTCTATTCTGAATGGATTCTGTTCTTAAGCTAGCCTTGGTTACTACTACCATGGCCTTGAAGACACAGCCACCTGTTTGGCTGTAAGCAGTTCCTTTTTTTCTGTACTGTGTGAAAAGATATCTCTATATGTGTACACTAGTAAACTAGTAACACCTATGCTTATAGGTTTTCTATGTTGAATGCTACCACTTCACAAAGTGGATAAAACCCAGTGCTGTTTTTGTTCTGTAGTTCTGACTCTTGGATTTGTTCAGAACCCATGTATGTGTCAAATAAACCTTACCCGTTTACCTCAAATGACTTTCGTTAACTAAAATTTCAGAGATTGCTAAAGCATTTGATACTGTAACAGCTGCACACAAAAAGTTAATGGCTAAATGAAGGAATATTGGCCTGGAGCTAGAGATGAGCGAATTTCTTCGGCTAGCATAGATTGGCAGCAAATTTTCGCATTTCACCATCAGCAAATTATTTTGCAAAACTTCTGAGAAAATTTGCCACTGAAAAATTCGTTGTGTGTCAAAAAAAGTTGCGGTCGCATCAAAAAAAGACACGGGTGACAAAAACAATCACACGACAGACCCGTTTCGTGAATTTTTCGCCGTTTCGCGAATTTTGCTGTTGTTTCGTGAATTTTTAGGCAAAGTGAAATGGGACAGATTCGCTCATCACTACCTGGAGCCCAATATTTGTAATTGGATAGAGAACTTGCTAAAGGACATCTTACAAAGAGTGGTGGTGAATGAGATTTTCTAAATGGACCAATGTTGTTAATGGAGTACTGCAGGGGTCTGCCCTTGGTTCTCCATTTTTTAACTTGTTTTAATCACCTGGAGGTGGACAATGAGAGTACTGCTCTAATATAGCTGATGATACACAGAAAATGTAAGATTAGGTGATACATTTTATTGGCTAACTGAGTAAGTAAAAATTGCAAGATTTCAGAGCACCCAGGCCCCTTTGTCTGGCAAAATACTAAATTGTGCAAACCTATCAGTTCAATGCAGGATGTTTTCACTTGAAATTTGACAAATTTGGAAAAGAAGGCAGTAAATTAGAAGATGAGTTTCAATGTTGAAACATTGAGTGCAGAGTTATGTTCAATGTTGGTAAATAGCGATGAGCTAATTTTTTCGCCAGGTATGGATTCGCAGAGAATTTCTACTTTTCGCCATTGGCAAATTGTTGTGAAAACTTGTGAAAATTCACATCAGAAAAATTTGTTGCCTCCTTTTTTTTTAATTAATTAATTTATTTTTTCACCCCTTTAGATTAGAGGAACAGAATTTTTTTTAAAGCAGCATAAGTGCTTCTTCACAGTGAGGTTGTGGATGCCCTGCCAGTGTATGGGAATTAACTGTGTAGAGGATGAGTCCTTCAGGCAAGGATTGATAATTGTGACCAACAGACTAGACAGGTAAGAAATAGAGAGGCCAAAGGTCAGGAGCGAGCTGGACAAGCATGAATGGGGTGGAGCGTGGCAAAGAGTCTGGGACAGGCAGGAAAGGGATGGAGAGTAGTCATGGCTGAAACTTTTCGCCAGGCATGGCAACAATGGAAATTTTTCGGCGGCATGGTGAAACAGGCTGGTGGCTGGTTGAATCAACTTGCTTTCATTTCAACAAAAAAGGGATAAGTATTCTTTATTAACTTTATCAAAACCATTGTGTTTTTTTTAACTGTTGGGTTTTATTTTTTCTTCATAAGTAATTGTTGTTTTTGGTGCTAATTTACAAAGTTTGTGGGATCCATAGCAGGCCCGGATTTGTGGAAAGGCCATAAAGGCCCGGGCCTAGGGCGGCACAAGTTTAGGGGCGGCATGCCGCCCCGCCGTAACAGATTTTTTAAATTTGGCTCCCATACGGAGCAGTCGGGACCTCTCCCCACTGCTCCGTATGGGAGTTTAAATGTGCGATTGCGCATGCGCATTGATCGCGCATGCGCACTCGGGGGAGAGGGCGCCGCGCGATTGCGCATGCACACTTGTGGGGGGGCGGGGGCGGCCTTGGGGCGCCAAAAAGTTAAATCCGGCCCTGATCCATAGGCTTTACAGCAGGTTACATTCCTTTGTAATTACCCTCAGCTTGAGGTGGGTGGGGTTTGATTAGTTGACCTTTACAGACTGCATAAATAGAACCACGGGCACTCCAGTGAGCTGCTTACTAACAGTCTGGTGGCTGGTTGAATCAACTTGCTTTCATTTCAACAAAAAAGGGATAAGTATTCTTTACTAACTTTATCAAACAAAACCATTGTGTTTTATTTAACTGTTGGGTTTTATTTTTTTTTCATAAGTAATTGTTGTTTTTGGTGCTAATTTACAAAGTTTGTGGGATCCATAGGCTTTACAGCAGGTTACATTCCTTTGTAATTACCCTCAGCTTGAGGTGGGTGGGGTTTGATTAGTTGACCTTTACAGACTGCATAAATAGAACCACAGGCACTCCAGTGGAGCTTGCTCTGGTGGAAGGTACTCTGTAAGTGATTGCTCTTTAAGTGGGACTCTGTAAGTGGAGTTATAAACTCAGGAGTTAGTGGGGGCTCTGTAAGTGGAGTTATAAACTCAGGAGTTAGTGGGGGCTCTGTAAGTGGAGTTATAAACTCAGGAGTTAAACACTAAGGGAGTTAAAAACAAGGTAAAACAAGGTATAAACCACCCCGTATAGATGAGGGGGATGAGGCCCAGCTATTGTTGCAAATGGAGGAGGCTTCAAAACTGGGTCAAGTTGTTATTATGGGGGACTTTAATTATCCGGACATTGACTGGAGTAATGGGGTGGAACGGGATATTGCAGCTAGGAGTAAAAAGAATCCTAAATTATTTTTTAATTATGTGAATAGTAAAAAAATGAAGCAAGAAGGGGTGGGAACCTTATTATCATGGGGGGGTAAGTTGGTTGATGAGAACGGGGAAAAAGCTGAAATTATTTTTCATCTGTCTATACATCTGAGGAGCCAGATACTGAAGGCTTCCCTTTTAATATGCCCAGTTCTAGTAATTTAGCTACTGGCGCATGGGTCACTCGGGAGGAAATTCAAAGAGACTTGAACATGTAAAGGTAAACAAAGGTCCAGGGCCAGATGGGATTCATCCCAGGGTATTAAATGAGCTGAGCGCTGTGATTGCCAAACCTCTTCACTTAATTTTTCAGGATTCGTTGAGGTCTGGCATGGTGCCAAGAGACTGGCGGATTGCTAATGTGGTGCCGTTATTTAAAAAGGGATCCCGTTCTCAGCCTGAAAACTATAGGCCTGTTAGTCTGACTTCAGTAGTAGGAAAACTTTTGGAAGGGGTAATAAGGCATAGGGTACTTGAATACATTGCAGTTCACAATACTATTAGTTTGTGCCAGCATGGTTTTATGCGTAACAGATCTTGCCAGACTAATTTAGTCGCCTTTTATGAGGAGGTGAGTTGATGTCATCTACTTGGACTTTGCTAAAGCGTTTGATACAGTACCTCACAGAAGGTTAATGATCAAATTAAGGAATATTGACCTAGAACATAATATTTGTAATTGGATAGAGAACTGGCTGAAGGATAGATTACAAAGAGTGGTGGTAAATGGAACATTTTCTAATTGGAACAGTGTGGTTAGTGGAGTACCGCAGGGGTCAGTCCTTGGTCCTTTGCTTTTTAACTTGTTTATTAACGACCTGGAGGTGGGCATAGACAGTACTGTTTCTATTTTTGCTGATTACACAAAATTGTGCAAAACTGTAAGTTCCATGCAGGATGCTGCCGCTTTGCAGAGCGATTTGACAAAATTAGAAAACTGGGCAGCAGACTGGAAAATGAGGTTCAATGTTGACAAGTGCAAAGTTTTGCACTTTGGTAGAAATAATATAAACGCGAACTATCTACTGAATGGTAGTGTGTTGGGGGTATCCTTAATGGAGAAGGATCTAGGGGTTTTTGTTGATAACAAGTTGTCTAATGCCAGGCAGTGTCTTTCTGTGGCTACTAAAGCAAATAAAGTGCTGTCTTGTATAAAAAAGGGCATTGATTCAAGGGATAAGAACATAATTTTGCCCCTTTATAGGTCCCTGGTAAGGCCTCACCTTGAGTATGCAGTGCAGTTTTGGGCTCCAGTCCTTAAGAGGGATATTAATGAGCTGGAGAGAGTGCAGAGACGTGCAACTAAACTGGTTAAGGGGATGGAAGATTTAAACTATGAGGTGAGACTGTCGAGGTTGAGGTTGTTTTCTCTGGAAAAGAGGCGCTTGCAAGGGGACATGATTACTCTGTACAAGTACATTAGAGGGGATTATAGGCAGTTGGGGGATGTTCTTTTTTCCCATAAAAACAATCAACGCACCAGAGGTCACCCCTTTAGATTAGAGGAACGGAGCTTCCATTTGAAGCAGCGTAGGTGGTTTTTCACGGTGAGGGCAGTGAGGTTGTGGAATGCCCTTCCTAGAGATGTGGTAATGGCAGATTCTGTTAATGCCTTTAAGAGGGGCCTGGATGAGTTCTTGATCAATCAGAATATCCAAGGCTATTGTGATACTAATATCTACAGTTAGTACTAGTGGTTGTATTTATAGTTTATGTATGTGAGTGTATAGATTGGTAGGTGTGGGTTAGGTGTGCTGGGTTTACTTGGATGGGTTGAACTTGATGGACACTGGTCTTTTTTCAACCCTATGTAACTATGCAACTATGTAAATGGGTATCAAAAATTTCACTTGTGTCAAAAAAATTTGCACCATTCCGCGAATTTTTAGAAAGATTTGTGATTTTTTTTGAGCGAAGCAAAACAGGACAGATTTGTCCTTCACTAATGGAGAGGGGGAAGAGAGAGGGACAAAATGGGATGGAGAGGACATAAAACCAGGGACAGGAAGGAGTGAGACAGAGTGGGTTTAGAGTCTTGAACAGGACAGGAACAGAAGCCAAACAGCAAAGGGAATAGAGAGAGGATTGGAACAAGACTAGGAGCAGACAGGAGCCAGAGCAAGGAAACAAGAGCCAGCAGGCCCAGATTTGTGGCAAGGCCAAAAGGCCCTGGTCTAGGACGGCACAAGTTAAAAGGTGGCATGCCACCCAACCACAACTGAAGTTTTGTTGCACCTGGAGCACCGGGGTCTAGGAGTGTGCCCCCCAGTGTAAGATGAAAGAATGCGCTTACGTGTGATCCTGGGGCAAATCATAATCCTAGGCAAAACACAGAAAAATAAAAATACATATATACATAAATTAATAAAGAACTGCCTCTTTAACTTTCCAGATCCTTCCCGCATTGTTACTATTAGTACGGTATACATCTTGCAAACAACAAAAATACAATATACTCAAATCAAAACAAATGTTTTTCTGATTTTTGCTTTATAAACACTAAAATATACTTAACATCCCATAATGTTTCTAATACATGATACATAATACTACATATAGTAACATAGGGTTCATAAAAGACCAGAGTCCATCAAGTTCAACCCTTCCAAGTAAACCCAGTACACACAAACCCATACTGACCTATCTATACACTCAAATACATAAACCATATATACCAACATCAATAGCTGTAGTTTTTAGCATCGCAATAGCCTTGGATACTATGCTTGTTCAAGAACTCATCCAAGCCCCTCTTAAATGCATTAACAGAATTTGCCATCACAACATCACTAGGAAGGGCATTCACAATCTCACTACCCTCATAGTAACACGGGACGCCTTATTTGATAGCAGCTTCACAAGTCTTCCATTGAACTTGTGAGTTTTTAGACAGTTTCTGCTTGAATTTGTTTGCAAGATGTCAGAATAGCCTCCCAGAGCTGCTGTTTGGATGTAAACTGCCTCCCACCCTCATAGATATTTTGCTTGAGGATGCTCCAAAGGTTCTCAATAGGAGTGAGGTAAGGGGAGGATGAAGGCACACATGACTTTCTCTCCTTTTATCCCCATAGCAGCCATTGATGCAGAGGTATTGTTTGCAGCATGAGATGGTGCATTGTCATGCATGAAGATGATTTTATTACGGAAAGCACAATTCTTCCTTCTGTACCAGGGAAGAAAGTGGCCAGTCAGAAACTCCACATACTTTGCAGAGGTCATCTTTAGACCTTCGGGGACCCTAAAGGGGCCCACCAGCTCTCTTCCCATGATTCCGGCCCAAAACATGACTCCACCACCTCCTTGCTGACGTCGCAGCCTTGTTGGAAGACGGTGGCCTTCCACCAACCATCCACTACATCCAATATTCTAAAAAACATATGTACATGCAGTGTTACTGTATATCACTAACCAGTACTTATGGCAATCACACATCAAAAGGCCAAAAATTAGTGGATTTATAGTTGTGTTTTAATAACATGCCTAAACAATTTTTTTAGTCCAACTGTTTGTAGCTGCAGTGATTGTAACACACCTCAAACAGGGAGAAAAAAGAGAGGACCTGTCTGACAAACAGCCACCAATTGCACCCCAGTGTGCTTACAGCCCACCCTTCCCCTTACTGTCTCAGACCCGACATCAACCATAAAAGTATTATATAAATGTTTAAGTATTGCCAAGTACTGAATGTTAAAATTCACAACAGACCAATGCCTGATGCGTGTTTCTCTTAAAAAATCGTTATCAAAGGCCCTGCTCCTGGCCATTTATCAGGAATCCATGCATTCTGGCATTGTACTGAGGGGTGTGCTACTATTCAAAAAGTAATCCCGTTCTCAGCCTGGAAACTATAGGCCTGTTAGTCTGACATCAGTAGAAAGTCCAACTCTTTTGGAAGGGGTAATAAGGCATAGGATACTTGAATACATTGCAAATCACAGTACTATAAGTTTGTGCCAGCATGGTTTTATGATTTTGCCAGACTAATTTAATTGCCTTCTATGAGGTGGTGAGCAGGAACCTAGACTCTGGAATGGCAGTTATTTACTTAGACTTTGCTAAACCTATTGATACAATACCAAACAGAAGGTTACTGGAACATAATATTTGTACTTAGATAAAGAACTGTCTGAAGCATTAATTATAAAGAGTGGCAATAAATGGAGCATCTTCTAATTGGACCAGTTTTGTTAGTGGACTACCACAGGGGGTCTTGTCCTTGGATCTTTGCCTCTTACCTCATTTATTAACGATCTGGAGGGGAGAACTTAAAGTATTGTCTTGGTCTTTGTTGTTGGGAACTGTAGAGAATTGAACCCTGGACTTTGTGCCAAACTGCAAATGCACTTACTTGCTGAGCCACAGGAGGCTTCTTGAGCAATGTGGGGTCAGTTGCCCTTATGTGCATCCAGCATCTCTGCCTGTTTCCCTTCAGTCTCCACCCATCTTGCTAATCGCATGTGTTGCTAGCTTAGTAATTAGGAGCCTTTATAAACCTGCTCCTGGCAACACCCGGTGCTTGATCATTGTTGCTACTGAGCCTGATCTTGCCATCCTGATTCTGACATCCATGACTTTTGACTCCTGATTCCTGCGTCCATTCTCCTGTCCCCACCTGGTACCCGGTCTTTTGTGGATCTCCCTGGTTTGACCTTCGGCCTGTTTACTCAACCTTGCTTGCCTGCCACTGAACTCTGCCTGCCTTATGGACCTTGCCAGTACTCTGCCAGCCCTGACCTATTTTGCCTGTTATCTTGCCTCATCACAGGCCTGTATATTAACTCTTATTTTTGTTCTGTTTTGTTTTCATTAAATGTCTTTGCTGTACCTCACTTGGCTGTCCAGCCCTTAGCACTTTGCACATAGGCTCCTACCTGCTGGTCCTTCACCAGAGGCCAGTCCTGACATTTGTTGATACTAAACTGGGCAAAACTATAACTTCCATACAGGATGCTGCCACTTTCCAGAGTTTCACATGTTACATTTAGAATTGCTTTTTCACACATCACATTTACAATTTACTAAAATGCTTGTACTTTTTTAATTAATGTATTGGAGAGTTGCTTAGATTTTTTTTGCTCATTATTTTAAAAAGGTATCTTTGAGTGGACATCCAAAGTAAAAGGACACATTTTTTGTGTACTTAAAAAAAACATGAAATCCATATAAATAGGTTTAATTAAGCAAATATTTTGTGGTTAAGCACAAAATAAATAACCTCCATTATTTCTTGTAAGACTAAAGTTGGCCATACGTTATAAGATGCACTTATTTGGCAAGGTTGCCAAATGAGCAGATCTTTTCCAGATATGCCCACCTAAGGTGGATAATATCAGGTTGATTCAATTGTTTGGCCCTAGGGCATCAACAACCTGATGAGGAAAATCAAACCTGCCCAATCGACATCTGAGTGTTTTTCACTCACATATCGGTTGTGTAGGCCCACCAGAGGGACCAGATATGCTGCCAAATCGTTCTGAAGGGTTCGATCCGCAGCTTAAATCTGCCCATGCATGGATACCTTTAGAACTAAACTACATGGGAGATTTTTTAGGATGGTGTCAGGTCGACAGTTCATGTCCTACAAGTTATATGTAGTTGCTTGGGTAGAAAAATCAGATGTTTAAACAACAAAGAAAATTTGCTATCTGACACTTGCTTTTGCCCCCTAAAATCTGATGGTCTGATCTTACTGTATTTCACTGAGAATAAAAAGTCTTAGACTGTCAGATGTAAATGCATAAACAAAACACACCATCCCACAAATTCCTATGGATGTAAATAGTTTTGATTTTCCACCGTCCTCTTCCAGAAATCCACGGCAAAGGCATAGACTTTTCATTTGACTGAGACTGCTTTTGTCCATTTGTCAGGTTTTTCATCGGGACATTTGGCCAGTGGACTGAGGGGGTGAATTTTGGTTAAGTTGTAATTATTGGCCGGCATGTCTGAGTAATGTTAATTCTTTCTTGTGAACTTTTTAATAAAAAACATAAAAACCCTAAAAAAAAAACAAACAAAAAAAAGACTTTTACAGCAGAGGGGATCTGAATTTGTAGCATCCCAAAAAAATCTTGTGCTGTTGCATGACAAGATTTTGTGGGTCAAATAAAGTGTGATCCACAAAATCTGATCAAAATCTTCTGTGAAGTGTCGGACTGGGCCACCGGGAAAAATCCCAGTGGGCCCCGGATTTAGTGCACCCCGGCGGCCCAGACCCGACCCTTGCTGGCACTCCCCCTGCCCGACCGCTCCTCCCCTGACGTGTTAAATTTATGCACTCTCGGGGGAGGATGTTGGGTGGGGGGCCCTGTGAGGGGGGTTAGGGGGCCCCCTCGGGGGGGGGAGTTAGGGGATGCGGCCGGCGGGGGCACCTGCAGGGCCCACAATGGTTGAATAATTGGGCATTCCCAAAATACACAAATTAGGATGCCTTGTGCTCCACAATTTCTCCAGCAGATGGAAGGGTAGTCTGGGAATAGCTTGTGAAGTTTGTCTGGGGTGTGGTACCAGAACATCATTAGTTTATAGATGCTTTCCTTTTGTCTAACACGTTACCATTTTTTTTGCATTGGTCCAGATGGATTCCCAAGTCAACTGGGAGAGAGGCTCCTGAAGTGCAAAATTCCATTTGGTCATGTAGAGTTTTGCAGAATCTTATACAAAAATGTCATGCATTTTTAACTGAGTTCTATATAACCTCAGTTGCCCACATCCCTATAAAAATGACAGCAATTATAGCACCAATTTATATTTAGCAAGACCTGTTTCATCAACTGTAGTTGCCAGACTTGCTGCCTCTGTAAGGACTTGCTATGTAGTTAAGTGCCTCCCTCTCCACTGAATGAATAAGGAATTGTGTGACATCAATAGTGTGGACAAAGAGTAG
This sequence comes from Xenopus tropicalis, assembly GCF_000004195.4. NCBI lineage: Eukaryota > Metazoa > Chordata > Amphibia > Anura > Pipidae > Xenopus > Xenopus tropicalis. The sequence continues at coordinate 45,168,265 of NC_030680.2, forward strand.
AGACAGTCTATGTAGTCATTGGAGGATTTTTTTTTTAAATGCAATTTTGACGCAAACTGAGAAAGTCACAGCACAAAAATGTGATTGCATATGTATATGAGATTTTAAAACTTCACCATATGAAAACTGCTGAGATGGTATAGAAGTAATTTGGAAGTGTATCATTTGCATTATCAGCATTTAAGCAAGTTTTTTGTTTTTTTTTAAAAGACAGTTGATATATTACAGCCTCACTGAAAATTAACATGATTTCCGCTTGTGACTTTTGATTAGCATACTATATGTGACTTTTACCTTAAGATTTTCTTTGTCTGTTTATTTTCTAACATGTCTACATGTTCACAACTCTTTTGGACAAAAGCAGAAATCCAGTATCCTTAAATCTAAACTAAAATAATAATATGTTTGCTAAAATATTCATAAGAGTACATAAGTACATTGAACAAACCCTAAATAGTTTGATTCTCATAATAATGCAATCCCTGTAACCAGATTAGCACAGTTTAGAAAAAAAAAACCAGAATTGTATTATCTTGAAGGAACAGCAGGAGATCGTAAAATAAAAGTTTAATGGCAAAACTGTTTTGTCTGCATGCACATATATTATAAAAAAAAGGCTATCCTTTGCATTATGCTCATAGTACATTAACTCCTTCTTTGCTAAGGAGAAAAACCACTTAAACTACCAATGAAAGCAATTAGGCAAAACAGATCTCATAAGGAGAATGCCGATTTTGAACGGATGTGAAATTAAATTTAAATCAACTGAGATCACCCTTTGGCTGTCAGTGTTCATTAATTATATTACCTGAAGGCACATATTATGAGATCATTTTTCTTATGATATTACAAAATGATTATCTTTTTTGAAAGGAAAAACTTTCATGTGGTTTTGTATAAATTATTAAATGTTCATTTTATAAATCTTTATAAATAAATCTTTAATCTTTTCTATAAAACTCATTTTATACTTGAGTTTTACACTTTTCAATGCAGAATGTGACAAGAGTTTTTGTTAGACTTGTTAGTAAACAATTAACACACCTGAATGTAAATCAGATTACTACAGCTATGGGACCTGTTATCCAGAATTCACGGGGCCCGGGGTTTTCTGGGTAAGGGATCTTTCTGTAATTTGGATCTCTATAAATTAAGTCTACTAAAAATCATTTCAGTATTGAATAACCCTAATAGGCTTGTTTTGCCTCCAATAAGGATTAATTATATCTTAGTTGGGATCAAGTACAAGTACTGTTTTATAATTACAGAGAAAAAGGAAAACATTTTTTAAAATTAGAATTATTTGCTTTTTATGGGAAATAGCCTTTCCGTAATTCTGAACTTTCTGAATAACGGGTTTCTGGATCCTATACCTGTACTGGAAACTTTAAATGTATGCTACTATGGAATGGATGCAATTCTAATGACTTAACTCCAGTATAAAATACTCTGCATGGGAACAATATTGCTCATGTCAATTTCATGTATCCACATTGTGTATTTACTGTGGTACAAAATGTTTGACTCATAATAAAGGTTTTGTGTGTAGAATTGTTTTTAAAAAGGGGTTACTTCCTAGGGTGATGCTGGTGCTTGGATAGTTTTGTGTATATACTTGTCCATTGTAGCTTTCTTTACAATAATAATGTGAATTGTTTAGTTTGTATAAAGTTATGTGATAGGGGAGAAACAAAGTACAATGGCCTTACTGGCAGAGATCAGTAGAAGAAGAGCAGTTACTGTGAGCAAATTTCTAGGCCTAAAGAAAAGTCAGGTTGCTAAAGTTAATTGTTCAATAGAAAAACTGATCTTTTTGAGAGACCTATTCCTTCTGTTTCATACCGGTTACAAGCTCACAGCACCCACTGAGCTAAAAACTTGAAATTGTAGTTCAGATACAGATATACAGTGTCCCAGAGTGTGATAGACAATTATTTTATATAAATTAAACAGTTTTTTTTCTCCATTACCACAAGTAAAGATGATTGGTTGTTATATATGGGGCATGTTAGAATTTAAAGGTGACTGAAAACTTAAAGAAAACAAGAAAAAATAAGTTAAGCAGCACTGACAGCAATGAATGTTACTCAATAGAAATCACTACACAAAGCCTTACCATTCTTATTTCTTTCACATGGGGAAAAAAACTCTACCATCTCAAATATTAAGTGGATCCAGCTTGATATTAATAAAAGGTATATCAATCAAATATCAATCCAAGCTCAGCATACAAATGGCATGTGTGTATATGAAATAATATTTTAAATGACTTTGTTTTTTGTTTTTTTCTTTTCAGGTTTCTGCCCCTATAATTTTGCTATTTCCCAATTATTTCCTTATTGTGCTTAACTATTTGGAATTGTTAAACTTACATACTAAGTCAAAATAAACAAATATTTAGAAGTAGGTTACCTTAAGATTCTCTCAATTGGACAAGAGTAGTGATGGGCGAAATGTTTCGTAAGGCATGGATTCGCGGAGAATTTCCGTGATTTGCCATTGGTGTATTGTTTCGCGAAACGGATGAAAATAATTTGCTGCGGAAAAATTCCACGCGTCCAAAAATTGTCGCCTGTGTCAAAAGAATAGTCGCGCGTCAAAAAAGAATAGCCGCGGGCGACAGGACATTCGCTCATCACTAGACAAAAGATATTTCTTATTAAGGTAGTTGTGTTGTGCACAACTAATGAATAATTGTTCATTAGATACCTCATCTCCCCACAAAAAACTCTTTAATGGAGAACTGTGCCATGCTAGGTGCAGAAAGGATGCTTTAGACATCTGGCATTTTGGGCACTCAGCCATTGCTTATCCTGTGAGTACAAAAGCAATTCTCAAGACTCTAAGAGGAGTAGAGATTGGGGATGAGTGGTTATCGTAGTCGGCCAATGAACTGTATGGCAGTTTTTTGTCTCTAATGAGCCTACTGGCCAGGAGCAGGACCCTGGGTCTTCAACATCAACCAGCTATGTATGTGGTGGAATTGATGGGCCAGAAAACTAAAGTGTAAGTGGGGAAGAGTGAGGCAACCTTTATCGATTGGGGCTGTAAGGGAGGTCCAGGCAATGCGGGGGATTTGTTAGCCCATAGAAAGGAGAGTAGAGAGGGGGCGTGGTCAGCCAGTGAACAAGATGGACACGTAGTCCAGAGTCTCTGTGCTAGCTCCAAAGATTAACAGAGCAAAATGACTTCTTTAAATCATGGGAAAACAAAGCCAAGGACTCCCAAAAGGATGACCCCCCAGGCAACAAAAACTTACCAAATCACAGATATTGTCGAAGAAATTCCTGATCCCAGCAGGATGGCACCACCAAGATGGCGACACGTCAGGTACAGATGGCGCCTCAGGCCGAGTGGAGGCTTAAACAGACTCCGACAGTGACTCAATTCTTTTCCTACACAGTTAACTTACTGAAATCACTCCTCACGAAACACGATTTTATAACATTTGCCGAACAGATCAAGACCTTGCTGAGGGAAGAAGTGGCAAACATTAAAACTGAACTCACGTAACTGCATTCAAGGACAGCTGAAATTAAAACCAGGGAAAAAGCAGTTGACAACTATTGAATCTCTCCTAGATGTTACTGAAGTACAAAGTAAAACAAATTAGCTATTAACCCACAGAATAGATGACCTCGACAATCGGGGCAGACGATGGAACCTGCAGATTAGGGGCCTACTGGAGTCAGTGGACAATTCTACACTCGGCCCAATCCATATTTAACACTATATTAAACAAAATGCAACCTGTGGAGATTCAGATAGAAAGGATCTATTGAGCATTAAGACCGAGAGGCCTTCCATCTGAGAAACCAAGGGATGTTATATGCTGTCTTTTAAGCTACGTAACCAAGGAGAAAATTCTGACTAAAGCAAGGCAGATGAAATGGATTCACCATGAGAACTCAGATCTTTATTCTTCAAATCCTACTATTACAAGAAACAAATTTAAGGAGTACCCCTCCACCGATGCATAAACTGGATACTCTCAATGGTACTTTAGCAATAACCCTGACCCTGACTTGTAAATTACAAGTAGCAGGCTACAAAGGAAAATGAATGACCATACTTACCTTTTAGTTAGAGGTTGAACAGTTTTTTCCTTAAGATATGTTCTTAAGCTTAAGCAAAAGCAAAAGAATTCCGAATGCTTATTTCAAAACATGGAAAACTATTGTTTATTTTTCAATAAAGCAATTTGAATACAAAAAAAAGAGTAGAATCGAGTTTATTTAATGAAACAGAAAGATTCATATAGGAGAGTTAAGCAATTTATACAACATTTTGGGCAAGCAGATCATCTTAAGTAAATTCATTCTTACCCAGAGGGTAACACATCCTGCCTCGCACATAGCTCATGAGGTATATAACCATTTCATGGGTGGTGGTCCTTCACTCACCCTGGACAATAGCACGGCTGTAAAAGAAAAGCACCAAGATTGCCTTTCCATAATTCGGAACTTTCTGGATAATGGGTTTCCAGGTAAGGGGTCTGATACCTGTATTACATATATTATGCACTGGTGCAATCTTAAAAATTTGCAATCACTATCCTACTGTCGCATGAAAGGCAAAAGGTTCACAAATAGGTATTTTACATTTGCGCAAAGGCAAAATTGTTTGCAATGCAAATTTTTAGTCCCATTGCAAATATTTTTACATTCAGTGAGCTATATTACATTCCCTCGTTAAACCCAAATGGGGGAAAGTAATAAAATTGGTAATGGAAATTGGAGAATGTCACTTCCCTTCGTACAGCTAACACATAAGGTAGCACCGTGCTTGCAATTCTTAACTCTCAAGACAACCTCTACACATGCAGCCACTGATGCACTAGTCAGTTACTGCACCTGCAAAAACAACACTTTTCCCCATACCAGCCATTGCTAGTAAAGCCATGGCACACAAGACTGAAGCAATGTCATAAAAAACCAAACCAACAGCCCTGCTAGCCAAAGGCCAAAACAAAGACTAACAGCCATGCTTGACACACGCACCAGCAAAGGGCAGCATTCATGCCTGCCATAAACCCCAGCAAAAGCTAACAGCTATACCTGCCAAAGCAGAGGTCAGCATCCACATACCCCAAGGACCATATCAAAGGCCAACAGCCCCACGTGCCAAGGAACACAGCCAAGGTCGGCAGCCACATGTGCCAAGGACCACAGCAAAGCCCGGCACCACATGTGCCAAGGGCTACAGCAGAGACCAGCAACCAACTGGGCCAAGGGCTGCAGCCAAGGCCAGCAGCCACATGCACCAAGGGGCGAAGCCAAGACTGGCAGCCATACGCACCAAGGGCCACAGCCAATGCTGGCAGCCAAATGCACCAAGGGTAGTAGCCACATATGCCAAGGGCCATGGAAGTGGCCAGCCAACAATGAGCCAAGGACCATGAGAGAAATGCCAGCTGTCACACCAGCGAGCACACGAAAGACCTGCAGCCAAAGCCATAACAAGGGCCAACGGCCACATTAGCCAAAGGCCATAACCAGGGCCATCAGTCATGCAAGCCAAAGGCCATAACAAATACAAGGACCAACAGACACGCAAGCCAAAGGACAGAACAAAGACCAGCGGCCACGCAAGCCCAAGGACCATAAAAAGAAAAAGCAAACGGTCATGCAAAATGTTAGACACATAGCATTGCAAAGCATAGGATTGCTCCTAACATGCTAGCAGACACATAAGTAAATGCCTGTAAACACACCAGATAAGAGGATGGTGGACCCAGCAGCCAACACAAAATTAGAAGTAGTTGTATTACGACTCTGCACATACCCAGTAGGAAAAAACTGCCTGTAAAGAGCCAGATATAAAGTAAAAAAGGAAAATGGTACAATATTGCAACAGCAATGCAACCTCCCCAGCTAAGCCAGGAAGCACCTGGTATAATAGCAAAATGTCCCAGAAGCATACAAGTGCCATACTAGATAACATTGGCTTGCCGCCCTTACCCTGGAAAGAGGCTACTTATTAGGTGCAGACTCCCTGTGAGAAAGGAAGGGGATACCATACTGCTACAGTGCAACCCCCAGTCAGTCCTGGAAGCACATGGTGTAATAATAAGCACCAATACCAAAAATACCAGAATTACATTATTGTCCATGAAGTTGTATGTTTCATGTCATGATGATCATCATTGAGAAGATTAGCAAAAATATATAATTTTTTTCCAACAACATCAAAAAGGTCAGTGGGTTGTAAAGCCAGCAAGACAGCTCCACAGAGAACCACAACAATCTCCTGAAATGGAAAAGAGGTTTATTGTTGATGATAGAATGTTAGAAGAAAGAGGTAGAAGGGAAATAGGGTGGTAATTAGCAAGACAGGACAGAATATGGCCTTTTTAAGAATAGGCTTGACACCAAAAAGTGCGAACGTTCGCGAACTTTGCGAACCCCATAGACTTCAATGGGAAGGCGAACTTTAAAACCTAGAAAAGCCATTTCTGGCCAGAAAACTGATTTTAAAGTTGTTTAAAGGGTGCCACGACCTGGACAGTGACATGCCGGAGGGGGATCAAGGGCAAAAATGTCTCTGAAAAATACGTTGTTGACACAGCGTTGCGTTTTGTGCTGTAAAGGGCACAAATCACACTACATTCCTAAACTTGTGTAATAAACTGCTTTAAAACGTCCGGCGTCTACATGCCAATCAAGTCGTGTAAAGGTTGCGGCCGGTTCACACGCAAAGACAAAACGCCGCGTTTACTGCAACGAAAAAAACGCAAAAAGCTTTAATGATACCGTCAAGTGAGCGAATAATAGTTTTTACTAGTTGCTTGTCACCTCCAGGACGTTCGTCCTGTCGGTGGGAATATTTCTGTAATGGCGTGTTTAGCAGTCACCGTGCTTTTGCGCACGTGCACGGTCGGGCAGAGGTAATTCAATGTACAGTGAAGTGAACCAAAAAACACTGATTCTGCAGTGTGGGCCCAGTTTTGTCCTACTTTATTGATCACCTGTGGTGACCATAAAAGATACGATTTTGCCGCTGTTGCAGAACCCTGAAAAATCAGGAATGTGTACATTCCTGAAAAATTATGTTTTTTTTGTCGCACCCACTGAAGCACAGAGGACAGAAAAAATATGTTAGATAAATGATATCATAACCATTCCCCAAGCAAAACCTTTAAAAAAAACTAAGATAGCATACCAAGCACAGAAGACAGAAAAAATATGTTAGATAAATGTTGAAAAAGTTTGTTTTTTTGTTGTTGCAGCCACTGAAGCCCAGAGGACAGAAAAAGTATGTTAGATAAATGATATCACAACCATTCCCCAGGCAGAACCTTTAAAAAAACTAAGATAGCGTACCAAGCACAGAAGACAGAAAAAATATGTTAGATAAATGTTGAAAAAGTTTGTTTTTTTGTTGTCGCAGCCACTGAAGCCCAGAGGACAGAAAAAGTATGTTAGATAAATGATATCACAACCATTCCCCAGGCAGAACCTTTAAAAATCTAAGATAGCATACTAAGCACAGAGGACAGAAAAAATATGTTAGATAAATGATATCACAACCATTCCCCAGGCAGAACCTTTAAAAAAACTAAGATAGCGTACCAAGCACAGAAGACAGAAAAAATATGTTAGATAAATGTTGAAAAAGTTTGTTTTTTTGTTGTCGCAGCCACTGAAGCCCAGAGGACAGAAAAAGTATGTTAGATAAATGATATCACAACCATTCCCCAGGCAGAAACTTTAAAAAAACTAAGATAGCGTACCAAGCACAGAGGACAGAAAAACTCAGGATTTACCTGTCCAAAAAGTTTGGCTTAAAATGAAACCAGTAGGATTTGCACCCTAGTTTGTACGGTGGTGGAGGAGGACGCTAAAGGACAGCTGTGTGTGGAGTCATGCGGCGTGCAGAGAAGGACAGCTGCATGGGCAGTCAGAACAAGTCTTCCGGCGTGCAGTAACCCTCCGAGATCCATGCCTCGTTCATTTTAATAAAGGTCAGGTAATCCACACTTTTGTGACCTAGGCGAGTTCTCTTCTTAGTTACAATCCCTCCTGCTGCACTGAAGGTCCTTTCTGAGAGGACACTTGAGGCGGGGCAAGACAAGAGATTTATGGCAAATTGTGACAGCTCTGGCCACAGATCAAGCCTGCGCACCCAGTAGTCCAGGGGTTCATCGCTTCTCAGAGTGTCGATATCTGCAGTTAATGCCAGGTAGTCCGCTACCTGCGTTGAGGCATTCTCTGAGGGTGGATCCAGAAGGGTCCTGGCACTACCTTGGACTGAAAAAACTTTGCATGTCTGACATTACAGAGTGTCCAAAGTGCATTGTCCTTGCCGGTGTGCTCGTGGGAGGATTACCAGCACCTCTGCCCCTGGAATGTGGAGTGACATCACCCTTAAAAGCATTGTACAACATGTTTTGCAGGCTGGTTTGGAAATGCAGCATCCTTTCGGACTTGTGGTACGTTGGTAACATTTCTGCCACTTTATGCTTGTAACGAGGGTCTAGTAGCGTTGCCACCCAGTACGGGTCCTTCTCCTTAAGCCTCTTGATACAGGGGTCCTTCAACAGGCATGACAGCATGAAAGACCCCATTCTCACAAGGTTGGATGCAGAGGTATCCATCTCCCCTTCCTCGTTATCAAGGACTGCATCGTCGTCCACCACAGTCTCCTCCCCCCAACCACGTACAAGACCAGGGGTCCCCAAAAGGTGACCACAAGCCCCCTGGGAAGCCTGCTCCTGTTGGTCTTCCTCCTCCACAAAGCCACCTTTCTCCTCTGACTCCACTTTTGACACCTCTCCCTGCGTTGCAGCAGGTGCCTGGGCTCGTTCTGGTGATTCCGCCCAGAAATTATGCTCTTCATGCTCCTGGCCACGCTGGTCTACAGCGTCATCTGTCACTCGTCGCACGGCACGCTCCAGGAAAAAAGCAAAGGGTATTAGGTCGCTGATGGTGCCTTCGGTGCGACTAACTATATTTGTGACCTCGTCAAAAGGGCACATCAGCTTGCAGGCGTCGCGCATAAGCACCCAGTAACAGGGGAAGAAAATCCCCAGCTTTGCAGTCCTACCACCCAGTTCAAATAGGTATTCGTTGACGGCTCTTTGTTGTTGCAGCAGACGTTCAAACATCATTAGCGTTGAATTCCAGAGAGTCTGGCTGACGCAAATTAAATGCCTGACTGGCAACTTGTGCCGCCGCTGAATGTCAGCAAGGCGTGCCATGGCTGTGTAGGAACGTCTGAAATGGCCAGACACCTTCCTGGACTGCCTGAGAATGTCCTGCAATCCTGGGTACTTCGAGACAAACCGTTGGACTATCAAATTTAGAACATGTGCCATGCAGGGCACATGTGTTAAATTGCCCAGTCTCAGTGCTGCCAACAGATTGTTTCCGTTGTTCCGATTTTCAGTTGGTGTGGGGTCAGCCACCGATCGGCTTGTGAGTGCAGAGATGACAGGAGTGCAGATCCAGTATGGTTTCTGCTTTCCAGGCACGTCATGCCCAAGACAGCATGACAACGGCGTACCTGGCACGTCGAATAGCCTATGGGGAGCTGGGGGTGCACAGGTGTGGAGGAGGACACAGCAGCAGAGGAGGAAGAAGCTGAGGAAGAAGCCAAGTTAGAAGACGAGTTAGAAGACGAGTTAGAGAGTGAAGGAGGAGTAGAGGTGGTGGCAGACCCGCATGCAACCCGTGGCTGTGACACCAACTCCACTGTTGTTGAACCACGCATTCCCTGCTTCCCAGCTATCACCAGGTTCACCCAGTGGGCAGTTAAGGTGACATACCTGCCCTGACCATGCTTGGAGGAACATGTGTCAGTAGTCATATGGACCTTTGCCCCAACACTAAATGACAGAGATGCAGTGACTTGGCTCTGCACATGCTGGTACAGGTGTGGTATTCCCTTCTGTGAAAAAAAATTGCGGCTGGGTACCGTCCACTGCGGTGTCCCAATTGCTACATATTTGTGGAAAGCCTCAGAGTCCACCAGCTGGTATGGTAAAAGCTGGCGGGCTAAGAGTGCAGACAATCCAGCTGTCAGACGCCAGGCAAGGGGATGACTCGGAGGCATTGGTTTCTTACGCTCAAACATGGCCCTCACAGAAACTTGGCTGGGGGCAGATGAGCAGGAACTGGTGGTCAAGGTGGAAGGCGGAGGGTGGTTGAGACGGGTCAAGGACAGCAAAGGTAGAGCAGTAAGATGCTGGACCAGAAGGAGGGTGTCTTAGAGTTTGGCTGCTGCCTTTGAGGTGTTGCTCCCATAGTGCTTTGTGTTTAGCCTTCATGTGCCTTCGCATAGCAGTTGTACCTAAGTGGGTGTTGGGCTTCCCAAGACTCAGTTTCTGACTGCACTCATTGCAAATTACAGCACTTTTGTCAGAGGCACACACATTAAAAAAATGCCACACTGCTAAGCCTTTTGATGCAGGCTTTCTAGCGGTAACAGTAGAAGTTGGCGGGTGCATTGGCTGGCTGACCACAGGTGCCGATTCATGTTGTTGCCCTACTGTTCCCTGCGAGCTGTCCCTGCTTCTTCTAAGTCTTATTCTCCTCCTGCCTCTCTGACTTTCCGTCTCTCCATCTGAACTATCCTCCTCTTGCTCTCTTCTTCTGGGCACCTACAAAACATCAATCTCCTCATCATCATTCTCCTCAGATGCATCAATTTCTTCTGACAGCTCACAGAAGACAGCAGCAGCGGGGACCTCATCACACCTTATGTCCATCTCTGTTGTGTTGCCTGCCTGAATTATGATATCTGGTGTAACGTCCTCATCTCCTTCATCTTCTTCTGGCAATAATGGTTGCGCATCACTCAGTTCAACAAACTCATGTGAAAACAACTCCTCTGACTCATCCAGTGAAGAAGGGGCGACGGTGGTGGAGGAAGTGGTACGTGGGGTGCCCATAGCAGAGGAGGATGAGGATGTTGTGGCAAAGTTAGAAACGGTAGAGGATGGGGTGTGCTGTGTAAGCCAGTCAACTACCTCTTCAGCATTTTTGGAGTTCAGGGTAAGTGCCTTCGGAACACTGGTCGATTTCCTAGGGCCACAGGATATCATAGCAGCACGGCCCCTAGTGCCTCTGCGTGGCGGCCTGCCTTTGCCTGGCATTTTTTTTATTTTTACAAAACAACAACAACTTGGGTGATGTTTCTGGACACGGAATTATTATTGTTATTTAGACAAAATGTGAAAAAGCTCACACAGCTAGAGGGCACTTGGTTGAAGAAGACAGTGGGCAACAAGGCCTGCAATGGCAAAGTATACAGTAGTGGATATAGTATTGCTGGTGGAAAAAACGTCACTCAGGTGGGTGATGTTTCTGGACGCGGAATTATTATTGTTATTTTTAGACAGAATGTAAAAAAGCTCACACAGCTAGAGGGCACTTGGTTGAAGAAGACACTGGCAACAAGGCCTACAATGGCAAAGTATACAGTAGTGGATATAGTATTGCTGGTGGAAAAACGTCATTCAGGTGGGTGATGTTTCTGGACACGGATTTATTATTGTTATCTGTAGACAGAATGTCTAAATAAATATCTAAATATCTATATCTAATATATATATATCTAATTTCTAAATTATAACATAAAAAAAATAATAATAATAAAACAAAAGTGATCTCTGGTTGGTGCTGGTGGTGAACTATTAGGAGCAGCACACCAGTCCCCAACACAGCTAGACTAATAGCACTGGGCTCTATAAATTACAGTAGCAAAGTAAAAAAATACAAAAAAAAAAGAATGATGTGCACACCTGACGGAGCTGCAGTACACAATGAAAAGAACACTAGAGTATCAGTAATCAGAAATAAAAGCAGTCCTTACAAGGACTATTGCGTTACAGCAGATGATCAGCACAGGACAGCTGCCTGCCCACAGCAGCTACATACAAAGCAGTAGAAAGTAGATCACTAGTTAGACTCAGCAAAGCTACCTAAACTCTCCCTCAAATCCCTGCACACTTGGACAGCTCTCTCCCTATGTGCTGCTAATACAGATCAGTAGAAAGTAGATCACTAGTCAGACCCAGCAAAGCTACCTAAACTCTCCCTTAAATCCCTGCACAGCTTCTCTCCCTACGCTATCTCTTCAAACACACACAGGCAGAATGTAAAATGGCTGCTGGGCTTCGGTTTATATATGGAAGGGAGTGGTCAAGGGGGGGGTGGTCCAGGAGGGAGAGCTGCCTGATTGGCTGCCATGTATCTGCTGGTCTGGGGTGAGAGGTCAAAATTTGCCGCCAGCTAAGGCGAACCCAAATTGCGAACATACGCGGAAAGTTCGCAAACTTCCGGACTTGCGAACACCCGATGTTCACGCGAATTAGTTCGCCGGTGAACAGTTCGCTACATCCCTATTGACACAGACCTGTTTGAACAGAAAAGGGAAAATTCCAGAAGCTAGTGAAGAACTGAAAATGTGAGTAAGAGCTGCAGGAGCACAATGTTTAAGCAGAGAAGAAAGCATAGGGTCAAGAGAGCAAGTTGCAAGTGGAAATAACAAGAAAAGCTGGGAGACTATATAGGCTCTTACAGGATGGAAAGAGGTAAGGTATGCAGAAGAGGGCTTAGTATGGCCTATAATAAGAGGTGGGAATTTGATTGTGGATTAGAATTTTATCTTTCTACTTTGTTTTTGAAGAAATTGGCAATGGAAAGTATGTACGTTTAAGTGATTATGTTGATAAGGGATGCAGAAGGGTATCAAATAAACGGGCTGTGAGGATTGGGTTTGTTATTGCTTATAAGTGTACTGTAGTACTCTTGCTTGGTCTTTGACAAGGCAGAAATGAGGCATGACAACAGAAATTTAGAATGGATATATTCTGCTTGCGTATGGGATCTCCTCCACATATGTTCAGCAGATTTTGTACAGAAGTATAGTAATCTGGTTTGTGAATGCAGCCAGGGGTGTTTTGAGCACAAGTACGCTTAGCCTGTAAGGGTGCAAATGAGCCAATGGTGGAAGATAGAATGTGGTTATACTCAATAAACAAGGTATCAGGATCAGACAAGGGAGGGGATACTGGACCTGAAAGAGTGAGCTAAGGCTGGGAGGTCTATGTAATATGTGTTCAAAATTAGGACAATGGGGGAAGGAGCAGGTGGAGAAGAAGAGTGTGAAACAGAAAATGTAACCAAATGATGATCAGAAAGTGGGGAGGGGTCACTGTTAAAATCAGAAATATACAGATTTTAAAGAATATGTAAACCCCACAGGCAAAAATTTAATTAGTGAACCACCATTCCCTTAATCTCTTAGAATTTCTTCTCCTCCTCTAACCTACTTGGATCCCTCCCTCAGGAATTTGCTTTGGCTGTTGGCTCCTGGGCATGCTCAGTTTTTCTCAGCTCAGATTACTAAACATACCCTCCACAGAAAGAGGATAGAAATTCAAAAAAAACACAGTCAATAAAGAGATGGCATTGCTGGTTCAATAGAAACTCAGATCTAGCTGCACCTATTTTTTTTCTCCTAACCTACTCTCCTGAGCTTAGCTTAGCCACTACAGTGTTCAAAAACACAAATAAATCACAGCTATAGTAATTGAGGTAGAAACCTTACCCTTAGTTAAGGTGGGTCCGGGTGCTCATGCCCCAGACCTTCAGCTTAGGGAGCCAATTATGAATATCACATAGAAAAAAGGCAGGCACATCCGGATCACCAAAAAATCCAAAACAGCTCGATTTAAAGTAAAAACATATTCAGTTTATTTTGTCCGTACATAAAATGCCAAAAAAAGCCTTATGCATTTTGTACCTAGAGCAGTACTTAGTCATAGGCTGACTTATAATTCAAAGACACGCATTATTTAAAGCCAAACTAGCCAATTACATTCAGAGGAAATTGGCCAATCACAGTGTACATATAATTAGAATTAATTAGGTATCAACTGTGGTTTGTTAAAAGACAGTATATGTTGGAATACAGGAAACGTCTTTGGCTTTTGATTTTTTTGGTGATCTGGATGTGCCAGTCTTTTTTCTATGTGATATTCTTAACCACTTCAGTGCTCAAACAAAGCATAACTTTTATCAAAGACAGTTCTGCTTGTGTGAAGCTGCATACTTAATGACATTTATGCTAAATTAGGGTCTTTGTGTGTGCATGCTGTTTGAAGATTTAAATGTAACTGATGATGTGTCAGAGAAAAAATGGCAGCTGGGTGAAAGCTGCTAATTGTTTAGGAAAATGTGATGGTGCTGGCAAATGAAGGGGATATACAGGTATGCAGTAAAAAATGAGGCGTGCCCAGGAAAATGTAGGCTTTACATGTCCTTTAATAAAGATCTAGAAACTTATGAGTTGGGGTATTTGTGGAGTTCAAGCGAGGAGGTTAGCGGAGAAAAAAAAGGGACAAGGTTGCGAAGGATCATCAATATGTCAGTTAAAATTACCAAGGATGATTGCAGGGTTGTCAGTACAGAGTAATAAAGAAAGCTAGGTTTTAAAGTCAGAAATGAAGGTAGAAGAGGAGGTGGCTGAAGGAGATCTGTAAATGACTCATACAGAAAGAGGATAGAAATTCAGAAGGGCATGCACCTCAAAAAAGCTGAATGAGAAGGCTGGAGGAATATGGCTAGGTTTAAACTGACAGCGGAAGATAAGCAGAATTCTGACTCACATTCTGTGAAAGACAGTTTTCTGTTAGTGAATAAAGATTAAATGATTTAGAGCAAAACATGGATTAAAGTGGATTTGTTAATTAAGTCAGAATGTTAAGTGTCACAATCTCCCTGAGTAGACACTGTGGAGAACCAGGAAGTTGGGAGCTTAAAAATTAAAAAAATTAAAAAAAATTAAAAATTTTAATTAAAAAATTAAATTAAAAAAATTAAAAAAAAAACCAAAACCTGGGGTATAACCATAAATGGCAGAACCAAGCTGAAGGGACATTATATCAATGTGCAAAGGTTTAATGATGACAAATAACAAAACAGGAATAGGCGCAGAACATATAAATAAAAATATACAGGCTTGAAATATTAGAAACTGGCAGGCAGAATCTTAGTCCAGAAGTCAGTCCAAGGTCAGATCAGGTAGAAGACAACACAATCCAAAAACAGGCCAAGGTCAAACCGGGAGTCCAAAGAACAGAACAAGGAGGGACCAGGAGCAAAAGAAGCTAGAAAAATGCAGAGCACTAAAAGAGAGCTGAATTAAAAACAGTCCTTTTATTCAGTCATTATGTTAAAAGATGCATACACATCCATGGACCTTATGCTTAACGTGTTTCGTGGCCTCTCGCCACTTCCTCAGAAGCACCAACAGCCCATTCATAGAAGGGACCATATTTACAAACTAGCTCTTTTTACATTAACCCTTAACACAATCCACACTAAGGAGATAAATATAAATAAAAAACAAAATTGAAATACATAATCATTAGGGAAAAACCCAAAATATACTTAACGGAGGTGGAATCAGACACCCAGCTTCCCAGGTTTATATAGGTAATAATGGTTTTCAATAGTAACATAATAACATAGTAACATAGTAAGTTAGGTTGAAAAAAGACATATATCCATTACGTTCAACCATAATGCCTATATATAACCTGCTTAACTGCTAGTTGATCCAGAGGAAGGCAAAAAAAACCCCCATCTGAAGCCTTTCTAATTTGTCTTCCCAACATATTGAGAATCACATGAACATGTTATTAAATATACAACAGTCTTAGAGAGACAGTTAAAATCAGGGTCGGACTGGGGTGTGAAGGGCCCACCAGGCTCCCATCCCAGGGGCCCTGCAGGTGCACTCAGCCGGGCACGAACCCCCCCATAGGGGCCCCCCCTAACCCCCCTCGCAGGGCCCCCCACCCAACGTCCTCCCCCGAGCGCAGAAATTTGACGCGTCAGGGGAGGAAGCGTTCAGGAGGGGGAGCGCCGGCAAGGGTCGGACTGGGCCGTCTGGCCCCACTAGAGCCAGGGCCCACCGGGATTTTTCCCGGTGTCCCAGCGGCCCAGTCCGACCCTGGTTAAAATATTGTTTTATATGATACACTTTACCATCATAAAATAGGGTGATACTTTTGTACATGAGAACAAAACAGTGGAACCCAGGGCAGTAACACCCTGCATCAAACAGTAAAGGCTTTATGATTTAGGCACAATGAATGCCAGCACCAAGTGGCACAAAGGGAATTAAGATATACAGGCTGGATATCACAGATAATAAATTTTCAAACAAGGCTATGTATTTGAAATCACTATGGAAGTTGCAGTGTGTTTGTAATCCTATCTTGCCCTAAACCGTTGTATGTTGAAACCAGTTAGACTCTGACCCTCAGTGGTGTTGTGAAACTACATCTCTTACACTGCATTCACTCAGAATATTACGATGCCAGAGGTTCTTAACCAGGAAACTGGTCTATTTAATATCATACTCTGTACTACATGAATATATCGATATGCTGTATACAGTATATGAATAGCATACTAAGGGAGTAGTCCTCATGTAGTACAGATATAGTACTATATATATATATAGTATTTATATGGAGCAAAAATAAAATGGCACCACTATGGATACTGAGTTGATAGGCTATTGGAATACAAACTAGGGGTCCCAATCTCTTTTAGTGGGAATCTTGGGGAGACATTTATCCTGAGTGCCTTTTCTTACTGTGTTTTCTTCACATTAAGGCTAGTACTGCCTTGAGTAGAGCTTCTTTCACTCTATCCTATGTTTCAGATCAGTGTTGCTTTTTCTAGCTTGCCTGTCTAGCTTAAACTCATATAGAGTGAGCTATAATAGTTGTTTATCACTGTCTAATTACCTTGTTCCCAAGGACCCTGTTTCCCAGCTTACACTCAAGGCATAGTTCCTTTAGGGCACTCTTTTTACTGTTGCTTTGGTGTGTGCAAACTAATTTTCTTGAATTCTATGCAGTTGATGATACTGTCACGGTTGGTATCCCAAAACTCAGAACAGGCGCCAAAGGTCCGGTCACAGCTCACGCTTCTGCCTTTAACAGCCGCCTTTCACGTCGGGAGGAGCCCTTCGCTACTCGGATGCTGTCAAGGTCTTATAGTGAGAGACCCAAGGAGAGAGTTCTGAGCAAGCAAGGGAACCAGAACTGTGTTACAGGCAGACAGTAATGATCAGACAGCGCAGTACCAAAACGGAATCCAGAAGAGTGGTCAAACAGGCAAAGGTCAGTTCAGGCAGCAATACGAGAATAGTCAGGCAACAGGCAAGGATCAAAACGGAGCGACTGCGCATGCGCACGTGTCAACGGATGCGCATGCGTGTTAAAGGCCAGAGTAATGTGTGTGTGCCTAAGGAAGATGGCAGGCGTCCCCGCACCAAAGGAGGCTGCGGATGTCCCCGCCACCCCACTAGAACACCAGGTATCGTTACAGATTCTTAACTGGGTGGTCTTCAAGTCTGTATACTTTTAAATATGCCCATTACTAGATGGGATGCTGAGATTTAATTGTTATTGGGAAACAATTGGTGCACTAAAAAACTGACCAGATATTCTAATTGTAAGCTTAAGATATTTATTAGTATAAACTGAAGAGAGACAATAATTTGATTTTAACATAAATCAACATTTTAATCTAAGAATCCATAGAAAGCAGAAGATGAGACTTGAACCATATATAGTCCTATACCAAACATCTTTGTATGTAATTAGTATACAGTATCAGTTCGAATGAGGAAGGGGATTTGCTTGCAAACAAAGGGTTTCCATGGGTATGCATGTGGTAAAGATGGACACTCACCCTATTGGTTAACCACCTGCACAGATTGCAAATTTGTGTCGCTGTCCTGGTAATTATACTTATTCCATAAACCATTATAGGAAACATTACTAAAATATACACCTAGAAATATGCGTCCTTCTTAGGTTGGGCACAAGCAGTCATATATTCCTTACAGTTACAAGGGCTGTATTGATATTGACATGAGGGCATGTCAATTGAGCAATTTATAATGATAATTGTGGTCTGGAAAACTTTTTACAAACATGGTTATAATGTTTGTATTTACTTGCATGCAAAAAAAATCAATTCAGCTAAAAGAAGAGTTTACAAATTAGGTGTATTTTACTTTAGTTACTTTTTCACCTGTCTACATCCTTCATTGCTAAGGGGAGAAAAAAAAACAAACAGGATTCCCAGGGCACTGAAATTTCATAACCACAAATTAATGCTGCAAAATGCTGTAAAAGGTACAGATCAATCAAGACTATCCCATAAGACCAAAAAAATGATTTTTTCTTTATTGCAAAAGAGAAATCAAAATGTAATATTGTTTGCACCTGCCAGGAACAGATACATACATATGTACTGCACTGCTGTCTATAATACAGGATGACTCTACAGATATCTTCCTGTAGAGATAAATTTTATTTACAAAACTGTATTGAAATAAAATAATTGGATTAAAAAAGTAGATGATTTTCAGAAATAAACTGTATAGACAAACTCCTTAAATATCAATTGAGCAAGAATTAAAATTGGTGTTAAGGTGCTGTATATTAAGACTGGGTAAAACAATGTAAAATGCAATAAAATGTATTTTTATATTTAAGTAATTCTATTATAGAGGATTTAATTCCTGTGCAAAATACTGTGGCAGACTGTTTTTGTGAATTATGAACTATATACAGTACCGGTACATACTAATATGCAAGGGCAAAAACTTAACAACATGCAGTTCCTTCATCTTTTCAAACACCAAAACAATTAAAAAGAAAGAGCATTTTATTTGTTATACACACTTGTATGTACATGGTTATCCTTGAAGAAATAATGTTTAAAAATTACTTTTGGGGTAAATTTAAAATCAGGTAGATAGAACATCATACAGTGCATCACATAAAGTGCATCATGCAGAAAGTGCAAAATAAGCATCAAATATACTGACATGAGTAATTGCTATTTTTTTTACTTTTTTTATTAACTGGCACTAATAAAATCGCGAGACTATCTTTGCATGTTGTCAAAATGTACCCAACAACATTATTTTAATAATAGTTTACAGCAACATTTACTGCTTTGTTTTTCTTTTAGCTAATCATCCCATAAATGTCCAAATCGACTCGTTAAATAATATGATTTTGCTTTAAAATCAAAAGTCACAAAAATCACATTTATAAATAATTGAGCACTGAGACAGAAGTGTGGGTGAAGGTTGGCCAAAGATGTATATATTTTCAACTAGGTCAAGCTATTATTATGGCCACCTTTAATTATCCAGACATTAACTGGAGTAATGGGGTGACCAAATCACTACTAAAAAGCTAGTAAGTTTGTAAATATGCTAAATGACAACTTTTTATTTCAGGCAGTTTAAGAACCTACTAGGAATGATTCTCTTTTGGACCTGGTGATAACAAATAGAGGCATCAAAAAGCAAAACCTTATGGCTGAATAAAAGTGGCGAGGTTGGTAAGAAAAAACGTGCTTTTAAAGCATTCAAGTTAGCTGGACAGCAGAAACTTTCATCAGGTTCAGGCTGTAAACCCTCTGTATTGTTTAAAAATGTAATCCCCTGTGTTGTTCACACCTTTTAATCTCTGCATTGTTCACCCCCTGCAGTGTTCACACCTCAGTCTCAGGCTGAAATCACCCACATTGTTCCCCTGTTCACACCTCAGACTAGACAATAGAAACTCACAAATAATCCCTGCACACTACAAAAAGAATATATACTGAGGTGGTACTGCAATTAAAAAGTTTTTTAATATATAGTTATTGTGCAGACTGTAGGAGCAGTGCCAGCATTGTGTTACTGTATGCTGCCTGTGTGTGCCATACAGCATAGGGCAAGCAGAGTATGGCACACACAGGCAGGGTAGGGAAGGCAGAGTATGGCACACACAGGCAGGGTGGGGCAGGCAGAGTATGGCACACACAGGCAGGGTAGGGAAGGCAGAGTATGGCGCACACAGGCAGGGTAGGGAAGGCAGAGTATGGCGCACACAGGCAGGGTAGGGAAGGCAGAGTATGGCACACACAGGCAGGGTAGGGAAGGCAGAGTATGGCACACACAGGCAGGGTAGGGAAGGCAGAGTATGGCACACACAGGCAGGGTGGGGCAGGCAGAGTATGGCACACACAGGCAGGGTAGGGAAGGAAGAGTATGGCACACACAGGCAGGGTAGGGAAGGCAGAGTATGGCGCACACAGGCAGGGAAGGGAAGGCAGAGTATGGCACACACAGGCAGGGTAGGAAAGGCAGAGTATGGCACACGCAGGCAGGGTAGGGAAGACAGAGTATGGCACACATAGGCAGGGTAGGGCAGGCAGAGTATGGTACACACAGGCCAAGTATGGCACAAACCAGCCAAGAATGGCACACACAGTCAAAGTATGGCACATGCAGGCTGGGTATTGAAGGCAAAGTATGGCACACACAGGCAGGGTAGGGAAGGCAGAGTATGGCAGTTTTTTGCTGTACTACAGCCATTAATATGGGTATGGTCATGTGATAACACGGGTGTGGTTTAAAGTGGGTGCAGTTTCAAAAAGGGGAGTGGTCAAAACTGGCTTCCATTATCGGCCCTCCACCACGTAGGTCGGAAAAATTCCGGCCGTCGGTACAACAGAAGTTGGACAGCACTGTCCTAGGCTATTGTGATACTAAAATCTACAATTAGTAATTATGTTGGTATATATATAAATATATATATGGTTTAACATCTTGATAAAGGACCTAGACCTGGACCGAAACGTTGATGTTTTTAATGCAACAATAAATGAACTATAAAGAATGAGGAGTGCGCATTGTCAATTGGAATGTATATATATAAATATATATATATATATATAAATAGTTTATGTATATGAGTGTACAGATAGGTTAGTATAGGTATACTGTAAGTGTGTGCTGGGTTCACTTGAAAGGGTTGAATTTGATTGACTTGGTCTTTTTTTAAACCCAACTGTTTCAGTAAGAAGTTTTATTATATACACTGAGAGTGGAATCAGTATATGTGGAATTACTAATCTAATTTTGCTGTATCCCAAATGAACTGTGGGAAATAATCGATTGGGATTAAAATAGGTTAATTACAAATACTGAAATTGTTTTTAATAAATCATTGATTTTTCTGAGTTTTGGTGGATCCTATTTTTAGATTGATTATCTTTTTAACTTAATGAAATTAAAGGCACCAAATGAAGTTTTCTCTTTCTTGTATATACATTCAATTTATGTTTTAAAACCCTTCAGTAAGTAGATGTGGAACTTTGGCAACACATTAATAACAAACTGTTTTAGGAAAGTTTTATTATAGCTTTTATTATAGCTCACACTGGAGTGAGAGACAGGCAGAGTAGAGCAGTCAGAGACTCCAACAAAGTCAAGGAAGGGTTAGTACCCAGTATATGGACTAAGGCAATCAAGCTCAGGAATAACATTCCACTGTAAGCTTCACTTAGCACTGGGGACTAGTTCACTGATCTGTGAGTACTTACCCCAGGGTGTTGTGAATGCTGCAGTTGTGATTGAGTGAAGTTTATCTCAGGGATGAAAGGGTTTGACTTTGAGTCATCTGAGGTTATGAGTAGGAGGCAGGATTTGTGGTTCTTAAAGCAATTGTCCACCTTGGACAAGGCAAGGGTCCAAAGTAGAAGGCACCAGAATGAATCTCTGTGAGTTACAGAGTTATGTGATGGGCACCATCTTAAAACTTGTTTTAAGATGTTGCCAGGAAGTGATCTAAGGGGTTGTATCCATAAGCAGTTCCTGTTTCAGTGATTATAGTGAGGAGAAAAGCAATGTATCTGGAAGAGTACAAGGGATGAAAGTACAAGATAGATGCCATTTGGCAGTACTTTTGGGCAGGAATTTTTGAAGAAGCAGCAGGTGAACGAACCCACATGCAGTTGGTACTGGGCAGAAGCCTATGGGGCCCTCCACATTTAAATGGCTGATGTTTCAATTGTGAGCAGGGGCACTGGATGGGCCCCTGGCAGGAAAATAAAGTGCATAGGTTTTCACAGTCAATGGAGGCCCTCCTGACCAACATGACCATGAAGGAGGGCCCCACAGTGATAGGACTGGATGAGTTTGTGGCTAGGACTGGAGGAGGTCGTGGATGTGTCTGGGCTGTGAGCCCAGTGCTTTGGGAGAGAAAAAATGCCACACAAAAAAGAGCAAGATCCTGCCTGAATCCACAGAGATGGAAGAAAGACCCACAGCTGCAGGAGATGTGCTCCACTGTCCAGAGGTGGCAGCTCTGGTGATAGAACCGGAGGGGCCATCAGCATCTGGGAGCAAGACAGTGGAGATTTCTCTGACTGGAGAGAAACGCCCCAAAAAGAGGTCCTTCCGGTGCAGTATCACAAACCTGGAGAGGTTTGGGATTTTTAAGCTACTGCTTCACCGTGGCCTACAGTATGAACGTGCAAAAAGAGGAGTTGGCCGCAGGGCTAGGAGTGGCTGTTAAAGCATAATGTAGAAAGACAAATGTTTTGAGTTAAAATGTGTTTACCAATTTCTGTAGTTATAGTTCTTATTTTGCCTTAAAAAAGGTGAAAAACAATGTTTTGAAAATTTTGAAAATTGTTTGGATTTTTTCATAACAACATGGCTATGTTGAGGAGGTGTTCTATAGTTTTTGGTGTCTACCGTGTTACTGAAATCCCTTCTGATAACTACAGTACTACATAATTTTGGAGATTTGGGAGAATGTGCAAAGGGATTGGAGGAAATTTAATGGAGGTGGCCTGAAAATGCTGTTTAGATAAACACAGCTGGGAGTGTTATAGACATTTCCTGGCTGGAGGGATTCCAAAGCGAAATTTACCATTTATAATGCACTAGTTATAATTGTATGTACGATATAGAATTTGTGGGTAGATAACAATTGTGCATATATTAATGGCTCATTAAAACAATGCCAATTATCTTAATACTTAATATCTTAAACTAGAGAATAAATACTTTATGAAGTTTATTGTTATTTATGATTTGGCTGATGAAAATTCCTTCTGCAAATTTATATCTTCTTTACTCAGCAGAGAACTGGAAATACCTTTTATCCAGCAAATTAATTTTTTTTCAGGCCCTGTGCTTGTAGTCAATGTTGGCTTTCAGAAACTTTGTATTACAACAATTATAGGTGTGTATATTGCTGAACAATTTTCCTTATGCCTCTGCCCTAACCCTGTATTTCCTCACTTGCTAAAAAACCATCCAACCCCTTCACAGCTCTCACAGTAAAAAATCCTACAAATATTTAGACGAAACCTCCTGTCTTCTAACTAGAATGGGTGCTGCCGTGTTAGATGGAAGGACCTACTGGTAAATTGAGCATTAGAGGTATTATTATACAATCCCCTTATATATTTATACGTAGTTTTCATCCCTTATACACCTCTTCTCCAGTGTAAACGACCCTAACTTGTCCAACTTGGCCATACTCTTTACCAGCTAAGTTGCCCTTCTCTGTAAGGGTACTCACCCGCAGCAAGTCCCGGGGCCTGAGGCGCGACGGGGATCTGTGGAACGCACGCGTCATGGCGAGATCGCCAAGCGAGCGGATCTGCACCCGATATCCCCACCTACGGGTGGCCGATATCGGGGAGTGTGTAGTTAAAATTACTGGCGCAAGGGGCAATCGGTTCTAGGGCCGCATCAACGAGCCGATGCGGTCCCCGATCCGACGTTATTTTCTAACCTGGCCAATCGAGATCTGGCCAGGCCCCTCATTTCTGCCCCTACACGGGCAGATAAGCTGCCGAATCGGTCCAAGGGACCGATATCGGCAGCTACAATCTGCCCGTGTATGGGGGCCTTTAGATTAACTGTCTGCCTGAAAATCTCAGTGGCTGAGGACAAATAATTTAGTGAATGCCTCTCTTTGTACAATAGTGGATGATGGGTAATGTGTGCAGAGAAGAAGTAATCTGGTCAGTGAAGTAACAGGAGCAGGCAGCAATACAGAAAGCTTGTGACTGAAGCACTACACGTTAGCTCACTGTTCTACAATGAACTCTTGCTACCATGAAAACCAAATTGCTCTGGCAGAGATTGGTGTCAGCTAAGAGTTTTAAAAACCTATGTTGTGAACTGATAGGCTGATCAGCAGTGTGTCAGCCCTGCCTAAATATCTTTATCTGCCAATGTGCTGACTCACATTATCCAGCAATCCTGACAAATAAAGATGGAAAAGGGTGGCATGACTTTACAGCAACGGCCAGAATGAGAAAAATAATTATCTCTCTATATAGACATATACAGTATATTGCTATCTTCTCTTCCAATATTTTCATATTTTAATTGGCTATACTTTGTACCTAGTGAAAGATATCCAAATCAAATGGCGATCCTTGCATGACTATTTCCAACAGGAGTTAGCACAGTGTAAAAAGGAGGGAAATAAATGGATCTTCATTGTCCAAAAGAAAAGTTTATGTTTTTAAAAGGTATTCTGTCATCATTTGTGATGATTCGCTAATTCTGTCCCATTGCGCTTCGCCATAAAATTCACAAAACAGCAGAAAAGTCACATAAGCCTTTAGGAAACCTGCTTTTTGGAAGGGCAAGGGGGTCTGGGGTGTCAAAAATCATTGCCTTTTATTGCTCTTAATGTATGTAGGGCTAAAGTTCTCATTGCTTTTCACTGCAATTAATGCATTTGAGGCTAAAGTTCCCTCTGCCTCTCACTGCATTTAATGTATTTACTGTATAGTGTCAATTAAGTGTAGACGGAGCACCAGAATCACCTTTTAGTTAAAAAGTCACTTTTATTATGTTTTCAATGGAGATAATAAAAGTTACTTTTTAATGAGAAGGTTATTCCGGTCCTCTGTCTATGCTTTATTGACATTGGAAAGCTGCGCCTGGATCAGGGGTGCTTGAAGGTGTGGTAGGTACATGCTGATACAGTTAAACCTACCAGTGTGTGCTCCCCTGTTTTGACTAACTAATGTATTTGTAGTGCCACTACCTATGGCTCTCACTATATTTAATGTATTTTGGGTGCCGCTACTTCTGTCCAACAATGTATAATGTATTCAGGATCTAAAGGTAATGTTCATAGAAGTCAAAGTACCATTATTTACAAGTGCATACTGTGTGTATATACACTTATCTTTATATCCTATTCTGTTCAAGCTAATTGAGGCTAATAGCACATGGAGTAGTAGTTGGGATGAAGTATAGGTAGTTGTCTGTTTGCCCTCTCTCTAAAATTCAGGACAGTAACAGCAGTGCTATCAGCCAATGGAGGCACTATCAGTTCAGGAATCCTTCAGCAGAGGTGTCAGGGAGCTGCTATCTTGTTGCCTTCCTATTGTTCTACTGATCTTCTGTTGGGGAGGAAAGGGAGGGAGAGATACCACTCCAATTTACAGCGCAGCAGTAAAGAATGACTAGTTTATCAGACCACAAGTCACATGACTATGGGCACCTGGGAAAGTAAGTAATTGGCCACTCTTTCAAGAAATTGAACTTTTGTGGAAAATTCTGCTGGAGCAGTTGATGGATATGAATATCCAGAATGCTCATGACCTGGGGTTTTCCAAATAAGTCTACTAAAATATAATGTAAACAGTAAATAAAACCAATAGTTCTGCCTATAATAAAGATTAGTTATTCTAGTACAGGTATGGGATCCCTTATCCGGAAACCCATTATCCAGAAAGCTCCGAATTACGGAAAGCCTGTCTCCCATAGACTCCATTTTAGTCAAATAATTCAGAATTTTAAAACTGATTTCCTTTTTCTCTGTAGTAATAAAACAGTACCTTGTAATTGATCCCAACTAAGATATGAATAATCCTTATTGAATGCAAAACAATCCTATTGGTTTAATTAATGTTTTATTGATTTTTTAGAAGACTTAAGGTGTGGAGATCCAAATTACGGAAAGACCCCTTATCCGGAATACCCTTGGTCCCGAGCATTCTAGATAAGGGGTCCTATACCTGTAATTCTAATATTTTAAAAACGTTCTTCTCTTTAGCATATAAAGCAATCATGCAGATGTCCCAGAAAATATGGACGATAGTGATGACAGATTTTTACAATACTCTGCTCCAGGGGGTTCTCCAGAGTGTTTGGAAGAAAGACACATAAATAACTCATAAATGCTCTTAGAAAACTAATCACATAAAATAAATTAAAAAATCTTGATTTAGAGACAAATTGTTGAATTATTATTTTCTCAAATAAATCGATCCTGATTGTAAGCTTGATGCAAAAATGAATATTTTTATCAGGGATGCTCCTGCCATAAAGGCAATGTGAGAACCTTGCCTCAGGCAGCAGTGAGTGGCCAGTTACCAGGGGCGGCAAAAATCCTGGTAATCTTAAGAGTCAAGTTTTTTTTCTTTTAAACAGAAATTTAGCTCTGCTAGTTCAGGGAAAACATTAGTACTCTCTGCAATAGCGATGCAGCCCCCTCTGGATTAAAGTTGTAAGCATGGGAATGAGATAGAGGGGGCAGCTTTGGGGCTATTGCCTCTGGCTGCAGCAGCCCCAGAATCACCACTGATCTTGACACATATCACCATATGCCAAACAATTTCAGTACCAGACATCCACCAATATCAGCACACAGACAGTTACATGCATAATCATTTTATACAACCACCACAACACATGCAGCAACAATCTAGTCAGCAGACCATTTGCCATCCCTCAAAAAATACATCACAAGGCCTATCTCCTCCTATACTTACTGGCCACATGCAGTCAAAAAGAAATATTCGTGAAGACCTAGAAATTACAGAATTGTCAAACCCAAAACAAATAAATGTTCAATTCATACTGCAAGTTATAGGTGGACGGGTATTATTACCGTATATACTCGAGTATAAGCCAAGTTTTTCAGCTCTAAAAAAAAAAGTAACCCTCGGCTTATACTCGGTATATGGATTCCCAGATGAAATGCGCTCGTTGCGCCCCCCCCCCCCGTGGACACCCGTTCGAGCATGCAGACGCGCGTGCGATGCGACGCATCATTGCACCAATAAGGGACGCCCACAAGTAACGACACGGAAGCGCATCGGCGCGGTACCAGAACAGGGACAGGGACGTGCACCAGCACCAATAAGGGACGCCCACAAGTAACGACACGGAAGCGCATCGGCACGGTACCAGAACAGGGACAGGGACACACACGTGCGGCTTCATACATAGTTACATAGTTACATAGGGTTGAAAAAAGACCATTGTCCATCAAGTTCAACCCATCCGAGTAAACCCAGCACACAACCTATACTAACCAATCTATACACTCACATACATAAACTATATATATACAACCAGTAATACTAACCCCAACCTCGACAGTCTAACCTCATAGCTTAAATCTTCCATCCCCTTTACCAGTTTAGTTGCACGTCTCTGCACTCTCTCCAGCTCATTAATATCCTTCTTAAGGACTGGAGCCCAAAACTGCACCGCATACTCAAGGTGAGGCCTTACCAGGGACCTATAAAGCGGCAAAAATATGTCCTCATCCCTTGAGTCAATGCCCTTTTTTATACAAGACAGCACTTTATTTGCTGTAGTAGCCACAGAATGACACTGCCTGGAATTAGACAACTTGTGATCTACAAAAACCCCTAGATCCTTCTCCATTAAGGATGCCCCCAACACACTACCATTCAGTAGATAGTTCGCGTTTATATTATTCCTACCAAAGTGCATAACTTTGCACTTGTCAACATTGAACCTCATTTTCCAGTTTGCTGCCCAGTTTTCCAATTTTGTCAAATCGCTCTGCAAAGCGGCAGCATCCTGCATGGAACTTATAGTTTTGCACAATTTAGTGTTGTCAGCAAAAATAGAAACAGTACTCTCTATGCCCACCTCCAGGTCATTAATAAACAAGTTAAAAAGCAAAGGACCAAGGACTGACCCCTGCGGTACTCCACTACGTGACGCATTGGCACGGAACCGGAACATGGAAATGGGTTGCGCACCTGCGGCTTCATATGTGGCGCATCGTTGCACCGGAGACTTTGATTGGAGCCAACCCAAAGTGGAATGCAGACCTTGGTCTTACTAGGGGCGTGTATGGGAACCTGCTGGCTGCCCCACTGGGCTCATCTGAGTGTAAATTCCCAAGTGGGCAGCGCAGTGGGAGCAGCCCCAGGAGACAACATCACCCCAACAGGCTCATTAAGGTACTAACACTGGGCAATAATCCCAATTATATATTGGGGCTGTACAGCTGCTAAGGCTTCAGGTTCTGTAATGGGCAGATTATTCTCTATGGCGCGTGGGACAACCCCCCAGCTATTGCCCATGGGGCAGTTTTGCATTCTGATGCGATCCCATGTTTTTCAGGCATTACTTGATAGGACAGGAAATTTCCCACTCAGAAAACAAAATGCCCTGACTTGTGAGTGCAGCCTCAACCCTAGCCCTGGAGATGCCATTGAAAGGGATAGATTCCAAGTGTTTTGTTGGCTGAGTTGGAAATGACCAGGGCGTATGTGCCATTGCCCTAAAGGGGCTTGCTAGTGCCCCTGATTTAGTTGCTTTAGTCCAGGCCAAGGCCATGTGCTGAGCTGGGCAGCAGGATTGGCCAGTGGCTTTATACATCTTGTAAGCCCTCCAGCTTCTGGGTCTGCCATCTCTACTTTATTCACCTGCTCCCAACATCATACAGGCCAGGCTGTGGGGTATATATATACTGGGAGCTGCTATCTTGATGCTTTCACATTATTCTGCTAATTGGCTGCTGGGAGGGGGGTGATATCACTTCAACTTGCAGTAGCGGCTGCACCCTAGGCTTATACTCGGGTCAATACGTTTTTCCAGTTTTCTTAGGTAAAATTAGCTACCTCAGCTTATATTCGGATCGGCTTATACTCGAGTATATATGGTAGTGAGTTTATTTCCATTTTTATTATCGGTACTTAAAAATTACAATTCATGTCAATTATATGATATATTCTATTTGTTGACTGTTGAATTTATTTCTCAAAATAAATGGATGAGGCACCAGCCCCTCCTAGTTCTTTATCCACACACTTTGGTAGTATGGTCCAATGGTTGAATCAGTCTTGGATAAGAGGGTGTGTGGAACCTTTGTAAGTTATGGCAATTAGGTAACTGATAACAGATATGTAGTATGATTTTTTCTTATATACTACCAAAAACTATAAAGTTCAAAATAATGCAATATGTTATATATATAATTTTATGCCACAGTCAGTAGGCTATTAGTGGGGCTACAACCATCTTATTTATATGATGTATTGCATCAAGCTATTTAGATAATTTTATAGTTATTTAAAAGAAAGGTTTACATGCTGGTTAAGTGACCTTCTATACACAGGGTATTTTTGCAGAAAAGACATTTGGTATAATGAGCGAAATCTTATACAGCTAATATTTATTGATAGTTCTCATTTTCTACATTAAACTTTTAAGTGCCACAGAACATAGAATCTACATTCTGTGGATAAAAGGACTGAAGTGCCACAGAACGTAGATTCTACATTCTGTAGTAGTTTCAGGTTTGGGAGCAGAGGACTGGCTTTTAAAGCCCTACTTCACTCTCTGCTCATTCCCCAGCCCCCAGGCAACAAGCAAAGGCGGGGGAACGAGTAGCCCCTGGGGCATGGTTGTCCAGGGGGGCCCCATAGGAAATGACAGGCACGTGGTTACTACGTGCCTGTCGTTCCTGGTCTTCTGCCTCCCTCCAGCGCTGCCCACTCACCTAATCCGGCAATGAAGAAGCTCCTCTGGTTCCTGCAAACCCTCCAGCTACTCCAGGATGATGTGCCTAGACAAGGGGAGGGTGGGTGAGCTAGAGTTCTATGGGAATATTAGTGTAGACGGGGCAGGGGGACTAGCAAAGGGTTGTGGGGGAGGAGTGAGGGGGGCATATAGTTTATCAGATAAGGAGCTTCCGTTACAAGGAAAACAGTCTCATATTTGCCTTAGCTCTAACTCTCCATTAGCTGATGTAAACATCAGAGGGAGAAGTAGTAATCTCCGCTGCATGCTGGCTAATGCGCGAAGCTTGTCGGGTAAATTAGGGGAGCTGCAAGCTATTGCATGTATTGAAAATTATGATTTAATAGGTATCACTGAGACCTGGTGGGATGATAAATGCGACTGGGCTGTGAATTTAAATGGTTATACACTTTTTAGGAGGGACAGAGAGATTAAAAAGGGTGGAGGGGTTTGTCTTTACGTAAAGTCAGATTTAAAGCCATGTAATAAAGACATTACCAATGAAAACGTCGAATCTCTTTGGGTAGAAATTTCAGTAGGGCTGAAGGTCACAAAGAAAATGGTCATTGGTGTATGCTATAAACCACCCCGTATAGATGAGGGGGAAGTGGCCCAGCTATTGTTGCAAATGGAGGAGGCTTCAAAACTGGGTCAGGTTGTTATTATGGGGGACTTTAATTATCCGGACATTGACTGGAGTAATGGGGTGGCTAAGTCAGAAAAAGCTAATAGGTTTGTAAATATGCTAAATGACAACTTTTTATTTCAGGCGGTTCAAGAACCTACTAGGAATGACTCTATTTTGGACCTGGTGATATCTAATAATAATGAACTCATCTCTAACATTTGTGTGGGTGAGCATCTGGGGAACAGTGATCACAACATGGTCTCCTTTGAGATAATGCTGCAGAGACAGCGCTATATAAACTGGGAAAGGCTTTTCATGGGGTTAGACACAGAAGGAAAATGGAACATCTTTAAAACATTGCTTTGCAGGTATACGCAACAGTATATCCCCCTTGTAAGCAAGGAGAGGCATCGCAAAGCAAAACCTTTATGGCTGAATAAAGGTGTTAGTGTTGAGGTTGGTAAGAAAAGACGTGCTTTTAGGGCACTCAAGTTAGCTGGGACAGCAGAAACTTTCATCAGGTACAAGGAAGCAAATAAAGCATGCAAAAAAGCTATCAAGAAAGCTAAAATAGAAATGGAAAGGGATATTGCAGCTAGGAATAAAAAGAATCCTAAATTATTTTTTAATTATGTGAATAGTAAAAAAATGAAGCAAGAAGGGGTGGGAACCTTATTATCATGGGGGGGTAAGTTGGTTGATGAGAACGGGGAAAAAGCTGAAATTTTTAACTCTTATTTTTCATCTGTCTATACATCTGAGGAGCCAGCTAATGAAGGCTTCCCTTTTAATATGCCCAGTTCTAGTAATTTAGGGTCAGTCCTTGGTCCTTTGCTTTTTAACTTGTTTATTAATGACCTGGAGGGGGGCATAGAGAGTACTGTTTCTATTTTTGCTGATGACACAAAATTGTGCAAAACTATAAGTTCCATGCAGGATGCTGCCGCTTTGCAGAGCGATTTGACAAAATTGGAAAACTGGGCAGCAAACTGGAAAATGAGGTTCAATGTTGATAAGTGCAAAGTTATGCATTTTGGTAGGAATAATATAAACGCAAACTATCTACTGAATGGTAGTGTGTTGGGGGTATCCTTAATGGAGAAGGATCTAGGGGTTTTTGTTGATAACAAATTGTCTAATTCCAGGCAGTGTCATTCTGTGGCTACTAAAGCAAATAAAGTGCTGTCTTGTATAAAAAAGGGCATTGACTCAAGGGATGAGAACATAATTTTGCCCCTTTATTGGTCCCTGGTAAGGCCTCACCTTGAGTATGCAGTGCAGTTTTGGGCTCCAGTCCTTAAGAAGGATATTAATGAGCTGGAGAGAGTGCGGAGACGTGCAACTAAACTGGTTAAGGGGATGGAAGATTTAAACTATGAGGTTAGACTGTTGAGGTTGAGGTTGTTTTCTCTGGAAAAGAGGCGCTTGCGAGGGGACATGATTACTCTGTACAAGTACATTAGAGGGGATTATAGGCAGATGGGGGATGTTCTATTTTCCCATAAAAACAATCAACGCACCAGAGGTCACCCCTTTAGATTAGAGGAACGGAGCTTCCATTTGAAGCAGCGTAGGTGGTTTTTCACAGTGAGGGCAGTGAGGTTGTGGAATGCCCTTCCTAGTGATGAGGTAATGGCAGATTCTGTTATTGCCTTTAAGAGGGGCCTAGATGAGTTCTTGAACAATCAGAATATCCAAGGCTATTGTGATACTAATATCTACAGTTAGTACTAGTGGTTGTATTTATAGTTTA
This sequence comes from Xenopus tropicalis, assembly GCF_000004195.4. Lineage (NCBI taxonomy): Eukaryota > Metazoa > Chordata > Amphibia > Anura > Pipidae > Xenopus > Xenopus tropicalis. Next base: position 45,200,298 of record NC_030680.2, read on the forward strand.
TGTATGTGAGTGTATAAATTGGTAGGTGTGGGTTAGGTGTGCTGGGTTTACTTGGATGGGTTGAACTTGATGGACACTGGTCTTTTTTCAACCCTATGTAACTATGTAACTATGTAACTATATGCCTGCCAACCCCAGGTTAGTGTCAAACAACATACAAACACACACTTATTACACTAATACACACTTATACTTACACTTATACACACACATTCATTATGGGGGTGGTTAGGGGTTTCACATATTCACAGCACTCACACTTATTTGCACATGCACAAAACATGCATTTTGGCAAGTGTACACACAGACTTACTCACTTACAGAATTTTGTGGATTCTTTTTTTATCACATCGGGGGGGGGGGGGTTTGCCTGAAAAAAATGTTTTATTGCCTTTGTGGATATAATATTCCCTAACCATACTATGCAATACCCCGTAAATGTTTTTTCTTGGTGCTTATATTTAATTTTTGGTGATTTTGGTGCATTTTTAGTCATTTTATTGCATTTTCTGTTCTACATAGGCATTGTTCACTTGATTTTGTCCATAAAATGTATTTGGCCAAGCCAAAATACCCACTATAATTCTGACTGCATATTACACTAGGCGAAAAAAAAAGCATTGATTTTATTTTATTTGTTTATTCAACAGAATGTGTACTTTCGGAAAATATATGGTTTTCTAGGGTCTCTGTACTGTTAAGAGGCCAGATATACATACTGGGTGCTTATATTGCAGTGGCCAGTGCATCAGACGTGAAAATTCATATGCACTATTTTCATTTGGGTGTCTCTGTACCCCACTTAGTTTGATAAATCTATGCATATTGGACATCAAACTGTTCAGTAGGCCCATGGCGTTCATATTTAGAATGTTTTATGTTGGTATGTTACAAAATGTGGGGTATAGAGTTTGAGACAATTTTCAGAAATTACATAAAAATCGCTACATTTAGCTTAGCTTTGTTGTTTGGAGCTTTTCCATACAAACAACATATTTATCCATTTTACATTAGCCAGAATGTGTATTTTCCGAAAATAAGAGGTTTTCCAGGGTCTTTTACCACATTTATTTCTACTACCAAAAAATACACCGCCTGATTTATATGCCATGAAATATGTATGCACTAACTTCCTTTTTAGGTCTCTAAATACCAGATACTTTGGTACTTGGTACCTAATGCTATGTGGAAGATAAGGTGCTTGAAAGTAGGTTTGATGCGTTTTTTAGGTGTTTCATCAAAACTACCAAGTTTGGGAAAGCATTGCATCTCCGTATATTGCAGTAGAAAAACATGGGTGCCAATTTTAAATTCACTCGAATGTGTACTTTAAAAAAATATATGGTTTTTGGGTTCACATATATTTTTGTATTTTTACCCCACAAAAATTCAGTAAATATGTTGAATTTTCAGTAGCTAAAGTACCATCAAATCCATCATCTTCAAATGGAAAGAACATGGTTCCACAACACACCTGCCAAAAGAGCTGGGCTTTATGGAAAAATGGCCATAAAAAAACCATTACTTAACGTTAAAAATTAGGCATGTTTTGAGTTTACCAAAAGGCATGTGGGCGACTCCCCAAAATTATGATGGAAGGTGCTCTGGTCAGATGAGACTAAAATTGAACTTTTCGGCAACCAAGGAAGATGCTATGTCTGTTGCAAACCCAACACATCCCATCACCCAAGAACACCATTGCCACAGTGAAACATGGTGGTGGCAGCATCATGCTGTGGGGATGTTTTTCAGCAGCAGGGATTGGGAAACTGGTCCAAGTCAAGGGAAATATGGATGGTGCTAAATACAGGGATATTCTTGAGGAAAACCTGTGTCAGTCTGCATGTGATTTGAGACTGGATGGAGGTTCACCTTCCAGCAGGACAATGGCCCGAAGCATACTGCCAAAGCAACACTCGAGGGGTTTAAGGGGAAACATTTAAATGTGTTGGAATGGCCTAATCAAAGTCCATACCTCAATCCAATTGAACTGAGGTTTTCTGCTATTTTGTCCTATTTGTTGTTTGTTCACAATAAAAAAAATACATCTTCAAAGTTGTAGGCAGACTCTCAAAACAATCCATTTTATTTCTAAGTTATGAGGCAACAAAACATGAAACATGCCAAGGGGGTGAATACTTTTGCAAGGCTCTGTATATATTTAGCATCTAAAATACCAATGCAATTAGGGAAAAAAAAATCCATATCTTTTATCACATTTCCACATACATTCCAAAGAATTTGGCAAGTGTCTTTATTTATGACTGGAATTGTAGCTTTTATGGTTAGAAATTGGTAATGTAGAGAAACAAATTAATTTCCAGTTACCAGAAACCTACTAAATATAAAAAAAAAACAGGAAATTACTTACACACCATTCGATGACGAAGAAGCTCTGTCAATATTAGCATCTCATTAAAGAATGCCTGATACATGCATATGTAGTTAAATAATTTATCAGGGTAATTTCTCCAAAATCCATATAAAAGAAGAAATGGCCCTTTACAGAAACACTTGTAGCAAAAAAGGATGCACCTACATACACAGTCTGTTTTGCAAAAACAACAAAATAATCATGAAAAATTATAGTAATCATAGTTATAAGCAATCAGTCAGTAGCTTTCAGAAAGTAACTGCAGGAAGTAAAATTATGACTTACAATGCATTATGGGACTTGAGAAACATGTGAGGAATGTAGAATCATGGAAACCAAAAAGCATTCTGGAAGATGTAGGGGTTTTTTTTAGAATCCATCAGATTTTATAGGATCCTACAAAATCTTATGCTTTTGCATGATAATGACAAAACGTAGTAAAAGTTATATTTAATATTATGAAACAGTGCATACATATACAAAAATATATTACAAAGAAGAAATACATACACATATAGAATTGCAAAACAGTACATAAAATAAAAAGGAACACTGAGAAACCCTATGGGGCTACTTTTATCAAATGACTATTTAGAGATTAATGCATAAAAACTCACTCACGTTCTATTCATTCCTATGGGATTTTTAGAAGCGTATTTATTACATGGTGAGTTCTTACTTTTACCTATTGATAAATACACACTTCTAAAAATCCTATAGGAATGAATAGAACGTGGGTGAGTATTTTATGTATTTAAAAAATCTGCCCTTATAGGTACCAAGTTAGAATTTCCTTGTTTTTCCCTGAAGCAATGGTTTGGAGAATAGGCATACAATCAAAGAACTTTAGACCCACATGATACAAATTATTGGATCTCTCACTTATTTTTGCCCTAACGGGACATTTCTTCTCATTACGTTGTGTATGAGGTAGGACTGCCCAGAAACATATCAGTTATGACCCCTGTAGATAGTTGTTGGTTCCATACCAGTTTCTGCAATATAATATTGATACTTGCCAGAACCAAATGTTACTGTCAGGAATGCCAAACTTACCTGCCTTCTCAGCATTCGTGGCAATCTCGGCACATGCGAGGTGGTTCACGCTTAAATAGACGCCGAGACCTGCAAGCTCACTGTGAAGTGATGGTCCTTTCTGGTTAGACACTGAGCACTGTTCCTGATTTGATTCCTGTTGTGACCTTGGCCTGTTTTCCTGATTCTCCTGTTTGCTACCTGTCCTGACCTCTGCCTGTTCCTCGACTCCGATTTCTGCCTACAAGTTACTGCTTTGTCATTATCGGTGACTGCAAGTGCCAAGTACCATTTCCTGCCGGCACCTCTGCTACTCTGCATCTTGGCTCTTCCTGTTTCCATTGCCAGTTTTAAGTTCCAGTGAGAGGCGTAGGGGAAGCTATTTCTCAGCAAGGATTTCTATCAAGCCATCTGATTCGATGAGCATGACGTGTTTTTATAGACTGCTAGTAGTTTGCTAGTAACAACCTTTAAGGTAAAATTGAAGGGCCCTGGCTTTTCACCAATGCCCTTTTGGGGCCCCAAACTTTCTGCTGCTGGGAAGACAGGGATTTTATGCACTTTCAAGTTTGTTTCAGTAATGTGGCACAAAAGGGGTCAGGCACAGACAACATCAGAGTCAGGCAAAGGGTCGAGGGCAGGCAGCGAAGATTTAGAGTAAAATATACAGGCAAAGAGTCAAAACCAGCTGAGCAAACAAATGCAAGGCTTAGCTAAGCTCTGGATACACAGAGCCAGCTTGGGCAATAAAAACAAGCAAAGGCGCCCTATTTAAGTTTGAATTTGTTGACAAAGTGACACTGACATCGCAACACTGTAGCAAACACTTATGCACATGCATGCACCAGGATGCTGCGCACAAGACAAGTCCATTGACAGGTGTGCTTGCAGGTAAGAGCATGCACCAGTCTCTTAACATGGGAGATCAGAATTATACCAAGGTATGTCTGATGTTCCCAGAAACCATCCTTCCTATCTAGTGGGGATAGGTTCAAATGGGACAGACTGTTATTAACTTCCTGCACAAATGCTGTGTCTCTAAATTGTCTTCTAGCCCACTAAGAGGCATATTTATTTTAGTATATAAGCCAACATCATCGGTGATGTTGTCATAGCAACCAATCAGCAATTAGATTTGAACATTTACCTACTAGTTAGAAAACAAAAGCAAAGATATGATTGGTTGCTATGGGTAACATCACCAGATATTGGCTTACACACTTTTCGTGAGCCTGAAACCAAATTTTCCAGTTAAACTTCAGTAAATTGCTCTATTCTTATGCACAAAACATTTCTGAAAAAATGCAAATGACTATTGATTATTTATACAAGCAAATTTGTTTCAGGTGTATTCAGTTTTTAGCAGTACATAGTTTCATAGTTACATAGGGTTGAAAAAAGACCAGAGTCCATCAAGTTCAATCCTTCCAAGTAAACCAGCACACACAACCTATACTTACTAATCTATACCAACACATACATAACTATATATACAAACATTAAAACTAACTGTAGATATTAGTATCACAATAGCCTTGGATACTATGCTTGTTCAGGTTTTTGAACCTCAATAAGTTTCTGACTGCACAGCGAGTTTGGGAGCTGCTAGCGAGTTTTGCATGTAATCTAAAGTGTTGCATGTAAATTTAAGTGTATAGCAGGCGTTTAAAACAAAAAAGGCGTTTGGGGTTTACTGTGCATGCTGGGAGTGCTGGTTGAAAGGAGAAAGTAAGTGCAATTAACTAACTGCTGTGTGACTTGTAAGTGCTACCTGGCTGATTGAGCATACTAATTAAGGGGGTGGAGTAAATCTGGTAAATTCTCAACAGACATTTGGCTGTTTGGTTTGAACCTCAATAAGTTTCTGACTGCACAGCGAGTTTGGGAGCTGCTAGCGAGTTTTGCATGTAATCTAAAGTGTTGCATGTAAATTTAAGTGTATAGCAGGCGTTTAAAACAAAAAAGGCGTTTGGGGTTTACTGTGCATGCTGGGAGTGCTGGTTGAAAGAAGAAAGTAAGTGCAATTAACTAACTGCTGTGTGACTTGTAAGTGCTACCTGGCTGATTGAGCATACTAATTAAGGGGGTGGAGTAAATCTGGTAAATTCTCAACAGACATTTGGCTGTTTGGTTTGAACCTCAATAAGTTTCTGACTGCACAGCGAGTTTGGGAGCTGCTAGCGAGTTTTGCATGTAATCTAAAGTGTTGCATGTAAATTTAAGTGTATAGCAGGCGTTTAAAACAAAAAAGGCGTTTGGGGTTTACTGTGCATGCTGGGAGTGCTGGTTGAAAGGAGAAAGTAAGTGCAATTAACTAACTGCTGTGTGACTTGTAAGTGCTACCTGGCTGATTGAGCATACTAATTAAGGGGGTGGAGTAAATCTGGTAAATTCTCAACAGACATTTGGCTGTTTGGTTTGAACCTCAATAAGTTTCTGACTGCACAGCGAGTTTGGGAGCTGCTAGCGAGTTTTGCATGTAATCTAAAGTGTTGCATGTAAATTTAAGTGTATAGCAGGCGTTTAAAACAAAAAAGGCGTTTGGGGTTTACTGTGCATGCTGGGAGTGCTGGTTGAAAGGAGAAAGTAAGTGCAATTAACTAACTGCTGTGTGACTTGTAAGTGCTACCTGGCTGATTGAGCATACTAATTAAGGGGGTGGAGTAAATCTGGTAAATTCTCAACAGACATTTGGCTGTTTGGTTTGAACCTCAATAAGTTTCTGACTGCACAGCGAGTTTGGGAGCTGCTAGCGAGTTTTGCATGTAATCTAAAGTGTTGCATGTAAATTTAAGTGTATAGCAGGCGTTTAAAACAAAAAAGGCGTTTGGGGTTTACTGTGCATGCTGGGAGTGCTGGTTGAAAGGAGAAAGTAAGTGCAATTAACTAACTGCTGTGTGACTTGTAAGTGCTACCTGGCTGATTGAGCATACTAATTAAGGGGGTGGAGTAAATCTGGTAAATTCTCAACAGACATTTGGCTGTTTGGTTTGAACCTCAATAAGTTTCTGACTGCACAGCGAGTTTGGGAGCTGCTAGCGAGTTTTGCATGTAATCTAAAGTGTTGCATGTAAATTTAAGTGTATAGCAGGCGTTTAAAACAAAAAAGGCGTTTGAAACTTAAAAGGCACTATACAAGGGATTGCACTCGGGAGACTGTAAGTACCCAGTTGCAATATGAGTTGCAGTATGATTGCTGGTGTTACTCAGTGTGCATCTTGTCGCATGTATGTGGTCCTGGAGCAGCAGTTCCATGCAGCATTTACTTGTGAGAGATGCAGGTGGGTTTTCCTCTTGGAATCTGAGGTGCAGAATCTAAGGGGGGAACTGGCAGCACTGAGGGCAGCTGCAAACATGGGGGAGAACAGGAGGCTCACTGAGCAACCACTGGCAGGGGCCGGTGTAGTGGGGGGGGGAGAAGGGACAGTGGAGGTTAATGAGGGAGACAAATTTGTAACAGTTAAGAGGGGCAGTAGGGGGCACAAGGGTAGGGGGGCTGGTTCAAAGCTTGTACAAACCAACAGATTTGCCGCGTTAGGTGAAGATGCTGGGGAAGGCAGCTCTGAGCTGGCGTGTATGGAGCAGGCTGACTCTCAGAGCACCCTGGGAGCCGGCACCTCTAATACAGGTGGGGGGAGTAGTGCTAGGAAGGGAAGGCAGGTTATAGTTGTAGGGGATTCAATTATTAGAAAGGTGGATAGGGTAATTTGTCGCAAAGACCCTACATGCCGAACTGTGTGTTGCTTGCCTGGTGCTAGGGTTCGGCATGTGGTGGAACGAGTGGACAGATTGTTGGGAGGGGCTGGGGAAGACCCGGCGGTCTTGGTACACATAGGTACCAATGACAAAGTTAGAGGAGGGGGGGAAGTCCTCAAGAACGATTTTAAAAAGCTAGGTGCAAAGTTGAGGGCGAGGACTTCCAAGGTAATTTTCTCAGAGATATTACCTGTGCCACGAGCAACATTAAGAAGGCAGCGGGAGCTCAGGGAGATTAATGCGTGGCTGAGAGATTGGTGCAGGGAGGAGGGCTTTGGGTTTCTCCAGAACTGGGCTGATTTCTCAATCGGCTACAAGCTCTTTGCCAGGGATGGGCTGCACCTCAATGATGATGGGGCAGCTGCTTTGGGGGAAAAGATGGCTAGAGGGTTGGAGGAGATTTTAAACTAGGAGTGGGGGGGGAGGGTGCAGCGGGAAATTCTGTGGTAGACAGGATAGATGAGGTAGTGGGCATAGTAAGGAAAATTGGGGGAGGAGACTTGCTTCGGGATACTGATAATGGCAGGGAGGCCCATAAGTTGTTTACACGTCATTCTCACGCCGGAACCAGTATTAAATGTATGTTTACCAATGCAAGGAGTCTGACTGGTAAAATGGGAGAGCTGGAGGTACTGGCGTTGGAGCGGAAATATGATGTGATTGGTGTTGCTGAAACTTGGTTGAATGAGTCTCATGACTGGGCTGTTAATATTGGGGGGTATACATTGTTTCGGAGGGACAGGGGCAATAGAAAAGGAGGAGGAGTGTGTCTGTTCATTAAGCACGACTTAAAAGCAAATATTAAGGAGGAAGTGATGGGGTTAACAGAGGGAGCTGAATCCTTATGGGTTGAGCTTCTCACAGATAGTAAAGAATCTACCAAGCTAATTGTAGGGGTATGCTATAGACCCCCTAATGTAAGCGAAGAGGAGGAGGCCCAGCTCCTGTTGCAAATAGAAAAGGCTGCTAGTTTGGGGCAAGTGATAATAATGGGGGATTTTAATTACCCTGATATTGACTGGGGCAATAGTACTGCCAGGACAGTAAATGGGAACAAGTTTATAAACTTGCTGCACGACAACTTTATGTCACAGGTTGTTGAGGAGCCAACCAGGAACAATGCTATACTAGATCTAGTGATCTCTAATGACCCAGAACGTATAGCAAATGTGCAAGTGGTTGAACCCCTGGGTAATAGTGACCATAATGTTATTTCATTTGATGTTTGGTGCAGGAAACAAATTTACACGGGGGCAACAAAGACACTGAATTTTAGGAAGGCAAATTTTAGCTCCTTAAGGGCAGCGCTTCAGGGCATAGATTGGGGCATTATGTTTTCTGATAAAAATACAGAGCAGAAATGGTTGTCATTTAAAATGATATTAAATCATTACTGTTCTCAATTCATTCCATTAATAAGAAAAAGTAGAAGTGTTAAGAATCACCCCATGTGGCTTAACTCTGAGGTAAAGAAGTTAATAGGGAAAAAAAGGAAAGCTTTTAAGAAATATAAGTCAGAGGGGACAGTAGCTGCGTTTAATGAATATAAACACTATAACAAGTGTTGTAAAACAGCAATCCGGAAGGCAAAGATAGAAAATGAGGAGCGCATCGCGGCCGAGGCCAAGACTAACCCCAAAAAGTTTTTTAAGTATATTAATAGTAAAAAGATGCAGGTTGAGGGTGTGGCCCCATTGAGTTATAATAACAATATGGTTACAGCGGATACAGAAAAAGCAGATGTGCTTAACCAGTTCTTTTCTTCTGTGTATACAGTAGAGGAGCCAGTGGGCCAAGTCTCACCCAATAGCTTCACTGTTGCCTCAGCTCCAACTACACAGTGGTTGGCACAGGATATGGTGCTTAAAGGGTTACACACGATAAATGTAAACAAGGCACCTGGGCCAGATGGAATACACCCTCGGGTACTGAGAGAGCTAGGGGCAGAATTGCAGTGGCCCTTGTTTCTGATATTCTCAGACTCTCTTTCATCAGGTATGGTACCTAGTGATTGGAAGAAGGCGAATGTCACTCCCATATTTAAAAAGGGAATAAGATCTCAGCCTGGCAATTATAGGCCTGTAAGTTTGACATCCGTGGTGGGCAAGTTATTTGAAGGCTTGTTAAGGGATCACATTCAAAATTATGTAGTGGAGAATGGCATTATGAGCAGTAATCAGCATGGCTTTATGAAGGACAGGTCATGTCAGACCAATTTAATTGCTTTTTATGATGAGGTAAGTAAGAAGCTGGACAGTGGGGATGCAGTAGATATAATCTATTTGGATTTTGCCAAAGCATTTGATACCGTTCCCCACAAACGACTGCTTTCTAAGCTAAGGTCTATTGGTCTTAGTGAAGTCGTTTGCACATGGATAGAAAACTGGCTACAGGATCGGGTACAGAGGGTGGTTGTTAATGGCACATTCTCTACTTGGAGTAAGGTTCTCAGTGGGGTCCCTCAGGGTTCTGTACTGGGTCCACTTTTGTTTAATTTGTTCATAAATGACTTAGGGGAGGGTATTATGAGTAATGTATCAGTGTTTGCAGATGACACAAAACTCTGCAGACCAGTCAATTCTATCCAGGATGTGACATCCCTGCAGCAGGATCTTGACCAACTGGCAATCTGGGCAGCTAAGTGGCAGATGAGATTTAATGTGGATAAATGTAAGGTCATGCACCTGGGATGTAAAAATATGCAAGCCCCGTATAACCTTAATGGGACTGCACTAGGCAAATCCATAATGGAGAAGGATCTTGGAGTCCTTGTAGATAATAAACTTGGCTGTAGCAAGCAATGCCAGGCAGCAGCTGCAAGGGCAAACAAGGTTCTGAGCTGTATTAAAAGGGGTATAGATTCACGGGAGGAGGGGGTTATTCTTCCCCTTTACAGAGCACTGGTAAGGCCCCATCTAGAATATGCTGTTCAGTTTTGGTCTCCAGTGCTCAAACGGGACATTATTGAGCTAGAGAGGGTCCAGAGAAGGGCAACTAAGCTGGTAAAGGGTATGGAAAGTCTCGGTTATGAAGAAAGACTGGCCAAGTTGGGTCTGTTTACACTGGAGAAGAGGCGCTTAAGAGGTGACATGATAACTATGTATAAATATATAAGGGGATCATATAATAACCTCTCTAATGTTTTATTTACCAGTAGGTCCTTCCAACGGACACGAGGGCACCCACTCCGTTTAGAAGAAGGGAGGTTCCATTTAAATATTCGGAAAGGATTTTTTACAGTGAGAGCTGTGAAGTTGTGGAATTCCCTCCCCGAATCAGTCGTACTGGCTGATACATTATATAGCTTTAAGAAGGGGCTGGATGGATTCTTAGCAAGTGAGGGAATACAGGGTTATGGGAGATAGCTCTTAGTACAAGTTGATACAGGGACTGGTCCGATTGCCATCTTGGAGTCAGGAAGGAATTTTTTCCCCTCTGAGGCAAATTAGAGAGGCTTCAGATGGGGTTTTTTGCCTTCCTCTGGATCAACTTGTAGTTAGGCAGGTTAGGTATAGGCATTATGGTTGAACTTGATGGACGTATGTCTTTTTTCAACCCAACTTACTATGTTACTATGTTACTATGTTACATCCAGGCACCAGGCTTTTTTTTTTTCCTTTTAAATATTCTTTATTTTTCATGAACATATGGGGTACAGAAAAAAGAAAAGGGAAGCGTAGGAACAATTGTAATGATCTTCAGTTACATACAGCATAAGTAAATGAAAATTGACAATAAGTTACTTCTTTAACCTTAATTTCAACACCCAGGCCCTTCTTAAAGGCATTAACAGAATCTGCCATTACCACATCACTAGGAAGGGCATTCCACAACCTCACTGCTCTCACCGTGAAAAAGTCTACGCCTACGCTGCTTCAAATGGAAGCTCAGTTTCTCTAAAATAAAGGGGTGGCCTCTGGTGCGTTGATTGTTTTTATGGGAAAAAAGAACACCCCTTATCTGCCTATAATCCCCTCTAATGTATTTGTACAGAGTAATCATGTCCACTCACAAGCGCCTCTTTTCCAGAGAAAACAACCCCAACTTCGTCTAACCTCATAGCTTAAATCTTCCATCCCCTTTACCAGTTTAGTTACATAGGGTTGAAAAAAGACCAGAGTCCATCAAGTTCAACCCTTCCAAGTAAGCCCAGCACACACAACCTATACTTAACAATCTATACTATCACATACATAAACTATATATACAACCACTAATACTAACTGTAGATATTAGTATCACAATAGCCTTGGATACTATGCTTGTTCAAGAACTCATCCAGGCCCCTCTTAAAGGCATTAACAGAATCTGCCATTACCACATCACTAGAAAGGGCATTCCACAACCTCACTGCCCTCACCATGAAAAACCACCTACGCTGCTACAAATAGAAGCTCCATTCCTCTAATCTAAAGGGGTGGCCTCAGATGCATTGATCGCTTTTATGGGAAAACACAACACCCCTTATCTGCCTATAATCCCCTCTAATGTACTTGTACAGAGTAACAATGGAAACAACCCCAACCTCGACAGTCTAAGCTCATAGCTTAAAGCTTCCATCCATTACCAGTTTAGTTGCACGTCTCTCCAGCTCATTAATATCCTTCTTAAGGACTGGAGCCCAATACTGCACTGCATACTCAAGGTGAGGCCTTACCAAGGACCTATAAAGTTAAAATTATGTATGATCTAGCAATAGCAGGGATTAATAAAGGCAGTTTAAATACACAGAATGGGGGTGAATATTCATCCCCCATTCCCCAAAAAAGAAAAGCACAGATAAAGCACAGGTAAAGTTATTTTGTTGGATTATTAACACAAAGAACGTTTAAATGGTTGTAAAGGTCAGGAATCTAAGAATACAATATATTGAATCGTTCCATCATGCTGAGCTTGTGAGTGAGTTTACAGTGACAAAGAATAACAGAGACTTTTATTGCTATTTTTCCCACAGGTAGGAGTATAGTTAACAACTGGCATAAAAAACATTCTGTTGAACAGTGTAAATAAAATGCTCTGCGTACAAAATGTAGTTAAGCCCAGCAATAGAATTTTATATCACCAATTTGCAACCATATGATAAATCATGGCTACCACAGGTGTCAAAACATCTCTTGTCTCCTTTTCACTAGGTAAAATACAAATCACCTTCGAGGAAACATATCTGGTACTGCTACTTTCCAAAATAGCTCAAAGTTTCCTTGAAAGCCATCTTTGGGCTTCTACGTGAAGTAGCCATGCCAAGTATGTTTTCCTATTAGCTATTTGCATTTTAGCCAGTGGGAAAGCATTTGAAGGAGATTTGTCACCAGCAGTAGAGGAGATTTATCAGGGTTGACTAATTTCCTGGTTTGGGAACCCTAACATAAATAGGGGCCGATTCACTAAAGTGTGATAAAACGGGCGCTATTTATAGAGTGCAGTAAAAATTTTATCGCGCCTTAATTTTCGCGACTTTTCGCACTATCCACTATTAGCACACTTGCGCTATTTTCCGCGCGATACTTCATGCGATATTTTTGTCGCGATAAATAACGTACGTGGTATTTTTTGCATGCACGCTATTTATCGCAAGCGCTAATTGTCGCGACATTACGCGCGCGACAATCGGCAGCATAAAACTGGCGACATTTTGCCCTGGGAGAGGACTAGAGAGGTGCTGTATAAATGTTTATTGTAAAAGAAAACCCCCAAAAAACTATAAAAATCTAAGTAAGAAAAAAAAGAAGTGTTAGAGATAATAAAATAAGGGGGGGGGGGGCATTTAAGAATATTTAGCCAAATACTTAGGGATCCGTTTGCTAAAGTGGCTTAAATTAAGTGGGAGATTTTAGACACAGAATAAATGGCAAATATGTTATGGGCACTTTATTAAACGGGAACAAATATAATATTGCAATTATTCTGGCAACACAACATTTGACTGGCAGTTATCACACTCGCCAGAAAATACGCTACGTACTAATTAACGCAAGTTTTACTATTCAGCAAAATGGGCTAAAGACAAAATTGTTGGCAGAATATTTGCAAAAATTTAACCCATATAGCATATTGATGCTGTTATTGATAAATGTAAGAGTGTAGGAGAAACTACATGAAAGTATAGAATACCATATCAAGGAAGGAAAAATAATTAGACATTAACCAGTTCAAAAGTAGAAAAATAAAAACTTTTATTTTAACAATTAAAGGGGAAAAAAATGGGGAAAGTAAAACTTAGGGCTTGCTGCCCTTGAGTTCTCTGATGTCCCTCCTAAGTTCGTTCATTTCCCCCCGGAGCTGGGCCAGCTTGGCCTTGATGTAATCCAGGTCCTCCTGCACTGACTGGTGTGATGGTCCCTCACCTGCAGGAGAACCTGGTGCCCAGCGCTTGGCCTGGGGGGAGTCCGGGGCCTGGGGGGAAACTGGGGGAGGAAAGAAGGGGGGTAGTGTCCGGGGCCTTGGGGGCCTCTTCGGCCTCTGGTGGTGGGTCCTCTGGTGCTGGGGCCTCTGGGGCCACTGGAACTGGGGCCTCTGGTGGTTGGGCCTCGCTGGAGCTGGGACCTCGGGGGCTGCTGGAGCTGGGGCCTCGGGGGCCACTTGAGCTGGGGCCTCGGGGGCCGCTTGAGCCTGGTGGGCCTTGGGGGCCACAAAAGCCTGGTGGGCCTGGGGTTGTGCCTGGGGATGAGGCACCAGCTGAAGTTCTGTGAGATAGTATTGCAAGATGTTATTTTGTGTAATATATTATACATATATATATACATTCATACACCATCATAATTAACGGGGCCCCTCACAACAACATTTTTTGGGCCCCCCTCCTCCCACGTCCCCAATGGCCCCTCCCCCTGTGAACCCTCACATCAATACAAAGGACACACAGACATTGTTAGCCAGGGCCCCCTAAAACAATCGTGGCCCTTCCCCAAATGACTCATAAAATGGGCCGCTCCCTGCTGCTTCCCCCCTGCTTTAAACTCATTTATGCATATGTATTTGAAAATAGATGTGGATATATATATATATATACAATACGAAGTGCTGGGAAGCTGCACACCATAAGGAACAATAATACCTGGGTGCCTGTGGCAAAACAAAATCTAGACAGGTATGGCAGCACACACAGGATTTTCACAAGGAGTCACAAAGATGTGAAATAATATTCAGAGGTTTATTGTGACCAACGTTTCAGTTCCTCACTGGCATTATGGTTGAACGTGATGGACGTATGTCTTTTTTCAACCCAACTTACTATGTTACTATGTTACTTTCGTCATCCCTGACATTTCTTACATTTGTACTTTTAGTTCAAATTACTTGCTAAATCTTTTATTGAACGTATTCTGTAAAAGCATCAAATAAAAAAAATAAAGTACAATAATTACCTTCCGCAATTCCAAAGCCCCCGCGCAACCCGGCTTGGAGGTCGCGCAGGATGGCCCTCTTCCTCTCCTGGACCCCTAAGGGCCCCAGCGGCAGGTCGTCATATCCTGAGCGCAGGAAACATGTAATAATATAGCGCCTCTCCCCTGGTAGCAGATCAGAAACCCCAGGCATGATGCTCCTCTCAAAGAAATCGGCAAAATATACCTAGTAATGTATTTTGTGCGACTAAATATTTACCGCTACAGTACTGCATATTATGGCGACTAAATATTTACCGCTATAGTACTGTATATTATGGCGACTAAATATTTACCGCTGTAGTACTGTATATTATGGCGACTAAATATTTACAGCTATAGTACTGTATATTATGGCGACTAAATATTTACAGCTATAGTACTGTATATTATGGCGACTAAATATTTACCGCTATAGTACTGTATATTATGGCGACTAAATATTTACTGCTATAGTACTGTATATTATGGCGACTAAATATTTACCGCTATAGTACTGTATATTATGGCGACTAAATATTTACTGCTATAGTACTGTATGTTATGGCGACTAAATATTTACCGCTATAGTAGCGAAATTACATACATGCCAAGACTTTAGTAAAATTTGGTAAAAAGACACATACTTGAATAAATAACACTGCTAAGTCCATATTTTATTGGCAAAAACTCATTTACTGCACTTTTCTATAATTTATCGCCTGCCTGTAGTAGGTGTTAATTTTCGCATAGACCAATGCAATATTTAGCGTGCCTAAGTGTTTGTGAATCATGCGATCGTATTCTTTTCAGCGCAAAAATGAACACATGCGGTAAAACTAGCGCATGCAGTCGCGCAAAAAATAACGCATGCGATATGGCGACTTAACGCATGCGATAATACTATGGTGAATCGTGCGCTAATTATCGCGACTAATTTAACGCAAAAAAGCGTGCAATAAATTTTATCGCACTTTAGTGAATCAGCCCCATAGTGTGAGAAAGGCAGCATTTTAAAAAATTCAATAAGTAAATTGAAGTGATTGGCTGTTGGTGGCTCCACCCACTGAAACATAAAATTGCAGTCCCCTAGTGACCCTGCTGTAAGAATGTGAGAATGGCAGCAGGTTGAATTTCCCCATTAAAAATCAATTGGTAAAATCTGATTGGCTGTTGGTGGCTCCACCCACTTTTTCTGACTCTGAACTGCAGTTACCCGTGACTAGCGCTGCAAAGTTTGGGGACCCTAGTATTAATATTTCAAGAATGGCAGCAGTTTAAATGTAAACTTATGAAGTCTATAGGTGAAATCTGATTGGCTGTTGTTGGCTCCGCCCACTTTTCTAAACTTGGAATGTAGTCACCCAGTGGCAAAGTTTGGGGACCCTGACATTAAACATGTGAGAATGGCAGCAGTTGAAATTTCCCCACTGAAAACAATGAAAGAAATTTGATTCGGTGTTGTTGGCCCCTCCCACTTTGGGTCATCCAAAAAATGTCACTATTTCATTCGGGGTGACCCCATGATTATGTTATTCAAGTCTGGTGTAGCTGTAAGATTATTCAAGTCTGGCAAAGCTGTAAGAGTGGCAGCAGCGTGAAAATCTTCCCTGTCAAAGTAAATGGGAAAATTGGGGTGTTCAGAGCGGCGTTACAAAAAGACAGGGGGCGGGATCATTTAGAAACGCACAAGAAACCTGCTCCGCTATAGGGCGAAGAAGTGTGGAGAGTTTGGGTGTTGTACCCCTAAAACTGTAGGAGGAGTAGCATTTAGAAAATGGGGGGAGCTAAGAATAATAAGAAGAAAAAAAGCGGAAGAATAAGCTGAAGTCAAAGAACAGTAGGTTTGGTTATGAAACCCAACATAATGATCATTGGTGTATGCTATAAACCACCCCGTATACAGTAAGTAAGGAGAATGAGACCCAGCTACTATTGCAAATGAAGGACGCTTCACAACTAGGTGAAGTTGTTATTATGGGGGACTTTAATGATCTCTGGACTGGTGTAATGGGGTGGCTAAGTCAGAAAAAGCTAGTAGGTTCGTAATGCATATGCTAAATTACAACTTTTTATTTCAGGCAGTTCAAGAACCTACTAGGAATTATTCTGTTTTGGACCTGGTGATAATACTGAACTCATCTCTAACATTTGTGTGGGTGAGCATTTGGGGAACAGTGATCATAATATGGTCTACTTAGAGATAATGTTGCAGAGACAGGTCTATGAGGGATTAACTTAAACACTCAATTTTAGATGTGCAGACTTTGCCAGTATTATTTTTTAATTATGTGAATAGTAAAAAAATGTACATTTTCCAATTGGACCAGTGTTGTTAGTGGAGTACCGCAGGGGTCAGTCCTTGGTCCTTTGCTTTTTAACTTTTTTAGTAATGACCTGACCTGACCTGACCAGAGCGATTTGACAAAATTGGAAAACTGGACAGCAAACTGGAAAATGAGGTTCAATGTGGACTTTGGTAGAAATAATATAAACATGAGCTATCTATTAAATGGCAATGTGTTGGAGGTATCCTTAATGTAGAAGGACCTGGGTTTTTTTGTAGATAATACGTTGTCTAATTCCAGGGAGTGTCATTCAGTGGCTACTAAAGCAAATAAAGTAATGTCTTGTATGAAAAAGGGCATTGACTGGTAAGGTTTTACCTTGAGTATGCAGTGCAGTTTTGGGCTCCGGTCCGCAAAAGGGATATTAATGAGCTGGAGAGAGTGCAGAGACATGCAACTAAACTAGTAAAGAAGATAAAAGATTTAAAATATGAGGTTAGACTGTCATGGTTGGGGTTGTTTTCTATGGAAAAAAGGCACTTGCGTGGGGACATGGTTACTCTTTACAAGTCCATGCGAGGGGATTATAGGCAGAGGGGGAATGTTCTTTTTTTCCATAAAAATAATTAGCGCACCAGAGGCCACCCCTTTAGATTAGAGGAATGGAGCTTCAATTTGAAGCAGCGTACTGTGGGTGGTTTTTCACGGTGAGGGCAGTGAGGTTGTGGAATGCACTTCCTAGTGATGTTGTGACGGGGTATTCAGTTAATGCCTTTAAGAGGGGCCTGGATGAGTTCTTAAACAAGCATAATATCCAAAGCTATTGTGATACTAATATCTACAGTTAGTATTAATGTTTGTATATATAGTTTATAAATAGGTCAGTATAACTTAGTGTGTGCTGGGTTTACTCAGAAGGGTTGAACTTGATGGACTCTGGTCTTTTTCAGCCCTATGTAACTATGTAACCATGCTTGGCTTTGGAAGGGGTGAAAAGTAGTTTGTAAAATCTTAGCACTATACCATAACCACATGGCTTGCATTAAAATAAATGGCACCCTGTCACCAATGATGTATATATGTAATGGCACTAGGCAGGGATCCCTGTTATCCCCCCAATTATTTATACTCATAATAGAAGTCCTGCTGACACATATCCGCTCCAACGAAAATATATCAAGCCTGAAAGCAGCATCATGTGAACATAAGCCAGTGACATACATGTCTAACTTTAACGCAAACAAATCATAGGCATTGAGCATACATCTGTTGGCCAGGGAGCAAAGGATAAAAGAAGAAAACTTCCCCTTTATTTGGGTCAAGGATGCAATTAAATATCTAGGGACATAAATACCCCATGGCTTAACTAGCATTTATAAATGCAACGTTATCCCTCTACAAGATGACATCAAGATATTGCTGAATAAATAAGAACAGCAACAATCTGTCCTGGTTTGGGAGAATACAACTAATTAAAATACTAGTTCCCCCCAAATTCTTTACCTCTTAAAATGTTCCCCATTGGAAATCTTAATGTCTTCTTTTGCAAGCTTAAAGCAATGATAGTCAGCTTCTTATAGAATAATGAAAAACCTAGACTTAAGTACAGCAAGCTAATTCTCAACAACTGACAAGGAGGACTGGTGGTACCTTACTTTATTATATGACAGTCCACCTATATTGCATACTCCAATGGAACCTAGGTAAAGAAAGCTGAAAATGATGGTTCATCTTAGAACAGTTCTCCAAAGAACAGCCTTACAATACAATATGGGCCAAGCCACCAAACATTCCCCGAAATACATTACACATTAATAGGGCAACCATAAAAATACAGTATAAGAATGGACGCCTGGAATACATTTTTGTCCCCTTCACCCATAATCCCTCTCATCTATAATTTAAATTTCTATCCTAGTCTTGAAAGAAGAGCATTTAATCACTGGGCATGGACTGATAACAGACCTACTGTACTATTGGACTTATAAGGAGATAGGATTATATCTTAAACAAGATGCAAAAATGAAAACTAATTCACCCCAGAAATACCTGGTGCTACAAACAAGTACATCATTATATTACCTCTCTAAACCCTGAAAAGATTTCTAGAGAACTCTAGAAGGTATAGAACTCTAGAAAGAAGAATCCAAATGGGAGGATGACTTGCCAGTCAATCTTTGTTCAAAAGACTGGCAAAATATTTACATATCTATGCACAAAAGTTTGGTAGCCTTTAAAAGACAAGAGGCAAATTATAAACTTATAGTACAGTGATACTACATTAGGGATGTAGTGAACTGTTCGCCGGCGAACTAATTCGCGCGAACATCGGGTGTTCGCAAGTCCGGAAGTTCGCAAACTTTCGGCGTATGTTCACAATTTGGGTTTGCCTTAGCTGGCGCCAAATTTTGACCTCTCACCCCAGAGTCAGCAGATACATGGCAGCCAATCAGGCAGCTCTCCCTCCTGAACCACCCCCCCCAACCCTGGACAACTCCCTTCCATATATAAACCGAAGCCCAGCAGCCATTTTACATTCTGCCTGTGTGTGTTTGAAGAGATAGCATAGGGGAGAGTTGTGCAGGGATTTGAGGGAGAGTTTAGGTAGCTTTGCTGAGTCTAACTAGTGATCTACTTTCTACTGCTCTGTAGTAGCACATAGGGAGAGAGTTGTGCAGGGGTTTGAGGGAGAGTTTAGGTAGCTTTGCTGAGTCTGACTAGTGATCTACTTTCTACTGCTCTCTATGTAGCTGCTGTGGGCAGCTGTCCTGTGCTGATCATCTGCTGTAACCCAATAGTCCTTGTAAGGACTGCTTTTATTTTCTGATTACTGTTACTCTAGTTTTCTTTTCATTGTGTACTGCAGCTCCATCTGTGTGTGTTGGAGACAGGTGAGCTGCTCCGAGTAGTGCACTAAGCACTAACCACCGTTTAACACATAATTTTTTTTTATTTGTGTTTTTTTACTTTGCTACTGTAATTTATAGAGCCCAGTTCTATTAGTCTAGCTGTGTTGGGGACTGGTGTGCTGCTCCTAGAAGTTCACCACCAGCACCAACCAGAGATCACTTTTGTTTTATTATTATTTTTTTATTTTTATTTTTATTTATCTTATTAGATATTTAGATATTAGATATATATATATATATATTAAATATAGATATTTAGATATTTATTTAGACATTCTGTCTAAAAATAACAATAATAATTCCGTGTCCAGAAACATCACCTGAGTGATGTTTTTCCACCGGCAATACTACATCCACTACTGTATACGTTGCCATTGCAGGCCTTGTTGTTGCCACTGTCTTTTTCAACCAAGTGCCACCTAGCTGTGTGAGCTTTTTCACATTCTGTCTAAATAACAATAATAATTCCGTGTCCAGAAACATCACCTGAGTGACGTTTTTCCACCGGCAATACTACATCCACTACTGTATAAGTTGCCATTGCAGGCCTTGTTGTTGCCTACTGTCTTTTTCAACCAAGTGCCACCTAGCTGTGTGAGCTTTTTCACATTCTGTCTAACAATAATAATTCCGTGTCCAGAAACATCACCTGAGTGACGTTTTTCCACCGGCAATACTACATCCACTACTGTATATGTTGCCATTGCAGGCCTTGTTGTTGCCTACTGTCTTTTTCAACCAAGTGCCACCTAGCTGTGTGAGCTTTTTCACATTCTGTCTAAATAACAATAATAATTCCGTGTCCAGAAACATCACCTGAGTGACGTTTTTCCACCGGCAATACTACATCCACTACTGTATACGTTGCCATTGCAGGCCTTGTTGTTGCCTACTGTCTTTTTCAACCAAGTGCCACCTAGCTGTGTGAGCTTTTTCACATTCTGTCTAAATAACAATAATAATTCCGTGTCCAGAAACATCACCTGAGTGACGTTTTTCCACCGGCAATACTACATCCACTACTGTATACGTTGCCATTACAGGCCTTGTTGTTGCCCACTGTCTTTTTCAACCAAGCGCCACCTAGCTGTGTGAGCTTTTTCACATTCTGTCTAAATAACAATAATAATTCCGTGTCCAGAAACATCACCCAAGTTGTTGTTGTTTTGTAAAAATAAAAAAAGTGCCAAGCAAAGGCAGGCCGCCACGCAGAGGCACTAGGGGCCGTGCTGCTATGATATCCTGTGGCCCTAGGAAATCGACCAGTGTTCCGAAGGCACTTACCCTGAACTCCAAAAATGCTGAAGAGGTAGTTGACTGGCTTACACAGCACACCCCATCCTCTGACTTTGCCACAACATCCTCAACCTCCTCTGCTATGGGCACCCCACGTACCACTTCCTCCGCCACCGCCGCCCCTTCTTCACTGGATGAGTCAGAGGAGTTGTTTTCACATGAGTTTGTTGAACTGAGTGATGCGCAACCATTATTGCCAGAAGAAGATGAAGGAGATGAGGACGTTACACCAGATATCATAATTCAGGCAGGCAACACAACAGAGATGGACATAAGGTGTGATGAGGTCCCCGCTGCTGTGTTGGGGCAAAGGTCCATATGACTACTTACACATGGTCCTCCAAGCATGGTCAGGACAGGTATGTCACCTACACTGCCCACTGGGTGAACCTGGTGATGGCTGGGAAGCAGGGAATGTGTGGTTCAACAACAGTGGAGTTGGTGTCACCGCCACGGGTTGCATGCGGGTCTGCCACCACCTCTACTCCTCCTTTGCTCTCTAACTCGTATTCTTACTCTTCTAACTTGGCTTCTTCCTCCTCTGCTGCTGTGTCCTCCTCCACACCTGTGCACCCCCAGCTCCCCATAGGCTATTCGATGTGCCAGGTACGCCATTGTCATGCTGTCTTGGGCATGACGTGCCTGGAAAGCAGAAACCATACCGAATCTGCACTCCTGTCATCTCTGCACTCACAGGCCGATCGGTGGCTGACCCCACACCAACTGAAAATCGGAAAAGTGGTGTGTGACAATGGAAGCAATCTGTTGGCAGCACTGAGACTGGGCAATTTAACACATGTGCCCTGCATGGCACATGTTCTAAATTTGATAGTCCAACGGTTTGTCTCGAAGTACCCAAGATTGCAGGACATTCTCAGGCAGTCCAGGAAGGTGTCTGGCCATTTCAGACGTTCCTACACAGCCATAGCACTCCTTGCTGACATTCAGCGGTGGCACAAGTTGCCAGTCAGGCGTTTAAATTGCGACAGCCAGACTCGCTGGAATTCCACGCTAATGATGTTTGAACGTCTGCTGCAACAACAAAGAGCCGTCAATGAATACCTATTTGAACTGGGTGGTAGGACTGGATCTGCAGAGCTGGGGATTTTTTTCCCCCGTTACTGGGTGCTTATGCGCGACGCCTGCAGGCTGATGCGCCCTTTTGACGAGGTCACAAATATGGTTAGTCGCACCGAAGGCACCATCAGCGACCTAATACCCTTTGCTTTTTTCCTGGAGCATGCCGTGCGACGAGTGACAGATGACGCTGTAGACCAGCGTGACCAGGAGCATGAAGAGCATAATTTCTGGGTGGAATCACCAGAACGAGCCCAGGCACCTGCTGCAACGCAGGGAGAGGTGTCAAAAGTGGAGTCAGAGGAGGAAGGTGGCTTTGTGGAGGCGGAAGACCAACAGGAGTAGGCTTCCCGGGGGTCTTGTGGTCACCTTTTGGGGACCCCTGGTCTTGTACGTGGCTGGGGGGAGGAGACCGTGGTGGATGACGACGTAGTCCTTGATAACGAGGAAGGGGAGATGGATACCTCTGCATCCAACCTTGCGAGAATGGGGTCTTTCATGCTGTCATGCCTGTTGAAGGACCCCCGTATCAAGAGGCTTAAGGAGAAGGACCTGTACTGGGTGGCAACGCTACTAGACCCTCGTTACAAGCATAAAGTGGCATAAATGTTACCAACGTACCACAAGTCCGAAAGGATGCTGCATTTCCAAACCAGCCTGCAAAACATGTTGTACAATGCTTTTAAGGGTGATGTCACTCCACATTCCAGGGGCAGAGGTGCCGATAATTCTCCCATGAGCACACCTTCAAGGACAATGCACTTTGGCCACTCTGTAACGTCAGACATGCAAAGTCTTTTCAGTCCAAGGCAGCGCCAGGACCCTTCTGGATCCACCCTCAGAGAACGCCTCGACTGGCAGGTAGCGGACTACCTGGCATTAACTGCAGATATCGACACTCTGAGGAGCGATGAACCCCTGGACTACTGGGTGCGCAGGCTTGATCTGTGGCCAGAGCTGTCACAATTTGCCATAAACCTCTTGTCTTGCCCCGCCTCAAGTGTCCTCTCAGAAAGGACCTTCAGTGCAGCAGGAGGGATTGTAACTGAGAAGAGAACTCGCCTAGGTCACAAAAGTGTGGATTACCTGACCTTTATTAAAATGAATGAGGCATTGATCTCGGAGGGTTACTGCACGCCGGAAGACTTGTTCTGACTCCCCATTCAGCTGTCCTTCTCTGCACGCCGCATGACTTCATACACAGCTGTCCTTTAGCGTCCTCCTCCGCCACCGTACAAACTAGGGTGCAAATCCTACTGGTTTCATTTTAAGCCAAACTTTTTGGACAGGTAAATCCTGAGTTTTTCTGTCCTCTGTGCTTGGTACGCTATCTTAGTTTTTTTAAAGGTTCCGCCTTGGGAATGGTTGTGGTATCATTTATCTAGCATATTTTTTCTGTCTTCTGTGCTTGGTACGCTAACTCAGTTTTTTTAAAGGTTCCGCCTGGGGAATTGTTGTGATACCATTTATCTAACATATTTTTTCTGTCTTCTGTGCTTGGTACGCTATCTTAGTTTTTTTAAAGGTTCCGCCTGGGGAATGGTTGTGATACCATTTATCTAACATATTTTTTCTGTCTTCTGTGCTTGGTACGCTATCTTAGTTTTTTTAAAGGTTCCACCTGGGGCATGGTTGTGATACCATTTATCTAACAAATTTTTTCTGTCTTCTGTGCTTGGTACGCTATCTTAGTTTTTTTTAAAGGTTCCGCCTGGGGCATGGTTGTGATACCATTTATCTAACATATTTTTTCTGTCTTCTGTGCTTGGTACGCTATCTTAGTTTTTTTAAAGGTTCCGCCTGGGGAATGGTTGTGATATCATTTATCTAACATATTTTTTCTGTCCTCTGGGCTTCAGTGGCTGCGACAACAAAAAAACAAACTTTTTCAACATTTATCTAACATATTTTTTCTGTCCTCTGTGCTTCAGTGGCTGCGACAAAAAAACCCATAATTTTTCAGGAATGTACACATTCCTGATTTTTCAGGGTTCTGCAACAGCGGCAAAATCGTATCTTTTATGGTCACCACAGGTGATCAATAAAGTAGGACAAAACTGGGCCCACACTGCAGAATCAGTGTTTTTTGGTTCACTTCACTGTACATTGAATTACCTCTGCCTGACCGTGCATGTGCGCACAAGCACGGTGACTGCTAAACACACCACTACAGAAATATTCCCACCGACGGGATGAACGTCCTGGAGG
This sequence comes from Xenopus tropicalis, assembly GCF_000004195.4. Classification (NCBI taxonomy): domain Eukaryota; kingdom Metazoa; phylum Chordata; class Amphibia; order Anura; family Pipidae; genus Xenopus; species Xenopus tropicalis. The sequence goes on from NC_030680.2 coordinate 45,224,602, forward strand.
TGACAAGCAACTAGTAAAAACTATTATTCGCTCACTTGACGGTATCATTAATGATTTTTGCGTTGCAATTTTTTCGTTGCGGTAAACGCGGCGTTTTGTCTTTGCGTGTGAACCGGCCATAACCTTTACACGACTTGATTGGCATGTAGACGCCGGACGTTTTAAAGCAGTTTATTACACAAGTTTAGGAATGTAGTGTGATTTGCGCTCTTTACAGCACAAAACGCAACGCTGTGTCAACAATGTATTTTTCAGAGACATTTTTGCCCTTGATCCCCCTCTGGCATGTCACTGTCCAGGTCGTGGCACCCTTTAAACAACTTTAAAATCAGTTTTCTGGGCAGAAATGGCTTTTCTAGGTTTTAAAGTTCGCCTTCCCATTGAAGTCTACGGGTTCGCGAACTTTTTTTGTGAGGTTTGCTACATCTCTATACTACATACCCTTGAAACTGAGTAAAATATTAAACAATGTCTCTAACAAATGTTGGGGCTGTTTAGAGCAAACAGGTTCTTACAAACACATCTGGTTCAAATGCCAGGGTATCCAAAAGTTTTGGAAAGAGGTAATCAAGGTAAACCGAGAGATAACTCTGAACCAGCTGCTACTGCCAATGATACAAGCAGCAAAGGCCCTAGTTCCCAAAAAGTGGTACTCAGAAATCTCCTCAATTCTTGCAGAATGGTACTGAACCAGGCAAGAAATAAAAAAATTTAAAGAAATCAGCACATTAAGGCAAGGATCCTTTTCAAAATTTAGAAATATATGGGAGCCTTCTGTAGTAATATGTGTGAGGACAATGCATGCATACCTACAAGTAATATCATTTAATTGCATTAATTTACATTAAAATGTAATGTTAAATGTTAATTAAGTTGCTTACATTCTGGAATGCTTTGAAGAGTCTTTGTCATGGTTACCTTGGTATTTATTATGCCTAAATTATATGGTGATAGGTGGGTGATCAGCACCTATATACACAAGATATCCTAAGAGGCCATCTGGAGAGTCTTTAGCCAGTAAACTGGTTATTCAGCTGTTTATGGTGAAACAGCATCCTTATGGAAATTACCTGACTAACTAACACAACAAGAATAATATACCTGATTATCTTGTCAGCCAGAACACATCCCTACTTTGGTCAGTGAGATTCTAATAATATAACTGGTGAAGCTCTTATAAAGTAAGCCACACACACACAGAAAGAGAGGAACAGTGCAAAGATTGGATGGAAGGTCAGGGAGAAGTCTTCTGAAGGTTAGTCCCTATACAATAAATCCAGTAGGTACATTTTAAAAGACCCTTTTAGGGACCCATAGGGTTAATGTGCCCTATGGCTTCAAACCCTACCTTTTTCCTTGTCACTAGGCAAGGATTAATGTATCTATTTGGTATTGCCATATACCTTGTTATTGGCCTATGGCTAGACCACACCCTACTACACTTTAATATAGTGTTAGGAAAGGGGTGGTTCTTTCCTCTTGGCCTGCAGCATCTAACCTAAGTAGATGTCTCCAGGAAGCCTGGGATCCACAAGGCCCAGAAGGTTAGGCCCTAAGGGGACACGTTACCTTTAGTGAAGTTGGGGAGCAGGGACCCCGTGAACGAGGTAAAGAAAGAACAGGTTAATTAATATCAGAGCTTTTTCTAGGAAAGTGAGTCAGACAGAGTGTATCTAGAAAGAGCAACTTTCTTGCTTCACCCAGGAGAGGAGAGTCAAGGAATAGTCTCCTACAGGCTTGCTTGCCATAGCTTAGGGACACCGAAGTGCCAGGGACTAGGTCAGCCTCCTGTAACTCTGTTGATTTACACCCATACTCTACATGAGAGGGATAAAACGGTGGACACCATACTTCTCATTGCTTAATCTGAATTAACATCAATTGTATTGCTGAAATCCTGTTATACCTCCTCAAAGAGTGAGTATTGTCTTGCCCTGCAATACCATCTTTTGTCTTGAACAAATAAACAGTTATTCTTTGCTTGCAAGAGCTCCTGGTGTCCACCTGCTTAATTATTGCACTTTTCACATACATGTTGCAGTGGGAGGTGTAACACCATCCGTATAGTAGCTTCCACTTTGCGAAGGCTGATCCTGTGGATGTCACATGTACCCCGTGCTCAATCCTAGCTGGACATTTTGATATATATATATATATATAGCCAAAAAGGGGTTACACCTTTGTGTCATTGTTTAATCTCTGGAAAAGAACCGCGGTTGTAACTATGTTACTATGTTACTATGTTGTCTCCATTTACCGTGCTGTGTAAATAGTAGAATATATAGTATATTTTGCATTAATATACTATATACTAAATATATTTTACACTATACAACATTTTGGTGCCATGGCCCGGATCTAAAAGACAGCACCTTCGATCTCTCATTTCAAGTCTAGATATTACTTTAAGTGGAGAACCTAAGCTGCCATATGCATGAACCAACCCCCCCCTTTTTTTTTCTTCTTAATGGCAAGGTCTTGTAAGGAGGCCCAGGCATCTGGCGCACGTTCTTACCTCTATGTGTGCTGGTCCCCGGGCTCCTCCACGTAGGCGTGCTCCACGGAGCGTCCTTCTTCAGCGCGCCCCAGCGCGCACTGTTCCTGGGCACGTGCACTCATGTGCAGTTACGCGTGGCTCTGCGCTGAGATGTCAGCGAACGCGCCGACATCACTTTTGGTGCCAAATTCGAATTTAAAAGTGTTTTTTTTTTTTAAAAGTGCTGATTTGTTTTGTATTGCCCAAGCTGGTTCTGAGTTTTCTGATCCTTGCTAAAGCTTTATATCATTTGCCTTGCTGGTTTTGACTTTTGCTTGCATATTGACTCTTGAATCTCTGCTGCCTGCCACCAACTTTTGCCTGACTTGACTACGCCTCTGCCTGATCCCTTCTTGTACTGCGTTCACTGGAATACCTTGGCCATGTGTAGGATCCCGTTCCCCTCCCCCGCCGAAAGCCCGGGCCCCAAATATCCTGGAAGCGCTCCTCAAGCGCCTGAAGTTTCAAGAGGCTCAACAGGTTCATCTCTCCCAGTCCCTTCAGCTCTTCGCCACTCACCTGGATTCCCACCAAGGGGCGCAAGGTGCTTCTGCTCCACCTCCTCAGGTTTCAGGTCCCGGCTGCTCCTCCTGCTGTGGTACAGTACTCTGAGCCTAAGATTCCTGCTCCTATGCGCTATACAGGGGATCCCGAGGTTTATAGCGGTTTTCTAAACCAGTGCTCCATCCATTTCGAACTGTCTCCTCTCAAGTTCCCTTCTGAGGTGGCATGCATTATTGCACTGCTCCATGGCAAGGCTCTGGCCTGGGAATCACCACTTAGGTAGCGAGATGATCCCTTAGTTCATAACGCTTCAGCTTTCATTTTCACCTTCAGTGAGATCTTTGATGCCCCTGGCCGAAAGATCAATGCCTCTACCCGTCTTTTGAGGATAGCACAGGGCACTATGTCTGCTGCGGAATATGCCATTGATTTCCGTACCTTGGCGGCTGAAGTTTCCTGGAACAATGATGCCCTGGTCGCAGACTTCTGGCAAGGTCTGAATGAAGGTATCAAGGATGAACTGGCCGCAAGGGATTTGCCTACACAGTTTGAGCAGTTAGTGTCTCTTGTTATTCGCATTGACTCCAGAATTAAGGAGAGACAGTCCCAGAAATCACAACTCCGTAGGTCATCTGCTTCATAGTAACATAGTAACATAGTAAGTTGGGTTGAAAAAAGACATACGTCCATCAAGTTCAACCATAATGCCTATATATAACCTGCCTAACTACTAGTTGATCCAGAGGAAGGCAAAAAAAACCCATCTGAAGCCTCTCTAATTTGCCGCAGAGGGGAAAAAATTCCTTCCTGACTCCAAGATGGCAATCGGACCAGTCCCTGGATCAACTTGTACTAAGAGCTATCTTCCATAACCCTGTATTCCCTCACTTGTACTGAGAGCTATCTCCCATAACCCTGTATTCCCTCACTTGTACTAAGAGCTATCTCCCATAACCCTGTATTCCCTCACTTGCTAAGAATCCATCCAGCCCCTTCTTAAAGTTATATAATGTATCAGCCAGTATGACTGATTTGGGGAGGGAATTCCAGAACTTCACAGCTCTCACTGTAAAAAATCCTTTCCGAATATTTAAATGGAACCTCCCTTCTTCTAAACGGAGTGGGTGCCCTCGTGTCCGTTGGAAGGACCTACTGGTAAATAAAACATTAGAAAGGTTATTATATGATCCCTTTATATATTTATACATAATATTTATACATAGTTATCATGTCACCTCTTAAGCGCCTCTTCTCCAGTGTAAACAGACCCAACTTGACCAGTCTTTCTTCATAACTAAGACTTTCCATACCCTTTACCAGCTTAGTTGCCCTTCTCTAGACCCTCTCTAACTCAATAATGTCCCGTTTGAGCACTGGAGACCAAAACTGAACAGCATATTCTAGATGGGGCCTTACCAGTGCTCTGTAAAGGGGAAGAATAACCCCCTCCTCCCGTGAATCTATACCCCTTTTAATACAGCTCAAAACCTTGTTTGCCTTGCAGCTGCTGCATGGCATTGCTTGCTACAGCCAAGTTTATTATCTACAAGGACTCCAAGGTCCTTCTCCATTATGGATTTGCCTAGTGCAGTCCCATTAAGGGTATACGGGGCTTGCATATTTTTACATCCCAGGTGCATGACCTTACATTTATCCACATTAAATCTCATCTGCCACTTAGCTGCCCAGATTGCTTCCTTGGTGCTGCTTCCTGAATCCTCTTCTACCCCGAGTTTTCAAGCCGAAGAGCCCATGCAACTAGGAGCCACTCGCCTTTCCTCAGAAGAAATGACCCATAGAAAGTCAGCAGGCCTTTATTTATATTGTGGTTAGAGTGGTCATCTACGTAAGGCCTGCCCTGGAAAGCCTCAATGTCAGGGAAACGCTCCCACCTAGGTCCGAGTGGGGAGTCTCTCCTAGGCAGAATTGTTTCACTCCCAGACTAGGGATGTAGCGAAAAGTGCGAACGTTCGCGAACTTTGCGAACCCCATAGACTTCAATGGGAAGGCGAACTTTAAAACCTAGAAAAGCAATCTCTGGCCAGAAAACTGATTTTAAAGTTGTTTAAAGGGTGCCACGACCTGGACAGTGGCATGCAGGAGGGGCATCAAGGGCAAAAATTTCTCTGAAAAATACGTTGTTGACACAGCGCTGCGTTTTGTGCTGTTAAGGGGAGAAAACACACTACATTCCTAAACTTATGTAATAAACTGCTTTAAAAAGTCCGGCATCTACATTCCAATCAAGTCGTGTAAAGGTTACGGCCGGTTCACACGCAAAGACAAAACGCCGCGTTTACTGCAACGAAAAAAAACGCAAAAAGCTTTAATGATACTGTCAAGTGTGCAAATATTAGTTTTTACTAGTTGCTTGTCACCTCCAGGACGTTCGTCCCGTCGGTGGGAATATTTCTGTAGTGGTGTGTTTAGCAGTCACCGTGCTTGTGCGCACGTGCATGGTCAGGCAGAGGTAATTCAATGTACAGTAAAATGAACCAAAAAACACTGATTCTGCAGTGTGGGCCCAGGTTTGTCCTACCTTTTCGATCACCTGTGGTGACCATAAAAGATACGATTTTGCCGCCGTTGCAGAACCCTGAAAAATCAGGAATGTGTACATTCCTAAAAAATTATGGTTTTTTTGTTGCAGCCACTGAAGCACAGAGGACAGAAAAAATATGTTAGATAGATGGTATCATAACCAATCCTGAGGCAGAACCTTTAAAAAATCGAAGATAGCGTACCAAGCACAGAAGACAGAAAAAATATCTTAGATAGATGGTATCATAACCATGCCCCAGGCAAACCCTTTCAAAGAACTAAGATAGGGTGACAACAAGCACAGAAGACATTAAAAACATCAAAGCTAGATGGTATAATAACCATGCCCCAGCCAAACCCTTTCAAAGAACTCAGATAGGGTGACAAGCACAGAAGACATTAAAAACATCAAAGCTAGATGGTATAATAACCATGCCCCAGCCAAACCCTTTCAAAGAACTCAGATAGGGTGACAAGCACAGAAGACATTAAAAACATCAAAGCTAGATGGTATAATAACCATGCCCCAGCCAAACCCTTTCAAAGAACTCAGATAGGGTGACAACAAGCACAGAAGACATTAAAAACATCAAAGCTAGATGGTATAATAACCATGCCCCAGCCAAACCCTTTCAAAGAACTCAGATAGGGTGACAAGCACAGAAGACATTAAAAACATCAAAGCTAGATGGTATAATAACCATGCCCCAGCCAAACCCTTTCAAAGAACTCAGATAGGGTGACAAGCACAGAAGAATAGAAGAGAGAAAAATTCAGGATTTACCTGTCCAAAAAGTTTGGCTTACAATTAAGCCAGTAGGATTTGCACCCTAGTTTGTACGGTGGTGGAGGAGGACGCTAAAGGACAGCTGTGTGTGGTGTCAAGCGGCGTGCAGAGAAGGACAGCTGCATGGGCAGTCAGAAAAAGTCTTCCGGCGTGCAGTAACCATCCGAGATCCATGCCTCATTCATTTTAATAAAGGTCAGGTAATCAACACTTTTGTGACCTAGGCGAGTTCTCTTCTCAGTTACAATCCCTCCTGCTGCACTGAAGGTCCTTTCTGAGAGGACACTTGAGGCGGGGCAAGACAACAGATTTATGGCAAATTGTGACAGCTCTGGCCACAGATCAAGCCTGCGCACCCAGTAGTCCAGGGGTTCATCGCTCCTCAGAGTGTCGATATCTGCAGTTAATGCCAGGTAGTCCGCTACCTGCCGGTTGAGGCGTTCTCTGAGGGTGGATCCAGAAGGGTCCTGGCGCTGCCTTGGACTGAAAAAACTTTGCATGTCTGACGTTACAGAGTGGCCAAAGTGCATTGTCCTTGCAGGTGTGCTCGTGGGAGGATTACTGGCACCTCTGCCCCTGGAATGTGGAGTGACATCACCCTTAAAAGAATTGTACAACATGTTTTGCAGGCTGGTTTGGAAATGCAGCATCCTTTCGGACTTGTGGCACGTTGGTAACATTTCTGCCACTTTATGCTTGTAACGAGGGTCTAGTAGCGTTGCCACCCAGTACAGGTCCTTCTCCTTAAGCCTCTTGATACGGGGGTCCTTCAACAGGCATGACAGCATGAAAGACCCCATTCTCACAAGGTTGGATGCAGAGGTATCCATCTCCCCTTCCTCGTTATCAAGGACTACGTCCTCATCCACCACCATCTCCTCCCCCCAGCCATGTACAAGACCAGGGCTCCACAAAAGGTGACCACAAGCCCCCTGGGAAGCCTGCTCCTGTTGGTCTTCTGCCTCCACAAAGCCACCTTCCTCCTCTGACTCCGCTTCTGACACCTCTCCCTGCGTTGCAGCAGGTGCCTGGGAACGTTCTGGTGATTCCGCCCAGAAATCAGGCTCTTGGTCACGCTGGTCTACAGCGTCATCTGTCACTCGTTGCACGGCATGCTCAAGAAAAAAAGCAAAGGGTATTAGGTCGCTGATGGTGCCTTCAGTGCGACTAACCATATTTGTGACCTCGTCAAAAGGGCGCATCAGCCTGCAGGCGTCGCGCATAAGCACCCAGTAACGGGGGGAAAAAATCCCCAGCTCTGCAGATCCAGTCCTACCACCCAGTTCAAATTGGTATTCATTGATGGCTCTTTGTTGTTGCAGCAGACGTTCAAACATCATTAGCGTTGAATTCCAGCGAGTCTGGCTGTCGCAAATTAAACGCCTGACTGGCAAGTTGTGCCACCGCTGAATGTCAGCAAGGCGTGCCATGGCTGTGTAGGAACGTCTGAAATGGCCAGACACCTTCCTGGACTGCCTGAGAATGTCCTGCAATCCTGGGTACTTCGAGACAAACCGTTGGACTATCAAATTTAAAACATGTGCCATGCAGGGCACATGTGTTAAATTGCCCAGTCTCAGTGCTGCCAACAGATTGCTTCCGTTGTCACACACCACTTTTCCAATTTTCAGTTGGTGTGGGGTCAGCCACCGATTGGCCTGTGAGTGCAGAGATGACAGGAGTACAGATCCGGTATGGTTTCTACTTTCCAGGCACGTCATGCCCAAGACAGCATGACAATGGCGTACCTGGCACGTCGAATAGCCTATGTGGAGCTGGGGGTGCACAGGTGTGGAGGAGGACACAGCAGCAGAGGAGGAAGAAGCCGAGGAAGAAGCTAGAAGTTAGAAGACGACTTAGAAGACGACTTAGAAGACGAGTTAGAGAGCAAAGGAGGAGTAGAGGTGGTGGCAGACCCGCATGCAACCCGTGGCGGTGACACCAACTCCACTGTTGTTGAACCACGCATTCCCTGCTTCCCAGCCATCACCAGGTTCACCCAGTGGGCAGTGTAGGTGACATACCTGCCCTGACCATGCTTGGAGGACCATGTGTCAGTAGTCATATGGACCTTTGCCCCAACACTAAATGACAGAGATGCGGTGACTTGGCTCTGCACATGCTGGTACAGGTGTGGTATTCCCTTCTGTGAAAAAAAATTGCGGCTGGGTACCTTCCACTGCGGTGTCCCAATTGCTACAAATTGGTGGAAAGCCTCAGAGTCCACCAGCTGGTATGGTAAAAGCTGGCGGGCTAAGAGACAATCCAGCTGTCAGACGCCGGGCAAGGGGATGACTCGGAGGCATTGGTTTCTTACGCTCAAACATGGCCCTCACAGAAACTTGGCTGGGGGCAGATGAGCAGGAACTGGAAGGCGGAGTGGAGGGTGGTTGAGACGGGTCAAGGACAGCAGAGGTAGAGCAGTAAGATGCTGGAGCAGAAGGAGGGTGGCTTAGCGTTTGGCTGCTGCCTTTGAGGTGTTGCTCCCATAGTGCTTTGTGTTTGGCGTTCATGTGCCTTCGCATAGCAGTTGTACCTAAGTGGGTGTTGGGCTTCCCAAGACTCAGTTTCTGACTGCACTCATTACAAATTACAGCACTTTTGTCAGAGGCACACACATTAAAAAAATGCCACACTGCTGAGCCTTTTGATGTGGGCTTTCTAGCAGTAACAGTAGAAGTTGGCGGGTGCGTTGGCTGGCTGACCACAGGTGCCGATTCATTTTGTTGCCCTACTGTTCCCTGGGAGCTGTCCCTGCTTCTTCTAAGTCTTATTCTCCTCCTGCCTCTCTGACTCTCCGTCTCTCCATCTGAACTATCCTCCTCTTGCTCTCTTCTTGTGGGCACCCACAAAATATCACTCTCCTCATCATCATTCTCCTCAGATGCATCAATTTCTTCTGACAGCTCACAGAAGACAGCAGCAGCGGGGACCTCATCACACCTTATGTCCATCTCTGTTGTGTTGCCTGCCTGAATTATGATATCTGGTGTAACGTCCGCATCTCCTTCATCTTCTTCTGGCAATAATGGTTGCGCATCACTCATAGTTACATAGTTACATAGTTACATAGTTACATAGGGTTGAAAAAAGACCTGTGTCCATCAAGTTCAACCCATCCAAGTAAACCCAGCACACCTAACCCACACCTACCAATCTATACACTCACATACATAAACTATAAATACAACCACTAGTACTAACTGTAGATATTAGTATCACAATAGCCTTCGATATTCTGATTGATCAAGAACTCATCCAGGCCCCTCTTAAAGGAACAGTAACACCAAAAAATGAAAGTGTATAAAAGTAACTAAAATATAATGTGCTGCTGCCCTGCACTGGTAAAAGTTGTATGTTTACTTCAGAAAGTCTACTATAATTTATATAAATAAACTGCTATGTAGCCATGGAGGCAGCCATTAAAAGGAGAAAAGGCACAGGCACATAGCAGATAACAGATAAAACACTATTTTATTCTACAGAACTTATCTGTTATCTGCTATGTAACCTGTGCCTTTTCTCCTTTTTCCAGCTTGAATGGCTGCCCCCGTGGCTACACAGCAGCTTATTATATAAATTATAGTAGGCTTACTGTAGCAAACACACCAGTTTTACCAGTGCAGGGCAACAGTGCATTATATTTTTATTACTTTAAAGCTCTTTCATTTTTTAGTGTTACTGTTCCTTTAAAGGCATTAACAGAATCTGCCATTACCACATCACTAGGAAGGGCATTCCATAACCTCACTGCCCTCACCGTGAAAAACCACCTACTCAGTTCAACAAACTCATGAGTAAATAACTCCTCTGACTCCAGTGAAGAAGGGGCGGCGGTGGTGGAGGAAGTGGTACGTGGGGTGCCCATAGCAGAGGAGGATGAGGATGTTGTGGCAAAGTTAGAAACAGTACAGGATGGGGTGTGCTGTGTAAGCCAGTCAACTACCTCTTCAGCATTTTGGGAGTTCAGGGTAAGTGCCTTCGGAAAACTGGGCAATTTCCTAGGGCCACAGGATATCATAGCAGCACGGCCCCTAGTTCCTCTGCGTGGCGGCCTGCCTTTGCCTGGCATTTTTTTTATTTTTACAAAACAACAACAACTTGGGTGATGTTTCTGGACACGGAATTATTATTGTTATTTAGACAGATTGTGAAAAAGCTCACACAGCTAGGTGGCACTTGGTTGCAGACACCGGGCAGCAAGGGCAACGTATACAGTAGTGTATACGGAATATATTATTGCTGGTGGAAAACCGTCACTCAGGTTGTGTTTCTGGACACGGAATTATTATTGTAATTTAGACAGATTGTGAAAAAGCTCACACAGCTAGGTGGCACTTGGTTGCAGACACCGGGCAACAAGGCCTGCAAGGGCAACGTATACAGTAGTGGATACGGAATATATTATTGCTGGTGGAAAACCGTCACTCAGGTTGTGTTTCTGGACACGGAATTATTATTGTAATTTAGACAGATTGTGAAAAAGCTCACACAGCTAGGTGGCACTTGGTTGCAGACACCGGGCAACAAGGCCTGCAAGGGCAACGTATACAGTAGTGGATACGGAATATATTATTGCTGGTGGAAAACCGTCACTCAGGTTGTGTTTCTGGACACGGAATTATTATTGTAATTTAGACAGATTGTGAAAAAGCTCACACAGCTAGGTGGCACTTGGTTGCAGACACCGGGCAACAAGGCCTGCAAGGGCAACGTATACAGTAGTGGATACGGAATATATTATTGCTGGTGGAAAACCGTCATTCAGGTTGTGTTTCTGGACACGGAATTATTATTGTTATTTAGACAGATTGTGAAAAAGCTCACACAGCTAGGTGGCACTTGGTTGCAGACACCGGGCAACAAGGCCTGCAAGGGCAACGTATACAGTAGTGGATACGGAATATATTATTGCTGGTGGAAAACCGTCACTCAGGTTGTGTTTCTGGACACGGAATTATTATTGTTATTTAGACAGATTGTGAAAAAGCTCACACAGCTAGGTGGCACTTGGTTGCAGACACCGGGCAACAAGGCCTGCAAGGGCAACGTATACAGTAGTGGATACGGAATATATTATTGCTGGTGGAAAACCGTCACTCAGGTTGTGTTTCTGGACACGGAATTATTATTGTAATTTAGACAGATTGTGAAAAAGCTCACACAGCTAGGTGGCACTTGGTTGCAGACACCGGGCAACAAGGCCTGCAAGGGCAACGTATACAGTAGTGGATACGGAATATATTATTGCTGGTGGAAAACCGTCACTCAGGTTGTGTTTCTGGACACGGAATTATTATTGTTATTTAGACAGATTGTGAAAAAGCTCACACAGCTAGGTGGCACTTGGTTGCAGACACCGGGCAACAAGGCCTGCAAGGGCAACGTATACAGTAGTGGATACGGAATATATTATTGCTGGTGGAAAACCGTCACTCAGGTTGTGTTTCTGGACACGGAATTATTATTGTAATTTAGACAGATTGTGAAAAAGCTCACACAGCTAGGTGGCACTTGGTTGCAGACACCGGGCAACAAGGCCTGCAAGGGCAACGTATACAGTAGTGGATACGGAATATATTATTGCTGGTGGAAAACCGTCACTCAGGTTGTGTTTCTGGACACGAAATTATTATTGTTATTTAGACAAATTGTTATTTAGACAAAATATACAGAGCAGTAGAAAGTAGATTACTAGCCAGAAAAACTACTTAAACTCTGCCTCAAAATAAATACACAGCTCCTCAGTCCTCTCCCCACACAAATACAGAGCAGTAGAAAGTAGATTACTAGCCAGAAAAACTACTTAAACTCTGCCTCAAAATAAATACACAGCTCCTCAGTCCTCTCCCCACACAAATACAGAGCAGTAGAAAGTAGATTACTAGCCAGAAAAACTACTTAAACTCTCCTTCAAATGAATACACAGCTCTCTCCCTACACTATCTCTTCAAGCACACACAGGCAGAATGTAAAATGGCTGCTGGGCTTCGGTTTATATATGGAAGGGAGTGGTCCAAGGGGGGGGGGGTGGCCCAGGAGGGAGAGCTGCCTGATTGGCTGCCATGTATCTGCTGGTTTGGGGTGAGAGGTCAAAATTTCGCGCCAGCTAAGGCGAACCCAAATGGCGAACATACGCCGAAAGTTCGCGAACTTCCGCGTTCGCGAACACCCGATGTTCGCGCGAATTAGTTCTCCGGCGAACAGTTCGCTACATCCCTATCCCAGACACTCAAGCTTCGAGAGTCTTTGTCCCTGCTACCCTATCCTATTGCTCCAAGTCTTTCCCTTGTCAAGCGTTCCTGGACTCTGGGGCAGCAGGGAACTTCATTGACATTTCGTTTGTTAAAAAGTGTGGCTTCCCCTCCATGTGCCACTCTCAGCACAAGTGGTCGACAGTTGACCTGTATCATCCTCCACTGTGCTGCTACAAACTACGGGTGGGATGGATACACTCTGAGGAGATTTCATTCTTAATCATCAAATATCCCACAACCCCTCTTATTCTTGGTCTCTTGTGGCTCAGACAACACAATCCAACCATCGATTTTACCACTGGTGACCTCACTGCTTGGGGTATCTTCTTAGTGTATGCCTGCTCCGGTTATGCCACTTCATGTCTCTTCAAGTGCACAAGTCTAGATGCTATGCCAACTTCTGTGATGTTTTTGAGAAAAAGAATGATGAGACTCTCCCACCGCATAGGCCTTATGAACTGATCCCAGGCACTATGCCTCCGAAGGGTAGAACCTATCCACTATCAGTTCCGGAGACTCAAGCCATGAAAGAATACATCCAAGAGAATCTCTCCAGAGGCTTCATTAAGAAATCTAGTTCTCCTGTGGGTGCCGGCTTCTTTTTTGTCCAGAAGAAGGATGGGAGTCTCAGACCTTGCATTGACTAACATAGTCTTAATAAAATTACAGTAAAAGAACCCTATCCTCTCCCCTTAATTCCAGAACTTTTTGACAGATTAAAGGAAGCCAAGGTTTTTTCAAAGCTTGATCTTTGTGGTGCTTACAACCTGATCCACATTCGCCAAGGGGAAGACTGCATTCAATACGCTACTATGAGTATTTAGTCATGCACTTTGGTTTGTGCAACACCCCTGCTGTCTTCCAAGACTTCATCAACTACATCTTTCGTGATATGTTGCAATCATGTGTTGTGGTATACCTTGATGACATGCTGGTGTTCTCTTCTTCGCTTTCAGAACATATTCTTCAAGTCAAGTCCATGTTACAATGCCTCAGAGAGAATAATCTCTACGCTAAGATGGAAAAGTGTGAGTTTCATAAGTCTAAGATTTCCTTCCTTGGGTATATTGTCTCATCGCCAGGCATTGAGATAGATCCTGCCAACGTCACTCTGCAGTGTCTGAGTGGCCTTCTCCTGTAGGCCTAAGGGCCATGCAAAGTTTTCTTGGCTTTGCCAACTTCTACAGAAGATTTATTAAAGATTTTTCCCAGATCATAGCTCCCATCACAGCTCTTACTCGTAAGGACTTTAAGTCGCTTTGGTCTCCTGTGGCCTAAAAAGCCTTAAAATCTCTGAAGTCAGCAGCTTTTGCCTCTGCTCCGGTCCTGATCCATCCTGACACTTCTCATTCATTTACCTTGGGGTTTGATACCTCTGATACCGGGGTAGGAGCTATTTTATCCCAGCGAATAGATTTCCAAGGCCCTCTTCACCCCTGTGCTTTTTTTTCTCGGAAATTATCATATGCTGAGAGAAACTATGATATTGGCAATCGAGAGCTATTGGCCATTAAGTTGGCCTTGGAGGAATGGCGTATATATATATATATATATATATATATATATATATATGGATATTTCGATGGACTTTATTGTAGATTTGCCAAAGTCAGCAGAGTTTACCACAATCCTGGTGGTCGTAGATCGATTTTACAAGATGGCCCACTTCGTTCCTCTAACGAAGCTCCGTCTGCAGCTCTCCTGGCAAGTATCTTCGTTAAAGAGTTTTTTCGTCTCCATGGTTTCCCGTCATCCATTGTCTCTGACCGAGGGGTCCAATGTGTCTCCCACTTTTGGTGTGCCTTTTGCAAATTGTTGGGAAAGGTAAAACTGAAAGAACCAATCAAGTCCTGGAGCAATTTCTTTGCTGTTTTATCTCTCAAAATCATGATAACTGGTCTGAACTTCACCCCTGGGCTGAGTTCGCTCATAATAATCTCTAGGGATGCACTGAGCTCTGCACCTAACCGAATCCGGAAGTGCCCCCAATTGCCCCATAGAAAGTACCCCCAACAGACCACGCCGTGCCCCCCATAGAAAGTACCCCCAACAGACCGCCCGTGCCGTGCCCCCCATAGAAAGTGCCCCCAACAGACCGCCCATGCCCCCAATAGAAAGTGCCCCCAACAGACCGCCCTTGCCCCCCATAGAAAGTGCCCCCAACAGACCGCCCGTGCCGTGCCCCCAATAGAAAGTACCCCCAACAGACCAAGTCATCGCCGCCGGCGGCTCCTCTCTGATGCGGCAGAGACAGGCCCTTTTATAAGGTTGTGCCCGTGCGTATGACGTCACGAGTCACCGACAAGGCCCAACCTTATAGAAGGGCCTGTTGCTGCAGCATAAGAGAGGAGCTGCCGCCGGCGATGACTTGGTCGGGGGCACTTTCTATGGGGGCAGTTGGGGGCACTGTGTATAGGGGCACTTTCTATTGGGGGCAATTGGGGCACTGTGTATGGGGGCACTTTCTATTGGGGGCAATAGGGGCACTGTGTATGGGGGCACTTTCTATTGGGGGCAATTGGGGCACTGTGTATGGGGGCACTTTCTATGGGGGGCAATTGGGGCATTGTGTATGGGGGCACTTTCTATTGGGGGCAGTTGGGGCACTGTGTATGGGGGCACTTTCTATTGGGGGCAATTGGGGCACTGTGTATGGGGGCACTTTCTATTGGGGGCAATTGGGGCACTGTGTATGGGGGCACTTTCTATTGGGGGCAATAGGGGCACTGTGTATGGGGGCACTTTCTATTGGGGGCAATTGGGGCACTGTGTATGGGGGCACTTTCTATTGGGGGCAATTGGGGCACTGTGTATGGGGGCACTTTCTATGGGGGGCAAGGTCTTTGGGGGGTACTGTCTATGGGGGCATTGTGTATGGGGCAATTGGGGGCACTGTCTAGTATTTCATTATGCTTGATACCTTTATTAGAACAGTCTTCAACAGTCTAGTCTTTAACAGTCTAGTCTTTAACTGTCCTCAGTATGGCATGTACAGTCTGTGTGAATTCTGGACTTTTTCAATTCAATATGTCATTTCAATATGTTTTCTACAACTCCTCAATCAATAAAAAAGCAGCAGTAACACATCAAACATCTCTCTTTTTTATTTTATTTTTTAAAGTATAGCATAATAAAAAATTACAGTCAATTTCAGTTACAGTTAGTCACATACATTTTTATTTTTTTGTCAACTAAAAAGTGTTTACCATATATTACAATAATTAAACAAGCTGTAGGCAAAGGCTTGTTTTCTGTAATACCCTAGCCCTGCTCTACAAATGTTTCCAATGTTTTCTTTAGCTTTAGTAAATGTTTTACTATCTACTCAATAGGATTCAATAGGATTCGGATTCGGTTCGGGATTCGGCAGAATCCTTCAGGATGGATTCGGGGGTTCGGCCGAACCCAATAAAGTGGATTCGGTGCATCTCCAACATGAAGCTTTAGGTTCTTCTCCGTTTGTTTGTGTTTATGGACGGAATCCTCTTTCTCTACCTCCTACTGTGCTCAAAATGAATGTTCCTGCCGCTGAAGCTGCTGTTCATGATTTCAAGTCTATCTTGTCCTCAGCTCATCAGACTTTGGTGAAGGCATCTCTTCGTCAAAAGAAGGCAGAAGATAAGCACCGTAGACCTGCTCCTTGTTGTGCAGTGGGAGATTCCGTATATTCTAAGAATATCAAGCTTTGTGTCCCTTGCGCCAAGTTGGGTCCTCGTTATATAGGTCCTTTCCAAGTTAAGGAGGTAATCAACCCAGTTTGTGTTAAGCTTGAGCTCCCACCCAATATGAATATTTTGAACTCCTTCCATGTCTCCCTCCTGAAACCAGTAGTTAGTAATGCCTTTTTTTCTGCCTCTCCTCCTCCAACTCCGGTTTCTGTCAATGGCCATCAAGAATTGGAGGTCCAGGAGATTGTAGATTCCCACAAGGTTAGATGTTATGTTCGATACCTTATCCATTGGAAGGGGTTTGGTCCTGAGGAGAGATGTTGGGTGGCAGCTAAAGATACCCATACTCCGCACTTGGTAAAGCTCTTGGAAAACTTGGGAGCTCTCAGTCGGTGCTCCTGAGAGGGGGGTACTTTAAGGAGGCCTGGGTGTCTGGCACGCGTTCTTACCACTATGCGTGCCAGTCCCCGGGCTCCTCCACATAGGCACGCTCCACGGCACGTCCTTCTTCAGTGTGCCCCGGTGCGCACTGTTCTTGGGCATGCACATGCACTGTTACGCACAGTGCTGTGCCGCGACATCAGCAGACGCGCTGACATCACTTTAGCCGCCAAATTCGAATTTAAAAGTGCTTTCTGATTTGTTTTGTATTGCCCAAGCTGGTTCTGAGTTTTCTGATCCTTGCTAAAGCTTTATATCTTTTACCTTGCTGGTTTAGACTTTTGCTTGTATATTGACTCTCAAATCTCTGCTGCCTGCCACCGACTTTTGCCTGACTTGACTAAGCCTCTGCCTGATCCCTTCTTGTACTGTGTTCACCGGAATACTTTTGCCGTGTGTAGGATCCCTGTCCGCTCCACCGCAGAAAGCCTGGGCCCCAAAAGGGCATCGGTGAACACCGGAGTTGGCAGGGTTCTCCTGCTACACCTAAAAGGAACTCCTGGCAGTTTACAGGCTCTTCTACGCTACAGTCCGTAACAGGTCTTGACCATGGCTGTAATAGTTACCTACCTCCCCCCACTCTTTTTAGCCCACAAGAATTGACCAACCAATCAGGCTATGCCACTCATCACTTTTCTCACCCCCCTTCATTTCTGTGGCTTCATCTTGATCTTTATAGTTAATGATGTCTAATGTTATTCGGTTTTACACGTGTTGTTTCCCCCTTCCCTTTGCTCTTCAGTACCCATGTAAAATGCTTAAAATTCAATAAAGAATTTACAAAAAAAAAAAAATTACACAAAAAATTTTCTGGTATTTCACCCTTGAGAGGATTAACACTAGAATAAATAACTTCTCACTTGCGCAATCAATTAAGAAGAAAGTGAAAATTCCTTTTAAATAAATCTACCTCATAGGAGGAATTTTGAAATTTTGAAATTTCACATGGGGCTAGCCATATTCTTCATTTCCTAGGGTGCCACAGCCATGTGACTTTGTGATCTGATAAACTTCAGTCATACTTTACTGCAGCACTGCAAGTTGGAGTGATATCAGCGCCCCTTCCCTTTCCCCCCAGCAGCCGATTAGCAGAACAACGTAGCAGCTCCCAGTAGATATCAGAGTAAATTATTTGCTATGTAAACAGTGTAATTTAGAAATAAAAAGTAGACAATCCCTTTAAAGTATGGTGATCCATGCTATAGAAAAAAACTGAAAATTAGAATTATTTGCTTGAAAAAATTTTATGAGAGATGTCTTGCCATAATATATAGCTTTCTGAATAATAGGTTTTTAAAGGACAAGGAAAGGCTAAGTCACTTGGGGGTGCCAAAATGTTAGGCACCCCCAAGTTACTTTAATCGCTTACCTTGTACGCCGGGCTGGTGCCCCTGTTAGGAGAAAACAGCACCAGCCCGGGGTACCTGTAGCGGAGCGCTTCCTCCTTCCGGCTTCGTTTTGCAAGGACTACACGACAAGCGCAAGCGGAAGGAGGAAGAGCTGCAGCTACCCCGGGCTGGTGCTGTTCTCTCCGAACAGGGGCACCAGCCCAAGGTAAAAGGTAGGCGATTTAAGTCACTTGGGGGTGCCTAACATTTTGGCACCCCCAAGTGACTTTGCCTTTCCTTCTCCTTTAAGATAAGAGATCCCATACCTATAGTTAGCATAGGACAGTAGGGTTGCTAGTGCTTTTGATAAACACAAAAAAATATAGCCTTTATGCACATGTATGTAAGTAGTAAGAGTAATTACAATTTCAACACAACCCCAATGTGTTTTCCTTTGCTAGGTCTCTAGCAAAGAGTTGTTCCTGCTAGATCAGAACTGTCCAACTGGTGGCCCACGGGCTACATCCGGCCCATGGCCCCCCTCTGTGTGGCCCCCCCACCTGTCTGGCTGTTGTGACTGCTTACCTTTGTGTAAGCTTTACATGGTATCAGTACTGAGCTGCCCCCTGCATCCCCTGCATTGTTCTCACCTCAGATTCAGGCTGTAAACCCCTGTACTGTTCACACCTTTTAGTCCCTGCATTGTTCACAGCATAGCTACATATAGTAGTATACATTAAACATGCATGTAAAAATGTGCCTTAATATGTTTCTGTACTGCTATTGAGAGTATTGGATGAATTGTATATTAAACTACTCCATCCATCTATTAGTGACCCCAGTAATCTAATATTCTTAAAGATCTGTAGGGGATCAGAGAACTCTTTGCCCTGTTTCTCTGACTGTGACATCATCCAGCCTGGTTACAGACTGGGGAGAAAGACGGTTGGCTGGATGCCCCAGTGCACTGTTGGGAGAGAAAGGTGTGCCTAGGTTTGGAGCCAAAAATCAGAGGCGGGCCCAGCAGCTTATAAAGGGAGCCCCTGTTGTTTTGCCAGCAGTTGCGACAGAGAGACCATCCAGTAAGCAGTGACTGTGTGAAGGATTTGAGTGCCTGTAAAGAGAGATCTGTTACACTGCAGTTGGATGCCTTACCACCTGCGGATGCCTAGTGAGTGATCCATCTGAGGAAAAGGTATTAACACTCGCTGTGTGTGTCCCCTGTGTAAGGACAGGTGTTTCTCGTGTGTCTGCTACGTGAGAGCAACTGTCTATTCCAAAGGGAGAGGTACTTTGGGGCAGGTAGCGCTACCTGGGGAAACCAAAAGAGCTCTGGGGAAGAGATTTTCGGCATTTCCTCCAGAAGTGGAGAGTGGAACTGTGTGCTCAGAGAGACTGAGCCAGAAGTGACTAAAACCACACAGGTTTCCCAAAGCAGGGTTTATTACTGTTTGCATGTTATAGTTATTCCATTTTCGCAGTGGAAAATAATATATTATAAAGTTTATATTTGCTACAAACTGTGTGTGATTATTTTCCAAGTGGAGACACCTAGAGGTGTGCTCCTCACTGTCCACTAGGTGGAGGTGCTGTGCTTAAATCCCAGTTCCCAGTACCTTTTATCTGCAAAAGGGGACCAAATTTACTGTTTAAGTAAGTATACAGCCTAAAATAAGTGAGTGTGCCAAGAAAGGGTT